>NC_092526.1:1505000-2235833 GCF_037038585.1 Patagioenas fasciata
CTGACATTTTGTGATTAAAAGTCCCTTTTTTTAGCAGTTGGGCAAATTCCCAAATATGTTCCTTATAGCTGCCTGCAATGGGACAAACTCCCAGGGGTGAAGCTGTGCTGGGGAGACCTGGGAGCACGTGTGTGACTGGGAGGCTGGGATACTTGCGTTTTCCCCTTACCCTGGGAAAAACCCACGTGAAATGTGTCTTGTGATGTGTGTGGTGTGGGTGCTGTTATACTCACCGATACTGGGGAAAAAAGCAAAGCGAAAAAAGCCACCAAACCCTCTTGCACACGCGGCTGTGGGAATGTGCATGAGCATTAATAAGGCGGCGGTGGCCCCGGGGCTGCGAGTCGCTGAGCAGAGAGCTCGTGGCAGCGGCGAGAGCTGCGCGGAACGAGAGCCGTTACAAAGTGGGAGGGAAAGCAAATACCATGCGGTAGAATTACGGCGAGCACGGCAATAGGTACCCGTTATGCACTTTATGAAGATGCAACGTGGTTTATTCTGCAGGGAATGGCATAATAATTAGAATTAATAAGATTTTAATGGTGATAGCCTAAGTGCCAAATCTTCACAGTAGGAGGTTTTAGTGCTGTATGCCACAGGAACATTTTCTACTGTGAACAAGCACTATAGTTAAAATTACCCTATTACTACAAAATGGAAACAGATACAAGGGTTGACTACTGTCAACTAGTCGAGACCAAGCACATCAGAGCGAGCCAGCCAGTGAATCCTGCAAGAATTTGTAGAGTTTATGGCAGAGAGAATTAGTTCCTAGAAGTATGTTTCTAATCAGTATTTTGTAGGTACCCAATTTCCACAGATTTTTTTTTCCTGAGATGTGCTTTAATAGAAACTCCGTTCAATTTGCGGCACTGCAAGAGGCTGAAATAATTCAGAATTTTCAATTTATTTCACTATAAACACTCTTAGTACGGCTAAGCCCTTCCATAACGCTTTTATTAAAAAGCACTTCACAAAAGAGAGCAAGTGTCATTATTCCCGCTTTCTTTTCTATGTCCACATGCATTGTAGGTGGCTTGTACCTCATGGGCTTTTGAAAAGTCAAATTTACATGGCATAAACCTTCCTCATGTGTTATGTATTTCTCCTCATGTGTCCAAACAAAAATCTTCCTTGAAGCAGCTGATAGTTTTAGCTTTCAAAATAGCTAAAATATTTTGAAAAATTTTGATGTTTGGCAACCAATGGTAGGACAAGGGGTAGTGGGTACAAACTGGAACACAAGAGGTTCTGCTTAAATGTGAGAAGAAACTTGTTTGGGGTGAGGGTGGCAGAGCCTGGCCCAGGCTGCCCAGGGAGGTGGTGGCTGAACCATCCCTGGAGACATCCCAGGCCAGGCTGGACGGGGCTCTGAGCAACCTGAGCTGGTGAAGATGTCCCTGTCATGGCAGGGGGAGCTGGGGGAGCTGGCCCTTCAACACAAACCATTCTATGGTTCTCCGGTGCTCCTGGTAGTCCTGATCCAGGTCAGGAAGGGGTGGGATGTTGCCCCAGTCCCCAGGAATGCTTGAACCGCAATGGAGAGGAGAAAGGTCTGTGCACCCATCAGCCTGGACATCAGCGCGCAGGCGCCTGCCTTGTTGCCGTGCGGTTTTTTTAGGAACTCATGGGAAAAGTTAAATTGATGATGAAACAAAAGAAGACTTAAAATCCAAAGATTTGGCATTTCAGGCCAAAGAAGGAATGAAATCTTGCTATTGTAAAAATGCTTATGTTTTTAACAAAATCATTCCAATGGGGAAAAAAACACCACCCTTCATGATTTTGCAACCCACTCACCTCTCGAGAAATTGTTGGTTGCTTTTGTGTAATGTTGCCCTTCTCCCTTTAAGCCTTTCTTCTCATTAGTAAAGTTTAAAGAATATGCATTTCCCATAGAAAGAAAAGGTGTTTATGTGGCAGGCAAGAGGTTGGTCCCCTACAGAGAAAATGTCCAGCACTGGCCAGTCTTCTTAGTTTCTTAAACTGATCGCAAGCATCGCTGGTAATTGATGGTGCAGAGGCTGGACGGCGATGCAAACAGCTTGCGAGGTTGCTGAGAATGTAACTCTACGGAGTTAGGAATTCCTTTTTGGAGGGCAGGAGGGAAGCAGCCACCGTGCTCCTGCCTGGGCAGCAGCTGGAACCTGGAGAAAACATCTGCCAGGAAGCTTTCACGTAATTAATGTTGTTATATTTTTGGTGCAATGATTATTAAGAATTTCTCACCACTGAGATATGTAAAGCTGACATTAATGTCAATGCCAATAATATCAATATCATTAGAACAATCCTGCAGGTACAGTATCTAAATATTTTCCCAGTGGAGCAATAGAAATTAGATTGCAAAGCAATAATATTGAGTGTTGCACTGAGGTGCTAGAAGGATGTGTCATTGTGCTTTTCCAAAAAATATGGTACTTTCTATACTATTTTTCTTTTTACTAATTCTTAATATTTGAAAAGCAGCAATGAATCCTGCCATTCAACAGGATTTAAATGCTATCTTCCTGGTATTTCTTTACCATGTATCTTATCTGCAATATCTGTGATGAAGACAAGGCCCAATTGCAATAAGTCATTGCGAAGAGGAAAAGCGGTTCCTCACCTGTTTGCAGCCTGGAGTGAGCTGGGGCGGCGGTGGGGCGGGTGCCTTCATCCCCATCATCTCCATCATCCCCAGCGGCATCACCTCTCCGTGCAGACCTGCTCTGAGAAATAGCCAGGGACCCCTGGCCACATCACTGCTTGAACAACGGGTTGGAGTCTCCTTGAACATCCCCCAAAAAAGGTGATGGGAGAACTGGACATTGAGCTGGGGAGTTTTCCACCTGCTGGTGTCTGGGTTACATGTGCTGGCAATTTGCCTAATTAGAAAACCGGGCAGGGCCTGGGGGAGCAGGATGTCTGCAGGAGCATGGTCTGCAGGACTTGGAGGAGATTGCCTCTAATGGGAGCATGACGGTAACTGCAGAGAAACAACAGAGGCTTTTGGAAAAGCAAGTCCCAGAGACAAGTGGGGAATTGCAGGAGCAGAAGAAAAGCCTCGTGCTGAAGGAGGAGCATGATGAGGCAGCCTGAGGACCTTGTGTTGAAAGGGAAATAAGCTCCCGTCCAGACCACAGGCACACAAAAAATTGGAAAGCTGCGTATCAAAGATGCCCAAAATTCATATTTTATGCAAAGGCAGAAGACCTCTGAAGTGCACATGTTCACTCCTTAGGGTGGATGTTGTGCTGGACGCTACAGCTCAGGCTAAAAAGTAGAGCAATTCAGAGCTGATATAATTAAACTGATGAGTATAATTAATCCCTCCCTATGATTACCCTGAAGGAGAAGCATTAGTAGATGTAAATAGGATGAATTCCAAATGCAAGCGGATGAAGCGGGAGGCTGGGCTGGTTGCAGGAGGGTTTCTGTGGTGCGATGCAGAGGTGCAGGGGCAGCCGGGTGAGAGCCTGGCTTTGAACCACTCTGCATGCTTTAGGCTAAGGCTGGTTTTTTGGGGCAAGTGTATTTTTGCAGTAAGTGTGTCTAGGTTTAAAAACAGCTTGAAGTTACAGCATCTCGCATTTGAATTTAAGACTATTTACCCAGGAAAAACTCTTCCTTGGGTCTGTTAAGTGTGATGCCATGTAGAAAAGCGGTTCCTCACCTACAGAACTGTTTGCAGCCTGGAGTGAGCTGGGGCGGCGGTGGGGCGGGTGCCTTCATCCCCATCGTCTCCATCATCTCCAGCAACATCACCTCTCCGTGCAAACCTGCTCTGAGAATTAGCCAGGGACCCCTGGCCACATCACTGCTTGAACAACGGGTTGAAATCTCCTTGAACGCCCTCAAAAAGGTGATGGGAGAACTAGGCATGGAGTTGGTATATATATAGAGTATATATATATATATATATATATATATACAGCTATACAGAATAGCTGCTTCCAGCTATACTGTAAGAAGAGTTAGGTGACATTAGCATCTCCCACATTCCAGATTCTAGTCCAGAAAAAAGCAAGGAAAAAAGGTGTCTTAAGTTCTTCCGTATAAATATTGCTATGGGATAGAGCACCCGTTGTACTCAGCGGTTTTTCCTTCAGCATGAGTAGCTGTTTAAACTCAAATGATTTTCTCGGTGCTCACGATACTCTGCTCAGTGCTCTCGATACTCTGCTCAGTGCTCTCTCACCCGTGCGATGTCGTTTGCGGTTCCTGAAGTCGTTCTGTTCTGTCCTGTGGACACGTCCCACCAGCACGAACCAGAGCAGCAGCCCAGCTGCTGGGGGAACGTCCCCCAAATCGAATTCTCCTGGTTAGTGTCGCTGTGGGCAGCCTGCTCGGAAAGGGAGGGAGAAAACACCTATTCACAACGAAAACACGTCAATATTAATAAGGTGTGCATGAGTCTCTGTGTGATTTTAACATATAATGTCTGGAGGAATGCCAGCTGCTTAAACATCAAGTTGTGTGGCATGCACAGAACAGGCCTCCTTGTCCCTAAATGTAAGATTTGCGAATATCAGATGGCAAAAACCATAAACAAAGGAGCACAAAATATACTGATAGCTAATTCGGCTGGTTATATTCTTTATTATGCTGTCTTTCTTAATGTAATGTGTCTCAGCTGCCATCGGGCAGGAATCCATTGTGAATAAGCTGTCAAGTTTAATTGGGCTATACTGTGAAAATACATAAATAAATCTCTCGGAGGCAAAAGCCAGTGGAACGTGCACACTCGGAAACCAAGCCCACTAAAAAATAAAGTTAAAAAAGGTTAAAAAAAAAATCCGACAGGAAGTATTTTAGAGGAAAATGCAAGAAATATAGTGGTTTCTGTGGACTGATGACATCGGCTTTGGGATGCAGCCCTGTACGAGGTGTCTGGGTCTCCCGTTGCAGACACGGTTGTTATTACCAGTGCTCTGGGACATTTCTGCAGGGAGTCCAGGCCTGCACCACCGCTCAGTGCAGAGAGCCGGAGGCTGATTCCATTGATATCGCTATGAAATCATGAGAAGACCTAGATTTTAAAAATGAAGGGGTGGGTTTTTTTGAAAGCTATTACTATTATTTCATCAATTAGAAACGTTATCCCTGCAAAACGTGACCTTTCTGCCGCATTTCGGTTCAGCAGTGGATAAATGATGGTTTGTGTTCCCTGGTCTGTGCTCCAAGAGCTGTGTTGGCTCTGGGCAGCCAGGACCAGCCCAGGAAATGCCCCGTGGGTTCTGCACAACCACCAGCTATTTATTGCTCTTTTCTGTGTCCTACCCACAGAGTCAATGAGAAGTTGCACCTTCTACAAGGCAATCTCCATCTCCAAACCTCAAATTTACCTGCATTGCTCTTCCCAATCGCGTCATTTCCAGAAAGAAGCAGAAGCCCTGCAGCAAAACTTTCAATGCATTATTGAAAAGTGCTGAGAAGTACAAGTAAAAAGCAAAATGAGGACCATGTAAGTCTGAGCTATTAACATATATGTGCAAAATAAAGTCCGTGCAGAGGCATTTTGTACGAATAATTGTTGCCTCGCTTTAACAAGGTCAGATAAAATAGAGAGACGTAAACTTCCTGATGCGCTTCAGTTCACGTTGTCGTGCGTTTGTCAATAGGCCTGTGAACAAGATGCATTCATCAATAGGTCTGTAAATAAACTTTTAATAGCACACTGAGGGGATCAGGAAGAAAACTGTGGTGACCATAATCACCATAAACAAGATTTGATGAAGATAGGAGGAGAGATCAAAATGAAATATTATGGGCTGGTTGGTGTGAAATGAGGCCGAGTTGTGTTTGAGCTAAAGGTGGAAGAAAGGCAAGGAAGGTGAGACTGACTAGTTTGGGAAGAAGGAAAGAGAAATAAAGGCTGATTTTCCTGGGTAATATTGAAATCTGCTGGTGAATCCAGCTCCAGGGATGGCGGCCACACCAGCTCGTGGTAACTGGTGGCAATAAAGTCTGCGTGAGCTAGGAAGTGAAGATGAACTCTTTAACTGTGTGTTTACAGTCTTTCATAAATCGGAGCAATGATGAAGTTGTAAGTGAGCAAATTCCGAGATGTGAGAAGAGACACTAAGAAAACTGTTTCTGAATATAAGGATTTTGGCACCGGGATTGCTGGGAAATGAGTAAGCGCTGCAGCGGGGACATAGCCTTTGACATCTCTTTTTGTCCCTTGACCTACTGCATTATCCCTGAGCATGTGCTGTATCTACAGTTGGAAGACCTTAGACACCCTTTTTATTAAATTATTACGTAGAGGACTTGTTTTCTCACTTCATTTCTTGCTTCGGAGTCTGTGCATTTTTGTGTACGGAAATCTAACTTTTTGCTATTACTTGTTAGTGGTTTTGTTAGTTTTTCTAATGGTCAGCACCACCAACGTGGTGTTTCTGGGCTGCCTCGGTGCACTTGGGCAATGGGATCTGGTCTGCCTTGAAAACCAGTCGGCTTTGCCCATCTGCCTCCTCAGTGTTTGCCATTTCGCCTTTTACCTAACCTGGATTTTTTGACTGTGGAAATCACATGCACATGCGCATCTTTATCCAATGTGTTATTGAAACATGATTCATTTAAGCTTTAACTCTGTTTACCGATGTTTTAACCCCTTTTTGCAGAACGTCGCGATTTCTACAAGGACACTGAATTTGTGCGTTGTCACTGTTTGCTTTTTCTAAGTGAACGTGGCTTTGGGTACCATGAGAAAGTTGCTGCCCAGCCCAGTGCAACCAGTGCTCTTGCTGGTGGAGTCAGAACTCCCCTTTCCCTTGGCAGGTCCGGGTTAATCACCCAGCCCACAGCCATGGGGACACCAACACTCACCCAGCATCTGAAACCTTCCCTCTCCTCCTCTTCTCAAATAGCCCTGTGTACTCTTTGAATTCTCTGTGGGGGGGAAATCAAAGCGCAGAACAAACACCGTTTTGATATGGCTTTGAAGATGATAACAGCATCTAACAGAGGAAGAGAAGGCTTTGGGTCTGCAAAAAAGCGGTGATTGATGTGACACACAGCCCAAGAGAAGTTTACCTCCTAACGAGCAGCAGGAACCTCCCTGAGACTGTTTTGCAGGACCCAAACTTCCCCATCCTCTCATGCATTCCCCCCTCTTCAAAGCAAAACCATCTTTTGGGGCAAACGAGCACCTGTTTGGATCAAGATCCCGACATGAGGAATCTCTGTTTGCTGAAGGTTTGTAGTTTGTTCGCTCTTGTACAGAGCTCTCCAGGAAGCTGCTATGATGCTCAGCTTATGGGGCAGAGCCTGTCTGGGTGCCCAGGGAAGTGGTCCAGGAGGGATGGAGTCGGGGGATGCTGCCGTCCAGGTAAAAGCTCAGGAAGAGCTTTCGGATGCATGGGAGATGTTTCATTGATGGGGTAATTGGCCAACTTTAAATGTAGGACCAGGCAGGGAGATGAGATGGTCAGAGGCTGCAACAGCTCTGGTGTGGGACAGGCTGAGAGAGTTGGGGTGTTCAGCTGGAGAAGAGAAGGCTCTGGAGACACCTTATTGTGGCCTTTCAGTGCTTAAAAGCGGCCAGTAAGAAAGATGGGGACAGACTTTTGAGGAGGGTGTGTTGTGATAGGACAAGCGGTGATGGTTTAAACTAAAGGAGGGAGATTCAGGCTGGACATGAGGAAGGAATTGTTGCCCTGAGGGTGGTGAGAGCCTGGCCCAGGTTGGGCAGAGAGGTGGTGGATGAACCATCCCTGGAGACATCCCAGGCCAGGCTGGACGGGGCTCTGAGCAACCTGAGCTGCTGAAGATGTCCCTGTCATGGCAGGGGGGGCACTGGGGCAGCTGGGAAGGTCCTTTCAACACAAACCATCTGTGATTCAATGATTCTGTCGTCTTTATCTCTCAGCTGACTGCACCATCTCTGCTGTTCAGCTACTGATTCTTACCTCCTCACTGCTCATGTGAGGATTGATCCGTGTTTGTGAAGGAAGCACGAAAAATGGGCACATCACAGTGTTTAAATTTTCAATGGTAGAGACAACACACTGGAAGAAAAAAAGATCCGTGGTCTGAAATACATGGTCCATCTTGCTGCTATTGGGCTGCGCTTGTCAGAAATGTTTTTCTAGACCTTTAGACTGAAAATGCATCATCCTCGCATGCTGCGATGTGGTTTGTCCATGTGTAAGGGCAGCCCAGCTCTTTGTGGACTGTTTGGCCACGCATGGAGCACCAGCAGTTCCCGGTGGGCTGGGCAGGGGCTGCGTCTGCTGGGTCACCCACCTGCAGCCCCGCTGCTGCCCGACAGCGCCGCGGAGCAGCGAGTCTGTTTGCTATTGCGACAAAACACACAGGTAGGTTTATAATGATGTTTTGAAACCGAAGCCTTCGTTAAACATCTCTCCTGCTGTCTGCAGCAGCTTCTCGCGCCTCTGATGAGGTGTCAGAGATGCTGCAAATTTCCTCTCCAGTGTTCCTCACACCGACAACAGCTGAGGATGAGCAAATATTTGTAAGTACCAGCTCAGTTGTGTCTTTTTTCTCCATTTAAATCATGGAAATTAAAGTAGCAGCACTGGGGGTTTGCTGCTGAGTGCTGCTTCCAGTGTGCAAGTCAATTCTGCACTCCCAGTATTTCCTTTTATTTCCCCAGTCCCCTCAGTTTGTGGACTGAGGGGCTCAATGAGCACCTATGTTTGGCACCGAGCGGGGAACACAATGGGAACAGACACAACCAGATGATTTTTGGTTGCCTATCACAGGTTTCTGTCTTTCTTCAGCCACCTTCTTCCCTACAAATGTATCTGGTGGTGCAATGGGAAAATCTAGCCTCACTTTTTCAGCCCTGCTCATGCTGGGCAAATTTCAGGAAAGATAAATCCAGGTTCAGTTTTCTGAACATACACCAGTTTTACCAAACATTTCCCGTTACATATTACAAATTTTACCTTCTGTATTTATTGAAATAGGTGCTTTTGAGAGTTTCAAAGAAATAGTTGTGACTTTTAAATTGCATTTTAAACTATAATTCATACCATCCTTATTGAAGTACTTGAAATAGCAACACACTCTTTAAACTTCGTGAAACAACCCAAAGTTTCCTTCTCTGGTCCATAGACTTCAGGCTTTGGTTCCTCACATCGTGAGGAAACACTGCCAGACCCAGGGTGGTTTTTCAGTGCGTGGATACAGTTAGAAATGGGAAATCGTTTCCTCTCGCCATTTGTTTGTTTGTTTGCTTGTTTGTAAAATAAGACAGCAATGCACAGATTCTGAGATAAGAAACTTCTTTAGAAAGAAAAAAAATCTAACAACATTTAAAATATTTGTCAGATTTGGCTCTTTTGCCTGTTCACAAGCTGTCAATGAAATCGATCATTCTTGATAATGGTTTGAGTGCTTTGCGTGGCCGTACCTGAAGCACCAGAGGCTGTGCAACCCCGTTTAATGAACATGGCAATGCACGTGTGGTGTTCCAGGCTATTAATGTATAGTTTTGGTTGGTGTGAATGGTCACCCAGTGCACCAACTGTCTTTAGTGTTAGAGCTGAGACACTGGCCCAAGCAGGTGGGGGAGCATTTGTACATCCCGGGGGGACAGGAAGGAAGGAAGGAAGGAAGGAAGGAAGGAAGGAAGGAAGGAAGGAAGGAAGGAAGGAAGGAAGGAAGGAAGGAAGGAAGGAAGGAAGGAAGGAAGGAAGGAAGGAAGGAAGGAAGGAAGGAAGGAAGGAAGGAAGGAAGGAAGGAAGGAAGGAAGGAAGGAAGGAAGGAAGGAAGGAAGGAAGGAAGGAAGGAAGGAAGGAAGGAAGGAAGGAAGGAAGGAAGGAAGGACCATGTGTATGGCACAAACTGGAGTTTTGGTCACAAGATGAGCACTGGATATCAACAAGGGTATGGTATTCCTTCGAGGAGAGGTTATCGCAGCAATGAAAGTCAAAGATTCTAAAAGTATCAGTGGCATTCCTATATGCATTTTACTTGCTGGTTTTAATGGTAACCAGCCCCATTTAGTGTGAAGCAGAGGAAATATGTGTTTCCATGCACTATGGAAAAAAAGAATTATATGATACAATGAGAAAGGGCAAGGAACCTGGGAAAATGAAAGAAAGGAAGTAAAAAGTAGAATGAGAGAGGGGAACAAACCTCGAGTAAAACGGAGAGTTGTGAATATCTTACTAAAGGGAAAAAGAAAAGGAGATAAAATTGAAGGGCCCGGGAAACAACAAAACCCCAGAGAACATCAGGAATAGCTCCAGCTCTGTCTATTCACCCTGTTCTGGGTTGGAGGCAGTGATCTGTGGACCAGAAAAAGAGCTTTTGCAAATATTAATATTTGACATTTCTTTTGCTGTGGTACCCAAACTCCAGTGAGACAAAATAAATGAGAAAAATCCAAGTTCTCTCTACAGATCTTCATCTGTTCAGCTCTTTCCCACGTGTAGGACCGGATGTGGTCACCTCTGCCCCCAGAATTCTGCTCTCTAATCTGTGTCATAATTGCTCCTCCGTAAGGGACTTTTCCTAGATCCTTGCAGGTGTGAACAGGTTGGCGAGAGAGGGATCAAGTAATGTGGCAAAGCCGTTAATACTAAAGAGAAATGCTTACTTGTCATGTTCTCCATGCCTGGAGAAGTTGTCCAAAGGCATCCAAAAGTGTCCAGATGAGAAGTGAAAGGCTCCCGGGGCATGGTTGAACATCTTTTTGGACATCTCACCACTGCCAAGTTTCCATCCTCCTTTGGAGGAGCAGAAAATCTCCTACATATGGACGTTCTTGCAGGAAATGACTTTCTCAGAGGGGTTCTCTCTGCCCAGGGCAGTCTCTGCAGGTGCAGCTTCTGAGGCTTTCAGCTCTTTCCCTCCTGTATCGGACACTCCAGCACACACCTGGGTTGATTTTGCTTTCTCTCTTTGCCTTGCACAATCCTCCTCCCCACAGCCCGGGCATGGCAGCTGTGTCGGGATGTGAAAGACAGGAGCCATAATTTAAACTGATGTCTTCTGTTTGATAGTGTAAGCCACTAAAGCAGATGCTGATAATCAAGATAATCAAATCAAGATACTAAGATCTGAGGGTTTCAGACATGCAGACACACTGAACTAGATGAGCAACGCTGGCATTTACTTTGCTAACTTACAACCTTTGCCAGACAAATTCTTTTGGGGCCGGGGAAAAAATTGCTGTGAATAGCGAGGCTGATCCTTAACAGGGGTCTGTGCTGTGAGCTGGTGAATCTCCTCTGGCCTGGCTCAGTGGAGGCGAAGATTCATTTCAGCATCTTCCTCATAAGGAATGGAAGATGCTCATCACAGTGGCTGAAAGTGCAAGGTCCAGTGGTGTCCCCGGAGTGTCCTGCCCAGGATGCTGCCATCTAAGGGACTCTGCATTATGAACTGGCACCTTTGGGGAACTTTTGTCTTTATCTATCAAAAAGATTTCTTTGTGATGGTGAAGTTCACTGCCATGGACCTGCTGAAGTACAGGGTGGTGTGTGTCTGAATCCAAAGCAACGCTGCACACTACATTTTGAGACCAAGACTTCAGCCAAAAAAAGTTAATATCCTGAGCCCAGCAACCTTGATTCCCTGGCTCCCTTCTCGTACGTGTGCACACACAACAAGGTTTGGGATGCAATGAAATCTTGAGTCGGGCCAAAGTCTTGAGTCACATTTTCCTTCAGGTGAATCTCCAAGACGTGTTTTTCATCAGTAGTGTAATCTCGTAATTTCATGGTTTGTCAATTATATGTTGGCAATAATGAGTAAGTGAGCAAAGTCTGCCTTGTTCACCTGTTCACAGGTATCTCAGAGGGTCTGGACAACCAAGGAAGAATATGTAGCACATGGGAAACGTCCAGGAACGCAGCAAACGGCAGAAAGGACAGATGCTCTGCTCACACAGGTTGGAGCCTCCACGGCCTGCAGCGATTCAGCTGAAACCAGCCCAAAAACTGGCTGCAGGTCTGGTTTACACTTCACCTCTTTTACATTTTCTGTGCAAATTCAGAGAGCTTTCACGCTCCGCTGGGTGGAGTCCCTTCTCCCACAGGGACTGGCAGTGTTGGCATCGTAGTTGTGTGACATGTCAGATAGAGAGGAAGTCATTGATTTGGGATCCTAAAGCCTGAAAAAGAGCAAACCAAAACAACAGGATTAAAAAAAAAAAAGGTGTTGCCTATATCCTTCTAATAGCTGGGTTTGTTTGGTTAGGTTTGGTTTGTTGGTTTGTTTTGGTTTTGTTTTTTCAAAGTACAAGACAGATGTAGGAAGGTTTGTCATGCATGAACTTTGTGGCTGGGCTTGTCAAACAAGACATTCTTTGCCTATAAAGAGTCACAACCAATGAGAAATAAAATAAAAGCAATCAACGAGGTTCAGCTGCTGGTTTTCCCCAACAGGTTTCCCAGGAGGCTGAGCAGACGGGCAATGAGATGCACCTGCCCATGGATGAGCTGGGGAAGGACCGGTGGATGGAACCCCCCAGCTCCCTGCTTTGCCTCTGCTGGGCTGCCAGCTGCACCATCAGCGTTACACACCCAATATCCTGGGCAGTTTAAGCAACATTTGTTCTTCTGGCATCTGTCTTAGCGCTGGATGAAAGGTACCGCCTGTTTTTTTTTCCTGTGGTGGTTGTGGGTGGCCAGGAATGACCTGACCTCTACCATATGAGCTTTTTAATGTTTCCAGATTGGAATTTGTATGTAAATCCTGCCTTTGCTGTTTAATAGCACTTTTCTCTGCTGGTTCAAAAGCAGAAAACAGAATTATTGGGATGAGTTGAAAGCTGTGGTTTCTGAGCCTCGATCTTACTTTGGCAACATGTTGGGCTTTAGTGGTAGTTGTGTCTTGAGACTTTCCAGTCCAGGGGGAGTTGAAACGGTCTGAGTCGTTACCACTGCAGCCTGCAGAGCTTCAGGAGCTTCTTTCTCCCAGGTGGGCCCATAGTTTTGGGGTGGCTTGTGGGTTTTTCTTCCCACAGACACAATCCCAGATGATGAGCAATGAAAGTCCTGCACGGGAGTAACCTCAAGCACCCCATTAGTCTTCTGTTGAATGTAGACAAGTGGGACATAAACAATATTTGAGAATTTTCTAGTCTTGGCTGGAACCCAAGATAAACATATGTTATGGTTTTCAAGAGGAATATCTGACATGCTAGGCCAAATCAAAGCATGATATTTCATTTCTTTTAAGTAATATGCTGCTTTCTTTGTATCTCTGATATTACAAACTGTCTGAAGGTAACCAGGACATTTACCTCTTTAAACTTGAGTGAAGTTTGTGATGGTTTGTCTCAAAAGCACCGAACAAGTGTACCTGTGTGGTTGTACCCTGGGGACAGATGTCCTGTGCACCCATGTCTGCCTGGAGCCCCCTTTGGTGCTCTGGGCTTGGTGTTCCAAGAGGCTAGATGATATCTTGTGATATTTCTTTAATATTGCTTAAAGTAAATCAACAGAATCAAAGTAACCAAGTAGCGAAAAATTCCACATTTTTACGAAGGTAGGTAGATAGGAGTTTATTTTTTAAATTATTTTTAATTTTTTTTTATTTGATCTTTATAATCTTGCCTTGAATTGTGGTTGGACTTGAAGTGACGAGCCTAAACCTGCAGTAGCTTCCACCAGGCTGCAGGTCCCTTCTCTTCAGCTGCGACACCAAAGTCAAACTGTGGCTGTTTCTTTTATCTTCAGCACTTCTGAAATAAGGCTCACAAACTTGGTGTAAGTTGGCAGGCGTGGCTTATTTAAAATAAATAAATCATCCTCCTACCTGTGGAGAGGGTGAACCTTGACCTGAAGTTTGCTTGGAAACAATGAATGGGAGATGATGAGATTTTACTTTACTTTTTTACTGTTCTTTAGACAAAAGACTGAAATTTAACGGGAACAAATCTTATGCAGTGGCTTGGAAATTCTATAAATGCCTTTAAATTACTGTTCATTGGTCAGACCACTGAAGTGAGTGAGCTGGACATTGACCATGCAGCTGGCATGGTGTTGGTATTGATGAGAAAAATGAGCTTGAAGCACCTTTGGCTGGTGAAATCTGCTCAGGAGAGATGCAGAAGCAGCATGGGGATGTCCCCCATGGCATTTATGTGTTGGGGACAATGGGCTCCCATGGCATTTATTGTCATATGCCCTCCACCCCTTTCTGAAAACAACTTGAACCTGTTGTGTTGAAGCTGGTGTGAAAACCTGTCCTGACTTCCCAGACTCCAACTGGGACATTCTCATGCTCTGAAGTGAATCTGTGAGCCAGGAAGATCTATAACCGTGCAGACTGACAACCTTAAAGGTTGTATACTCAGAACTTGCGAGTTCATAAATATTTACACATTTGCGTGATCACTGCTGGCAGCAGTTTGCCTTTGCTGGCTTGGGAGAGGCTGGGGCTGAGCGGATCCCAGGGCTGCGAGTGAGGAACTCGCTCCCGCTCCTCACCTCCTCCTGGTCTCGTTCTTGTCTCGTTAGCCTGCGGATGTGTGGTGTGTTTTACCGAGAGTCGCGTTGCTTGAGGCAGGTGGACACGCTCAAGGTGATGCCCATGGCTGTGCTGAGCCTCCGGCAGGGAGGTGGTTAATCTAGTAATTGGATAGAGGCATTTGGTATTTTTTTTTAACCAAAGAGTAAAAGAATGACAGCTCTTTGAGTGTCTAGGACCACCCTTCTGTGTAGCTACACATCCGTAGGCTTTGAGAATGGGCATTCCACCTGCAGCGCCTGTTTCCAGATGTGCAGATGTGCTGATCTATACCTGCGCGGCTCATGGCCTGAGCCAGGCTGGGTGTCTGGAACCAGATAAAGACAAGACAGGCTGGCTGATGTACCTAAAGGAAAGGGACAAGCTAATGTGTTTAACAAAAGCACCTTCCCAGTGATGCAGTGGAGGCTTCACTGCGCGTTGCTCCCCCAGGTCCTGCCAATGCTCGGTCGCCATCCGGAGCGCCGGAGACGTGCAGGTTCTGGGAAGTGTTTCAGTGTGTAGGAGGAAACCCGCATCTTGTCGAAATTTGCATTATGTCATTTTACATGCGGTTATGTCTTGTGCCTAGTGATGCAACGTAACCCGGCCTAACCCCACTTGACTTTCCGCAACGGGAGCATCTCTTGTACCACTCGTTGTGGAAGGAGGCGGTTGGAGCTCAGGCGTGGATGCTTAAGGGGGGATTTTGGAGTAGGTACTTGCTATGCTGACTCTAATTTTTTTAAAGGCATTTTGATTTATGGCATGATTTTTTATATTTATATACAGGATTCTTAAATTCTGTGTTGTGGTTTTTTTTTTTTTAAATTGAGATATTCACTGTGTAGAATAAACTGTATTTTATGCTTTATCTCCATATTCAATTTGTGTCTGGTGACAGAAAATGTGATCATTCTCTAACATAAGTGTGCTGGTACCTTTAACAAATATTACAGAAAAAATATCTAATAATAAGGCAATAATTCCATAATTATTTATCTTGTAATTTTTGAGCGTCTGATGTCATTAGTGACCGATGCCACTACAGCACCTGATGATAACAGCAGACGTAGGCAGTGGGGAAAGAAAGTGCATGCTAACCTTGCATTTCCCCCACCATATGTATCCTTCAGATGTAAGGGAAAACGCTGTCATGAACTCATGTGTTACGCTGCTGCAGCCCCATGTGTGGAACTGATAGTGTGTAATTTATTTATTTATTGTTTTAAAAGCGTTGTTGGCTTCAGAGCATCCCCGTCCCCCACCAAGCATCACCTTTTGCTCCTTCTCCCCGTCCTGGGAATAACGCCCATGGGGTGCGTGGTTGGGTGGGCACCCCGAGCCAGGGCTGCCTTCGGCCCGGGGGGGGTGGGTGCTCCTCTTCCTCCTCCTCCTCCTCCTCGCCGTGGGCTCTCCCCGTGAAAGGTCACGGTGCCGCAGTGGGAAGTGTGGCCGCGCTGCACCCAGCACCAGAGACACCTACCAACAAATAAATAAATAAGTAGAATAGCTTCTGATGATAAGGGACAACTCCATGTGAATCTTAATTACCGTAATTGGTTCTCAGTTACTATGGTGATTGGTGGGCGCTCCAGAGATGCCTTTGATGGGTGATAGATGTTTACTCGCACGCGAGTCGTCGCTGTTCGAGTGCAGCAGCCCCATCAGAAAATCAACGTTCACCCGTAACTTGTACCTGGTGCTGAAAGATACACTGCATGTCGACAACCGCTGTAAATAAGCAAATATTCCAGCTGCTCTTTATTGTTGCAGGTAAAACTCTCTGGCTCGGGGGGTGCAGCATCCCGTCGCTAAGGGATGCCAGGGTGATGCTGCTGTTAAACGGCATCAGCAGGAACAATTAACCAGCCGACTGAGAGGGGATATTTTGTTTTGCGTTAGGAGCAACCTCTAATCCCCGCTCCTGACACGAGGAACTGGGAAGGCTGGAACGGGAGCTGAGTCCTCGGGGGGGTTTTCGGAGGAACCAGCTCAGGTCATGTTGCTGGGGCTGGGGGTGCCCTTGCAGCATCTCGGGCTTTCTGGTGTACGTTCAGACCAGTATTCTGGGCTGCGTGGGGAAGTTCTCAAGGAGCAGAAACTAGAATGTTGGTTTGCATAAGGATTCTTGCGCACAACCCCTCATTCCCTCGCTCCTTTCCTCTAAGGCAGAGGACGAACTCACAATATTATTTTTAAGCACAGATTTCCTAATGAAAAGTGAACAGAATTCTAGAGTGGTACTTCTACAGTTAAAATAATTCCCTACATGGTTCCACAGCAGATAAGCCCATATGTGGCTTCTATTTCTCTGCAGCCCATGACAAACCTTTAAGTAAAAATAAACATCTTTGGCGTGCCTGAACCAAACGTGTGTTATCCTGAGCTAAACTGCAATTAATAAAGTGACACAAAGTGATGTTGCGCCTTTGAACGCTGAGACGCAAACTTTGATTTGCAGCGTTTAACGGAGCAAGTGCCCTGAGCCTGCAGGAGCTGCGGCTGCTTTCGCTTGCAGTGCTGGAGCTGATTAATGGGGGCTGTGGCCATGAGAAGCCAGAAATAAATCACATGCAGAATCTTCTCTTGATTTCCAGAATTCAGGGGCTCTTTTGGGGGCTGTTACCAAACCCTTCCCCTCGTTGTCACGGCTCCAGGCCCTGCAGAGCTGCACTTCCAAGCCTTCGACTGCTGCACTTTACAACTGTTCTTTTGTTATTTTTTCTCAAGCTTTTAAGACTGAAATTAAAGAGTAGAGTGCGGGAGCAAAAGATCAGGATGGTTTTAAGGGCAAGATGTAGGTTTGGTTTTTTTTTCTGCAGAGAGGATGACAATGGTGTTAGAGAAAAGGAAAAAGTTCGAACTAAAGCTTATAGTATAACCTTTTAAAACAAAAAGCAGAAATCACAGCCGCACAAGTGTATTGCTGGATCGCGAGGTTTTATCTAAATAGAACGGGGTATTGATGGCAGTGAGGTATGGTGAGCAAAGACTTCCTGGTTCATAGATAAATCCAGCTGCGCATGCCGCTGGGATCGGGCAGCCACCTTGTTCCTATTTTGGTTTGCAAACCGCACGGAGGAAGCCTGACAATTCCAAACCATGTGGCTTTCTGTGATTCCTGCCTGAGTATTAAAAACAAAGCTTAAAAGAAGGGATGTAGCAGCGCGTTTCATTTTGAAGGTGCCTTCACCTTGCTGTGCCCCGCAGGATCTGCCCAGCCACGCTGGGGCTGGCACAGCCCGGCTGCTCCAAACCCACCACAACAAGGACCTTTATTTCTTCGAGCAACTGCAATTATTAGAAATGTGAGAGTCTATTTTTTTTTTAAGACCTTTTGCTTTCTAACAGTGATAATAAATCTTAGCTTTTAGGGTTTTTTTCCTTTTCAGACCCACATATTCCCACCTAAATCTGGTCTGGATCCGCTCCCCGGGGCAGCACTTGGGTGCTGGTGAAGGGAACCCGCGTTTGCCTTCACGGGAGGAGCCTTGACAAGAAATATCTCTCTCTCCAACACATGCTTTGTCATTTAAAAGTTTATTCCAAGGGCTTAACTCCATAATTGCCCCCTCCTTGCAGCACCCCCATCACTCCCCTGGTTTGACAGCGAGGGGATTGATGCAAACCAGCTGCTGGGAGCGGGAAGGGCTGCGGCACCGCGGGGGTTAACGCCGCAAATCACCCACCGCAACACCGAAGATATAAAGGGGATGGGAGGGAGGCGGGGGGGAAAGGAGAAAAGACAATAAAACCAAAACCAAAACAAAAAAGCCCAACCCAACCAAATGAGGAAGGCAGGAGCTGGGCAGCGGGCTGCCTGCTCCGTGGGTGCCGGAGCAGCTCGCTTTGCAAAGCCGGCGAACACCAGAACCGTGCTGGGGAGGGATTTGCAGTTATTGTCGGTATCGCTGCCACCTGTGCGTGTTTCTGTACATCCCAGGCGTGTGTGTACACATATTTGTGTGTTTGCCATATGTACGTACCGCGGAAGGAGGCATTGCTGTTGATATTGCTGAAATTCTGCTTTTAAGCAGCCGTCGAATTAGAGCGATGCTCGCCCACAATTGAAACTGAATTGGGAAGTCATTCCAATTTCATCGTGACTTTTGCTTTGTTTTCTTGAATGAAATAATTGAATTTAGCCCCTGATTATTACTATAGGGCAGGAAAAGGGTGATTATAGAAGCAGCGCCAGAAAACAAAGCTGCCGTTACGTGTTTAATCCACTCAAGAAAAAGGGTTCTCGGACTTAGCGAACTGGTCTTGTTGCTCTTTTAAAAGGACTCATTTTTATCTTTTTTGAATAGAAATGCCAGTTAATTTGATTTATAATGTGGAGCGTGAATGGAACAGAACCATGAAGCGCCGAGCTCCGAGTGCAGGCGGAGCCGCTGCTGCACCGGCGCCTTCTCTTTAATTAGCGCCCAACCGCCGAACAATTGTGAGCACTAACAACCCCCGCTAAAAATCAAACGCACTTTGGCCTGCATAGCATTAGCATCTAAACAAAAGTTTTTCCTTAAGATGGTCACTGAGACACAGAAAGAAAAGAACCCTCTGCTTTTTTATTCCCCCCCCACCCCCTTAATTTTATTTCCAGAACAACGACTGCCAGAATATAGCAAGCAATGTTTTAAGGGGGGAAAAAAAACCCTGGCTGTAAATGTGCACAATATTCCACATTATATACATGTCATTTCTGAGCACTGTTGGAACGATGCAGTGTCAAATCTGTATGACAGATTGAGGTGAAAGCTGGGAAGAGAGAGCCTGTGAAGAAACGGCCCTGACTCAGTCAGGCACCCTATAGAATTTATCCTGCGGGCTATAAGTAACCGGTTTCATCACATAAAAGGAGGAGTGGAAGAGGGATAATTGTCTACTAATTTGGGTCTGGGCAACGCGCTGGTCTAACGATGCCATCTAGTGCTGCGGGACCTGGGGGACCCTGGGGACCCCCGAAAACCCAGCCTGGGCAATGGCATCCTGCAGAAAACACCCCCAACAAAACCAAAAGCGGAACAAAACAAAACAGAAAATAAAGAAAAACTTTCCAAAGAACTCCTCACTGGTTTTTTGGGGATGATTCCCACTCTGAAGCAGCATATAGGAACAGTTAATACCGAAATGTTCTACCTTTTGAGGTCAATGGGTATCCTAAGCGATGCTCTGCAATCAGGAGGCTCAAAAGAGGCCAAAGCAAAGGATGAGGTGTCATTTGGGTGGGCGCTGGTTCTTGTCCCTGTGTGCGCAGCCCTTGCACGGGAACACGGCTGCCGCTTGTCAGATGGATTTGGGGCTGGAAGGGAGGAATTGCCAGCGGGAATAAGGCAGAGAAGGGCAGTAGAGTGGCTGCAGAGGAGCTGCAGAGCAGCGTGCGACTTCATCATTTTAATTTAAAATTGCTTACGTTTTCTGAATCCCCCCCAATTGTGTTTTTTGTTTATTTTTTGCTTTTGTTTATGGTGGTTTTGTTTGGTTGGTTTGTGTTTTGTTCTTTTATGCCACTCAGTAGTAACGATTCTGGGAAGAAATGTCCAGGGTTCAGGGCGCTGGGAAGCAGCTCCCGTGTGGCATCCTTGGGGACATGGAGAAGCTGCCGGTCCCTCCAGCGAGCAGGACCCGTAGCATCTGCCCTGCAGACCCAAAACACACCCAGCACGGCCTCTTTTTGGAAGAAATTCTGATATATATCTATAAGTTGAACATATAGCATCATGGGGGTTGGTTTGTTGTTGTTCGGAGGATTTTCTTGTTTTGGTTTGGGGTGGTGTTGTGGTGTTTTGGTTGGTTGGTTGTGGGTTTTTGGAGGTTTTTTTGTCTGTTGTTTTGGGGGTTTGTTTGTTTGGGGGTTTGGTTTGTTGTTGTTGTTGTTTTGGTTTGGTTTTTGTTTTTGCCATGGGTTTGTACTGTTTTGTTCTTGGCTAAATCCGCGGTGTCTGAAGTTATCATTCTGGCAAGGCTGAAATACGTCTTTCATCTCAGGAAGCCCTTTGCATCCAAACACTTTTCCACACGGAGCGAACAAAGGAAGTCACTTGGGTTGGGCTTTCTGGTTGGTTTGGGGGGCTTTCTTTGGTTCTGGGTGTTTGGGTTTTGCTATGTTTTTGGTGCCAGGGCCTCTCACCAGCACTGCCCAGTGCCACAGGGCCGGTGGTTCAGGCTCCACCACAACCACGTGTGGGTGCAGCTGCGGATGAGCCGGGGGATGTGGGGGACCCAGCAGCGCAACGTGGGGGCTCCCCGGGAAATCTACCTGCATTTTGTCAGAAAGAAGCAACAAAACCCAGCAGGTCCCTACCAGATCTCACGCAGATGATGTTTTCTTATTGGAAAAATAGTCCGTTAAAAAAAATAATAATAATTCTGATTAGTCCTATAAATACTAACAGTGCGCAAGCTCCATCCCAATTCCTGCCGCTCGCGCGTGTCCGTGCTCTGCTGACGAGCCCTTCCAGTGGATATTGTGCAAATCATCTTTACAGAAGTGATGTGAATGCATCAAAACCTTCTCCGTTGCGCTCTCGTGCAGAGCGGCACCAGCTGAGTGCGTGGCAGTGTTATGTAAAAGAATATTCTTGGAAGGAATAAATCAGAGGCTCTATTAATCCACGCCGAGGTCAGGGCGAGGACGCAGCCAGAGCCGCGTTTGTGGGGCTATGGCAACTTCTTTTAGAGGAGCTGGAAACAGCCGAGAGTTCATATTGCTCTTATTTATTATCTTACTAAGAACTCCAGAGATACTGCTTCCTCAGAGTGGTGGATGGATAAAATGATGCTTAGAAGTGCCCTTAGATTAATTAATGTAGCTATAACAACTTTATTACAGAAACAGCAAGTGAAAGGCTGATATGTACCATTGCTTATCACAGAACACTTAAGCTACAGCTGTAATTGTTTATGTGAGCATCAATCTTTCCTACAGGTTTGGACTTGGTTCAATTCTGCAGCTGTTTCACAAACAAGAACTGTGTGGTTTTTTGTTGTTGTGTTTATTTATTTGTATTCCTGCTGTTACCGAACCCGGAGAAGGCTGACAAAGGCTACCAGGTCTTCCCTCTTGCCAGATGCGACTGAGCAGCCTGTGGGTCACCGATGTGCGGGCAGGTAGGGGCGAGCCTGTCCCCTACCCAGCCCCAGCCAAGCCGGTTTTAGTGGTCCGCTGTGTTTGGCGCACACCCGTTGTCGTCCTCCAAGCCGACTGTCGGCAGCGTGGGTACCGGATGCCATTTCGTAGAAAATAATTTATTACTTGCAAGAAAAGTAGCTTTGATTAATTTTGACGTTCGTGGAGATGAACTTGAATAGGTGAAGAAAGCAAAGACGTTAAATGCAGTGCTAGGATTGTAGGCACCAGGCCAATAAAAACAACCATTGTATACGGTGGATATATCCACTCGGAGCTTACAGAGACCTTACCACACCTGATGAAAACTGTGGCTGAGATGGGCCGAACACCCACTAGCAACCTGGCAGAAAAACAGAAGTGGATAGGCCTGGTAATATCTTTGATCAAAACCCGTTTTATTAATAAATTAATATTTATGATCAATAAGCAGCACTCGCATTTCCTCTTTGCCAGTTCTCACCCTGCTGCAGCCACGTGTCATTATTAATTTACTGATATCTGCATATTTTTAGAGCCTTAGTTTTTCTACCCCTCTCACACGTTGTGTTGGAGATCAACCGATCGATCCGCCTGTCTGGTGTCACCGATTAGTGAGGTGGCCCCACGCTATTGTCACCGACTGCAGCCCCTGGCTCTGGGGAATTGCGTGTGCGCGGTGCTCGGAGAGTCCGATCTTTAATGACTTGGTTTGCGAGCTGAGCGATCCCCAGCACGGGGTTCACATGCGCAATTCCCCTCCGAGTTGGGGTGCGCACTGGTGAGCGTCGCCGGTGGGACGGGTGCTGGCACCGGCAGCATCGCCCACCCAGCGCTGCCTTATCCCGGGGCGCTGCCATCTGCGGAGCCACCTCCTCAGCACCCCAAGAACAACTCCTGGTGCTCCTGTGCTTCCTGCTCTCCTGGTTTGGCCACCACATTTGGTGGCACCTCCATGACCTCCCTGTCCCAGCCTTCCTGGCCAGACGTGTTCCTTTTGCAGTGTCCATGCTCACTGGGAAACCTGATGGACCAGCAGGGCTGACTTTCCCCTAGGTGTTGGCTGCTTCTTCCTCACCCCGTTTTCACATCTGGTGGTTTAACCACTTTTCAGGGTACTTCGGTGACCGCGTTCGTGGGCTTATGGCCAACTGTGCATCCAATGGCTCATCCTCAGCTTTGTGTCCCCCTTCCCGCTGTCAGGCCCAGTTTTGAGGCTGGCGGGGTCGGACTGTGGATCACACAGGACAGGGACCGTCCCTTGTCAAGCAGCGCCCAGGCGTTGAAGAAAAAGTGTTATTTAACTTTCCATACCAGGCAGTGCTTTTGCCCTATAATGATATTTCTTCATTGCCTCCATTTATTTTCATCAGAACAGCCCCGAAGGCCGGGGGTGGGGGGGATGCTGCTCCCGCAGCCCCTCGGCCGCATTCCTGGTGCAGCAGCTCCACCTACACACCGGCCGCGGAAACTGCGCGGGGGCCGGGCAGGATGCGGCCGCGGGTACCAGCGCATCCCCCGCTCGGAGCCCATCGCCTGCTCCTGCCTGCCCACAAATCGCTGCGATTGCCCCATATCTATTTATTCATTTTTTTTTTTTTAAAAAAACTTTAATTTTGTTTTCCAAATCTGCGCGAGTTTTCCGCAATACCAAGGCGTGAGAAAGCCGTGCTGTGTCGCAGGCTCGGGTAGGCACACGAACAAGCTGCTGGACTTTTTTACCCCCCTAATGTTACAGATTTTTTTTAGATGAGAGTTTCTGCCAGACTGTGAAGAGCGAAATTAAAAAGCCCTTCTCGTCTGCGTCAGAAACGCACAGGCACCGCGCGTTGGCAGGGGCTGCACAAGCCGTTACCACCGAGCGCTTTTTCGTAGCGATGTAATTAGCGTGTTTAGCAGTTCAGTGCAGCTTTTAAATTCAGATATGTCTTATGCAAAACTGTCTTGGGCGCTGTGCAGAAGCAGAACAGTTTAACCCCCTCGCCGCGCTTTCCCCTGTCAGCTCCCGCTCGCTGCAGCTTTCTTTGAAGTTCTTCTGCTCATTGGAATAAACACATAAACAATCTGCTCTGTGAGACACTGTGAAACTTTCTATACGTTAAATAATGTAATTCAGTTTAAATATCAGTTCATTATCTGCTGCTTGCTAATATCTTTATCACTGGCAACTGATGGGAGCTGATTACGATGAGTTGCAGCTCACCCTTATTAATTGCAGTTGATTAACGCGGTTTAATGTTACAGATACCCTTTCTCTGCTGCTAGATTTCGCTGTTTTTCAGTGGCTCTGAATCCAAGGTATGTGGGGAAATACCTCCCTCTAGTGCTCATGTGCCTGTTTCTTTGTGGAATCAAATATACTGTGTTTGATAGCACACTGATATTTTATTAAGTCTGATTTGGAAAATGCTAAGATTGTTTCTGATGCTGTTTTCTCCAGCTTCGACCTCATGGCTCTTCCTGCAAGGGTTAATGCTACTTTGAAGTAAAATATCACGGACTTGAAAGGCCAAGGGCAATGAAGGGAATAGAAGTGCATAAAGGGAGATGCAAGATGAACATTGCATGGCAAGGTATGAGAAATATAGGGTGCCAAAGGAGATCCCGAGGGAGAAGATTGGAGTTGTGCTTCAGGTGATCTGCCCCACAATGTGGTTTTCAGAAACTGGTGGCTCTAGGACCTTGAGGAACTGGTGGGGGAGACACAAGATTTACCCCAGTCCCAGCAGGGAACTGGTGGGACTGGTGGGTGCTGGCATCTCAACCCATGAAACCAGAGAGCCAGGTCCCTCCAGTCCCAGTACAGACCAGCAGCCTCAGCTGGGCAGGATGGGCCTGCCCTGGCCTTCCTCCAATCCATTATTTTATCAGTTTTAAAATGTTTATTATTTTTATAATTCTTTCTATTTGTCTCTTGCAACCCAAGTGATTCTATGATCTCGCCAGCTGGTTTGGGTTTACAAAACCCTGCGATGAAAACCGTAGATGCTGTGTGTCTTAAACTTGAAATTGCTTACAAACCTGTGGTACGTTCATTCAAAATGTTCCAATATATGTTAGAAAAGAATGGGGAGGGGATGGTTGGAGATGACTGTGGAGGGGCTGTTTCCTGCCATTAACTTCCAAAGTTGTTTCTTATACGGTATGGAAATGTTTGCTACGTTAGCACTCTAAGTTAAGTGTCTCAAATGTGCATTTAATTTGGATTTAATAACACCATTTTTCCTTATGAAAACTCAGTCAATTATTGAAAGCAATTTTTGAGGTTTAGCAATTATTTAAGAGGTGCATTTACAGTAAAGTAATTAACTCAAATGGCGTGTTCATGGAAATAGTATATTTAAAACAAATTTAAATATTTGTTAGCAGAAGAAAATATTTTATACTCCAATAATTTGATAATCCTCACATTCATTGTCTCTGAAACTTTGTAGTATTATTTAGCAACTTGATGGAGAATTTTCAAGAGCCTTGGGAAAAAGGCTCATGGGGATATAATAACAATAAATGCTTTTAAATGTGATACAAATAATACTGAATTAGGGGGAAAAGAAAGTGACCATCTCCAACTATAACCAGCTGTCCCTGGCTTCTTGCTAAACTGTTGCTTGGGCTTTTTTTAATAGAAAAATAAATAAAATAAAATGGAGATGCCGGGGCATCTTGGCTCGCCTGGTGGGCAGTGCCAGGGGTTATGCTGATTGCATCCAGGAAGACAATATTATTAAAAATATTGCATTTATTAAATAATAATAAGTAATACATAGAACCCTTTGCACGAGACCAGGGCAGGAGGCAGGGGGGAGGCTGCTGCGGTAAAGCAGCCATGAAATGACCTATTAGGGAGATTAAAATAAACCCACTTCAGCACAATGGGTGTAGTTACATCATTACATTTATTGGGCTTTACGTTTATTATTAACATAGATATTTCTCATGACTGCCTGCAGACCTCAATTAATTTCTCTCTTTTATCCTTTTAATTCTGGCGTGCTCCTCCTTACAGTGGCTTCTGCTCGATCAAAACAAAGAAACTTTTGCTGACAGATCTAAAATAGGTGTCTCAGAAATTACCCCCGTTACTCTCCCTCCATTGGCATGGGCAGGGGTGCTGGGTTCCCAGTTTAACTTTAAGTACCAGGCTGCAGCTGGACCTGGGACCGGTCCTGGAGTCCAGCCGTGCACATGGGATGAACCTCAGCGCTGCCTTGGGCAGGAGGTGGGGAGGTCACAGGTGGCAGGAGGTGACTTTAAAGCACAAAGGGTCTATGAAAACCCATTCCTAGGAGCTGTGAGACACATCGAGCCCCGGCACCAGCGGGCTGTTAGTACAGAGGGGCTTAAATCCATCGGGGCTGGTGGTAAATGCAGATAAGCCGCAGCGCAGCCCGGCAATGGGAACCGCACCGGGGAGCAGATGGGGCTCGGGTTCTGAAGAGGAGGGATATTAATAAAATCGGCTTTTCTTCACTATTCATTTCTGACAGCTGTGTTGCAGGATACCCCGCTGAACACATGTAAACTGTCCTGGTGCTGTCCTGAGCACTGCGGCTCACACCGAGTCACCCAGAGGGACCAGCACACGGCTCAGCATCTTCTTGCTGCTGCTCAGACTTTTTCAGCACACAGTTCAGCATCTTCCTGCTGCTGCTCAGACTGTTTTTTCTGCGCTTGTTTTATAGAAAGAATCATGTTTTGGGGGTTATTACTGCTGGGTAGTTCATTATCTGTTCAAATGTGCAGTGACTAACTGCAGAAGAAGCACAGGCAGGGTCCACATGAGTTCTCTACCCCATTTGAGGTTCCATTGGAAAACACTGAATTACTCATCCCAGGTTGGGCAACTGCACTTGTAATACCGAAACTCGATCCCAAAAGGCATTTCCCTTATGGATCTTGAATGATGTTTTGTGTGGATGTGAGCTTGATTCCGCACGTTTGCAAAGCCGCTTTACCGCGGACACAGCCCTGCTCTTGGCCTGGGGAGCATCTCCTGGCCCCCTGCTGCCACCCAAAGAGGTGACAGGTGACTTTCAATGAGTGTTCGCAATACAGATTTTAAGACTTTTTTTTTTTTTTTGGGGGGGGGGGGCGGAAATGTTGTGTATGGGTTTGCTTGGGATGAGCTGCACAGATTTGGCTTTCTGGAAAGGGATAGGTGCCATAAATGTCCTGTGTGGTGGCTCCAGAGCCCTCTGGGCTGGTGACAACCCCAAATCTCTGCTGCAGCCCCTGCCAGATGGACTTTCTGAGCTGCTCGCTGCCCATTGCGCAGCCCCACCAGCACCTCTGCTGCCTTCACAGCTGGATGGGAAGGTGCTCAGCAGGATGAGGACCCCTGAGTGTCCTTGTGGGGATGTTCCTGCAGCTCTGGTGTCACCAACAGCCCTGGTGTCACCGTCCCCAGGCCACCCTGCTCGCCCTGGTGCGGGCAGGGGCCAGGAGACCTTCCCAGGGGACTGTCTGTGTGTCCCTCCCTGCTGGTGGGGACAGCGTTCCCGAGTGTCCCCCTCGCACCCGCTGGGAGGAGCTCTAACCACAGGGATAAAACTCGGGCTTGGCAAGGGAAATTTTTCAGTGGAAATATTCCATGTATTTTGATTTATGTTTTACTCTTTGGAAGGCTGTCTAAACTATGTATGTATCCGTAGAGATAATGAAAAAAAAATAGGTTATGGTTTTTGTTTTGTTTTGATTTGTTTTCCCCATCTCTTTTGGTGTAAGATTTAAAGGCTATGCTCTTCTGGAGTTTTAATTTGCCGCCTTATTGTCCAGATAAAATTTATGTTGCTGATCCTGTCCGGGGCTCCCCGGAGCAGAGATAATGTATGTGTTGAATAGATTTCCTTAGGATTATTTAGGCTATAACCCTGCAAACGTAACCTCTGTGCCGTTCTCCATCTGGGGGCCGGCTGTGCCAGCACAGCACAGGGACCGGCTGCTGGTGACGCTGCCGAAGGGCTCCCAGGGGTCACCTTCTCCTGGGAGCACCATCACAAAGCTCCGAACAAGAGCGTGTGTCATGGGCAGGGGTCACAAAGGTCTTCCCTTCTGGTTTGGAGGTTTGGCTAAAGTGAAATATTTGTTTGCATTTATTAAGCATGGTATCTGAGACAAAATGCGGCTCAGTGTCTGGTATTAGAAAAGAAAACAGCTTCAGCAACTTCCTATATGGTTTTAAGGTGACATTGGAAGATTTTCCAATGTATTTAAAGTGTGTGTAGGGAGAAACGGAGCAAAGTCTGGTTGTTCTGAAACTCTGACCATGAAGTGTTCACAAAACACCGTTCTTCCCCCAGTGTGTAATTAGAGTCTCAATGTGTATGGAAACAGTTTTTTTAAAGGGTTCAGGCTTTGAAACTGGTTAAGGGTGGCCAGTCTAGTGCATGAGCTGCTCGGAGGCAAAACAAGGTGCTTTAGGCCTTTCATTTTTGCATATTCTCAGGGAGCAATTTGGAAGCCATGTTGGTTTTATACTGGTGTTGCACCGGGAACTGTTCAGAGGATGCTTCCCCGCTCTGCTGTGCACGGCACGGCAGCCCCAGCCCTGGGGCACAGGACCTGGCTCTCAGCATCTCCTGCTGCTTCCATGGTACCTCCTGGGGAGCAAAGAACCCCAGTAATCTGTTGCTTTATTTTCTCTGCTCCGACCGCAGCTGGATGCTTGGCCTCACTGGCCAGGAGCGATGCGGTGCAGGCTCGTATGGGCAACTGGTTAGCTTGGTGTCTGAGAGGAGGCAATCCGGATTAAAATCAATGGAGAGCACAAGCCTGACCCGACTTCTGCCAGACATCATTTTCTGATGAGCTTTAATTAAATGCTGCATCCCAGCATCCTGCAGCAGAGCCTGGGCGGGCGCAGCCTGTGCGTTGTTAGCGGCATGGTGAGACAAGCCAGCGTGTGTTTTGCAGACCCTACATGCAGCACACGTTCACGTGGGCTTTGAACTGACTTTCACCATCATTTATGTAAATCAAATTGTCAGCGCTTGTACTGGTTTGTAAAAACACTTGTTACATTGCTGCCTTGAAAGGCTCATCTCAAATGTAGCTTGGCGGGCAGCAACGCCGGCATGGCAAAGTCTGTCCTGCCGAAGTCTGTCCTGCTAAAGAGCTCCTGAGGTTGGGAAGGCAGAGAAATGAAGCCTCATATTCCCCATAACTCCCTCTGATTCAACTGTTTGTCCCAAAGCAAGGGTACAAGCTCATCACAGGTAGCTGCAAAAGCTGTGGAAGCGAAGAGCGAGGTCGCCCTTTCACAGCAGCGAGGAGAGGAGAAAACCGGGGTGACCACTGGGGATGCACGAGGCTCAGCCTCCGAGCCCTCCCGTGGCTAGGACTGAAGTGCATCCCTGGTTATCTTCATCTAGTATTTAAATAATTAGCAGACAACTGTGTGCGTTGTTGCTAGAGAGAGATTAAGGGGATGGTATTGCTGTTAGTGCCGAGCCCTGGGGTTGCTTGCCTGGATCTTTGCTGGTAACCAAGCAGAGGATTAACCTGTAATAACACAGCCGGGCTCTCAGGATGGTAATTTACGGATTTGCTCTGAATGTTAGCAATTTCACTAGCCTGTAAATTTACAGAATGTAACGTGTTTAGGAAAGGTTTTACAAAATGGTTGGAAAAGATAACTACGGAAAGTATGTAAGTGAGGATTAACAAGGCATATCAAGAGAACACGGCTTCAGAGCTGTCCCCTGGCTGGCGTTGGGCAGCGCGTCCTTGGGGGTGACATCTGCTGCTCACGAGGCTGGCACGACTGCCAGCACCCCTGCACCCAGCTGGATGCCGAAGTGAATCGGGAACATGTGCAATAAATAGCAAATACTGAGTCTCCCTGGGTTACGCTGCAGGTTTTGGGCTCCATGGCAGCCCAGGGCAGCCTACACACATTTCTGTATATAGACATACAGATAAACATAAAGGAAAGGATATCAAGGGTGCAGAATACACCAGAGGAGATTAAGAAATGCCACGCTAACGCTATCTGTGCAAGCCCTTGTACTTGGCACAGTCTGTAGTTCCAGCTCTCGGGTTATCCGTGTGTCTGCAGCATCAGCTGCTGTTTGCTGATTGGCACAAAGTGGCCCCGAGATCGGGGACCGGGTCCTCACACGAGGACATCTGGGGACACCCCACACCCCTCGTGGCCTTTGGGCTGCTGGATAAAAGGGACAGGGGGTAAAAAGTTAAATCCTGTATCTTGTGGGAAGCCCCTGGTTCATGCAGCCCTTGCAGAGGGGCCGGTGCAGGCAGGGCACATACTGTAAAACTGTGTGATTGGTTTACAGGGTCATATTTCATAAAAAACAAGAAAAGTGTTTGTTCTCCGAAGAACAAATTTTGCTCTCAGTTTTCCTTGGCTCCAGCTGGATTGGGGCAAAACAAGGGCCCCTCTTCTCACCAGGACTGGTCCAAGGGGTAGAACTCACATCCAAGCGCTTACCTTACCCCAGTTAATCCCTTTATTTTAGGGCTAATTTTTAATTTCAAGTGTCCATTTTAAATTTGAAGGTGGTTGTCCTCTCCAGTTTGGAGTCCTTCATCATCAGTCGACTCAAATGGAGCTCAGTACAGCAGGAACAGCTGGGTCTGTGCCCCATTCCAGGAGCACCACGTTGCCAGGTCAAGAGGAAAGCAGCGCAGGCAAAACCCATCAGCCTGGACTACAAAGTTTCCCCTTGATGTGCCTTGTTTCTAAGGATATGGTTTGGCTCTGGAGTACTTGGATTACCCCATGTTGGGTTTTATTTCAGTACTTTTGATAGGAATTGTATCAGGCTCTGCAGAAGCTGGAGTTGCCCTCTTGCACCTTCTGCATTTTCTAGTAACTCACTTGTAATTAAGCTTTATCTAAACTGCTCAAGAGCAGTTCTCAGAATTATTTTCAGGGCATCACATGCTTCCTTACGGGCTATTTTTGTTGCTGTTATCTGTGTACAAGCAGTTTTTTGCTCCATGCGTGGTCTGTAGCCAGGGTGGCAGCAGATGGGTGGCATGCTGACACGGCTGGGGACAGGGACACGGCAGCGCTGTCAAGGGGACAGGGCTGGGGAGTTCGATGTGGAGCCCAGGACAGTCCCCAAGGGTCTGCCAGGAGCGGTGCCAGCTGGGCTGTAACCAGGGCAGCACGCACAGCAGGGCTAAAAATGGAGATTTTAGGTCTTTGTGGCCATTTCTACAACTGCCTAAAAGGAGGTTGTAGCATTGGGGTGTTGGTCTCATCTCCCCAGGAACAAGCACCAGGACCAGAGGAAATTGCCTCAAGTTGTGCCAGGGGAGGTTGAGGTTGGATTTGGGAACAATTTCTTCCCCAAAGGGCTGTGGGGCATTGGAACAGGCTGCCCAGGGCAGTGCTGGAGTCACCATCCCTGGAGGGCTGGACAGACGGACATGAGGTTCTCAGGGATGTGGGGCAGTGCCAGCGCTGGGCTAATGGTTGGACTCAATGACACTGAGGTTCTCTTCCAACCAAAATGATTCTGTGATTCCATTATTTCTTCCACCCAGGAGCTGTGTCCAAGACCCGGTGTCAGAAGAGCCATGTGAAAGCAGTGAACCCCCACCGTGGCTTCATGTTTCCTAATCCAGTTGTGACTTTTCAAGGGACTTTTGCAGAGCAATTTTGCGGCGAATAGGGTCTCTGCCTCTTCTGTCCCCAAGTCCAGCCTGGCAGAGGGGCTGCTCTGGCTCCTGGTCCCCTTCCCGGGAACCTGCAGGGTCCAGTGCTGGGGGACATCACAATCCCCTCGTCCACCCTCCTACACACATTGGCCACATCACCCCCAAATATCAGGCTTCCCCTTAGACAGCTGGTCCTGTCTCGGGGCTTATATTGACGTTGCTTCATTTCTTGAAAACTACTTTTAATTGAAGTGTTGATCTATAATAAGAAAAACACTCTGAAGACTGTTGCCCAGCTAATTGTATGACCCTGTCCAAACTCACCTACGCAAGGGTGTGTCACCATCTCACTGCAATTCAGAGCACTTCATGGTGGAAAAATGGCAGGAGCTGCCTTACAAGGACATGTGCAGTGCTTTGGGACGTGGAACCGGGACCAGCAGGTGGAGCGAGACCCCACCAGTCAGTGGGAAAGACCAATGGGCCATCCCTGTCCCCAGAGCCAGCAGCTCAGGCCGGACCTGCCGACCAGCGCTTTGTCACCAGAATGCTGGGATTCGGGTCTATTTTGCAGTGTTGTGATTTGCCAAATATACTTTTTCTGTAGTGAGTGATATTGATGGATTTCATCTGACTGCACTTAAAATAACATTTCAAATGTGCCATGTATAGACTTTTATTTTTAGTTACTAACCAGAGCAGTGATTTCACAGAGGGCTGGTGGATGGGTGCCGGAGCTTTCAGACTCCCAATTGGGGCCCATGTCAACATGTTCACCAAAGGTACATCCCGATGGAGCTCCCCTGGCCAAACGCTGTGATACCATGCGCACATAGAATCTTTGTTTTGGTTGGAAAAGACCTTTAAAATCATTGACTCCAACCATTAACCCAACACTGCCAAGTCCACCTCTAACCCATGTCCCTGAGAACCTCATCTGTGATGGCCAAGGTGTTGGGAAAGGCTCTGACCGGCTTTGGGCTGAGTTTATCCAAAATCTGGTGGGATGGTCATGGCAGGGTCCAGCGCTGGGCTCCAGCTGCTGCAGAAACACTATTTAAATAATAACTTTTCTGGGAAGGACAAAAGGAGCGGCAGCGCTTCATCAGTATTTATGGTGCCACAAATGCATGGCAGATGGCACCGCTTTTGTGCCTTCACACTTTCCGTGCTGTTTAATTACAGGCCTATAAATAGCTGGGTTTATGACTTACGGTCAGATGCTCTTTCATCGTGGTGGGAAAATAAGTAATAACAAGAAAGCAGCTGCTTTTTTTGTTGTTTTTTTCCCCTCAGGCAAGCGCCCCTGTAATCACGACAGATGATTTTCAGAGATGGGGGTTTCTGCCAGATTTCTGCTGCACTCTGCTCTTCTCCAGCCGCTCAAAGGATCTCATTGCAGAAGGTTTGTGCACTAACCGGGGCGTTTATTACACAGGAAAATTCTGCATTTGGTGAGATGATAGTTGAGCCCATGCAGCCTTGGGTCTTACCTGAAAATAATCCATGTGGCAAAACAAGAACAGGCTGGCTGTAAATCTCAGTGTTTCCTTTGTAAAATGCCATGGAAGAGTTTATTATGGGTCTGCCTGCTCCCTGTAAAAGCACAGATATATTCCTTATCACCTGACCCCGCTCAGGCTCACTCAGATGGAACCAACACCGACAGCCTGGCTTTTCTATGTGAAAATTGCAGCCTCCTCTACTATAATATGATTTTGAGGGAAAATCACAATTGACAGCTTCCACATGCTTATAGTTCATGTGGGAAATGTTTTTCCTCAGAGAAAAAACCTTGGGACAGGGAAAAGCAAGAAGGGGGAAGGATATTTCCAGGGTTAGGAGCAGGCAGAGGTGATCAACCCCAGAACATCCTGTGCTTTGCTTTTACTCCTTGTAAAATCATCTGTTCTGCTTTGGTGGCCACAGATCGTACCAAGGACGTGATGCGTTGGCACAGCCAACATCTGGGTGAACCAGGGGATGGAGGATCCTCTCAGAAGTGACACTTTGGCATCACATGTCCCTCGTTCTCGCCCAGACAGGAGCCCAATGGGCAACGTGTTCTGCGAGCAGGAACAGGCAACCGCGGGGAGGGAGATTTGCTGTTAATGGAAATGTCCTCTGAACCGTGAATTGCAACACATAATTCTTGAGATTATATGTGCGAGTTTGCCAGTATTTATCAAAGTATCAAAATCTGAAATAAAGATAATTGACTGGCAGTGAGATGAGCAGGAAACAGGGCAAGGTTGATGGAGTGCACGTCTTTCTGCTGTGCCGCACAAAATGAGGAGCTTCCCGTTGAGCTCTAACCTGAAGCTCTGCTGGTCCATGGGCAAATATCGCCATGTGGCCTCTTCCCAGCTCCACTGGTTTAGTGTCTGTAATACTGGCAATAACTCAGCTCACGGTGGGGATCATCAATGCTTGGCAGCGTTCAGGTTCTCAGTGATGTGTTTGCAGGAAGGACCACAGGAAAATGAGTTCTTGTAGCAGCTTGTGCTGACAGCCGGTAAATACGGCGGGGACCACAAGGAGGGTGATGTATCTATGACGTGCAACGTCTCGTGTGACACCGTGCAAGGTGGATGGGATGTAAGGAGGTCTCTGACCACGTCTTCTGAACAGCTATTGCGAATCGGTAGGATAAAGCGTGAGATAGTGGGTCCTGCTAATTGCTTAGCAAAACACAAGATGTTGGCTTAATTTGTTGGTCAGACCTAGCCAATACTCGACGTGTAGATATTGATTGCGGAATAATTATGCTAAATCTTTGGAGGATACTGTAATAGGAGGCTGCAATTAAAAGTTGATGGTAGCTGGGTCCATCCTTAGGGAGCCCCATCCATGCAGGAAGGACAATCTCCTCTTGCCCTACACACCTGGTCTCATTCCTGCAGTGGCCAGGACTGCAGATCCATCTGAGCATCTTTATGGTATCGACTCATTTATGTTATTTTGGATTTCTTTTTTCATCAGTCTCTTGGATTTTGTTTTTTATGTAACTTTTTTACTGCCAATGGTCATTTAGCAGCTGGTGCTTCACTAACTTTGTGACCATAACTTTCTGTGCTTAGATAATTAAGTTACTCCTCTTCCAGCAAGAATCCACTTCACTTTAGATCTAGTACAGAGATAGTGTGTTTATTCGAATATTGTAAGAAATCATATTAATTACTCCACAGGGAGGAAGAGATAAAAATTCAAATATTGTATTTAGTGAATAGCAACCTGCTGTATATCCTAAATTTGTGCTGGTAAGTATTATATCTTTGTGTGATGGACCTAAGCCACCCCTGGCAAGCTCTTACCTGTGTTTCCACACCTGGTGCTTCATGGGTGTTTATTTAGCCAGTGCCCAGCAGCCTTCTATCCTGTCTTGGGTTTTTAGTGAATATGCACTAAAAAGTCACCACTATTGTGCTAAAATAAAACCCTTTTGAATGCTAGTGTCCTGCTCTGTGCCACATTGGGGTACACAGCTCCCGATAACACAGGGACGATGAGGAAGGATGGATTTCGACTGCCACCAGTACCAACTGCAAACCAGATTTCTTCCATTTAATTGATAGTGGAGCAGCAGAGCCCGTGAGAAAGGTCATGTTTGAGGATGAGCTTCAGCAGAAAACCACAGCTCACGAATAATATTCTCTCTATGAAGAAACAGAAATTGCTGAAAATGCTCGAAAGGTAAGAGAGTGAACATCAATATTTGACTTGCACCTTGATGAAATATATTTCTCTACAGGAGACTGGTACACATAAAAGTTAACCAGAAGTTCATCCAGTTCCCCAATATTAAACAACAACAACAATGAAAAAGCGTTTTATATAGTTCTATTGCCCATCTTTTAGTTCTTGTCTTATTCTACAACAGATCTGGCATGGTTTGTGACCTTGGCTTTGAAAACTGCTGTTCATAGCCCATCAGCACCTGCGCTGCTATTTTAGGCAGCTCAGGGTGAATATCCATCTTGTGTCGGTGTAGGACAGATTGAAACCAGAGCAGCCTTAGCGAACAAGCACGGGGATGCTGCTTGATACTCGACAAAGTGGGTGTTTGTCTGAATGGGCTGCGTAGAACAGCCCAGAGCCGGGAACAAAGCAAACACTTTAAAAATCTCTGTAGTGATTAAAGGGACTTTGAAATCCTCAAGTAGTCTCCTATTAATTACAGGAGGCCACTAATTGCATTGGCCTCCGAACCTGTAATTCAGAGAGAGAAAGCACTGCAGGGTGTGTGCAAAGTGGTAGGAACTAGAGGGTAGTGCTTATAACAAAGGAAACTGAAATAGAGGTAATAAAGAAATAAAGAATACACACAAATATGCAATGATGTCACAAAACCTGAACCCCAAACATACCTGCCAAAACAATAATACCTGCTCCCAAAGCCTAGCAATTCCTAACAAATAATACTACAAGCTTTCTAAAAAAAGATAAAAGCTCTGTGAGTAGCGTATAATTGAGTTGCTAAAGAGTAAGAATATAGGAATTGTTTTTAGACTGTTTTATATGTGTATTTTCCTTGTGCTGAGATAGTGGTGTCTCATTCCTTGGGAATCACACTGCTCTGACACCTGGTGTTTTTCAGACCCAACCTTCATCGAGTACAAGGTTTGCAAAGCAGAGAGAGCAGTAACGGTACAGAACTGACATTGCAAGGTCAGGAGAACCTCAAGGTCAATGTGACTGAGTTGGGTTTTACAAATGACAGACAAAAGTCAAATAAACAAACTCAGCATTAATAGAATAAGTTAATGTTAAAACTCAATTAAAAATCAATTTTGTAAGAGCTGGGGTTTTTTAGCTTGCCGTTTTAAGAGTCGGTCCCTGCTGTAGCGTGGAGGGGCACAACAGATTTTAGCTGCTCTGTCCTTCTCTGCAGGTTTTGTCGCAGCTCGGTTTTACCTCGCAGAGCTGAGCACAAAGCGAGTTAGAAGAGAAATTTCTGGCTGTTTGACAACATAAATTGATGTGCCAGCCATGAATCCACTTGGGAAAAAATATCATTCTGATACCAGATTGCGCATTGAATTGATCTACCAGATAAGTATTTAACAAATAATTGCAACAGATAGCTGTTGCTGGTTAACTCAATAGTATAAATTGCCAATAGCTGCATTATTTGTAGATAATTGATTGTGATAACCAGGGCAGGGAAACCATGGGGCTGGGTAGCCAAGGTTGGGAGTGCAGCACACGGAGCAATGTCACGCTCCAGAAAAATGACGGTACCTAAAACCAGAGGGCTCCTCATTTGGAATAAAGGTAATTAAATGGAAGGGGTGGGTAATTAAATGGAAGGGGTGGGAGGGGAATGCTATGTCTGCAGGACCACACTCGGTGCCGGGTGGGCTGGTTATCAGTGTGTGTGGGGAGCCAGGCTGGGCAACCTACAGTGCTCTGAGATAAATAACCACGGGTCCATCCTCACCTACAAGGTGGGTTGATGGTATTTTGAGGTGACGTCTTGCTACCACTCCGTGTGCCAAGACATCGCCGTCACCATCTTCAGACTCTACCCATCCTCCGCTTCGTCATTTCTTTCCAATGAAAAAAAGCACTTTAGTCCAACACGTTTAATACAAAGGTATTCTATCTAAATATTAAAAAAAAAAAAAAGCTCTTATGCAGCAGAGCAATCTCTTTTTGATTGGGATTTGATTGGTTATTGCTTTCACTTTGATAATTTTTACTAATCGCCTTGTTAAAATGCTAATTGGTGACGTTTTCCTGTTTTGAAAGCAGAGCCCAAGCGCGTGTCTCCGGGTCGGTGCCTGGGCGCTGCTCTTTCTGCCTCGGCAGCCCTTCAGGGCCAGGGCGTTTTGGTTAAAGAAAAACAGCCTGTGTCTTTTTTTCCTACAAAAATCAGACTTCTAATTGCTCTCAAAACTAATTACTACGCCGGGTTTATCAGCGCAGCCAGTTGACATTTTAGCTACGGCGTTGGCTCTCCGGCTTTGACATTAATGACATCTCATGAAAATGCTAATGCGTCCGTAAGAGATGATCCTGCTTATTAGATATATTTCACTGATTTGCAGAGTATGTTGTTGCAAACACGTATTCTCCCAATCAAAGCTAAACGTATTTTGTCTGCTCCATATGACTCTGCTGCTAATCAAAATTAATCAAGGCCAGACCTTTTGATTAGGTTTTTTTACTGTTGTGGATAAAATTCGGCTAAAGAAAACACCCCAGTCTTTAAGGTATGTATATTCATTTGTATGGGCTTTGGGAGGGTGACTTCTAAGTGTACATGGCTGCATTTTCCACTGCCTATTTTAGCAGTGGATTTGGTAGATGTGGCACCTAAAAAGTGCAGGATGAGAACTGGAAATGTGCCTCCGACCCAGTGGCAGATGTTGTGCAACCACTTCACAGGCGCCAGTGCCTCAGAGGTGAGTTCAGTTGTGTGGATCCCTACAGCATCATTAAAGGATTTGGGTTGAAACTGAGAGCAGGACGCTATTTTATGGTTATTAGCTTAAAGGAAAACGTACAACATGTCCAAAAAGGCGAGTGTTACCATCAAACTTAGAAGGATGCAAATCCCAGATGATGGCACCTGCCATGTGATACGTTATGATGGTGAGTACTATCAAATGTAATTACAGAATGGGACATATTTGTACATGAAACAAATTATACAGGTTGTTTTTTTCTCTGTAAACTTGAAAGTTCTCAGCAGCAATGAACCGTGAAGTAGATGATCTGCTGGCAGCTTTGTCCAGGTTCACCTGACCACTGATGGGAACGTAGAGCTGCTTGGTGTGGGGGCAGGAAAGCAAAGGATGGACACACACACCTGTCTCAGGTATTGAGGGGTTCCTTAACATGGGGGAACATTGTCACTCCCGTAGAGTGGGGAGGGAACATCTACGCTCAGGTCTCCCCTTGGAGATCCAGTGGGACAATGCGGTCACCAGGGCAGGTGCACAGCAGCAGGTGGTGATGAGGAATGGATGGGGCTTTTCCACTGGAGGCACTCCCCGAGCGCCCTGCAGGCCTGGAGGATGTCTACTCAACCACGAGGGGCTTTCTGCAGCATCTCCTCGGGTGAAAACAGTGACCTGTGGTTGAGCATGGTGCTCCAGCACCGTGCAAGCCGAGCGCAGGCTGGAGCACCGGCAAGGCGATGACCAGGTACGTGCACATGGACGGGGAGCCCGCCCAGATCCCTGCTTCCAAACACACGCTCCTCAGAAAAAACCCTCTTCTGTCTTCTGGATGGTGAGCGGTTACGTCCAGATACTCATTGCCTTCTGCAGAAGGGAAAGAAGGTTTAAGAGGCAGAGTGAAATAAAAGAAGAGGTCCATAGGACCTGGCTTCTTTCCTCTTGGAAGCGGCATTGAGATTTGGAGCAAACGGGGAGCAGGAAAGCCCGAGGATCTGGTGTGCTGGGGGTTGGTTCTGTTTGCAAAACCAGGGCAGTGCTCAGCCTCTGGAACAGGAGACTCGTTTCACCGGTGTGAGGGCACAGGGATCCCTGATGCTGAGGCTGAACCATCACCTTACACAGCCTTGTTGGTGCAGAATCACGCTGTAGCTCCCATTTCTGGGGAGCAAAACCAGGGAAGTTTTACGAGGCCAAGACATCCCCATCAGTTCCTGGCAGGGTGATGCTCCACGCAGGACATTGCTCTCCTACGGACCAGGACCTGGGACCTGTCAGGGTCCTGGATTCAGGACTAACACGCCTTGGAAAGGTTCAAGGGTAATGGAGAAGTGAATTATGATCGGTGTCAAGAGTTTAGTTATAGAGGGAATGATACAAAGTCCCTCAGATCATTCAAACAGTAACTCAAGGGGGTCTTCTCTAATAACAGGTAATTACCAAAACATTTCCTTTGTATAGTCCAAAGGAAAAAAATGAGTGTACTCATCTATCACCTGGTTAATACTGAGGTTTGTGATAAATATGAACAATCGTTATCGTGGTGAAATATGGTTGCTATATTCTCGACTCTTTAATCGTAAAAATGAGTCTTTCAGAAATCAATCTTGTTAGGTGTTTCAGAGCAGAAATGTTTTAAAATGTTAATTACTGCACACCAGCGTGAAAATATTTGTGTAGTAAAACTAACAAGAAACCAGCAGAGCACTGGTTGGCCAACATTGCTCCGAGCTGATGCAAACAAACACGCTGGATTTAATACAGATAAAATGCATTTTTTAAACATAGCCTTCGCTCACACAGTGACCAGTGATTTGCAATGTGTCCTTCAAATCCTAAAAACCAGAGAGCAGGTTAGAACCTGGTGAACCTGGTCACAAACCCTTTCTACTTTGTTGCAAACAAAGCCAAGGTGAGTTTGGGGGGGTCATACACAGGACACCCTTGCAGCCAACATTTAATGGTCCCACTTACTCAACAGAGCATCTCATTGTTTAAATTAAGGCATATTGAATATAAATTTAAGCAGAAGTGTATAAATGCTTTGCATCGCCCACAATGAAAAATTGCACACACAGTTATTTTGCCAAACAACGACACCTGAACTTTGTTTTCCCTGTTCAGTTACAAAAGGTGGTTATATGAAAAACACAGAAGTCCTTAAATGTGAACCTCCTGCCTGCATTGCAGAATAGTAATGTTAGTAATATAGTAGTATTTTGTATACATTATATACGTGCTGAGCTGTGGTGGGCTCAGTGCCACGCACAAAGCCAAAACTCCTCATAGGACTCCATCAATTTAACTATAAAGATGTTCAAAATATTGATGGCCTTCTTTGGGTTTGGATATGCCCCGCAGTGCTATTGCTATCCCTGTTGTTTCATATTTATCCACATTATCAGCCCATGGTTTCTCAGGCAAACAGCTGCAGATCTCTTATATAAATGTGCTGTGTTTACCACTTTATTTAACTTACATACACATTTGCAAACTATACCCGTTCATTATGTACCTGCAGCCTCGGCTGTGCTCTGTTTTGTTTGCTACCGCTGTGTTTTACTGCTGCTTTTTAAGCTGTTGCAGCACAGGTTGGCAGAGCTCAGAGTGAATTTTGCAAATACTGGGGAAATGGAGCATTGATCTCTTCTGGGGATGCTCGCTGCTTCCCTTCTTTATTACCGCTATGATTAAATGCTTTAAGAGGTCTATTTTTCCTATTACTCTGTTAACAGAAACCATAAAATCTATTTTAAATTATACTATTATCTACTTATTTTACCGTTGTCAGGAGAACAAATGCTTTCATGTCGCGGATGTAAATTAAAAAATTCACCGAGGCTTCCCAAACTCTGTCTGATTTCTGTTTCCAGCCTCCTTAGCGCTGGATCCTCACCGTGTTTAACACACCTCCTCCGTGTCGTTATTGCCCAGAGAGGTTCATCTCTGGCATCTGTGTCACGAATCCTCAGGGATGCTGCTGGAAAAGGAAAATGTAACTGTGCGTCACTACCGCGGGGGCCCCCTTGGCAAAGCCGAGCTCAGAGCTGAGCCAGCACCCTTCGGGTTCACTGCTCAGCCACAGCGACGCCTCCGTTCCGCCATTTCTCCATCCTAGCAGAGTTCTCTATGTGAGTAGCTTCAATCAGCTGAACCTTCCTTTCATGTTCTTTTTCTTCTGGTTTTGGTGCAGGGAAAACCTAATTAAAGGTGGTTTCTGCTCTGGCTGGATGGCACTGGAAAGCAGGGTGGATGCTCTGGGCGCTCCCCACTGGTCCCCAACTCTCTGTGCTGCCGATTGTCCCCTGTCCCCAAGGTCCTGTGGTGACACGAGCCTCAGCAAGAGCTGCTGCCATGACAGGTGACAGAGCAGCGTCCTCCCTGGCTCGTGCAAGCTTAGAAATGTCCCTTCTAGCATCTGCAAACAGGGAATCTGTGCATCATCAATTTAATCATAGAATCATTTTGGTTGGAAAAGACCCTCAAGATCATTGAGTCCAGCTGTTCCCCCACCCCTGTCCCTGCCCCATGTCCTGAGAACCTCATGTCCGTCTGTCCAGCCCTCCAGGGATGGTGACTCCAGCACTGCCCTGGGCAGCCTGTTCCAATGCCCCACAGCCCTTTGGGGAAGAAATTGTTCCTAAATCCAACCTCGCCCTCTCCTAATCATACAGCTGTTCCCCAGGTGACCTTAAGAGAAGTGATGTATTGCACTTTTGGCTGGAAGAACCAGCATCCAGCATGGGAATGAACACGCAGCGGTGGGGCAAAGGGGCACGGGTTCAGCCATGGGGAAGCTGGAGCTGAGCCCCAGTTCTGCGATGCCTTGGTGGGCATCCTGTCCCTTTGCCCCCACATGTGAAAACGTTTCCATACATGCCACCCTTGCCAAATGTGGGGTTTTTAGCTGGCAGCTGAAGCATAATGAATGAAACAAGGTTATATTTAGAGCGATGAATAATTCTGCATTATGAATGAAAGAACATGTCATGCGAGACCCGCGCGGAAAGGCACTCTGTGTGCAAGGACTTTTCTTCACTCGGGTGTTGGGTTTCCTTTGGGAAACAGGGTTATTATTCACTTTTGCATGACTCATCCATATGCAATAAACCTCTATAAAGGTAAAAACCTCTTATTCTCATACATAGATAATAAGAAAAACTGTTATCAATATCTTATGATATTTAGATATTTAATACATTCATGGCTTAGAACTTCTTAGGTCTTGAATTTCTTCCTTTCAGTCCTACCTCAGTCTGTTTTCCCTGGAGTACAGGGACTATACTTGGAAAGCATGAATGTACTTAATTAACAAGATGTCAGTGAAAAAGTATTGCTCAGGATTGCTGGGGAGGGTTGTTTAATTTGTGTATCAAAACTAAAGAATCGAAAAGAGAAGATGACATAACAGCTAATTCACTCAAAAATATTTTAGGTAATAGAATTAAGTTATGGCCCATCAGGAGGAAGATGTCAGAAAATATTACAAAACACTTGTCTGTAATTCATAAATTGTCTTCCCATGATAGAAAATGTATTTCAGGATTTCTCTTAGCTATAAAACTGTAGGAATGGCGTAATAAATCAGGCCACAGATTCCCAGAGTCTGGCTTGTGGCGGAACATAAAGCTCCAAGGAATCTCTGCCCATGCCCATTTTTATGGTTTTCACGATTCACACTCATGATGTTCCCAAACATGGCATAGACAGGACGGCACCGTCCTGGTCAGCACATCAGGGACCATCACGGCTCCAGCCATCAGCATCTCCAGCTCATCTGCTGCTGCTGCAGGACACCTGGTCTGGAACATCTGAAACATCTCCCTGTTCACTTTCCATTTCAGATCAACACAATGCATTCTCCATCTTCTGTTTGGGTTGAAGATGCAGGCGCCAGGCTCCCCGCACACCTGCCCTCTGGGTCGCAATAGCACATCCTGGCTATTTAGGGTACAGAAGGTAAACAGTGCCGCAGAAAGGCACAGCTAGATGTTGTGAGAACTGCCTGGGGAGGTGGCACCAGAGCTGCAGCATTCACCCTCACAGCACTGCCAGTGTGGGACAGAGCCTGCAGCAAGAATCACGGAATCATTTTGGTTGGAAAAGACCCTCAAGATCATGGAGTCCAACCATAACCCACCCCTGTCCCTGCCCCATGTCCTGAGAACCTCATGTCCGTCTGTCGAGCCCTCCAGGGCTGGTGACTCCAGCACTGCCCTGGGCAGCCTGTTCCAATGCCCCACAGCCCTTTGGGGAAGAAATTGTTCCTAAATCCAACCTCAACCTCCTCTGCAAGAGCAGATGCCCAAGCTCCAGCTGCCGGCCACAAACTCCTGGGAGGCCATGAAAGGGTTACTGCTAATTATTTAGCCCAAATGCTAATTAGGAGCACATGCCTCAGTTTAAAATCAGGCCCAGGTGTGGGGAGCTGCCCTGGAAGGGTCATTCTGGGACAGCTTCATCCAGGTCCAGTCCTTGCTGCTGCTGTGGGGACCAGGTGGGTGTGCGGTGTCGGTGGGATGTGGGGAGGTGGCAATGGGCTTTTGGGAAGGGGTCTGGGTGGCTGCAGGTGGGGTCAGTTCTGCCTGAAGATGGTGGTGGTGGTTGCTGGTGGCCTCCTTGCCCCTGGCCTGGTCAGGTGAAGGGACTGCAGGGTCCTTGAGGCTGAGCAGAAGTTCACCTTGGTTGGGGTCTGCGCTCCTCAAAGGTCTGGTTTGCCTGAGTGATGATGAAGGTTCTGTAAGCCTCAAATCTGTGCAAGGAGGTGAACCTCACTGTTGCAAGAGTCTCACGTGCGTGCTGTTCACTTCTGGATCTAAAGCCTTGCTTTTGTGGATTTTCTAGTTTATCTAATGTTTGAGATTAAATCCTGTTAATGACTTTCTGTTACTAGAAAAAAATCTGTGTGCCTCACTGGTACTTGGAAGTGCTCAGAAAAGTCAAAGCTTTAGTGCTGAGTTTGCAGACTTGCTTCAGAAACCTGTTAAGTGTGGGGTTGTTTTGCAGTGATTTGTATTGTCCTGACTGTGGTTGGAGTTCTGCCGCCACCCGAGTTAACTCTGCTAAGGGTGCTCTGCCGTGGCAGGGGGGTTGGCAGGAGCGTGGGGAGGCAAGGTGGGAGATGATGTCTGAGCATTGGGGTGGCTGCTGGAGGTACAAGACGAGACCAAACAACTCCTGGAGTTGTGGTGACATCCCGTAGCTCTGGTCCCTGGACGGGAGGCAGGGCTGGCAGGGGTGTCCAGCCCGTGCCACACGCTGCGGCGCTTGCGCTGCTCTTAGGTCTGGAGTTGCCACGAGTCTGAGCAAAGCGATAGTGGGAGGGAAGCCTGACGGAGTGGAAAGTGCTGCCAACACAATTAATCTGCTTGTGTCATGAAACATATAACTGAACTTCTCAGCTTTGTGAGAGTGTAGGTTTTTTGTATTTAAAAATAACAGGAAAGATTGTAAACATGTTTTTCTTAATGCATTCAAGTATCTGTATACCTCAGGTTACATTTACCTTATAAGAGCTTAAATGCACATCGCTTCCTTTTCTCCCAAGCCACGTCCAATGCTTTGCTCTCCCCAGAAGCTCCCAATGTTAAGCCACGCAGGCTGGGAGGCAGCAGCAGCGCTGTGGTTCTGCTCTGCCCTTGCAGCCCAGGGGACCTCCCATGGAGCACCAGCTCCGTTGTCCTTCCACAAGTGACCGAATCACCGCTGAGGCACTCGAGCAGGCTCACAAGAAGCGCTGCTTTCTCAGTAAACCTCCATGGCGTTAAGGATATGGTCGTGTCATCATGCATACAGCTCCTAAAAAAAAAACCCAACTCATTATTTTGTAGCATGTGGAATCATTCCAATCAAAAATAGCTTGTCTAGAATATTTGTTGAAATTTCCAGGTATAAGTGGAAAACATAATTACCAGCTTCATGTAAAAAATGAAAACAGTGTTTAGGCTAGAGGAGATTCAATCTGTTGAAGTACATTTCAATCTCCATCTGATGCTAAATAGCTATCTGCATTGCAGATAAAGCTATATTTGCATGCAGACCTGGATGTTGTCATCTCTCTTTCGGCAATTGTTTTGATTTGGAGTCCCTTGTACAGACTCATTAGCTGCCTGGAATATCTTAGTCTCTAAGTATCTCCTTGGAGGCAACATTCAGGATCTCTGGAGGAGCTCTGATTATTTTATACAAGTGTTTTTCCTGCATTGATGGAGTTTGCTGACTTGGTCACCTTGATTTAGTCTAAAACGAATGCAGTCAGTGTAACTTAACGGGGAGGGGTGAGAAGGGGATTGATGGTTGGCTTAATGTTCAGGCAGTGCAAATGCAGTTGAACATACCCTGGGAGTCAGGATGAAAGTACTTTGGACAGTTTAGAGCCTTTAAAAACAACCAGAAGAACTTCCCTCCTTCATCTCTGTGGAAATGATCAGCTTTCCATCCTGTGGGCTTCATTATTTATTACTTCTAAGAGTCCAGTATCTACTTTGACTGCAATTACTTTAGTCCAGAAGGACTTCAACCCTCTGCTGTCAAGGCAGGCTGGAATCTATGTGTATAAGGGTTTTTCTGAATACTAAAATGGGAATTATGGAGTGATTTTTCCATTTCTGTGTCAGTAATTGGTATTTGGTTACTTGGTCTTCCACTTTGAAGAAAAACGGGGAGTTTGGTTTTGGATAAACCTCTGCTTTTAAAATTAATGTCTGCAAGTTTATTCCCTGTAATTCATGGCTGATTTATTCCACTTTTCCCATTATTCGGACATACATGCTGACATGACTTCTAGAAAAGCCATGCAGGCTATTAGTGGGGTCTTCTGGGTTTGTGGGTTTGGTTAGCACAACTGTTAAGAAAATGATGGAGATAGTGATTAAAATACTTAACTAAGAGTTAAAATACTTAACTACCCCAGTGTTGAGTGATCCATGTGCTTTCACGGTTCTCAATGTAATTTATTTCCATGGCCTGTGCTACTCAGAGTAACAAAATGGGGAGAACGTTGATTTAGCCAGTGTCAAGGTTTGTTTGTAACACTGGATAACCTATACTTGGACATCTCTTGGGTCTTAAGATGTTCTTCAAATGGCTTTAAAATGTCTATTTTTAGATGCCAAGCTACGTATATTCTCCTTCTTTTTGGGTTAAGTGCTCTTCGTGCCAATTATAGCAATAAATGTAAGCTGGGTGCTATTTTTCTGTGCTTCTTGTAACTGTTTGGTGTGCGGATCCTCAGTCTTGTCTGGTCTTCTCTGGTGACCAAGAGAGGAGCGGTTTGCCCTCTCCCTTGCCATGTGCTCCAGGTATCAACGTTGTAAGGAGATGAGAAGAATAAGAATGCGCTCTTCATGTTCAAATCCCCTGTAAGCAGCTTCTGCAATGAGAATTTTCCCCTTGTCTTCCCCAGTGATTAACTCTAGACCGTAAACGCTGTGTACAAATACTCGGAGCACCAGCTCGGCTCCTGGCTTTCGTACCGAGCTGCGGCATATTGCAAATTGCTAACGAAGGCACACAGTGGCTGCTGCAGAGCATCAGTAATCAGATTAGCCTGGGAAATGCAGGAAGGGCCCGTGTTCATGAGCATGTAGTTCTTCAGCCGAGTAATTAGAGTCTGTTTGTTAGAATAACCCTTTGATTCAGAGGGTGACGATTCCCGGTGAACATCTCCTGTACAAAAGGGAGTAGCGCTGGAGCAAACCGGATAGCTCGTTAGTACCAGAAAGGATCAAAGCAAGCGTTGGGGTTAATTGCAGTAAACCCTTTTGTGATGAGCTTCACCGCTAGTGAGAGCACACGGGGACTGAGCATTCCCAGGGAGCCCTGGGGCTGATTTCGAGGGAGCTGCCTCTGTAACCCAAACCTGAAATTAGTTGTGCCCATGTCTCCTTTTTAATGCTCAGGATGATATTTGGATTGATGTCTAGTCACTTAAACAAGGCTGATATGCCTTTTATGCTGATGGATTTTCTGGTTTATTATGTGTGTATTCATGTGAAAAATGTTGTTTTATGATGTTTTGTCATGCACAGGTCTGAGCAGGAGCTGCAGATCTTGGGAGCTTCTTTAGTCCTGAGCAGGTGGCTGATTTTGCCAGTGAAATTCAGCTCGTTAACTGTTTGAATAAAAATAAAATAAAATACAACCAAATGGAAAAAAAAGAAAAAAATCACTTGTTTTGGGTAGGACCCCTGTGATGGACATTTTGCACCCTCTCTCCTGGCATTTGGTCACCCTCTTGGCAAGAGGGTTTCTTTCCCTGATATCCCATCCATCTCCCATCCCCTGGTTTTCCTGCTGCACCTCAGGAGGGGTCTGGCCCCATGTTTCCCTGCCCTCCCCTCTGGCAGCCGTGAAGCCATGAAACCATCCCAGTGGGGATGGGCTGCTGAAGAAATGCTGCTGGATTTTGGAGCAGCATCCCTAAATACAATTTACACATGTACATGTAGATATTGATCCCTCCATCTTGATGTCTTTGGAAACCTCTTGCGTTGGGGTCCGTCTCTGCTCCCCAGGAACAAGCGCCAGGAGCAGAGGAAACAGCCTCAAGTTGCACCAGGGGAGGTTGAGGTTGGATTTGGGAACAATTTCTTCCCCAAAGGGCTGTGGGGCATTGGAACAGGCTGCCCAGGGCAGTGCTGGAGTCACCATCCCTGGAGGGCTGGACAGACGGACATGAGGTTCTCGAGATTTGGTTTAGAGGTGGACTTGGCAGTGCTGGGTTAACAGTTGGACTTTATGATTTTAAATTTCTTTTCCAACCTAAACAATTCTATGGTTCTATAATCTCCCTTTGATTAAGAAAAAAAATAATCATCAACAAACCTGAAATAATTGTTTGAGAGATAGTATAGTTCGAGTCTTGGAAAAGTTGTGCTAATGCAGCATCTTTTATTTCAAGTTTGGAGAGAACCATTTCTGTGATCTCTGCGAAGCTGTGAGGTGGTGGTTTTGTGTGTTAATCTTCTTTAATTCGGAACTGGTTTCATTTCCAGCTGAGTGGTTCTGTGCCTTTGAGAACGATTTCCTGAAGCTGTCACCAGCGGCTCTCCCGGTGACGGTTCCTCTGCTGCTGCAGACGCGGATCCTTACCTGGCAGTGACATGGGAGGGCGGGTGACATTTTCTTGTCCGTGTGCCCCTGGATTTCGGCTGCAATCGAAGTGCGGCACCAGGGCTGATCGCAGCTCCAGAGCCGTGCGTGTGTAACAGCAGCAGAAAGCCCTGGGCCCTGGACTATGCACTTTGCTAAAAAACTGATGAAAATGAGTTATAGCCTAACTGAAACAAATGCTGTGCAACACTTTTTATTTCCTCATTTCCTCCCCCATGCTGATTCTGTATTGATGCTGAATGCAACATCGGAGCTCTGCGCTGCTTTTGTTTTGTACTGAGCAGAAGGAGCTGGGTACGGAAGTCACGAGCATGGAAGCTCAGCACCACTTGGTGCGTGCCTTCAGAAGAAATCAGTTAAAATACCAAGAAACTTGATGTAGTCTGCTACTATTTACTCTGTTTATGGTCAGTTTGCCACCTACAAAATGAAGGTAATGGGGTAGTAGTTATTGGCTGAACTAATAGACTTTATAGAGGAAATTGTAATTTTTTGCAGGAGGTAAAGGGATATTATCCTTTAAATTAAGATGAGCTAGTTGCAACTAATGGACTATATCCACATAATGGGCAAGAGGAACTCTTATTACTGCTATATAGAGAGCTTTGGTTAATCTTCTAATTATTAAATGAATAAAATTATTCCTAATAGCATGTAATTTTGTGGTCAAGCAGATAATTATCTTTCTTTCATAAAACAGTAAAAATCTTTTTTGGTGTAAATCAGCATGTGCAGTTATTGACCTCAGGTCTGGATTGCAATGCATTTGTCCCTGTCCTTGCTCAACCCTGAGCCAAAGCTCGGTGGCTCAATGAACGGGGTTTCTCCATGGCCGCGGGTGCTCATGGTTGTCTTGTCTGACCAGCCTCATATCTGTTATTCATGATTTTCCTGATGGCCCCAACCCTCTTTTTTCCGCTGTTTATTCTTTTCTAAGCAGCCACTATCTCCTAGACATAAATTCTTATAATATGTAATTATTGAGGTCTTTAGTATAAGCTGTGGTAATAGCTCTTTCCTTCCAAACTCCATCTGCACAAGTTGCTCGTTGAAGCAGCTCTGACATGTGGGTACCACTGAATTGTGCTTAGATGCCTAAAGTTAAGGAAAAGCTGTGAAGTACTACTGAAATATAGACTAAACTCTGCATCTTCATCAGCGAGGAGGAGCTGGGGCAGGGGAGTGACCAAGCAAACAAACTAAAACCAGCACCAGCAAGTTCTGAGACCAAGAACTTGGTCTTGTTTTGGCCTTGCTTGACCTTATTGGTTTAGTTTTACTAGGCAACTGCTGACTTCATCCTCCTTAAAAATTTATGCTGCTTATAAATAAGAAATGAGTTTCTAGTAATAGCCACTTTCTTCGCTTAATTAAGGTATTTTCATTTAATGACTGCTGAGTGCTTTTCTGTTCCCGGTTTGTTTTTTAACACCTTGTCTTAATTACACAGTTTGAGGGATTGCGCTCAGGAGGAGGAAGAACTTTCCTGTAGCAATTAGGGAGACTCTCGGGAGAGGCGACACATTCGGTGTCACCCAGGGCTCTTCCTGCTAATGAGCTGCAGATGCGCTCAAGGAGTTCAGGGAACACGCTGGAGAAGGTAGGCAAGAAAATGAAGGCAGATGATTACGGTAAATATGATTTCCTAGCGCAACTCGGCAAACACTCCAGCAAAGGACAGAGCTGCTGCTGCTTTTATGAGTAAATCAAAGGGAGGGAGAACCAAAAGAAGGAAAACTGGCACCTTAACATGAGCAACTTCAGCAGTGAAACGCTGTGGAGTGTGTTTTTTCATCAGTTTTTAATGGTTTCAAAACATCTGTTATCAGCCTTTCTCGTGATCAGCAAGCACGCCGTTGCATGGGTCTGTTGCGTTTTCCATTTCATTTCATTCCCTTTAAATAAAGTTGATCTAAAAATGCAGCTGCTTTAGAACTAGGGACAACTTTCCGGTGACGCTCTTGTAAATCAGTAGAAACACTAAGAAAAATATGGCATGATTTAAAAAACAAATTGCAGTAAAACCTGAAAGTGCAGCAGTTCCATTCCCATGGTTGGGGAGGTGCAGCATCTCCCATGGAACCTGCTGTGTGTTCGAGGAATGCTGATTATGCTGTATTTCCACAATCTCTGTTCCCGCTGTGGAGACTTTGAATAATTCTGTCTTGTCTTTGTAGTTCCAAAGATCTTATAATGGTGTTAACTTGACCTCAAATAACGTCTGGTTAGTTTCTGTTAGGCGTGTAGTGGGAAACCATTATAAAATGTTTAAGGAGAAAGGTTGTTTGCTTACTTCTCTCTCCCCGAATGTATAAAAACAGAAATTGAGTGTTTAATTGCGCTGGTGCTCAGCCAGGTCACAGCCTGTGTGCTGTGGATGCAGTCACTGCTGTCCAAAGCTGCTCGTCTGGGGGTTAATTTAATGCTCTTAAAGGATGGGGAGCTGGAGTCAAGCTCCCCAGTTCACAGTTACTGTTGTTTATCCTCAGGGTGGTGGCAGCCGAGTCCATAAGTGACAATCTCTCATAGCAGAGGTGAACTTCCTCATCCATCCTTGGGATTGAAGAGAGTTTTGGGGGTGGGTTTTTTGTTTGTTTCTTTAAAGAAAAGAAGAAATGCAATATTCAAAGCTGAGGAACAGCCGCAGGAGGTTACCAGCCTGCCAATTCAGAGCAGTTTTCCCGTAGCAGCATCACTGCTGCAGCAGAGCCTCAGCTGCGCCTGCCCTTGTCTTGCCGTTCGAATAAGGTGCGACTTGGTCATGTTAGGATAATACAGTGTATAATGTGGAATCGTACCTAGCGTTGTAGGCTGAACAAGAAAAAGTTTCCCCCAAAAAAGACAACTTGTCATTTTTCCATAAGAGTTCAGGTGGATTGAAGGAAATATAAATATATTCAGTGTCTTGCTTTTCTGCCTTTCAGATGCAAAAATGTTGGTTAAACCAAAATGACACCTACAGCAAGGTCTTAGCTCCTGGGCAGTTCATGAATTCTGCCTCCCTACATCTCCGTACTTCCCCAATACTGACAAAGCTCCTGTTTTTTCCATGAATATGAATGATTTTTCATATCTGTCACCAAGTGCCATCTGTCCAAAGCCGATCTAGGTGGGGCATCTGCTCATTTTCTCCCCCATGGATTTTAGCTGAAATAAAATGCAACCTGATGTGATGTTACTTTGTGCTGAGAAACAACTACGTCTAAGGCAGGTGAATTTGAAGGAAATAATGAATCTGGGGAGCAGGGGTGCCCGGGAGGTCCATGGCTGCAGCAGGATGGGGCTGCAACCCCGGGTGTTTCTCCCATGGTGGCAAGAGCCCTTCCCATCTCCCAACAACAGTCCTAATGCCAAACTCTTGGCGTTTTGCCTGACAAAGGCTGGTGATTAGCGGACTTGTTTGGGAGAGCTGGCCCCTTTTGGATGCCTCTAATTGCACCAGGGAAGCAATTGTGATGACCAAAATATCTCCTCCCCAGGCTGAGGATGCTGCTGGGCGCTGGCTCTGCGAAGGAGAAGTGACTCAGCTCTGCATTGTAAGAATAGATTTTTGACGGTTTTCTGTGTTTTTCAGTTGCCAACACTGATGTAACTTTCATAGAAATGTGCTATTAAGAATTAGCAAATGTAAGGATACTTTTCCCAGAAAATACAAACACCTGCATGCTTCCTGTAGGGAAGAAGATCGTGTACTAAAAATCCTGCCTTGGTTTCTGAGCTGACTGGGGAGCACACTGAGCTGTGCGTGAGCAAACACCTTCTGTGTGTTCCCCTCTTAATTCATTTTCTGACTCTTAAAAGTTTACTGAATTATTTGCATTATGCTGCTGTTTTCTATATTAAAAGAATTCTGCAAACGCTGAAGAGGGGGGTGAGTGGAGCCCAAGCCAGTGTAACACGCGATGCTGCAGCCCTCCCGCTTTGCTCTTGGTGGGTGTTTAATCTCCTTGTGCTGCACGAGGAGCCCGGGGATGCTGAGAGTGCGGGGAGCCAGACTCCTATGGGTGAATAACCCCTTGCTGGATTTTTCCCCCCATTTTCTACGTTTTCCCCCCATTTTCTATTTTTTTCCCCACCTGCTTGGCAGCACAGGACTTTGCAAACACAAGAGTGTTAATTAAACATCCCTACCTGTGTCAGGCAGAGCCGAGCGGCTCTGGGGGTGTGGAGCAGGGGCTGGTGGGGCTCAGGACCCCCGTGTAGCCACAGGGCCAGGCAGGGGTGACCAGCAATGGGGGACGAGAGCAGAGCCACCATGTGCTGTAAAAACACATTTGTAAATGGGGAGTAATATGGTCTGTGCAGCACTCCTGTGTGATAGCGCTTCCAGCATCGTCTGGAAGGACAATCATGTTTTGAGATTCTTGAGCTTGTTTAATTTTGTGTTCCTGAACTGGTTTGGGTGCATTTGCTTTACTTGGTCTCTGCTCTTCAGGATTTATAAGCGATTCCAGCTGTGGAATGTCCTGTGGGACCAAACAGTCCCCAAAATGCACCGTGAGCTGGTTGTGACCCTGCTTTGAATTTCTGCTCCTTTCTTTGCTGTGTACTTTGCACTTAGAGTCTGGGAATTAGCCCATAGATTTGAGTGAGTTATTTGCTTTGGAGTGCAAGAAAAAGGCTCTTTTGAGAGAACGTATAATCAGCAACTTTATTTTCTTATTGCAAGAGTCTAACGAAATTGTGTTTAATGAGATTGCGGATCCTGAATTTTAGTACAGATAGGGAATCTTTGCATATAAAAAACAGGTAAGATTTAGCTGGAGTACTTTGCTAACAAAATATACAAAGCTGAAGTGGTCATATGGAGCCATTTTGCAGAGGTTGAAGGTTATTTTCAATACTACTTGACGCATCTCAGCCCACTCCCACGGGCCGTGCCCACTTCCAGGGACTGACTGTATATCCACCCTGTAAGTTGTTGTTTAGTTACTGCTGCATTTGTGGTTTTCACCTTCTGTGCATTTACTTCTTTAGGATTATTAAGTGTTGATATTCTCACAGAAGGGATCTGGACTACCCGCTGCTGATCCTGAACCTTATGCACAAATACCCTTATGCAAAACAAAGGCCCCAGGAAGATAAAGCAGCAATTCTCAGACTCCTTAAAATTGATGTAATTTAGCACGTAGAATGGGAGTAGTACTTCTAAAGGAAGAACAAATACTATCATTACAGACTAAGGATTACATATTTTAGTTTTGAAAATACAATAATTACAATAATCATGTAGATAATAAAACGAATTAAGAAGTTGTTCCCCATCCCGAGGTCCTCAGAAATCCAGCTATAAAACGTGGTGCTGCGGCAGGTGCAGTTTGATGTTAGCAGGTGACTCCAGCTAAGCCTGGCTGAGCAAAGCTTGGTTTATTTTTCAAGGTGAAGTGTGTAGCCTCCTGTAAGCCTAATCCAGGAAAGCAGGGGTTGTGTTTGGGGAAGGGGGCTTGGGGGTCATTTGAGGAACACACCTGCATGGTGACACTTACCGCGTGTCCCGTCACGGCCCCGTGTGCCTCGGTCCACGGGTTGCCAAGGGAAATCTCACTGAAACCACTTCGCATTTACTTTATGCCCTTTTCTGTTCCACTGCTGCTGGGGTTGCCCAAAGGATCAGGGTGATGAAGGCACAGATCACGTTGACTGCTGGCTGATCATCTTCAAGCTGTTACGGGTGGCTTGATCCGCTGTGCCCACTACCACAACAAATCAAAAGAGCAAGAGAGTATTTCTTTGTCCTGTCTCTTCCTGATAGGTAAATTGAAGGTGTATCTGTATTTCTAGTGTTATTCTGACACCCTTTCCCCTTATCCAGCCTGTAAAAGACTATAGGAGTGATAATTGCTGACATTTTTCTCTCATTTGTTAGAGTATGGAGTGATTTCTACAAGGAAAAGTAAGTAGACTATGCTTCTTTAGTTGAGAAAATGACAGAAAAGACACCTGAATTGAGTGAGTAGGGTATATAAAATGGTCAGTGTCATGCAGAAGGCAATAGCACAAGAAATAGGAGACATAAAATCCGTATGAAGCCCAAGAGAACATGCGGGGAAAAAACAGGTTCTTCTCTCCTCTATAATGAAGTGGTGAAGCTCCTTGCACCAGCAAATCTGTTTGAAAGCCGAATTTTATGCATTATTTGAATAAATAAAAAGCAGCCAAACTGTGGTTACTCAGCCTCAGTATTTGAGGTGCTGGTGAAGCTCTCGGGACAGTGGTAGGAAAACAAGAAGGTCAATATTTGGGAAGAGCTGATGGAAAATAAAACCTTAGTTGACTCGATGTACAGATGAGAAGAAAAGCTGTGGCACTTGACATGATTCTAGTTTTTCATTGACTTTCTCAAAGGCCAAACTTGGGTTGGAAACATGACCCAGGGTTGTAACGGTTTTTTGGCAAAGGCAAATATTAATAAATAACCTGTAAACAGAGCATGGAGAAACTCTCTAGGACAACACGGTGGAGTTGGTGTCACTTGAAGTGACGCTGGCGACCTCAAGGGGCTCTTGGGGACCCCTCTGCTATGATGTGGGACAGAAAAGGGGCAATATTGAGGTGTCCTTGCAGGAATGACACAAGGAGCTCACTTCGTGGTTTATACATGTGCCAGACATACCTTTCAGGCTTGGGACCTTCTTCTTGGTTATGACACTGTAGTCACAACTAAAAAGAAAAAAACTACTCACGTTTTTGGGAAAAACATGCCTGTCAGTTGAGGTGGTAATTTAGAGCATTATTCATTAAGCAAATTTTAACTGTTGACAAAAAATGAATAAATAAAATTCAAAATATTGGGTTAATACATACATGGCCCTGCAGAAAATGCAACATGTGAATGTTGAAGGAGAGCAAGGAGATCTGCTGAACTACCTGTCCAAGACCTCTGGGATACAGAGTTATAGCCGGGTCTCTCACGTTTTACTTCACTAGCAAACCTTAGCACCTTCGACACGTAGCCTGTCTCTTGAATAAGAGGTACTATTGCTGATAACTCCAGTATTTGTGGAGTTGTTCTTCCCTTCTCCTGGCCCAGTGCTGCATGTTTTCATGCATGTGGTCTTCTCTTCTCAAAGATGAGGTGGTGGTGCTGGTGGTCCCAGACCCTCTGACCGCCAAGGATTTCCCGTTGCTATGACCCGTGTAGCTGCAGAAGGTTGAGGAGCACTTTGCTTTTACTAAATATTTTGACTGGGCAAGCTTGACCATTAATTTTTATACTGATAGCCCAGCTCTGCTTTGCTTCACTGCATAGTGCTCAGGTTTGCTGCAGCGATGGGCCAGAGGGAGCAGAAATCCCTGTGGTATAAACATCATTGCAGGCTGTGCGGTATGAAGAACAGCTTTCCAGACACTAATCCAGAATCTAGTGAAGTGCACAAATGCAGGAATTGCATCACGTGCAAAATTTGCCCCTTCATAAATGAGCAGAATTCGCTACGGTACTTCCCATGGATGGAACGTGAAGCACTGTCCTTTTGGAGCAAGGTTGTTTCCATGGTAACTGGGCACAGATGCTGGGACCAGGCACGTCTGCTCTGTGCTCTGGTGGTGGCAATTCTCTTCTGCTCCTTTTCCCATTTAAACAGGCAGCGTGCTGCAGTGGGTGCAAGGGGTGGTGATCATCCTGGAGCTCCAAACCTTTCCTCTGATGTGCTCTGCCCACTTGCCCACAAGAGAATTGCGCGATTTTTGGATGCAAAAACTTGCAGTTCCATCACGAGCCAATGATTCACTGTGTGTTTGAGGTTTCTGTTGTATCTTGTTCAGCCTGGAGAAAAGGAGGCTCCAGGGAGACCTTACTGTGGCCTTTCTGGACTTAAAAGAGGCCGATAAGGATGGGGACAGACTTTTGAGCAGGGTTGGTTGTGATAAGACAAGGGGTGGTGGTTTTAAACTAAACGAGGGAGATTCAGGCTGGACATGAGGACAAAATTGTTGCCCTGAGGGTGGTGAGAGCCTGGCCCAGGTACCCAGAGAGGTGGTGGCTGAACCATCCCTGGAGACATCCCAGGCCAGGCTGGACGGGGCTCTGAGCAACCTGAGCTGGTGAAGATGTCCCTGTCATGGCACGGGGGGCACTGGGGGAGCTGGGAAGGTCCCTCCAACCCAAACCATCTGTGATTCTATAATACATCTGTCCAGTCTATAATACATCTGTCCAGTAAGCCCCAGTACCTCCTGCTGCAGCCCTCAACCCCTCTGCCCATCGCTGCCCATGTTGCCCTTCAAAATGCCCTGATATAATTTAAATAAAACAAGACCAAAGTGTTCTCAGTTTCCTGGTGTGTTCCCCTCTGTTTGCCGTGCTTTTGTTTCCAAGTCTGAGTGGGTCAAATTAGCTTGAAGATGTCCATAGACTGCAGGTGATAGTGCTGGACTTGAAGGTCCTCGTTCAAAAGGGAAAAGTCAAAATGCTTATTAAACAGCAAAGTCCTGATGATTAGACTGAACTAATGAGTGAGTGCAGTATCCGTGATGGGCAGGAAGTACAAAGCTCTATCATTTTCTTGTCTATTACAGAAAAAGTATTTAATGAGGTGTTGGAGGTGTAACACTGCCACAATGACACCAACTGCTGTTCCAAGTGCATTGTGCCTCTTCATCACCCTTTTGACAATAATGGTATGGAATATGGGTACAACAACTCCTCCTTTTAAAAACTTAGCAACAGAAAAAGAAACCTTCCCTGCTTTCTGTAGCTTTTGAAATATGCTTTAATCAGAACTACTGAAGTGCTGCATGTAAAAGACAGCATATCTGTAACAAGAAATTATAGATGCGGAGCGATGCTTTGATAAATCACTGCTCCCTTTCTCAAAGGGCCGAAGAGTACGCGTGGTGTGTAACTATAACCAGTTTTCCCTGCGGTGGATACTTTATGGTCTTGAAATGGGATATGAATTACCCGCAAATATCTAATGAGCCTCAGCCCGTGACCTGAAAAAAACAGGGCAAATAAATCTTTCCCAAATAGCTTGATTTAAGTGCCTCCTGGAGCAGGGAGCCTTCACACAGCTGGCAAAGTTTGAAGTGCATTCATATGTATTAATGTCTCGGCTTCTGTGCCAGTTTTTAGCTCAAATTATTCAAGCTAACTGCAGTGTGGCTTGAATGCCAAAGGTGGAGCTGCTCTTTGGGTGTTTTGTTGTTTTTTTCTCTTTAATACCAGATGTAAAGGCTTTATGGGTGCTTTGGGTATTTGGGGCTTTCCAGGTGATTTGGGTATTTGATTTTTGGGGGGTAAATGCATTTCCATTAGTGGTCACTACTCTGCAGTTAAGTCTCCTCCATCCCTTGGCCGTAGCGATGGTGAAGCTGCTCCTTGGCCACCGTGTGGGACAAGAGGAGCAGCAGGAGGGGGGACATGGGACACGGTGTCCTGTTCCACCTGGAGACGTGGGAGTCCCATGGCAAAGCCATTAGGTCGTGCCATCTCTTTACAAATAGCTATTCACTAATTAGACCCATCTGTAAACCCAGAATCTCAGCGGATTACAATTATCCAACGTATTTAATGCTGCCCGCTGACCTGATGCTTTATTGCTTTTTTCTTTTTTACAAGCCTTTCACCGAGTCAAGACAGACCTGTCTCTATAGAAACAGATCCTGGGGTTCTCTGCAGTCATTTCTTAAGTGCTTCATTGAATAAATGTTCTGAAATTTAAAGGCAGGGGGAATGTGTAATGAAGAATAGGGATTAATCAGTTATGAATATCTCAAATCTATGAAATAAGGGAACGTTTTACCTTAATGGAAGGGGGAAAGGGGAAGAAAAATTGGGGTGCATTACATGTATTTCATGAAAATTTTAGTGTACATGAAAGAATGGCAGTATTTAAATAATATAAATATACATTTCTTTGGTTGAAGTTCCTAGGAAATGATTCAAAAGGGTGAACTGACTGCATCTTGGTTTGGATTTGTCTTTAGGGCATACTTCTAGCAAAAAATAGGAATTCTAATAAATGATTGTACAGTCTATACGTTCAAAATACCCCAGAAAAATAAAATAATGCACTTTTCTGGCTACAGCATCAGCAGGTGCTGTGCGGGCAGTTGTTTTGCAGACGCAGTAGCCGTCTCTGTAACAGCAGGATGAAAGCAAGGTCTTCTCGACAAAAGAGTTTGTTAGTGATGGTGATGTCTGAAATAAATCAAGTGGTAAATATTTAAAGTATTCGTACAAAGTTCAGTCTAGAAAGCAGGTTCACCTTGAAGTTATGCTGTGCGGTCTGTTGCATTTGGAGTGATGCAGGTGCCTTGTTCTCCAGTGAGCTTTGGGGAGGTGAAATTGTGTGTGTTTATTGATAAGAAAGGAAACTGGGGAAAACAAATATCCTAATTAAAACAAACCAAAACCAAAAACCCAAACAACCAACCAAAAAAACAAACAAAAAACCCCAAACAAACATACAACCTATTGCTTCTGAGTATTTTTTTTTTTCTTTTTATAAATTTCTAGAAAAGTTTAAGGGCAATTCAGCAAATAGCAAACCAGGGAACTCCAAAGCTCAGTGCTGTGGAGCTCTAAGCTATTGCTCAAATTACTGTTGTCATTCCTGGGATGGGAGTTGAGGACGTGGCCATCAAAGGCTGTTTTGGGGGGGCTGAAGGGCCAGTGTCTCCATCCCACCTCTGCCGCTTCAATCTTTCCCTCCGGGAAGCTGTAATTTCTCTCTGAGTACGTGAGCTTCTGGAGAATGTATTGTACTTTAAGTTTTGACATGAAATTTCTTCTTTTAGAAAATACGTGCATCGATCAGAATAATTTACCAAGAGAAAATGACCTTTCCTATCAAACTTGCATCTGTGTTTTAGTTCTGAAATTATCTTGCTCGTAGCCATCGCATCCTCTCACTCTTGTCTGCAGAACAGAGGAGCCTTTGCCCTTTCTCATCCCTTGGGTGAGAACTGGGAGGTTTTCACAACCAAGGTGATTTTTCTAAGCTTAGAAATCATTCTGGTAGCTTCCTTCTGGCACTGCTTTAAATGTGTCATCTCTTGCTATAAGCCAGAAAACCTCCAGACTGTTTCACTTCAAAAATCTGATCTCATTCTGTATTCATGAGTGCTACAATCCTGGTTTGCTCTGTAACCTCTTTGAGACTGACTTAGACATCGTGGTGTGAACCTGCCGAGGCACAACCCGTAATTGCTTCTGTCTGTTTTTGAAGTCTTTGGGGTTTATAAATTTTGTATATTTTGGTTTTATATTGTAACGTAAGAGTAGCTGCTAATGGTTAAAACTCCCAGTTGTTGTCTCTGGCTGGCAAGCTCCATGGGATGAGACCCACCACCGGTGCCGTGGTTGAGCTGGTCTCATCTCCACGACAGCTCAGTAACAAATCCTCAGTACAAGAGCATCTTCCTTCTTGAATGGCTGAACATTTGCAAAGCTGGAGGAGTTTTAATTCGCAGATAATGGTACCGGCATTGTACGACCTCCTTGCTGCACATGATGGGATTGCATTGGCCAAATCGCATCCCTTCCCAGAAACCCAGCTAGTGCCCAGAGCTTCTCACCTTCTGTTTGGACACCGCCACCTCTGAAATGGGTGGTGAACATTGCCCAGATGTTTGTGCAGATCTCCAGAATTAGCTCCTGTGCTGATTAGCTGATGGCTAGCCAGAAATTTGTGTCCAAGTGAATGCAGTATTAACCACATTTGTTATTCGAGAACTCTGATTTATTTTACTGTGTGGTACTTGGTTTTTTTTTTCCCCCACTTAAAAAAAAGGCATTTCCGTAATAAACATAATAAACAAAATTTCTTATTGGCCAATTGTCTTCTTGGTTTCCACAGCCAATATTAACACCTCTTCAGAATTCTTTTGTTCTCTGGAGGACACATTTTTGTAATGGGCTTTGTGCACTTTATTACATGTGCTGGGATTTTGTTCACAAGCCCTATAAAATTTCTCCAGAGGTGTTGGTGATGACAATAAAATTCAAGGATAACACAATGTGCTTTGTTAAACTGTCTTCAGTTTGCTGTGAAATGAAGAGACTGAGTTTTTCGAAGTAGCTTCCAAAAGACTGGTCTTTGGACTGAAGTCCTGCTCTGGAGTTCCACGGTGCGGCACCTCCTTCAAATTTGGGCAGTTCCAGCCTGAAATGACCCTGGACAGGTGCTTCTGCCTTTGGAAGCTGAGACAGCACTACTTGGGTATTTTGCTTCCTCTTAAACTAGGGTTGCTTCTCCTGCCACCCCAGTCTATTTTGGGGCAGATACTGCTCTTCAGTTGCCATCTCCTTTATATGCTCAGATTTAAAAGAAGCTCTGGTTGCTCTGAGGTCGCACACCAGCTTTCTGACCACAAAAATCATCAAGGGAAACACTGGGAGAGTTGCAGGTGGTTACTCTTATATTCCAGTTGCTGTCCTCTCTGATGGTTTTCCCCATAACCCTTAACAATGGCTGTTGTTTCCATTAATGAGCATCCTGTAGATTTTCCTGTATCCTGTTTCAAGCAAATCTTCAACAAAAGTTTCCAAGTCTGCCTTAACCGGGGCTGTGCTCGTCTCTCTTCTTCTGGCATAAGAGTCTAACAATAAACATGCGGTCAGCTCGTTGGAAAAAGCCAGATTTTTTTCCCTTTTTAAAAAGGAAACTTTCTCTAAATGCGCAATCCAAGGAGAAAATGAAGATGTTCATGCGGTTTCTTTTGCATCTGTCTCAATGGTTGAGAAACTTTCTCCTATCTGATTAATTTGTGCCTGTTTTTCACATCTAGAATGTAATGACTTCATTTATGTCTGAAGTTCTCTCTACATCTCTCATGGAAGTCAGAGCTTTCCTTTCTGAATTAAATTTTCGAATATGAATTTTAAAAGGAAACGCTCTAATTTTAGTTTGACACTTGCAGACTCTGTTAGAATTTGCAAATGAATGTTGTCTTCCTTGGAAGAAACAAATTTTGTTTGTATGCTTCTGATAGAGCTTGAAATGACAAGTAAATAGGCTTTGGCCTCATATGCATTAGCACCTTTTAATATTCCAGACATTATCATATGATAACTTCATAAAATTCTTTCAATTAGATGTAATTTGTGCAACCAGAGCAGGCAGAGCAGATGCAAATGACCAATAAAGCAGAAGATTTGAGATCATCCTTCGTAATGATGGATCTCGTGCAGTTGAGATCTTCAATGATTCATTATTTGTAGAAGGAAAAAGATGAGTGGTTAATGTCAGCTTTACTCCTCATGAGTACTTAGAGAAAAGGAAATAGGTAAAGGAAAATAATAAAGGTAGACAATAGGCTGGTTTAGTCATTATTATTGCTGCCAAAGTGCACAGACCCTCCCTGAAAATTTGGGTTCTATTGTATCCCATAAAATAGGGGATAATATATATTAATGTACCCTGTAAATGAAGGAAAATAAAATTCACAGCAGAGATCTTTGCAGCTGGTAGTGAGAAGTGCAAAACGCACATCACAGTTCGAATATTTATTGCAGATGTGAGTCAGGGCACCAGCAATGACAAATGTCCCCCCGTTTGGGTTCCCAAAGGAGGCTGTAACGGGCCACATGCAGCAAACTGCAGCTCATAAAGTATCTATGACAAAATATTAAGTCTTGAACTTTCTATGTAACAGACCTACTTTTGGCCATAAAACCCCTTTAAATGTGTTCTTACTGAGGAATTGTACTCGGGTTCCTTTGTGACACTCGGCCATGGTGGGGTCAGCAATGAGCCTGATGCTTGTTCTGCCCTGAGAACTGAAGTAATTAAGATGTCCTGAGGAAATGGCAGAGAGAAACCTTTTAACCAGAAAAAGCGCATGCATTTTAACAAACACACTCTATTCTGGCCAAGAGGATCAATTCCCGTTTATGCCTCCACACTCCAGATACGACTCACATAAACCCCACAATTACCTCCTTATTCTGCTCAAGCCTGGTGCTCCTGCCCCAGGTCAAAAGCTGTTAAATCGAGAAGGAAATCCCTGGTGGCGATGCCTGACGGATGCGCTCAGAGCAGCGGGGAAGCGAGCGAGAGCCTGCCAGGTTTATAATGGCTCCCTCGAGGTCAAGCCCGTGCTTCTGGTGGGTGAGAAATAAATCCTTGAGAAGCCTCGTTAAACTAAAAGTTGAAAGAATAAGCTCTCTGGCTCTCTGCCTGTTGTGTTCTGTGCTGCTGGCTGCTCACAGTGTGGGGGTGGATAGAGGAAAGAGGTTCAGGAGATGTGGAAATCGGGAATGCTGAGCACCTGAGACTATAGAGGTGAGGTCGTAGAATCACAGAGGGGCTTGGGTTGAAGGGACCTTCCCAGCTCCCCCAGTTCCCCCCTGCCATGACAGGGACATCTTCACCAGCTCAGGTTGCTCAGAGCCCCGTCCAGCCTGGCCTGGGATGTCTCCAGGGATGGTTCAGCCACCACCTCTCTGGCCAACCTGGGCCAGGCTCTCACCACCCTCAGGGGCAATGATTCCTTCCTCATGTCCAGCCTGAAGACAACCAGTGAGGAGCCTTCCTCAACATCTGCCATCATGGTTAAACCAGAAGTTATTGAGATATCTGTGGCACAGCTGCAAAATGTCCATCAAAGTCTGCAGGGGGCTATTCCCCTCCCATCATGCAAATCATTTAGACTGGACATTAGGAAACATTTCTTCATGGAAAAAGTTGTCGGGCATTGGAACCAGATGCCCAGTGGTGGAGTCACCATCCCTGGAGGTGTTTAAAAGACATAAAGATGAGGTTATTAGGGATATGGTTTAGTGCTAGTGTTAGGTTACAGTTGAACCTGATGACCTTGAGGTTCTCTTCCAACCAAAATCCCAGAATGTCAGGGGTTGAAGGGCCCAGGAAAGCTCACCCAGTGCAATCCCCCATGGAGCAGGAACACCCAGCTGAGGTTCCACAGGAAGGTGTCCAGGCGGGTTTGAATGTCTGCAGAGAAGGAGACTCCACAACCTCCCTGGGCAGCCTGGGCCAGGCTCTGACACCCTCACCCCAAACAAGTTTCTTCTCAAATTTCAGTGAAACCTCTCATGTTCCAGTTTGAACCCATTGCCCCTTGTCCTGTCACTGGTTGTCACCCAGAAGAGCCTGGCTCCATCCTCCTGACACTCCCCCTTTCCATATTGATCCCCATGAATGAGTCCCCCCTCAGTCTCCTCTTCTCCAGCTCCAGAGCCCCAGCTCCCTCAGCCTTTCCTCACACGGGAGATGCTCCACTCCATCATCTTTGTGGCTCTAAAATGATTCTACGACTCTGGCTGAGCTGGCTCTGGTGGCTTGCTGGCAATACCAAAAATATTTTACTTCCCCTGAGAAATTCCAGTTCTGTGTTTGCAACCTTATTGAAAACTGATGAGCACATGGGAGGGGAGCTGCTGCCGTTTTTAAAGTGCACCTTATTTTCAATGAAGTAACTTGTACCCTAAGACCAGTGCAATACTGATTATTAAATACTTTAATTGCTCACAAATACACGTGTTATACTGGAAATGTTACTATAACATTTAACTCAAGGGAGAAGAGGGATGTCCCAGCGTTGTCCCCTCCTGCCTGACAACACCTAATCCCTTTGTATTTGCTACTAGAGTAAAACTAAGGCTCTGTGCAAGGCTAAAATTTGCATCTACATGTGAATTTACGCTTTCCTGGGCTGGCAACTCTGTGGATTTGGGATTTAGGGCTGGACTCTGCCCAGACATCCAGCACTGAACCTCCCTGGGGAAAACAGCCGGGGCCAGGGCCCAAGGGAGCTCTGCGGGAGCCGCAGGGGGTGGAAGGTGGTACAGGCAGCAAAGCCATTTCTTGTGCTGAATGGATTTGCAGGAGCAGACGTCTGAATTGCATATCTAATGATCTAAATGTCTTTTTAGCATAAATATGGCTTCTTCCTTCTCGTGCTCAGCACTGGGTGCATTAGTGCCTGTTCTGATCAATGCTGGATATGCATTGTAATATTCAGATATTTCAGCTAGATAGTTTGTAACAGCTGGACCATGTATTCCAGTTCATTAGGTGTTGCTGAGGAACCTTTATCAGGAAATACTTGGTCCTGATACGTTTGTGCCTGCAGATATGTACGTGTTTCCCCACAATGCAGGACTGCAACCTGGGAATGGACTTTATGCCCTTCAGAGCCCGCACACTAAATAAACAGCCAAACCACGTTTTCACTACTTAACCAACGTACCAAATGAAGTCAGGATCTTGTTATAGCCGCTGGCCAGAGCGTTCCCTGGCAACCAGCCTCAACCTCTTCCCCAGCCACGTTTATCGCGGTTGGTTTTGAGGAGCAGAGGGATGCTGGGGTGATGGGCGCTGGGGACGGGGCTCTGCTGCCTCCTGCTCATCCTCTTCCACGGCTTCAGACCCGGCTCTGTGTGCTTAGCACAAGATATAACTCAATTAAGCAATACAGGGCATTTATCACTTAGTGCGATTAAGATGTTGATCTGCAAAGAATGCAATTGAAACCTGGGGGTGAGTGGAACAGCCCAGGTCTGTTTTCTGGGCTGGGTTCTGTCTCTTGGTACAGAAGCAGCGTTCGCTGTTGGACGCTGAGCTCCTGCCCTGAGCACCACGGGGTCCGGCCGTGTCCCGACTGGGCGCTCTCCATCACCCCAGTGGGACCACAGGGTTGGTCACAATCAGGGGGTCACTGGCATTTGGGGGAACACAACCTCCTGCACTAACCTCTCCTCTTCTCCACTGCTCTCACTCCTAATTGACCAGCATGAATCTTTAAATTTCAATATTTTCTGTCTCCTGCTGCCTGAGCAGCATCTGCGCTGGCACATACGGCCCAACCCGGCTCCTGGGCCCCGCTTGGCTCTTTTCAAGTCAGGATTAAATTTTGGAGGAGTTTATGGTAACAAACTTCATAATGAATGAAAATGTCCAACTTGAGCATCTTGCTTGCATGCTTCCAGAATTTGAGTCCTCATTAAAACAGAGCTTACGTACTTAGAGGGAAAGCAAACATCAAAATTTCAGTTCATACAGTAAGAATTATTATCAATGAATAACAATAACTCAGCTGTTTGGGGTAGATTTGGGGATTGTCTTTGATTTTTATCGTAAAGTTCAAAAAAAGGGGGGTGGAGGGGCAATGTCCATGTAGTCCTCAAGTGTCAGCATGAAGGATCCTTCTTTACATGGAGAAATTTGGCATGGAGCTGGTGGAAGGTCTGGTGGTGGGGCCGGTGGGGTCTTCAGTGGCTCCATCCCATTCCTGTGGCTCGAGATTTTATTGTAAATAAATGTAAATTAGGGCAGTGCGATGTCAGCCCTGAGCTGGGCTTATGAAACAGTTTGGGTTTTTCTTTTCATTTTTTCTTTAATCCCTGTGAAATGATAGAAAACAATGATAGAAAAGAGTTCTGTAAAAGTGCTTCATACTTCTCAAAAATCCAATATTGCCAGTGCAGTAAATGGGCTGTAATTGTACGTGGCCTCTCGTTCGTTTTCTGCCCCCAGCAGTAACCAGCAAGTGGTGGTTTAGTGTTCTGCTTTGCTAATGAATTTGGCTGAGAGGAAAACCGCGGGTTGATTGTCCATCTCCCGTATCCCCCCTTTCCTAACACAGGCTGCTAAATCTGCTTTAATATGAGGGGTTTGGTGTGGGAGACTGAGCCAAAAGAGAGAAAATTCCCGCGGCAATGTTCCGCTTCTGGAGCGGCTTCATTATTTTTGACCTTTATCTCAGTAAATGTGGGAGGAGGACAACAAAACAATAAAATGATATGCGTTTTGAATTCTTGATCGTGCTATTTCAGGAGGAAGGTAGGCGCTGCCTGCTGGAAATGGCACAGTCAGAAAAGGAAGATAAAGTACATGAGAGAAAGCCATCGTCACCAGAGGCGGGGTGTAAGGGCCGTGGTGTTCTGGGGAACTTCTTTTTCCCTTCTCTCCTCAGTCCGTTATCAGCTGAATCCTCTGCCCCTTTATTTTGCCTTGGTTTCACTCACGCAGCTCATTATCCTGCACAGAGCTGTACAACAGCAATAGCCCACTTGCCTGGGCTTTAAGGTGAAATAACACGCAGGCCGGTATCTCGCTTTACCCTTAAACTCTTTGATCTGAGTTAAATACAGAGCTATATTTAATGAGGTTCAGTATATAGCACGTCCCTTTTTGTTTCAGTAAATAACAGATTGCGGAGTGCATATCAGCAGATATAAGCAGATATAAGAGCCCAGCAGTTCACACAGGTTTCTTTAAGCCAACGTGAATTTTTGCCCAAGTGAGGACTTCAGTTTTCATCTATAAACATCAGGCTCCAACATCTGTTCGTTTTCCAAATAACGACATTGTCTGGCAAGAACAGGAGCCATCTGCATTGCAATAAGCTAACAAAACTGGGAGCGTTTGTAAAAACACTAGCGATTGTTCCTGTTATTGGGTGGTGGTGCAGGTTTTCAGCAGCAGCGAGGGGACCAACAGGAACTCCTTGTAAATCCAAGATGAGCCTGGATTGCTCACGACACACTCTGAGGAAGTAGGTTATATATATATATATTTTTATCTGTAAATGCAGTTTGGGATGCTGAGGCTCAGGGCAATGATACCGCTAGGGAGAGAAAGGGAAGACAAGGAAGATGCTGTGGGAATGTGACTTTTAAAGCAAAGATCATCTGTGTTCCTGCATTGTCGCGCGACCGGATGCTTGCAGATGCTGATGGTACCGTTACCTTCAGCACAACATTTGTACGTCGAACAAATGCAATAAAGGTTTATTTAGAATAGCGCTTCTGTCCAAACAGATCAATTTAATGGTTATTTAGCAGAAATAAATTCAATCTGGCACAACGGAAACAGCAACAGGAGACTCTGAATGTAGCAGCAGCAGCAGAGGCTGCTGTGTTTTGTTTTTCCACCTGCCGTGTTGGTTTCTAACAGGGAGAGATGCTGTGGGTGCTGGAGGGAGCTGGATCGCCCCCACAGCTCTCGGCGTGTTCGGGGGGATAAAGATGAACAGGCTGGTAAGAAAATGGTAGATAATGGCTGTGTTAGAGAGGCAATGTGTCCTGGAGGAGCTGATCAGCCTAGGGGATATAGGAAGCAGCCTGGATATATATGGGGGGATAAAGGAAACCTTCACAAAATGAAGTTATCAATTAGTTGAATACAAGATAGAACAACATTCTTAAATGTTAGGGGGTTTTTGTATTTATGCTTTACTTGCTGTAACTACACTGACTTAGGGATGGTTTAGGTAAGCAAAGCAAAACCCCAAATTACCCAAGGCTGTGAGGAGCCGGTACCCGTGTCTGGGCGATGCTGGAGGCGGTGGAGCTGGACATGCTGGACTGTTCCTGCTCCTGCCCCGGCTCCCCTCACACCTCCCGGGTGACGGGTGCCTCTTTGTGTAGGACACGCCTGAGTCAGGGGATGCCTGGGCACGAGGAAGGAATTGTGGTCCTGAGGGTGGTGAGAGCCTGGCCCAGGTACCCAGAGAGGTGGTGGCTGAACCATCCCTGGAGACATCCCAGGCCAGGCTGGACGGGGCTCTGAGCAACCTGAGCTGGTGAAGATGTCCCTGTCATGGCAGGGGGGACACTGGGGGAGCTGGGGAGGTCCTTCCATCTCAACACTATTCTATGGTTCGATGATCCTGTTTTCCTGCATTTCTCCTTTGCAAGGGATGCTCTGCACACACAGAACCAGGGAGCGGGGTGATGCTGGGGGTCTGTGCCATCTCCTGCCTTGGGTCCTTGGTTCAATGCGCTCAAAGTTCTTTCTGTAAAATGCTTAAAGCATCTTGAATGCTCCAAATGCAGCCAGGAACAAACGGCCGGCTGTGTCACCTCCGGGCTGGCTGGCGAGGTGGTGCCGAGGGACACGAACCGTCAGCGGTTTTCCCGGCGGTTTGGGCAATGACGTTGATCAGATTTGTTCCCGTCTGAGCGCACAAACCCCTCCGTGCTCCCCCCGCTTCCCGGACCCACCGTGGGCCCAGGTCAGCAAGGGAAACCAGCTGCAGGAATAGAAACACCATTTCTTTTCCTTCTGAGCAGCCCAATCCGCTCACGGATGGACCCAGAAGCACTTGGTCCAGCAGAGCCCTAAAACGGCAGCAGTTCCAGACCATTAAGCTAAATCAATTTTGTGTTATCACTACTAAGTTACCTGTTGGAAGAAGAATTCTCCCATCTTCGTGAAGGACAGATTTTTATTTCTGCTGAAACGTTTGCAGCTCAATGAACAGAATTAATCTATGATTTGGCAGTTAATGTGTCCGCAAGCTCTCATGAAAGAAAAAAAACTTATTAAACTTAATCGGGTTTTAGGTTTTCATTATTTCTGCTCTAATAAACCCAGGAAAGCACACTGCAGGAATGCGAAGGCTGAGCGGGCTTTCAATGGGGGACTGTGGGGCTCCGGCACCCCAAATGAGGGGCGGTCCCTACCCCGCTGGGGTGGCCTCCCCAGTAACCTCTGGATACTGGGTTACTGGAGTCAGCTCAGCACAACCCCCCCTTCCCCTTCCCCTTCCCCTTCCCCTTCCCCTTCCCCTTCCCCTTCCCCTTCCCACTGTGCACATACGCACACATGCACAAACGCATATATGTACATTTTTCTATTTATTAAAAAGATGCTTGACATCATTATGCTAGTAAACAGACCACATTTTTAGATGTTATATAAAACTATAATGTAAATAGATAATTTTTATATATATATATGATGATGCTTTTTACTGACATTGCTCCTTTCCCAAGTAGCTGTTGATATTCAGGACCTTGCTAATTAGTTTCACAGTCAGAGCTGGAATTAATGACGCAGAGTCAGATATTTTCAGTTCTTTTTCCACCTCCCCGGCGTCTGCTGCGTTGCTCTGAGATGTGCGGGACTGTGCTGGCCTCATCCTTTTCCTGGGTGCTGGGGTGACGGGCAGTGCTGAGACCTGTGGGTCTTTACTTGCTGTCTCAATTGTTAGCGAACATCTTGTTCCAGATCGTTCCTTGTCTTGTCCAGCTTGCATCCCTTTTGTCAAAGATGAAACAACAACAATAACAACAGGCTGCTTTTGTGCCATGCATGAAATCGTTATTTAAGTGCCAAACGGGATTCTTAAAGAATTTGGCTCGTACATGTGAATTGCTGGTGGAAAATGCATGTGATTAAATGTTTTTAGAAATTCATATGGGAATTTGAAAGTACTATCTGCAGACAATAAATAAAAACAAAGCTACCAGGATGCTGAGGAATAGAAAAGACAGTGGGAACATGTGAGCATATTTAATTATAGTGAAAAGTTATAATTACATTTAAAAATGACTTTTCATACTTGAGTGCTTTTGATAGAGCTTTGATTTCTTTAAATCCAGAGCATGGGGCTGGATGTTTGAATTGCCATGGTTACTCTGCTCTTGATCACTGACCGCTTTCCAAGCGCCTTGTATAACATCAGCCCGAGGTGTTGTGAATATCTGCTCCGTGAACTGTCCGTGATGGTCTCAAATTCTGGTGTGTGAGGTGGGATGCGTTGTATTTCCAAAAGGCTGGGGTGTTCTGTGGCAGTAGAGTCAGTCACTGGTGGTTGTTATTCTACCTGATGATACTCAGCTGGGAATACCTTTAATAGCAGTGGGTGAATCTGGGTTGGAAGAAGATAACATGTTCCTAGGGTTTATTATGAACAACATAATTAAAATCAGTATTTCCAAATAATTATTTTGACTTGTCTGTTGGCAGCATGATACTAAAGTATCATTTTATCCTGCAGAACAGGAGCAGAGGGGAGACCTTCTGATCTCTGAACTGCCTGAAAGGAGCTTGGAGCCAGGGGGGTCGGGCTCTGCTCCCCAGGAACAAGCGCCAGGAGCAGAGGAAACGGCCTCAAGTTGCCCAGGGGAGGTTGAGGTTGGATCTGGGGAACAATTTCTTCCCCAAAGGGCTGTGGGGCATTGGAACAGGCTGCCCAGGGCAGTGCTGGAGTCACCATCCCTGGAGGGCTGGACAGACGGACATGAGGTTCTCCGGACATGGGGTAGAGGTGGATGTGATGCTGGTAGGAACAAGAAAATGCCACTTTCTGTTTGGTGTCTTGCAGCAGCTGCAGCTTTCCTGCTTTTAACCCTTGGAGTTAAGAGTTTTATAGCGAGTTGCCTTCATGTTTTACTGCAAACTTCAGCATCGCCTTGCAGACCATCCGTGGTTGGGCTTGGGTACCGAATCTAGCAACGTGTTTACCAGCTGTTTTAATTTCTACACCTGTGACAAATATTTCCTCATTTAATCCCTTCCCTACTAACAAAAGGCACAGGGAATATGTGTTAGCCCTGTGCTTTTTGGAGATAATTCGCTGCGGGACATTAGGCAGCTGTGGGTGGTATTAACGGCTTCCTCTGGCAGAGAAATAAAGGTGTTCCTGTGCGGTGATTGCAGAGTATTGCAGGAATGGTAATGGGTTTGTGATACTCCTGCAATTTTCTTGAAGCATTTTTCTATCAGGTGCCACTCTGAAATTACTGTGCATTTGCAAAGAAAGATTAACGAACATCTGGTTTTGTTCAGCCGCGCATTAACAGCTGAAATACACCTTCCAGATGAGGGGTGAGGAACCAGCCCTGCAGGAGCTGAGGTGCCCTTTGCTGGTTTGGTCCAGCAGCAACTGGGAAAAGTTAATTTGATTAATTTCTCTATGGGAAAAGCAGGCAAACCTGGGGGAATCTGAAGCTTTTCCCCATGAGTGCCTCTTTGGGGATTCTGAATGTCGTGTATATGCCCAAACTGCCCCGCGCATCCTCAGCGGAAGCCAAACTCAGCAGTATTAAGAAATAATGAAGGAATACCATTGTTTTTCTTATGGTTTGCAGAGGCCTCTGTTCTGCACACCGTTGCTGTATCATTGAGATTCTGCTTGGTTTTCCTTTGCCTGTTGCAGTGGGAATTTTGTATGTGCAGGGAAAGGCAATTCAGCCACTAGATGCTGTTTTATTGAAAACGCCTGTCAGTGAATGTTTTTAACTAAAAGGAAAACAAATTGGTTGAATTAAGGCGTTGTTGGGGTTTTTTTTAAGATTTTTTTTTTAGCAAAAGCATTTACAGTGCAAGCACTAAGCCTGACACTTTTGCACATCCCAACTCTAAAAATGATTTGTTCTCCCAGGAGTTTTAATTAGGTAAAACATATAGGGAAATGGTGAAATATGGTTCCGAGGAAAAGCTTTTTGTGCAGAGAAATGTGTGAGATTTGGCTCTCCCCGCCGTCCTCAGGGCTCCTCTCCAGCCACCCAGCAGAACTGCCCTCCATCGGGAGACACAACGTTCACTATTAAATCCTCCAGAAAAAAAAAAGACTTGAGAACTGCTCCAAAAAGCAGAACAGTTCAAGCGCTGCACGTTCTCCATATTCTTTGTGTGCATACACTGAAATTTCAGACAGTTATACAGCTTTCCCGTGGTGTCGAGAGGGTGTAGAATCGCTCTGCAGTTGTCACGAGCTCCAGCCAACGCTGCAGAACGTGACAGAGACCAGACTGGTCCAGGATGCAATGTGTCCCTCCAAATGCCCTGCCCTTCAGACATTTTCTGCAAGCTTTTTATTATAATTTTTTTATTGTTTTATCATGATATTTATGGTATTTGCATATTGGATTTGCCCAGAAGAGTTATCATCTATAGTAGCTCAGTGGTTTCATATCTATCTATCATCTATCTATCTATCATCTATCTACCATCTATCTATCTACCATCTATCTATCTATCATCTATCTACCATCTATCTATCTATCTATCTATCTATCTATCATCTATCTATCTATCTACCATCTATCTATCTACCATCTATCTATCTACCATCTATCTATCTACCATCTATCTATCTACCATCTATCTATCTATCATCTATCTATCAATCTATCTATCTATCTGTCATCTCTCTCTATAGGTAAGTAAGTAGGTGGGTAGATAGATAGATAATAGATAGATTAGATAGATGATAGATAGATGATAGATGTATGTAAAATGTGCTCGTTGCTCTCTGTTTCCCTTGGCTGCAGATGGAGCCCAGGGAAATTAAACTCTTTCCTTTGTTTTTTCTTTTCATTTCCATCTGAATTTGTCCGCAGATACTCTGTTACTTAAATGTATTCTTTCTGCTGAATGTGAAAATTTGCCATATTGCTTAATCTCAAATGAAAATATTTGGGGGTGGAATATATCCAGCGATGCCACCGTACTTTGTTTCATATTTAGTTTTATTTAGATTTTCAGAATATTCTTTTTTTTTTTCAAGAAATGAATGCTGTTAAGTGACTGAAAGATTCAGGCGGGCAGGCATCAGCTGGGGAAGAAGAAAGGCTTGGGTGCATCCCGGCCAGCACTTAGAGAAGGGCTGGGCATCAGGGTGCTGCTGTGCCAGGGGCATCTCCAGGTGCCTTAAAACTTGGGGAAAGGATAAAAAAACATCCCCAGTGGACAGAAGCCCGTGTGGGCAGGTACGGAGTGAAGCTTTGCTGCTACTTGTAACCCAAATTAATGCCAGGCAGGGAGAGTTTGGTTTCTGTCTCTTCCCGCATCCATCACCTCCCGTGGTTTGTGTGTCCCTGTGCTGGAGTTAATTACGGGGGGCTGGAGGGAAGTGCTGGGAAATCAGACCTGTCCACCTCCTGCCTGTGACACTTTGCTCTCCCAGCTAATTAAAAAGAGGTGTTTTCATTTTGGCGGTGACATATGTGTGAATGTGGCAGAGAGACTGTCATAACTCCTGCGGTTGTGTTGCTGGGTACGTTTTTTTGGTGATTTTTTATGGGTTTCGTTTTAATTGTTGTTGTTTGGTTTCTTGGGGTGTTATTTTGTTTGCTTGATTGCTTGGTTGGCTTTTTGGTGGTTTTGTTTGTGTTGGTTGTGTGTGTGTGTGTGTTTGGTTGGGGGTGTGGGTGCGTGTTTGGTTGGGGGTGCGTGTTTGGTTGGGGGTGCGTGTTTGGTTGGGGGTGCGTGTTTGGTTGGGGGTGCATGTGCGCGTGTGTTTGGGTGTTTGGTTGTGCGCGTGTGTTTGGTTGTGCTTGTGTGTTTGGTTGTGCGCGTGTGTGTGTGTTTGGGGGGGTGTGTGTGTTTGGGGGGGGGTGTGTGTGTTTGGGGGGGGGTGTGTGTGTTTGGGGGGGGGGGTGTGTGTGTTTGGGGGGGGGTGTGTGTGTTTGGGGGGGGTGTGGGGGTGTGTGTGTTTGGTTGGGTGTGTGTGTTTGGGGGTGTGGGGGTGTGTGTTTGGGGGTGTGGGGGTGTGTGTGGGGGGCTGTGTGTGTTTGGGTATGTGTGTTTGGGTGGGGTGTGTGTGTGTGTTTCGGGGTGGGGGGTGTGTGTGTGTGTTTGGGGGTGTGTGTGTGTTTGGGGGGGGTGTGTGCGTGCGTATTTGGTTGTGGGTGTGTGCGTGTGTTTGGTTGTGCGTGTGTGTGTGCGTGTTTGGTTGTGTGTCTGGTTTGGTGTTCTGGGCAACTGTAGTAGGGTCTTTCAAAAGAGCCAAGATTTTCCCAGAACGCCTCCTCTCCACCTCCTATTCTATTTCTCCTTTCCTGAGATGATCTTCCTTCCTCCCAAGCGGCGGGGCTGTGGGACGCAGCAGCTCCTCAGCTCCTCATGTCAGTCCAGAGGTGTGGAAATCTGAGGGTGACAGCGAAGGATGTGCCACTTGGGGTTGCGCATGCAAAAGAAAAAAGGAGCAATTTACTATTTCACAGAATCCCAGACTGTCAGGGGTTGGAAGGGCCCTGGAAAGCTCATCCAGTGCAATCCCCCCATGGAGCAGGAACACCCAGCTGAGGTTCCACAGGAAGGGGTCCAGGCGGGTTTGAATGGCTGCAGAGAAGGAGACTCCACAACCTCTGGGAAGAAGTTTCTTCTCAAATTTAAGCAGAACCTCCTGTGTTCCAGTTTGCACCCATTGCACCCTTGTCCTGTCACTGGTTGTCACCCAGAAGAGCCTGGCTCCATCCTCCTGACACTGCCCCTTTCCATATTGATCCCCATGAATGAGTCCCCCCTCAGTCTCCTCTTCTCCAGCTCCAGAGCCCCAGCTCCCTCAGCCTTTCCTCATAAAGGAGATGCTCCACTCCCTTCAGCATCTTTGTTGCCCTGTATTATTCAGTATTTATCTATTTAGCATTATGAGATTCAGAGTCAAGAAACTGTTCTTTTAATCCTGCTCCCAGACCTCACTTCTAAGAGGAAGAGTTGGCAGCCGGGCAGACTCAGGCTGGATTTGGCTTAGAAGTGTGTGGGGTTGAAGAGAAAATGGCATCCAACATGAGGCCCCAGATCCCGCTGCTCTCTGTACCAGCAGCTGCCTTCGGGAACTCCAAATCCGTGTGGACATTATGGACGCATTGGTACATCCCAAAGCTCCAGCTGATGAACCCAATGCCATCCCCACCCGCCGCTGGCTGCTCCTCCGCGTTACCAACACCTGCACCCATACACCTCGGCAGCAAATATTCAAATACTTCTGTATTGAAAATAAAACCACAACCTGGTAGGGTAACAGTGGAGAGATGGTGCAGGAACCAGGATAAAACTGTATTTTTGGGAGGTATTTCAGTGATACTTTTCTGGTAGAACCAGCCATTTCACACTGAAATCCCATGTGCTTATGTACCTGATCCCCTGGATTTACGCTGGTAGATTATTCTTAATCACAGTGTTATATATGTATAAAAATGTGTATAAAATATATAGATGTATTTATATATATGAGAGTATATATTTTATATATAAAGGTTTGCTAATCTCTATGCGCCTCCCAGCATTTTATTCCTTTGTGCAGCAAGCTGTATTTTCATCTATGTATCTTGCCCTGAGATACACGGAATTCACTAACACTATTTAGCAGGGACTGATGGAGAGGTCCTGATTATTACTGGAATTGCTATTATTTTGCAATTTGTCTCCCATAAATGAAAATGTGATTTAAAAGAATGTTGCGGAAGGGTGCAGCTCATTAACCAAGTCTGGAAAGATCATGCCATCTAGTCCAAATTTGTCTCAAATGGGGCAAGTTTTGGTTGCTATTGCAAATTATAAATAAAAGCTCGCTGTCCTCTACTTCTGTTCATTTGAAAGGCATAAATAATTGGGATTAAGGCTAAGAGGTTGCCAAGGAAACAATCAAACTTTGGTGATAAGTACCCAGTGCAATCAAACATCCTATAGGCGGGGAGATAACACACAAATTTGGGTCCTTGGGCTGAAAGCTGCTCCTCCTTCACATCATAGAATCACAACATTTATTATCATCGTATTTATTATCTTCGGTTATCCCAGTGATTTCACTGCATAAAGTCAAAGCCTGAGCCATTTTAATTTGAAATCTTTTTGCTATTAACTCCTGAGACAAGTTGGATTTCTGTGGGTAACCACCTGTGAAATCCAAACTCGTGGTGCCCGCATCTCCTGGGAGATGCTGAAATCCCCGGGGCTACACTGTGCTGTGGGAATGCCACCAATAGTCACCAGGATACTTACACATAGCCACTAGAAACCCCATTTACATTACTGCCTTTCTCAGCCTGAACCGGCAGTGACAGCAGACACAGAGCTCTGCATGCACTTTACGTACCTCTTGCTGCAATTTAAGAACGGAAAACTGGAGGTGCTGCTGCTTCGTGAAATCTCATAGGAATTACAGTGATGCCTAAAAAAAGCATTTTGTTTATTGCTCTTGGTTACATAATCTGTCTGGAATACAGCTTTTGCCTGTTATAGATATACTGACTGCTAAACTGCTGGGAAAAGGAGAATTTCATAGGCGATGGTCTTGATCGGTGATTGACCCTGGTGAGCTTCCCACTGAATATCTACCACATCTCCCGTTACTGAAGATGGAAGTAGCACCAACCCCTTGGCTTCTGGAGGCACCTGAAGCCCATCGATCACTTTTCTAGTGGTTTTCAGCTATTCCATTATCACCCCTGAGTGCTCCAAGCCAGGTCGGCAGCCTGGGGGGTGTGTGGGGCTGGGGGCTCCTGGCCACGCTCTGCTGTCCCCCCTGCACAGCTGCAGTGACACAGCACTCAATGCAGCCCTTCCCAGGGAAATCAGGGACGGCACTGCCAATTAACATTTAACATTTAGAACGACGACTAACGCTTTACAAACCACTTCATTTTCAGTGCGCCTACCTCCATCGTTATTTTGCATAGCGAAGTGTAACAGTCAAAATAATTATTCTGAACCTGGGAAGATAATCAATGATTTTTTTTTCCTTTTAGCCCCTAGGAAAGGAAAATCCCCATAGCACGCGTAGGACGGCTCTTTGGCTGAGTCCGTGTGAATATAGTCTCGCAGAGACCATATATAATTCATCCCTGTGCTGACTTCTGACTCTGCAGAATGGGAATGGTATTTAAAAGGGAGGAATAGCAGCAAGGCTGCAGGTTCCCTCTGTCCTTTCCTTGCTTCTCCGAGGTCAGTTGTCAAGCAACACTTTTACCAGAAAGGGTTTTCTCTTAAATATACATTTTAAATATAATTGTCTTCAATATAGTGCAATGAATGTTTTTAAATGGTGCAGTATTAATGGGGTTTTGCTCTCTTTCTATGCACATGGCTATAAATATAAATCAATAGGGACGCAATGCCCACTTAGTATGTGCAGATAAAATATAAACACATGCAAATATATTTCAGAACCTATGTGGCTCTTCCTAAGGAAATGTAACCCACCTTTAAGATGTAAGGCTTTGTGCTCTTTTAAATTTGTACAGCTGCTTTTAGCTCTTTTAATTTATAGGTTAAAAAGTAAGGTGATTAATAGCACCAAATAGTCTTAGATAACACAGGTTATTTTAAAATCTTTAAAAATGCATTTTGCAAAGCAATTAACACTGGTTTTATGTACGCATGACAATAACGCAGGCTGACCTGATTGAATAACGCCCGTTTCTTGACAGGATTCCCAGCCGGGTTTGTAAGAACAGGGCTCCCTGAACTGCCCCTCTTGGTTGGAAGGTGTTTCAAGGTTCTTCTGGTAGTTCTGGCAGACACAGCACTAGAAACACAAAATGAACACTGAATAGATCAGCCAGGTTCCGAACTCACAAAACAGCAGCACAGCTGAAGTTTTCCAGTCATTTCAAAAACCAAATTAAACAAACCGACAGTGAACTCAGCCGCTGGACCAGCGGCCACACTGCACACTCGCCCTCCCCAGCGACACTTAATAAAGCCCATGTTTTACAAAATTTCATCTCTTCGTACTTCTCAAAAGACACAGTATATAGTGCATACACTATATGTGTTGCACGTAGCGTATCTTGCACCGCCCAAATCATTTCAGTAAATAAATCTGAAGTGACTTTTGCGTCACCACATTATTTAAAAACTGACATTTTTGAGGATGGGTTGAGGAATGGAAAAATGAGAGAATAAAGCAAAGCCAGAAACAAACCTCCTACCCCCCCGCCCCCGAATGCTGTTTGCACATCCCGAAAGCTGCGCTGGTGCCTGGCAGCGATGGATGGGGTCCCAAGGGTGCAAAAGCGCAACCTCTGCAGCGCGGCAGGGCATGGGGAGCGATGCTGCAGGTCCTGCAGGTCCTGCCCGCCACCCCTGGGACCTGCAAATCCCGTCCCCAAACGCAGCCGCCCACACCACAAGGGTGCTCAGGTGTGCTGAGAAAACAAATACAGGCCAATGGTTTTTTTACAGCTGTAGCAAATCCTTCATAAAATGTGTGTTGTTACAAAACCCTCTCGATTCACAGGGCAATGGGGATAATTGGAATGGTTACAGGAAAACCTTTCCCTAATCCTGACCTCGCCTGGAAACCCAAGAAACTCTTTCTTCCCAGATAACCTGTGGGACCGGGGCGGGTAATCTCCTTTTTGTTCCTGCTCTACACTCAATAATTAACTTCAAAACACCAAGTCGAAAACACTGGGGATAAAAAGGGGAGCGGTTACCATGGCACTGCAGGACGGGCTGGCTCCATCCTTCCACATGCACGTTGGGATGCTCAGCTCTGTGCCGGGATGCTCAGCTCTATGTTGGGATGCTCAGCTCCATACAGGGATGCTTGGCTCCGTGCCAGGATGCTCGCCTCTATGTTGGGATGCTCAGCTCTGTACTGGGATGCTCAGCTCTATGTTGGGATGCTTGGCTCTGTGCCGGGATGCTCGGCTCCATGTTGGGATGCTTGGCTCTGTGCCAGGATGCTCAACTCTATGTTGGGATGTTCGGCTCTATGTTGGGATGCTCAGCTCCGTGCCGGGATGCTCGGCTCTATGTTGGGATGCTCAGCTCCATACCGGGATGCTCAGCTCTATGTTGGGATGCTCGGCTCCATGCCGGAAGGCTGGGAACCAACTGAGGGGTCCAGGAGGATGAAGGACCCACTATGGCGTACGATGCGCTTGGATCCCACAGCTGGGACATGTCCCCAAACCCCACAGCTGGGACACGTCCCCAGACCCCGTGGGACACCTGGGGATGACCGGCTGGGGGGATGCAGCTCTGGCCGGTGCCTCGCAGCCAGCGGGAGCTGCAATGCAGCCCGCTCCCGGTTACACAGCTCACAACAATCTGAAGTTCAGCCTTCAGAGCTGCTGGGATGTCTGACCTGTGGGTTCCTCTTCTCTCGCTCCAGCTTTGCCCTGTCGGAGGCTCCGTGTCGTGCTGCGTCGTGCACTGTGGCAAGGGCAGGACGCCAGGATAAACCCGCAGCCATAAATAAGAGCGCTAAACTCCTCTGCTATTAATAAAGTACATTATACCGCTCTCTTCAGTGCTGTAGCGCGTAGGTCGTACATATATAACTACATCCATAAGCGTAAGCACTGTGCTCATTGCTCCTCCACGGTGCCTTTTAACAAACCCATCTGGTATATTAGCATTTCTTCTAATTAATGTCAACTCGAATCACAGCCACCTACATAAAAACACAGTTCTACACAAAACACTGGGAAAAGCTCTCTTACAAATAGCGACAACATTTCAAACAGGCCTGGCTGCGCATAGCAATGCGCCCTGCAGAAGGGGCTGCTGAGAGCAGAAAAACATGGAAAGCACACGTAATACTTTATCAAACATGAAATACTTGCTCCTGCTTTCCCTGCCATACCGGCGAGGACGAAAATCAGAAAAATGAAACAGGGTTTTAGGAAGTAAGTCTAATAAGGGTTCATTAGTGTTTATCACATATCGATCACTTCTACCAGGCACGTCCTATGCTCTTGCCCCGAATACTTTATAACATGATAACATTACCTTCAAAGATCTTAGTGCAATATTCGTGAGCAATATCTATGCAGGACTGAAAAATGAGCACACGCCAAAGTGCAGCTGCTCCTCAGAAGCCTGAATTTTAAGTTCTTTGGTCAAATCCTCTGGAATATCTGCAGACAAGGGTTACGGGCACAGTTCCACCAGAACACACACAAACAGGCTGTTAAAACAAAATAAAGGAAAAAGGTCTGATCCAAACAAATAAGGTTGTTATTTGGTCAGAATCAAGATTTTTTTTCCCATTACACAAATTTGGATTATACAGGTGTGTGGACATATTCTGCTTCCATAAATGACAACGTTTTATATATATATGGATACATAGCGGCCATTTCTCATTTCAGCCGCTTGTTGCTTATTTACAATGGTTATTGACATCAAAACTCGCCAAAGCAAAGCGCTGCACTGGAACAGTTCGACATTCAGCACCAGACATTAAACAACTGGATGGTTCACATGCCAAGAAACCTGTACCTGCACCCGCTGCACGTGGGACCTTCAACAACAGTAACCTGGCAAGAAAGCCCCTGTTTGGAGATGTCCCTGCAGCACCTGCTCTGCTTTGGCTTTTGGCTTTAATGGATGGAGTTCACCTTTGTAACCAACGACTCCAGAAAAGCACCAAAATAGTCAATTCTGCTCCACAAAACTGTAGTTTGTCCAGTCGCTCTGTGACTTTAGTTCTTGGGGGACTGAGTCATCATGCAATTCACTTCTATATTATTTATTTCTACAGAGGAGGTGAGCAGTAAGCTCGCGTTTGGCAGCGTAGCACATTTAAACATTGCAATCCTACCTCAATCCAAAGGGCAATTCTCCCGAGTGTTGAGGTTTCCCCTATCAGGAAAGCGGTCTCCACATACACATTTGAAATATTCAAGCTTTAGGAGAGGCGCGATGACACCGCCCTGGCTGCCACTTGGGATGCGAATCCTAAGAGGACAGGAGGGTATCAGTCGTTTTTCACTCCAGCAAAACTCGTACCCCAGGGTTTTTAGATAACATTGAGAACAACTTCAGTTCCCAGGGGCGTTTACGGGTGTATGAGGATTCGATAATATTTCCATTTTAAACTCTACTGACTCCAGAAGTGACGTGGTGCGTGCACAGGGATGTGGGAGCCCAATTCAGACACAGCACATCCCAGATCTAAGGATGGAAGGGGAATATTTTAGAAAATACATGGCTTTGTTTTCATTAACACCCCCCAAAATAATGCTCTAGCTTTAAAAATTCATATCTGAATCCACCTCCTTTTTTATTACTATGTAGGGCATCTATGGATTTTTTTTCCTCCTGTATAGCAATTTCTGTGTCTCCGGTATGGGGATGCTGGTGATTATTAACTGCACCGGTACAGCCAGTTTTGCCACAGTGATTTTTCACGGGCTAAAGCTTGTGATCTCGGCCATAAATCTCAGCTGATGATCTGCAAGGAATTAGATGCTGTATTTTTACTGTCGATAATGGAGACCCTGCAGAAAAGAGGCAGCTGAAGGCAGCCAGGACCAGCACACATTTATTCCGATCTATCACCATAGAAACAGATAATCCACAAATGGTCCATTTCTACCAGACCGGTTTACGAGGTGGAGCGGGATGCGCGCTGCCTCGTTAACCAGCGCTTTGTGCTCCCTGTTGAATGCACCCCAGGGGAGAAAAAGAGTGGGAAAAGGTGTTTACACATCTAACTCACCCCAACACCTCCACAGGGGTGACACGGGGTACGCAACCTGGTGACAAACCAGCTGGATTTCACTTGCAATAATCATCTGCTGGTGACAACGGGGACAAAGGAAATCCCATGAGAATCCCGTGTATGAATTTCTGTGGACAAGACCCAAAATCTCTGGGAGGAGAGCGGCTGTCGCAGCCCAGGGGTGGCTCAGGTCCCGGTGTTCTCCTTGGAGCTGGGAAGCTTTACTCACGTTTTACACAAGGCGGCCTTCAGAAGAGTTTGTGGGAAGGGAGGAAGGGACCTCTGCTCCTGCTCTGTCTGCTCGAAGCTGCAATACAGCCGCTTGCGACCTTTTAAAAAGACAACAAAGGAAAAAAGGCAAGTCTAGAGCAGGAAGAATCATCATAAATTAGGTTTAAAAGTCTTTTCCTCTGCTTTAGAGGAATATTTTGCAGACAATAAGTAAGGTGGGAGGAAGGATGCTCTGCAGGAGCCCCAGGGGTTCACAGGACCCCCGCCCACAGCCCCGCTGGGTGGTTTGGGGTTAATGGGATTTGGGAATGAGTGCTTTTAATGTGCTTTTTTCCACACTAAACCAGCTGGAATGGAAATGTGCCGGTGTGTCCGTCCCGGGCTGTCAGAGGGGACGGGGTGGGAAACGCCGTCTCTCTCCTTATGCAGCCTGAAGGACAGGGATTTCTCCAATGATATTTAATACGCTAGCTCCGAAAAGTACGGAAAGGAAGCTCAGCTCTCATTAAAAGCATCCCGTCTGTGCTACTTCTGTGTCCTGGTGCTTCAGAAGTCTGTGTGCACCAAACCACTGAAACGGCGCTGGAGCAGAGAGCTAGAAATGTACTTCAAGTTTCATCTCTTAAATCCCTTCCACTTTAGCAGGAAGATCAGGTATTTATGGAAGGACAACCTGCAGCAGCTGGCCTGACCAGAATAACTGAACTTTGTACATAGCAAAAGTTACGTTAGTATTTGTTTCTTTATCTAAAGGGAAGGGGCTTCAGCGGCGATGCCCATATGGACACGTCCCACCCATCACTGCTGCTCTCCTTCCCTCCTCCTGTTCATTCCCACTGCAAGACTGATGGGGAAAACCAAAACCAAACCCACACCCCCCGCAACGAACCAACCAAAAATCACAAACAAATCCCAGATCAACAACAAAAAGAACCAAACCAACAAAACCGCAAAACCCAAACAACCAAAAAAAACACCCCCAAACCAAACCAAACCAAACCAAACCACCAAAACAAGCAACCAAACCAAACAAAAAATAAACCAAAAAATCAAAACAAAACCCAGCCAAATCAACAGCAAAAAAACCCAAACCAACAGCACCAAGGAAAGGCAATGGGATCTCAAGGAGCTGTGGCACAGGCTTTGAAACAGCAAAGCATTTCCAGTGGAAGGCTCTAAGGTTGGGCGGATGCTGCAGCCTCCACCCTGAGGTTGTTCCCTGCCGTTGCCACAGGCATCTCCATTCTTCTCTTTTTAAGAAAAACAATTCAAATAAATATACCTATTTGACTCCAAGTTCATTAACAGACTCATTTAAATAGTGTTTTTTTAACCATGCAATACCCAAATACGGCAGAGCCTGGAGCCGCTCTGACTCCTAAGGCAGAAGGGAACGAAGGTTCCCGCATCTTGGGTTTCCAGCCCCGGGCAGGATGATGCTCAGCGGTCAGACACCGCTGGGACGGAAAGGGCAGCGAGAGGAATGAGGACACAGACTGGCAGCTAAATCAGCTTTGGTTTTTGCACATCCACTCGTTAATAGGTTAAGATTTTGCTGTCTGGATTAAAGGAGACAATAAGTTGTCTTCACAACACCCAGACCTACAAGCACTTAAAAACATTCCCCCGCTGTTGTCTTTCTGCTCCATTAACTTGGTACTGAAGTATCAGAGCAATAGCTGACATTTCTCACAGTGTCTCCTTAGCAGAGATTTCCTGAGGGCCGAGCAACCCAAGTGTGTATGCACAAGGAAAAATAGAATATAAAAGACATCAATTATGCAGTAGTGTTAAGGTATCTGTACGGAGGACTTGTGGTCTAGTTGAATATTGTGTGTACAGAATTCGAAATGACTGCTTATAAAATATTTGCACTGCGCAGAACCCGCAGTGGAGCTGATGCACGACACCCTGACTTTATAAAATATGCTTTAGGAATATTGCATAAAAATTAAGAATAGGTCTTGCCAAAGAAACTGTTGCTTCCCGTCTTTTTTAATATTAAATTCTAAATTATGCATCAGGAAGAGCCCACTGAGGTTTTTTGAATGTTTATGGCACATATTTTAAATGGTATTAAATATTTGAATTGTATTTGTGTCCCCAGCTCTGTCAGGTGAGACCCCATGGCTCCGGGGGCAGGAGGACGGGTCTCCTCCCCAAAAAGAGGAGAAGGGACCTTTCCTTGGAGAATACAGCCCTGCGGCATCATTAAATATCGGCAATTAAAGCAATGTGACCGGTGGCATCAGGGCACTTTTGCTGAACCAGAAGTAAAAGGTGGGGAAATTAAAATAGGAGGAAATTCGGTATACGGACACAGAGGCGGCAGCCGTGTCCTAGGGGGCATGTGTGATGGGTTTATCTGTGATGTTGCAACACTGGGTGTACTGAGCAGCTCCTTCCGAAATGAGAAGAATTGCGTTTGTATTGTAATAGTGCGTGAAACGGGCACGTTCGTGCCCGCGGTTTTGCAGACGCCTGTGCTCGTGTGTACATTTGGGGTACGGCTGAGCTGGGTGTCCACACGCTGCGTGGCCCATCGCAGCGTCCCCCCAGCCCTTCTTACAGCTTTTTCCACTTCCACTCTCAACTCTTCCAAACCAAAAGTGCCACCCGGCTGGATTCCTATCATCTGGAGCTTTAGCTCCTGCTTTTCCGTTCTCAGAAGGGGGAAAACCCCAAGAACGTGCAGTTCCAGCCGCTGCCCCGTCCCGCGGTGTTTAAGCGCCGCCCCACATGCACAGCCTGCCCGGCCCCCCCTCACACACCAACAGAAGTCAAAGAGAAATCAGTTACCTTCACTCAGAGCTTTTCATTCACTTAGGGCACGGTGAATGGCTGAAGCAGAATAAATGACTACATTCCTACAAACATCAATGGGAAATGGTATTTATGCGCTCTTTGGATGCACATTTGTATTTTAGGCTTTGATAATCTCGTTACTGCGACTGCAAGATTGAACAACTTTGGCGGAAAGATGGAAGAGACAGACGTGCTTAGGAGATGTTTTCGTTTCTGAACTCGTCTCTTGCGATGCTTTGGCACCCGGTACCGCTGCTGTGATGCTTTATGTCACATCGGTGCCATTTTCACCCGTGTCCCGTGGAGGTGGCAGAAGCTTTGCATTGCTTTGCATCGCCTGCCCTTGCAGACATCCTGATTAGGGGATGATTTCTGCGGCAAAAGCTGCATTTACCCAGCACTCTATTAAAGCAATGTGCTCCATCCAAAGGCACGGTTAACCTGCAGTGATAGACAGAAAAGCCACTCCTGCGTTGGATTGCCAGCACGCCACATTTACTATCAGATTGTCTCAATGTACAAGCATTGCCATTTTTTCTTATTAGCAAGGAGAATTTTGTGGCTAAAGGAACAAGGTATTATCAAATAAAACATTTGGGGAAATACGTTGAGAGTTTTCCCCAATTTTCATTAAATGCAAAATATAAATTTGTAATGTACGAATTAGAATAAGAACAAAATGCTATGACGTTTTATGGTCTCAAAGGGGTGCTTTGCTAATTTATATTTAAAAAATTAATTTTGCTATTAAGTGTGGATTTCTCAGTATTGTCAATTAGTATAGGACATTTTGTATAATTTCTTTTCCTTCCCATCACACGCAGTTGCTGCGGAACGAGTCCAAAGACCCGATTCCCAAGGCAGTGCCCAAAGAGCTTATCTAAACCTACAAATGGGTTTAAAAGTTTGGGGAGTGCGAATGGGGAATAAATCTCGATTAGCAAAGAGTTAGCTTGACTGCTGTTACCTATAGTATTATGGATACACAGACATCACCGATTATGTATTTTCTTATGAATGTATATGTAATTATTATGTAGTTATTATTTTCTTACCTGCATCTTGCCTTACCCCTGTACCTGGAGACGCAGAAGCAGCTCTGCTGAGCCCATAGCGTTTGCAGTCACCAGCACATCCATCTCATCCCCATGTCACGCACGTGCTGTTCCTCAAACCGTCACCATCTCGGCAAAGCCTGTGACCAGGGTGACCAGAGATGGGCACCCAGATGCCAGTGGCTGTGCGGGGCCGTGGTGGTGATGGTGGGTGCCCGTGGACCTCCCGGCGTGGGCTGGCAGGTGGTGTCAGGGACAAATTGCACAAGTGGTTGTAGGTGTGGTGTTCTGCTCGCTCCTCGGTAGCATCCCCCATCCGACGGGACAAAAGTGATGGCAGGCTCAGTGGTTCCACTGGGTTACCCGGTTGTCATGACCATAAACTGGGCTTAGTAGTCAGAAAACAGGGCGTTGGGCTTATCTCCATTCATTGCCTGGTGATGCCCACTGTCCGTGAGCATTATACAGACCCACTAGCCTTGGGGGACTCCACAAGGTGACAATCACAGAATAATGTTGAGTTAGAAGGGCCCTTCCCAGCTCCCCCAGTGCCCCCCCCTGCCATGACAGGGACATCTTCACCAGCTCAGGTTGCTCAGAGCCCCGTCCAGCCTGGCCTGGGATGTCTCCAGGGATGGTTCAGCCACCACCTCTCTGGGTACCTGGGCCAGGCTCTCACCACCCTCAGGGCAACAATTTCTTCCTCATGTCCAGCCTGAATCTCCCTCCTTTAGTTTAAAACCATCACCCCTTGTCCTGTCGCAACAGGCTCTGCTAAGATTTGGGTTAAGAGATCCTTTACCCCCGGGAGATGCACATGCGGGTGTCCGATGGATGAACACCCAGAGGAGTCTCAGCCAGCAGGTAATTAATGTCTGGATTGAAGCATCTCTGGCTGTGGGGCTGGGGTCAAACCCAACAGAGCAGCGAGCGCCGCCAGCCTTGCTGGGGGATGCACAGATGTTTGTCTGGGGAATAATAATTCAAGTGCATTTCTGCAGCAATCAGCGAGTGCTTGGAAGTGGTGTAAACAGATTAACAAAACCAGCATCGCGCTCACGCTACATAGCACTTACAACCATAGGAAAATTAGGCTGAGTTTGCTCTCTTTCTCTTCCCCTCTTTTTTTTTTTTTTGCGTTTTTTGTAAAGTGGACACCCCATCTAATATTTAAAAATACATATATAGGGATGTAGGTGCCTTCAGTGGTGACCTGATCTGTAAATCCTGCCCGCGCTGGGGTTCATAGTTCAAGCTGCTGGCTGGGTTTGACAATATATTGAGGTATTTGAAACCTACCCACAGTTTCATTTTCACATCTCTAAGCAAGCACTGCAAATCCACTTTGTTTCAACCACGGCTGAGGAAATATTAATAAATTCAAATGTATTCTGTGTCTGGTGACACGGGATGACCGAAACAGCCCCGTGTTGTGTCTGTCCCGCTACAGGCACTAATTCAGTTTTCTGAGCACCGACACCTCGGTTTGGGCTGTTCGACCGGCTCCTGGAAAAACAAAATATGGTTATGCTCTAGTAACCCTCGTTCAGCAGCCTCCGGAGGGGAAGGAGTTAAAAAGTCAGCTATTGTCACACAGATTTAGTCACTCCTGTATTATTTTTGCTTTCTTAGCACAGAAGGTATTTTGCCCACCCCAAGTGGTGACACCCAGCTGCTAAAAGGGTAATTTATAGCAAAACCCAAAGAGGAAGGTCTGCTGTAACGGGGAGAGACCTGGCAGCCTCCATCGATTTCTGGAGCTTTAATTCCTGGGGCTGGATGGGGGAGATAGCGATAAAAACTCCTACTTTTCTCTGCAAAGGGAAACAGGCTCCCCGGTCCCTGTGCTAGAGAGGAAAACGGCACTGCAGAAATTCATGTAAAGCTCAGAAATTGAGCAGGACATTGGCGTATCGGGGCTGCCTGGGTTACAGAGCCCACCGGTTCCCAGCACGCACCTCAGCTCCGCTCCTCGCCGTCCTCAGGAAGGAGCCTGCAGGCCCAGCTCAGCCGCCTCCAAAGAGCCCGCAAAGCGCAGCTCAACTAAACCCAGGTTTTATTTTTGCTGCTTTCAAGAGTAACGGAGAAATTAGCCTTTTGTACACACCAAATGTGAAATCAGAAGCCCTTAAACAGCTTGAAGACGTAGTCATTTATTAAAGTAATAAAAAGTGGACGGGCTAAAAGAACAAACACATTTAAACCGAACAATTTTTGAAAGTTTAATATAGCTTTAGATAAAACTGAGCTTGCAGTATTAATGAATACAAGAGTGTGTTATTTTGTATAATTCAAATCAACTTGTACATTTATACAGTTAAAGACTGCATGCCAGAAAATGCATTTAGTTTGTTCTAATCTGAATATGTACAATTTACAATAGAATTCAAGCATAAATTCAGCAGTAGAGAACACAGACCGGCTGTGCAATCGAACAGTTACTTTTTCTTAGCGTAAGCATCAGGGCTGGGCTAAAATGTTAACCAGGAAAAAAAGTGGCCACACCAATAAAAATTAAATATTAGCCAGAAATCAGTCCCTAAAATGAATAACTAAAGAAAGTTATAATCTATGTTTGTACTTTCACTCCTATTAATGAAAGACGCGTATGTTGTCACCTGAACATACATAACGCATTGCAATACAAACCACAAGCCTCAAAATCTTGCGTCCAGCAAGGACAGGTGCATATTTTGATTAAAAAGAAATTGAACTTTTCAGTTAATCATACCTTAGTATTTTATATGGCACTAATATAATAAAAGTGAGGATACTTTCTCAGTATTTCAATACTCGCAGATTTCTTCTGCAGAGGCTGCCGAGGAAGCTGCAGTCACCCAGACTGGCAGTGTATTTATTCTATGGCTACGGCACTTCTCCCATCACCTATTTGAAGTTGGGTTTGTAGGACACATCCACGCTGCTCCTACTTAATTCAATCATCTCCTGCACAGACTCAACCCAAAGCTGCCCAAAGCAAAACACCCTCTGGCCCTCCCAAAGGCACGGGATGCTGGGATTTCGGGAGGGAGGATGCTGGTGGCCCCAGGGCATGGCTGGTGACACACCATCGCTCTTAGTCACATTTACTTTCCATAAAGAAAAGTCAAGCAGACCATGAGCCACACATGAGGTGGTGGGAGACCCAGGCCAAGACGAGCAACCCCCTGTTGGGACCCCCATGTCCCAGGGAAGGAAACCTCACCCTGGAGAATCCAAAGGAGGTTTTGAGGAGAGGACAAGCTGCTGGAGACCCTCCTTATGAAACCAGATGGATCTGCTCAGGGCTGCTGGCAGGACTCATCACTCGGCCATGCCATCGATCAAGCATTTATCATACCACTTCATACCCATGGACTTGGTGGTTTTTCTACTGTAGACACCTGGCAGTTGCACATGGCTATTTTTGCTGTGAGTCAAGGGCTGGTAGAAGAGTTAGGCGCGGTACAAAATTCAGCAGTATTTTACAAGACAACCTGAGGAAGTGTTGGCAAACGGGGGAAAGGAAGTCCAGATTTTTCCCTTGCCCCATCGGCAATCTGCTCAGCGGCGTGTGGAGCGCGGGGTCAGCGCACGGGGAGCGAGGCACACGCTGCCCTTCAACAACTACGTGCAGAGAATCGCGGCATAGCCGAAGGTGTAAAAAACATGCAGTGCCACTCAAAAAATCTCGATACATGATGAAAAGGAACTTTGGAAGTTAGTATAAAGTCCTTGGGTGTACAGCTGATGGGTCATAAATTGCAACTTGCCAGGAAAGCAGAGCTGCAGCGGTGGGGGAGCCGACCCTCCAGCAGCACCAAGTCTCTGAGTTCTTATTCCATGTCAACATTTACAACAAAACCAAACAACTGGCAGATCTGCTGTTGTTAGTTACGCAGCAAGTGCCAGCATTGGTGCGGGATGGTCCAGAGTCCTCAAGTCAGAACTGCCCACCCACATCTCCACCTCCCAGCCCATGTGTGTCCATCCCTGGGACCACCTGGCTGTGGTCTCCGGGGTGGTCCATACAGACCATGGCACACAAAGCCCTTTCCCGGCCATTGGTGGAGGTGACTTTTGTACCCAGCTCCCTGACGGTGCCACACATCACTCCATGTCACCCAGACCTCCTCCTCCAACAACGAGTCCCCTGGAAGCCATCGTGACCTGGTCCCAAATGCAGACCACGGGTCATAGAACCATAGAGTTAGAAAGGACCCAAAAGGATCATCGAATCCAACTAATGTCCCTGCGTAGGACAACCCCACAATTCACACCATGACTGGGTGTCCCTGGGCACCCCAACAGCCGACCTCCAGCGTTCTGGGCAGGGTTCGAGGTGACACAGGGTGCCACGATGACAGGGACATCCGCACAATGCCCAGACCCCGCCGGAGCACAACACGATGGATAAAGGAAACCCAAACACAAGCACGGAAGGATATCAAACCAAACATTTATACAAAGTATTACTCATTGTGAAACCCACAGGGTCAACTTCAGTTAAGAACATGTTTAAACATTATTTTCACCATAGAGAAAGCAGTAAGGAGCGACGGCGCCGGCAGCAAGACGGCGGCTCTGGCAACCAGCACCTGCATCGGTACCGGCCCAACGGGGCCACCAAAGCAAGAGGGAGCAGAATCCAGGTGCTCCGGGATTAGGGGGAATTGTAACTCTACCCTTGGGGTGCAGCTCATCCAGAAAAAATGCTCGTTTGGCTTCATGGAGACATTCAGCCTTTTTCATGTTTAGCTGTTCTGTTAACATGAGAAATCAAGCACGTCTGGCTTATTCAAAATGGTTTCCTTGCACATATAAATCACAAAGGTTTTAAAAAAATTGTATCTAAAGTGTGAATTTTATCCATTTATTTATTGTTTTCCCTAGGCTTATTAATACACGTTTCTTCTCTAAGCAATGCTTCATGAAATACATTTCAAATTTTTTCAGTAGCCTAGATGCAGGGAAAGAAACCCCAAGAAAACATCAAAACAAACTAGAAACCAGCAGTTAAGTTAAGGCTAGCAGATTTGGTGTTAGGAATTAACTAATACACCTCTCTTTGAGAAAAAAGACATGCACCGTAACTACTTTGTTGAACAAAACATCACAATCCACATCTGAAAAAAAATGAATAAACCTTTTCGAATCGAATTAGAACTTAACCCTGAAAGTTACCCACTCGCATGTTTTACCTACTACTTACTCTTAAGAAATACAGGGGAAAGGAACGCCCCTTTCCGATCAGTTTTTTTTCAGAATATACAGTATAAATATAGTAGGAGTCATGCCATAAAACTATATGCAAAAATTGCACACTATTATTGCATGCGTGTGGTGATACTACATGCCGACCCAGCGTCCCGTGTTGGTTACTCACAGATGCTCCTGCCCCCCGGGACCATGACCGGGGGCTGCGGAGGGGCCGCTCCTGCCCTCGCCGCCCGCAGTTCCAGCTCCGCACCACGACCCCGAGTCCCGTCGGGTTATGTGAACCGGTCCGAATTCATTTTCCGCAGTTTGGGTGGCAGGTTCCCCTCCATCCGGCCGCCCCCCGACAGCTTCTGCAGCTTGGGCGGGAGGTCGGCCACCGACTGGCTCATGGGATCCGACATCATCTTGGTGGTTTTAGACACCAGTTTCTCCTCCGAGTTGCCAGGGACCGAGCTGATCCGCTGGAGTTTCATGGGTAAATCCCCCATGCTGTAGGCCTTCTCGGAGGTGGTGGAACTCATCCTGAGGAGTTTTTTGGGGAAGTCTTCCCTCCCAGTTATTTTCTGCAGTTTTGAAGGTAGTTTTGTGCCAACTTCGTCGAGCCCATCCAGGCACTCCACCGAGTTGTTCCTTTCCTTGCTGTTGCTCACAGCGGGTGCGATCAAGGGGGAGGACATGAGCAGCATCTCCTCCTGCTCCTTCACGCTGTACGGTGGGGTGGGGACCTCAAACGTGGCGTGGAACTGGGAGTAATCCACTTTAAAGAAGCCCTCTTCCAAGGAGATCACCGGGAAGAACCGGTGACCCCAGAGCACCTCGTCCTCGGTGTAGGACGTCCTGGCTTGGCACGTCATCCCTGCAACGACCAAGGGAGAAAGACCCTCACCAGCTACGGACAACTCTGGATGCACATGAATCTTGGGTGATTTTTGAACATTTCAATGAAATGTTTTTAAATGTAAAAAAAGGAAAGGAGTTGGCATGCCTACCATTTACATACAATAGCTGTTAAATTGTCAGCCTCAAGGCGAATGGAGCCAAGAACAGAGGAAGGAAAGTAACTGAATAATTCACATCTACCATTCTGGCCACTTCTGAAGCTGCTGCTGACAAAGGGAAACACAAGGTTACCTGATAAACCCGGTACTGAATTAGCGAGAGTTGCTAATTGTTATGTAAAGTTGGACTTGTCAGGATCTTAAAGTATGACTAAGTTACTCCATATTTTCACCACACTGACGGATGCGTATGGAACCATACCCTACGCTTTATGCATTGTACGCACAGACGCAGCTGGCGCATTCCAACCCCCCGGCGAGCAGCAGGCACGTCCTACCAAATCCACCTATTCCTCTTTAAGGGCTTCACCGGCAATCTGCTCACAGACCCATCGCTGCCAGGCTGAGATACAAGCTCCACAAAATTAGCAGGGAAGAAGAAATATGACTAAGAGGCACAACGTGGCCCTTTTCCTTCCTCCACCACCTCCCTCCGCCCGAGCACCCAGACTTGGACATCCCATCCGACCTCGGAAATCAGAGGGAAACCATGGCCATGGAGGGCTGGAGGCTTCCGGAAGAAATGTTGCGGCTTCTTTTATTTTTTTAATGGTACGTGTAGCAATCTGTAAATAGAACTACCCTGCCATTTTATCCGACTGTAGCAAACGGGAAAGATGACATTTTGTTTTCAGGAAGTTAAATCTACCTCTGCAAACACATCCTCTGCTTAGCTGGCAAGAATGCCTCTGAGGCAGGAGCAAATAGAAGGGAACTTCGGGAGGCACAAGAAAGATGATGGTGAGGGGATGGATGTGCGCCTGGTGACATACAGCCAGAAAAATAACATCTTATTGCACTTCATGTTCTTGCTAATGGAATCAAAGCTTTACTTTTGCATAGCGATTTCTACCGCAAATACATCTGAGTATATCACAAGACGTAAACCTCACAGATTTATGGCTTATCTCTCAGGAGAAAAACATAAACCCTGGGTTTTTTTGCACCAAACGCAGCTCCTGCTGCTTGTGAAGGTTCCTCACCTGAGCTCGCCCACCCCAGACCCAGCAATCCCACCCCCTTCCCCCGGCCCCCAACAGGACAGATTTTATACTTCACCATGTATTTTCACCCGGGCACCGTGTGTTTCAGCTCTGTTTACTAAGTGAAGTGGAAGCAATCACATACCTAATGGGTTTAGAAGAAAACCCTGCAATTTTTAGAAAAATGGTAATTAGAGTGAGTACTTCTCCCATCTGTGTCCCTCACCCTGCAGCTGTTCATCAGCCGAACCTTCCCGGACCTTTCCCCCTCTACTTCTTCAGACCTGACTTCCGAGGGAGACCTCATTAGCACACAAACGCATCTAATAACGCATGCAAATGGCCGGGGCACGTTTGGAATTGGCTCCATGGTGCCCGTGAAGCAGATGGCTGCTTAACTCCGGTGACCTACGCTTTAAATAACAAATTGCTTAAAATGCAAATCTCTCTGTACAGAAAAGTTGGTGATTGTTGACCTCGCTGTGCCACAGGCTTTGCTGAGGGGGCTGGAGCTGCACCCCCAGCATGATCCCACAGTCTGGGGACATTGCCAGGGTGGTCGCCCCCGCCACAGCAACGCTGCCCACAGAGAGCTGATTCGTGGGTGGAAATGCCTTGCGTGGCTTCTGCTTTCTGTTGGCAACACTAAAAACTGAAGAATTAAGCTTTACAGTAAAAGGTGCGCTATCAAAATGCCATGGGGAGTGTAACAAGGGGTGGAGGGGGAATGGGTGGGTCAGCAATGCTGCCAAGGCTTGGGGAAGGGACCAGTGCACAGGACTGGCTGGCACCTGCATCCCAATCCCCACTCGCATCCTTATCTGCATCCCCATCCTCATCTGCATCCCCACTCACATCCCCAACCACATCCCCATCCTCACCCCATCCCCATCTGCATCCCCATCCCCATCCCTATCTGCATCCCCATCCCCATCCCCATCCCTGAGCGTCCCCCGGCCAATGCTGCCCACCCAGGGCGACGCCGGGATGCAGGACCCGCTGCGTGCCAGGTAAGGTTCTCCCATCCCCGCTGTGCTGTGGGACTATTTCTACCTCCTGCTCAATCATCTGGCCATCTCCCAAACCTGCTGCTGCCATGGGGCTTTCAACAGAGGGGTTTTATACCTGCTCCCTATCGAAAAACGTATTTGCTGAGACTCAGGAAAATCAGCTTCACATTTTGTTCCACCCTTTGTAAGCTCACCAGAGAGAGAAATATTTGCAGGTATATAATTTCTTCTTTAAAATCAATTTATCTTATTCACTAACAAACCCGAGGGTGCAAATTATTTAATAGCCTCTCGGGATGAACAGCAGCGTCTAATACGCTTGTCATTATAGGGAATACCTGTCACGCTAAGCAGACGATGCTAAGAGGTGCTAAACGTGCTCTGATAAGCCCTTGGACAAGAAATCAATTTGCAGGTTTTCTTCTAGTTCTGCTGCATTTCCCGGCTCTCGCTGCCCTTTCCATTTCCTCAGCAAAGCCTCAGACTCCCAGCTCTGAGCTCTGCAATGCTGTTCTGCTATTAAACACCCAGATCTGCCAGCTCACAACAGCCCCGCTGTAACCATCTCCTTTGTGTTGCTACAGCAATAACAACGGAGTTGCATAAGGCACTCGATGACCGGGGCCATTATCCACGTCCTTGCACGGAATAAGCTGCAGCTCTTTGCAAGTGTCCTAACGCATGGGCCAGGCTCCTTCCTAGGGAGAATTAATGTTGGGAATGGCACTGGGGAGTGTCACAGTCCCTGAACAGCGATGGTGTGAACAGCCCACGCTGGGCGAACCTCGTCTTGCTCAGAGCACCCCAAAACTATCACACTGCAAGGGTAAAACTACACCCAGGTTCACCCTTTGTGGTGGAGGAAACGCATCGCCCATGGCTGGGCTCTCCCCTTCCTTGCACCATGAGCTGCACCTTCAACAGACCCGCTGGACCTGCTGGAGAGTGGCCAGGAGGCCACCAAGATGATCCGAGACAGGTTGAGAGAGCTGGGCTGTTCAGCTGGAGAAGAGAACCTCCAGGGAGACCTGATTGTGGTCTTTCCATACTTAAAAAGGGCCGATGAGAAGGATGAGGACGAACTTTTTAGCAGGACCTGTTGCAACAGGACAAGGGGTGATGGTTTTAAACTAAAGGAGGGAGATTCAGGCTGGGCACGAGGGGGAAATTGTTGCCCTGAGGGTGGTGAGAGCCTGGTCCAGGTACCCAGAGAGGTGGTGGCTGAACCATCCCTGGAGACATCCCAGGCCAGGCTGGACGGGGCTCTGAGCAACCTGAGCTGGTGAAGATGTCCCTGTCATGGCGGGGGGGGGCGCTGGGGGAGCTGGGAAGGTCCCTTCAACCCAAACCATTTGTGATTTTATGATTCTGTGATCACCTGGACGGGAAAGCACCAAACTGAACATCACCCAGTGCTTCCACTCCTTCCCACAGCAAAAGCGGGAGCACCTGGGTGTGAGCCAACACTGACAGCCCTTCCTGATAACCGCCTCAGGATTACTTTCCATTAAGTGATGCTCAGATTAATACAAGCCTTTTATTTTAATGCAGATGCAGTTTCTTTCTGACCTTTACAAAAGAAGATGCGTCAAGCAGCAGGAGCCGGCAGCCGTGCTGGGCCAGGCCAAGGCGCGGGGTCCGGCTGCTGACAGACACCCACTAATACATTCCCCTCTTCTTCTGTTGGTACAAAAGGCTTTTGGATTTTTTGTGCCTTGTTTTCTTCCTTAAGAAGTTATTCATCAGCAGGGTACACAGCCAGCAGATCCTTCTACACCTTCATCATGTTAATGGGGCTGTTAAAATTTTACCAAGTTGCCCATGTTATTAATATTCATTTGTAACATACATTTTAAAGTCTCGTTTGAAAGCAAACATGCTGTATGCAGCGCATATAATTAAAAAGCCATCCATTTGTCAAAGTAAAAGGTTTCGATGCATTTTGTTCATCACTCCTAACGCACATTTCCATCACAAAGTTCTCTGCAGATAGCAAAGCTGTGGCTGCATACAAATCGCAACAACGCACCTGAAAAACGGGCACATTTAGGCACATATTCCAGCATAAAACCCAAGCAAAGTGTCCAATAAAACCCCCCTCCATCATTTCAAAAACAGAGGCTGCAAAACCACTGCTCACTGCATCCCAGGGAAGAGATTTCCATCCAGAAGCCCTGTTGCTAAGGGGGTATTTTGTCTGAATATCCCATATTTTACAAACCATCCCTACCCAGGTTATCTCTCGCTGTTTCCAGGAATTATATTCCTTCCACAGAAATCAAGAGCTGACTCTATTTGCAACCTCGTAAGAATAATGAGCTTAAAAGAAGGAAAGAGCAAAGTTTTGGGACTCTCCTCCTCACTGAAATGGTGTTAGAGAGCTCATCAGACATGATTAGAGATTTTGCTACTGATTAAATTCGGTCATTTACACCCATCTGTACTGATCTGGCATCCCCCTGCAGAGCCCAGCACACAACGCCACAGTCAGTAACACGGGAAAATTCCAGCCATGGGTATTTAGGAAAGATTTCCATTAACTTCCTTAAATAAAGTGCAGCAGAGCCACTCTGGAGGATGCGCACAGCCTACACCAATGCACTTCTATCCTCCAGTTTGATATGAAAGGAACTTCTATTTAATAATCATGCCTTCTCCTTTGCTCTATCTGAAGCAAGTGCCATCACCGGAGAATAATACATCTCTCTGTCATATCATAAGTTATTAATTAGAAGTTGTTATTTCTAATAAGGTAGAACTCTCGGTTTCAGAGCCCTTAGGCGAGCTGGAAAAGCGGACGCGGTTCTCTCACCCTCAGCCAGGCAGCAGGGTACTTCAGCATTTATTCTTCTCTGTCTCTGGCTATGGCAGGTTTAGACTCAATATTCCATTTCAAGAAACACCAATGCTGACAGGGACCAGCACTCCCAATGTCCTCACTCAATGAACGCGTAACACAGAGGAGGTTTGGTGCCGCTGGGACGATGTTGGGGTGAGAATTCCCCAGCATCCTAAACCCTAATAATTCAGTTAACAATCCTGATTGCTTCAGCTTCCCTATGGGATAAGGCCAGTTCCTGGGAAGGTGAAGGCATCCCAAAGGACAACGGTCGTTGCCACCAAAAAAGCATCATCATCCTGCATCACCCAAAGTCCTGTCCTGTGTGTTGGCCGTGTTGTCCCCATCACTGCAGGTGACAGACACAACTGGACTTGGCCAACCTCTCCCTTGTCACCAGCACACTTGCCTTCTGTCCCCATGCTGGGCTCTGCAAGCCTGAGCCCAATCACAGTCATTAACGTGGTTATGCTGTCTTTAGACAAATTAGACTTGTCCTAAAGTACCCAGGTACCCAGTCCCTCCCGAAGCGCCAGAGAACAGCAAAACACAAACCACCCAACACCAGCAGCACTGAGAGCTGCCCCACCACACTCATAATGGGGGAGATGGAGGACAAAACAATCTGTAAATAAGTGCTTTGACTAATTCTATCCTATAACAACCTCAAATTATTCCTAAATTTCTAAAGAACCCGGAAGGAGCTGGCTGTATTCAGGCAATTTCTGGAACTCGTAATATACTGCCTTGAAAAGAAAATCACAGGGGCACAGTTATTTATGTGGCCCTCGTACGTTTCATTATAGAAGCTGGCTGATAGTTGGCAAATCACAGACCACTAATTAGCTTTTAACAGCCCCATGTGAAAGTCTTCAGAAGTAATTTAGGCATACAAAGGTTACGTGGCTCTTTTCCCTCTCCGAGGTAATGCCAGAAGTTTGCCCTTGAATCTTTTGGTGTTTCTGGGCTGCAGTTTGCTGGCCAAGGGCTGGCGCAGGGACAGCAGGAGTTGTTCTTTCTAACACGGGAATGTGGAAAAGTTAACCTTAGCCAGTCGTTGGAAGAGAGAATTATTTTTGCATTAGGACAACTCAACAGCACATCGTCCCAATGGCACCAAAAAGGGCATCTTGGCGTCCCAGGACAGGAGCGAAGAGAAACCCTCCAGCAGAACTTACTGCCAAAAATGCACAAAGATGCTTATGTCATATTTTTTTCTCTTTTTCCTTATGAAGAGCTAAAGCCCTGCACGTTAAAATGCCAGGACATGAGCTGAGTGATTCTCCCCTTCACACGCTTTACTTGGCAGAGGGGTCCTTACCTCCCTTAAACCAACAGTTTACCCATAAAGCCTCAAAAATATTCAGCAGTGTTAAAAATGAATCAGCCAGCAATGTCAAATCAATTACTATGAATTAAACTAAATTACAGCTTCAATCTAAGGCCGTGAGGGCAAGAGTCACACTTGACGTGAGACCTGACATAACAACACAGCACCCGCATCCTGCACCCTTACACGGCTAAGGGAGGATTTACAGCTGCAGAAAGGAAGGAGTTGCTTCAGTTGCAGCAATCTCTGCCCTTCCAGGGATGTAGATAAAATACGGGGAAAAGAAGTTGGTTTTATCACATTTAGCAAAGGCACAGTCTGATACCCAGCTGTTAACATCTGGCCACTTGGCACCCTGCAGCTGAAACACCAATAGATGTCTGAACTCTGCGATACGCCAGAAAATAGGAGCCCAAAATGGGAGGTCAGACCCAAAGCTCGGAGCGAAGGATCCTCTCAAGCTCCTGCTCTCCACGTTCATTGCCAGGTTATTTTTGACGGAAGTTAAAAGGATAAGCTGGGAAATGCACAGCCCGTCGGAAGGGCTTCTCAGCAGACACAAAGCTCTAACGCTTCCCATCTATTCGGAAAGAACAGCTATTTTTAGCATTAACATTTCCCCATCATCATCATTTCAGGGGGTATTTTTTTTCATTAGACCGATGATAGTTTGAAGTGCAATACAACTTTCTGCCAATTTGCGGCTGCCGCTGGCTGCTCTCAATGTCCCAATGCAGCCTGAAGGGAGATGGGCACCCCCGGTCACCTCTGCATTTAATGCTTCTCATCACCTTTCAAATAACGGTTCATTAAAATAGAACCAAAACATTTTGTTAAAGAGGAAAAACAAAGGCATTTCCTGAAATGCAAGCAGCAAAGGTAAAACTGCAAAAAAGGTGCTGTATGGATTAATGAAAATATAATATATGAAGTCCAAGCCCTGCCCGAGGCTGCTGGGGATGCTGAGGGCACCATTTATTACTGAAATATAGAAACTGCCCCAACAAAAGGAGGTCAGAGATGAACCAAATGAAGCATGTGCGCAAAAAGGGAGCAGAGCAACTCACGCAAGAGTCAGAGCTCAGTCTCATGCTGAATATTTTAATTTCTCCTCGCACTGAACAGCAAACCCAAGCTCCTGCGCCGCTCCTCAATTCAGACACGTTGTTTATGCTCCGGCACTATAAATACCTCCCTGGTTTATTCAGACTGTGCTGTTCCCCAGGAGCTATCTTGACACTTAAAAAATAGTGCTGACAGCCAAGGTATTTTTCTTATCAGCCGGTCCTCTTCTCAGGGCAATTTTTAATCACTTGTACCCACATAGTTTCCTGACAGCTTGCAGACAGCTCGTCTTGATGCTCGCCAGGGCCACCGCTACCCATCATTAGCACTGTCAGAGCAGGTGTCCAAAATGTCGTAAAACCTGCACGTGAAAGCAAGGTACCACTGCATATATATAAATATATATATATATATATTCCATATAGAGGAGTGCAGCAGGCTACTGTCAGGTGAGCTGACCTCTCATCTTTTGTATTAGCCATGGACCAAAACAAAAGGGGAAAGAAATCAAGGCTCAGCATCCTTCAGCGCTGCCATCCTGCGCCCAGCCTGCAGCACGTTCCATCCCTCTGCAAAACCAGGGCCAGGACCTCAGTTATCTGAACAAAACTGTCTAACGCACACTTAATGCAGTGGCAGAAATTTATAATGCTATTTGAAAATCTGCCCTGGGATTTTTCTTATGTCTTTTTTTTTTTTTTAACCAAAACCCCCATATTACTCTGAGAGACTGCTCCGTCCCCTTCCATCTCAGTGCAGGGTGCATCAGAGCTCATTTCAGCCCCTTCGGCTCCTTTCTTTGAGCAGATTTTTTTTGCAGAGCCATCTGCCATATTCCCGTTTTTTTGCATCATTTCCCTCCTACCAGGATGTTATTGAAGCAGCAGCCGCAGCACGGAAATGGGAGTGATTTAATTCCCTGCTCCAGGCTGCGGGCAGGAGGAAGGGGATGGAGGGAGAGAAGGGGATGGAGGGAGAGAAGGGGATGGAGGGAGAGAAGGGGGTGCAGGGAGAGAAGGGGGTGCAGGGAGAGAAGGGGGTGCAGGGAGAGAAGGGGGTGCAGGGAGAGAAGGGGGTGCAGGGAGAGAAGGGGATGCAGGGAGAGAAGGGGATGGGATGCAGGGAGAGAAGGGATGCAGGGAGAGAGGGGATGCAGGGAGAGAGGGGATGCAGGGAGAGAGGGGATGCAGGGAGAGAGGGGGATGCAGGGAGAGAGGGGGATGCAGGGAGAGAGGGGGATGCAGGGAGAGAGGGGGATGCAGGGAGAGAGGGGGATGCAGGGAGAGAGGGGGATGCAGGGAGAGAGGGGGATGCAGGGAGAGAGGGGGATGCAGGGAGAGAGGGGGATGCAGGGAGAGAGGGGGATGCAGGGAGAGAGGGGGATGCAGGGAGAGAGGGGGATGCAGGGAGAGAGGGGGATGCAGGGAGAGAGGGGGATGCAGGGAGAGAGGGGGATGCAGGGAGAGAGGGGGATGCAGGGAGAGAGGGGGATGCAGGGAGAGAGGGGGATGCAGGGAGAGAGGGGGATGCAGGGAGAGAGGGGGATGCAGGGAGAGAGGGGGATGCAGGGAGAGAGGGGGATGGTACTGGGGAGAGGCAATGCACCCGTTCTCAGGGGACAGGGATATCTGTAGGATGCTCACACGCAGAGCTGGCAATAAAGCGGTATTCTGACACAAAATGTAGCCGTCTGTCCGTGCCCTGACAAAGTGCAGTGGATGCTCTCCAGAGCTCCCCTCCAGTCTCAAGGATTCCCTAATTTTTACTGATAATGCAGTTCAATGATAACTTGCCTCATGCTAATAGCTGATAATATTTTCAAAACCTCGGAGCAGCCAGAGAAGGTCCAGCAGAGCCCTCCTGCTCTGGGGACACGGTGGCAATGCCGGGGAAGGGGGGACACCCTTGTCCACCTCCCCAGCCCCAGCCCAGGCACCGCACGTCCCATAAACCACTGAAATTCTGCACAGCTTGGACACCTTGCAACCGGCATGGGGACATCTCCAGTAACCCAGTAACTCCTTCCAGATCCGGGTTGCCCAAATTATTGTAAAGTCAAAGTGTTTTGTTTAACTTTGGTTTGTGCATAACTTCTATCACAGAATCATATAGGATGATAAAACAGAATCACAGAAGGGTTTGGGTTGGAAAGGACCTTAAAGGTCACTTAGTTCCAGCCCCCTGCCATGACAGGGACATCTTCACCAGCTCAGGTTGCTCAGAGCCCCGTCCAGCCTGGCCTGGGATGTCTCCAGGAATGGTTCATTCACCACCTCTCTGCCCAACCTGGGCCAGGCTCTCACCACCCTCAGGGACAATTATTTCTTCCTCATTTCTAGGAGAAATAATTTCTAAAACCAAAGATGAGCACTCACCATAAAATGCACATTTCCATATAATGCAACGCTGGAATCTCCCAAACGCAATGAGGATTTTCCTGGGCCATAAGGACGCGCTGTCCCAACAGGACCCCCTCAGCCTGGGTGAAGATGTCCCTGCTCATGGCAGGGCTTGGACTGCACGAGCTTTGAAGGTCCCTCCAACCCCAAACCTTCTGTGAGTCTACGGTTCTATTTTAAAAGCAAGAATTTTTCAGTTATCCTTAATTAATGTCAGAATAACTTTATTCCCTTGTTAGTGATGTCCCCGAACTTCCTGAACCACCTCCTCTCCTTCACTGCTTAAAGAAAAGCCCGGGGTAGCAGCCTCTGTGCTGGGTTTCTCTTCAAATTGCAAGTGCAATTTCCCACTAAGAATTAAAAAGCTGTGTTCTGCAATTACTGGAGTTCTGGATCCAAACTGCAGCCAAAACTGCCGTGGTTTTATTCACAGCACAATGTTAACTGTCCATTGGGGGTGCTGGGGAAAAGACATGGGGGGAAAAAAGGAATGTTTTGTTATATTGGGAGAAAATTGTTTGTGGTCAGAGGATGCCCCAGGAACATACGGCTAGAGAGGAACGGGAGGGAAGTGCCAGCCAGTTAGAAAAGGAAAGGGGAAAAGAAAAGATGTTTAAAATAAATTATCCTCTTTGAATGAGAACATTTTAATTATGAGGCAAGAAACCCAAACCCCAACCCTCCCCTTTGAAAACACGATTTCTTCAGCGGTCCTACGCTTCTCCAAACACCCACCCCGCCATATGCTGCTGAGCACCGAAATAGAGCACTTGAATCTTCAGGGCTTTGGCAGGCCTAAAAAAACCTGAAGAAATATTTCACATTAGAGACTGCCTTCCTGGGATGGAAAAACTATTTCTCTTCATACCGAAAAGCATCATTTGCTGGTGCAAATACACCATACATTACACACCATAAACCTGGCAGCCGATTTCTAAGCTGAAAATAATATGCCATTTGGTATGAACTGCATCAATAGAAGGACGAAATAACAACACAGAGCTGCGTTCAGAAATAAACTTTCCTTATTTAGTGTTGTCGGTCTAACGGATGTATTAATTTGTTGAATATCTTTGCAACGCTAAACATCTCATGGCAATCAATTCGTCCTCATAACCAGCGCGACATCTGCGCCTCATCTGACAACCCCAACAACCCCAAAGCACCACCTGCTGCTTCCAGGGAATATTCTGGTCTTTCTGCCACACAGAATAATTCTGACATTGCGTTTAAACCGGCTTTTCTAGCCGCAGCTCCTTCAGCGCACCTCTCTGAGAGCCTGTCTTGCACTTGAAACATCCATCGCTCGGCTCCATCACCAGCAGCTCCCAGCCCGGTACAGCTTCTGTCATGTATTTAAAATTAATGCACGGTGCTTAACGCAAGATCCCTTGAACTAAACATAGCATTTCCAGCACAGCCTCCGCTTTCAGCTGACAAACATTTCTTGCAAACACGTCGGGTGTGCAGAGTTTCCCCGGGAAGAGACGCATCGGTTTTGTCAGCGTGGGGGGAAACGGCTGTCAGGGGGGACGTGACAGTGCCTGGGGCTGTTAAAGGCTCTTCACGAAACCAGACACACCTTGCTGCACCATATATATATATATATCTGTATATATACAGGAAACCAGACACACCTTGCTGCACCATATATATATATCTGGGTTTCCTGTGTGTATATATATATATGTGTGGTGCAGCAAGGTGTGCCTGGTTTCCTGTATACATATATATATATATATATACACATATATATAGACACATACACACACACATATATATGTATATATACACACATACATATACATATATATCTGTGTATATATATATACACAGACATATGTATATATACACACACATATATACATATATATGTGTGTATATGTATGTATATGTGTGTGTATATATATACACACACACATATATATACATACATATATGTGTGTGTGTATATATATACACACACATATATATATGCGTGTGAGAAGCTGCGGTAGAAGTTGGCTGGTGCTGGGGTGAAGAACCTGAAGGGATAAAGGGAGCACCTGGCAGTTGCTTTCTTCTCTTTGAATCAACATACGGGGTCAAAGTCTCAATGGCAGATGTAAAGAATATGTAAAGAAGCCTTACCACTTGTAACCAAAAAACATTGGGTCTTTCCACAAATTTGAGATGTGAAAATCAGCCTGCCCAAACCTAAGGTCTCCCTATGCGGTGAGTAGAGAAGTCTTCCTGTTACCTCCCCAACTTACTGAGCTCTTCCCCTGCTGAACTCAGGCTTCCCTCTGGACAAGCTTCTAAAAAAAGCATCTTCCAGCATTCAGCAATTTTGTGTTGGTTTTTTTTTCCCCTCTTGGTAATATATTTGACTGATCTCCACAGATTACACAGGTGCATTCACATCACCAGGTGCACAACTTTTCAGAGCTGTTCCTTCATTTGCAGCATCATCAAACCTCTCCGGTATCAAAATAAAATTCCCCAAAATAAAACAGGACCAACATTTCCTGATGCAAAGGCAGGAAAGGCAGATAAGGCTCAGAGTTATTGAATGCTGCTTTCTTCATATGGCCCCATCTTACATTATGGGTTATATAGAAAGCATTGAGAAGATAATACAGCAGAAAACAATTTCCTGCAGCGTGCACAGGAGTGAGACTATTACAGCAGTCAGAGAAGGTTAATTAGTGACTATATATATTGCAATGTGATGTCATGCAGCATACTTGTTATTTCCATGTGCACCCCAGGAGAATAAATAAGCCGCAACTCAAAGCTGTACTGTACAAATAACCATATGCCTATAAGGAGTTTCTAATTTTATATACAAACCCTTTTCCTTACGTTTAAATTGCACTGATATTAACTCACACCGGGTTAGTTTAAAATCCTCTAAGTCAGGGCCCTTTTTGACATTTGGGGGGAAAATCATGACTTTTCTTCCTGAGTATTTCAAAAGTGAATCAGTACTTCTGACATTTCCTTGTGAATTTTGTACGGTATTCTTTTTCACTTTCAATCCCAAATGTCAGCATGCTGCTTTTGTTCTGGGACAAAAACCCATTGGGCTGTGGGACGAGGCCGAATGAGTTAACGCGACGGGCTTTGAGTTGTTCAGAAGGCAATCACCACCAAAGACCTCTTCAGACTGAAGAGCAGTGCTCACCAGTGTCCATCGCTTGTTCAGTTTTAGGCTAAACGTGAAAAATAAAACTCCAAGAACGTATTGAGAAAGCCTTCGATGAGCAGATAAAATCTAGCAAGTGTTTCAGAGCTAAACAGTTTTCCCAGCTCAAAGATTCGCTGATTGCTTTCCAAAATGTGCTGGTGGAACTGGTTGAACCCTCAAGGGCTGGGAATGGCTGAAGGAAAGACCTGCATGGGGAGGGCAAGATGGAGAGATGGAGGAGGAGGGCAAGAGATGGAGGAGGATGGGCAAGAGAGATGGAGGACGAGGGCAAGAGAGATGGAGGACGAGGGCAAGAGAGATGGAGGACGAGGGCAAGAGAGATGGAGGACGAGGGCAAGAGAGATGGAGGACGAGGGCAAGAGAGGCAGATGGACGGGCAAAAGAGATGGGGAGGAGGGCAAGAGAGACGGAGGAGGAGGGGCAAGAGAGATGGAGGAGGAGGGGCAAGAGAGATGGAGGAGGAGGGGCAAGAGAGATGGAGGAGGAGGGGCAAGAGAGATGGAGGAGGAGGGAAAGAGAGGCAGATGGATGGGCAAGAGAGATGGAGGAGGATGGGCAAGAGAGATGGAGGAGGATAGGCAAGAGATGGATGGACACGAGAGATGGAGGAGAAGGAGAGGTTGCTGCAAAGCACTCAGTTCACCAACAAATACTCTGAAGAAACACCATCACCATGAAGCACTCCTCTATGGAAAAAACACTCCTCTTTCACCCCCACCTCAGATTTTCTCTTTTGTGATACCCTTGTACTCAGAAATTCAACACAGCCAGCACAAGTGCCAGCGTGAATTATTGTTCTTTGTTATGGAAAAGTCATTTAAAGGTGGTGTAGCGTCTTCTTTCTAGAAATACATCTTTTCAACCTACTGATGGACACAACTCCATGCTGAATTATAAACGCTCCCCTTCCACGGCCCAGCAGGGCCCCCATCTTGTGCCAGACTGTGGCACCCGATGATCCTTCCCTTTCCTCAGCAATATTGAGTATTTCCCGCAGCTGCGATCGGCCACCAGAGCCCCTTTGCTGCGGGCAGTTTTGCAGGGCATTGATTAACCCCCCCATCCATCGCTTTTCCATGCGGCAGCAGGAACGCTGCGCTGAAATGAATTAGATTTCCAGCGGAGACGTTACAATAAAGGATGATGTAAACGTGCTGAATTCCTAGGGCAAAATAAACACAACCCAAGCCTCTCTACTCCTGCTTTAAATCGCACATCAGAGCCAGGGAAATGGGCATTTCACTTCATTTTTGAAGGTTGGGGACCTGCTGCTAAGACCTTTACAGCTGATCCCTGGTGCACAGGAGCAGGGCAGGACCCGCACCCATCTCCTTTCCTTAGCAAGGAAAAGGACACAGCATTTTTATGGCAAAATTCAGCGATTCTTGTAAAAGCACGAGCAGAAAGAAATAAAACCATGCCATAAACACATCATTTATCAGAGTAATTTAAAGCTAAGTGGACCAAGAAGAAGGTTGCTGCTTTGCTAGTGTGGCACCACGCACGTATAAAACTGCAATTGCCCTTTGGGTAAATGCCACAGCCAGGAAACACGGCATTAGCCTCTGGCCAGAAGAGCTGGATCTCTAACCCCAGACTGAGTTACAGTAAGGACATTTTGTTAGTGACCCCCTCAGTTCAGGAGGTGTCGGGACACGGGGAGGAAGGAGAACGACAGAACGACGCACACACGTCCCCAGGGCCAGCGGCTCCCGACCTGGTGCCGCACGGGGACGGCTCATCAAGACCTCACGAAAGATAAATCCGTATTTACCTATATTTTAGCATTTCTGCTTGGTAGCCAGAGGCTGGCGTGGAGAAAACCTTACTCTGTAAATAAACACTGCGAATAATTCTGCTCTTGACACAATTCTCCCCCCATCCCTTCAAAGCCAAACAATCCCTCACCAGGCGGGCGGGCTGACACAGCAGCTGAGGCATTGCAGTTAGCAGATCAATGCACTTCTTCAAAGACCAATTGGAAGCTGTGTTATTGTTAGGAAAATATAACTTTCCAGGTTTAACAGAAAATACACATTTTAATGAGTAATCAGTGTCCTGAGAGATAACGCGGCAAGTCATATCTGCAGATCCTATTCCCACTTCTCATCGTCTCCTTTTCCCTACTGGCATTTTTTCCTGTATTAAAAGAGCTGCAGACAGGCATTTTTAAAACACAACTTATAGTCAATAGAGGGAAGAAGTCTCTTATTTCCCAGGACAAACCCACAGACTAAGACACACTCGCTGGTGAAGCGCTGAGGACAAACCTCACACTCAGATCTCAGAAGGTCTTTAAGGACCCCAAGGAAGCAAGAGGGGCTTGGGGAAGATGTGAGGGAGTCGGAGGAGCCTGAAGATGACAACTCCATCCTCACTCCTCCCATCCGTACTCCTCTGAGCATCCCTCCTTGCTGTTCTGCTGCCGCATCCTTCTCGCGAACCAGCAGCCACGAGTTTGGCCCGGATTAATAGTTTTGCATTAGATAGCGTCTTTCCCTTGGGCATTCTGACTCCTAAGGACTGAGACACCCCATGACAGGCTTTCCTTGCAAATGCACTGAAAAAACAATATAAACCAAAAAGCATTTTGGCAAGCACCAAAGAGCCGGCTGCCCCCCGAGCATCCTTTGCCCCAGCCTACCGACACGTCCATCAGCACACCGAGTGCCAAACACATCACTTAATGCAGCCTGGGTACAGCCAACCATGCTTCTAGCATTACAAATCATTTTTAAAATACTGCAAAATAACCCTAGGAAAGTGATCCCCAGTGAAATGCAGGGGCCACGTTACCTGCGGGTACTGACCCCGACCCCCGTGTTTATTCCTCGTGGGGATTAAGCAGCACGGTGTGGCAAAGAGAAAAGACAAGTGACAACTTCATTTGGTGGGGAATACATTAAATGGTGAAAAAATAACCCAAAAGAGTTTACGAGCTCCTGCACGCACAGCTTTGCACACGTTCTGTTATAAAGGCAAGGTCCTTTGCAGTTTTTCTCCATAAACTCCACATCCCAGCTTCTCAAATATGAAAAGCTCTCAATAAAAATGCCATTGGTCAAAGTTCCCGCAGTTTTATGTAGTAATGTCACACTTAATATACTCAGCTTCGTAATAATTGAAATACCGTTGCGTGGAGACAACTTATAGGTCTTACAGTCTGTTCCATTTTCTTCCGCAGGTGCCTCTGGGCATTCAAAGCTGGGGCTGCACATCCCAGTAGGACAAAAGCTTATTAGTCACCATCCATTTGCTTGCAAAGTAGCAGTAATAGTTAATAATAATAATAATAATAATAATAATAATAATAATAATAATAATAATAATAATGCAAGAAATACACATTTTATTAGAGTTATTATTTATTGCATTATTATTATTGCCAACACAGCTCCTGTCTGCAGCTTGGAGAGGGCAAACCCTGCTCAGTAAGTGCAAAGCCAGAGCAAATAAAAAGCTGAGCCCAAGCTGCAGGCTGGACCAGCAGCAAGGCTGGAGCGGAGGTTTAGCTGCTGCTCGGCTGATGTTCTCTGCTGCACTCCCCGGGGCTCAGCGCTTTGTGCTGCACCAGGGGCAGGGGAAGAAAACCTTCATTTTTCCCCTCAAAATCAGCAGAGGTGACTGTTGCTCTTGGAAGGGATTCAAGGCTGCCCTCCGGCTGCCAGGGCCGTTGCTAGGATCCGCGCTGCTTCTTCTCTCTCTCCCCTGAAGGACTTTCCATCTGCAGCGTCAGGCTTCCCACATGCATCTCAAAAACCAGTCCAGTTTGCACAAACGCCAAGCAAAGTTGTTAACTTCAATCGCTTGCTAAGCCAAGTCCAGCTACGTCTCAAAAACCCTGGCAGGAGCCATGCACTGATGTGACTGGGTGCTCTCCAAAGCCTATTTATTCTCCCTTCCATCTACAAAAAAATAGTCCTTTTTCCCCCCTTTTTTTTTGGTCTGTTACTCATTCCTCTGTGCGCTGCAGAATTAGAAACCATTTTTCGCATTTCCAAGTTTTTCTCCTTCTCTCTCTGAAAGATGCAACGTTCCTGAGAACAAACAGAGAGATGGGCTCCTCTGCTGCTTTTCCATCGCATCCCCTCATGTAAAACCCGAGGTACCTCCGCACTCCATGGGCAGCAAACAGCACTGAAGACAAGCGTGAGCATCATTTCACGTAGCAAAGTTCTGCTTCATCCCCACGCTGGGCTCACCACCTCAGTCTCCTACCCTCCCTTCATTATCACCAGCAAATTATCTCATATTTGTATTATTTTTAGGACTTTTCAGAGTGTCCATCAGCTCAGCCCCTTCCACAAACCCCAGGGACATTACCTTCTTTAGTAGCACACCTGGAATCCCCAAAATCCAGCTGTTCCAGTCCCCTCTCCCTGTTCACAAGGAGTGGAACAGCATCTCGCACTACCTGAGAGTCATTAATTACTGTGTTTGTGTTTACTCATGTTCTCAGGTTCATCTGTTCAATGCTAATGAGCCGCTTACTCTCAATTAGAAGCCTCTCTCAGAACAGAGCTCTAATTCCAGGGAGTTCTGCTGATGAATTAATTACATGGTGAGCTCAGCCTTCTGCAGGAGCATCTCCCCTTGGAACAAGGTCCCCTGGGCCACCGCACCCAGAGAACAACATTTACCTTAATGCTACTGCTAGCGACACATTCACATGGGTAATATATATATATATATATATATATATGTCCCCAAACACACTAGGAGGGGAAAGATGGGATGGATTCACAGACATCATGGATCAAGCAACATCTTGAGGTTTGTTTGTCAGGCAGTTCTGAAAGTCTTAAGCTCTTCCAGGCAAAACTAAGATCAACCTTTTGTTATGTATGAGGCATTTAGTACAAGGCATTATACGAATTTCCCACAGCTTTACAAACCCGCCCAGGTCCGGTTGCCGAGCGGTGCCGCAAGAAACAGCCACCAGCAGGAAGATCTTTATATTAAATATAAATCTGTGCTGTTTCACCACGCAACATTAAGTCAGCAATGTTCCGCTGTGGGAAATTTCATCCCCATTACCGTGTACTGCACGGATTTAAAGCATCTGCGGCATAATGAGGAAGAGGAGAGGAGCTGGAGCGAGACGCTGTGAATGTGCTCAGCAGCACGCTTTGCGTCCCGTTAGATGATTGTGGGTAATGTACGTGAAGTATCGCGCTATGGAGTCGAAAGGCAAGAGAAGAATGAATGACTACAAGGGCTCAGAAGGGCAGTTGGGAGGAGTTATTGAGAGAGGCTCCGGGGTCTGCGCTCTGTCCGGTGCTCGGAGTCTGGACCCGCAGGTGCTGCGGATGGAGCCGAACCCCATGCAAAATGCTTTACAATGGTTTTACAACAGCGATGCAACTCTGAGCACAACCGACTTTTAATTAGACATTGCCAAAGGTGCTTCAGGTGATGAGGTGTGTACGAGCCACAACCATAGAATCACAGAATCATTTTGGTTGGGAAAGACCCTCAAGATCATGGAGTCCAACCATAACCCAGCCCTGGCACTGCCCCATGTCCTGAGAACCTCATCTCTGTCTGTCCAACCCTCCAGGGATGGTGACTCCAGCACTGCCCTGGGCAGCCTGTTCCAATGCCCCACAGCCCTTTGGGGAAGAAATTGTTCCCCAGATCCAACCCCTCAGGTTGCTCAGAGCCCCGTCCAGCCTGGCCTGGGATGTCTCCAGGGATGGTTCATCCACCACCTCTCTGGCCAACCTGGGCCAGGCTCTCACCACCCTCAGGGCCAACAATTTCTCCCCCATGTCCAGCCTGAATCTCCCTCCTTTAGTTTAAAACCATCGCCCCTTGTCTGAAAACATCAGCAGCCATGAAAATACCCCTGGAATACTCCAGATTTAAATTTTAAGAGACAGATCAACATGTTTGGAGACCAGCACCGTCTCAGGTACCAAAAGGCTGTTTCTATATTGCCCTGACAAGGGGCTCGTACGAAGCAACAAGGCGTTTCAGCTTTGCTTGAGCAAAGTCTGTCTGCGTTGGGTTCCCAAAAAGACAAGAGGCGAAGAAAACACGTGTGTTTTCCCAGGTGAACCAGAGCAAAGGCAGGCGGTCACACCAACAGAAAATTCATATCCAAATGACATCAACAGTACCACTTGGAAACATAATTTCCCATTAGAGGCTACGGTAATAATATGATTTGAACACTAAATCTTAATGCCAGAGCAAGCCACTTCAGAAACACAGCAATCTGTGTGCTCTTCAAGCAGCAACATCGGGCTCCTTTCTGTTAAGAAAAATCATTTTGTAGTTTAGTTTATGTTTTATTCCACCCCCCACACTCCCTTTGGTTTTAAATAGCCTTCTAATTCTTTTCTCTCTTTTTCTTACGCCATTTCCTTCCCTTGCCAGCAAAATACTTATTGGCATGTTCAAGCCCAATCTGGCAGCAAAACTCCAGGAGAGTAATTCAGAGGATGACTCCACCATCTAACCAACCATTAACTGCTCCATGGCCCCGGCCACCCTCGCACCAGCCACTCCTGTGGACATTGTGTGCCTAAAGACACCGCAGGAACCGGGGACAGTTCAGTGGGACACCCACCCCTCACCCACATCTTAAAGAACTACAATATTCCAAATTAAAGCCTTCTCTGTCATACCCTTAGCCGTAAGAATAACAAAGCACAAAGCAAAAATAGTTGACTTTTCACAAAATTTTCTAATGTATCCTGTTATTTCTCTGTAATTACTGACATTTGTACCGAGTTTTGTGTGGCTCTCTATTTCTTTGATAACTCACCAATACTTATTCTCTCTCGGGCTCACCATGGCTGCACACGGACTTCACAGCTGGGTCACCACTGGACCAATTTTGGCCTCTTTACTGCATGTTGTCCAGGGTAATGGCTCCGAAATGAGAGACCCTGCGCTTTCAGTGCTGTTACAGCACCCATCGCTGCAGCCATGAACTTGGGGAAAAGGTGGTTTTAACGCGGGAACTGAAATTAGAGCCACGGTGGAAGCGGGGGGACCAGCACAAAGAGCCCGATGGGCTGGAACACAGGTCTGCAACTCTTCACGTGGAAAGGGAACCAAATTCAGCGCCAAAAAACCCCACGTTATTAATTCACAGCTCTGTCCAGGCATCATCTTTATTACCCTTGCACCCTCCTGTTCTCTGAGGTTGTAATTTTAATGTTAAAGTTATTCCAACTTTTAGTTATTCCAGCCCTAGAAGCCGAACCCAGGCAGGAACCCCCATCCGCCCAATGTTAGAAACCCCACGGAAGGCAGGAAAAGCATTGTGGTTTTGCCCTCTACAACACAAAATCGCAAGATGTCCAACAGCCATGGGCAGAAGGAAGATTGAAAGACCTGAACACAACGCAATGGCAAACACATGTCGTTAATCACACGCAATTAGTCACACCGGGCCCCTGGTTGTTTCTGCAGGAGACGGGAGCGCTCGGCTCTGTCCTGAATTATCCCACCGCAGACACCGATCGATATCTTAACAAGGAGCCAAGGAAATCTCATTAGAAAAGCTGCTGCTCCAAGAGGCCACCACATTTTTGCTGTATTTCCTCCTGGTTTTCTGTGTTATCTTTACTTAGCCCTGCACAAATTAAGCACGTGGCGGTTCCCAATGGGACTGGGGCGCAGCCGTGGGACCCCCAGCATCTCAGAGCCATCGCTCCATTTTCTGCCCGTGGGAAGGATGCAGACAGCACCTCCCACAGCAGCAGTGCCAAAATCACCCCAAAATCATTCCTCATCCCAAAAAAGGAAACCTCTGCTCCCCACCACTCGCCCCTCCCAGACATCCTGACCCTTTTTCAGGTGTTTTTACAGCCCCCACTGCCATCCACCTGTATCATTTTACCTCCAGTCCAGCCCAGCGCTCCTTCTGCAGTTCAAAGCACCACCTCATCGCCAAAATTACCTGTTTCAGGTGGTGCTTGTGCTAGGAAATGATTTAAGGAGGTGATTACTTTTTGAACCTATTGCCTTTTTAATGGGTAAGCAGGCTCTCCACATCACTTGCTCAACCATAGGTCAGTACTTCTTAAACTTTTCTTTTAAGCAAGCAGAAGCCCTTCTTGTTCCACAGGGGCAGAGCCAATGGCAGGTGATTCATATTAAAAACAAATACTCACAAATTTGCTAATCAGCATCCCCTGTTAGCCCTCAGTATCTTTAGGTGTTTCCTTCCCATCAATGAGCTGTGTCCCACGAGCAGGGACCCATGGGTGCTGCCCAGGGGGGACAGCGGTGGCCTTAGGACCTTACACAGGGCTGCAAAAATCTCAGTGCACGTCACACCTGACACCAACACATGCATTCTTGTAATTGCTAGTGATACTTAATGCATATCATATTCATTTTTCTTTAAGTCATAACTATGCCAAGGAGTTGACTTTCTGTCAATATACGAATTCTGCAAGCACATTTGGTGCTGGCAGAACAAAACAAAAACACCCCCAAAAAACAAGCAATTCTGCCACCAGCCAGGGAAACAGCCTGCGAAGTCTGTTTACCCGGAGCTGTATTGATTGCGGGGCTGGAGCTGGTTCGGTGTGTTATCTGCGGGAGACGGTGCCAGACGCTGCAGTCCTGGGCTGCAAATCATCCGCTCTTTATTCAGCTTCTGCATTTGCTTTATGCATCTGCCCTGCCCATTGTGTTAAAATTCCTCCTGGCGTTAGAGATTTACTTCTTTTCTTTCCTAGAAGGATTCCTTGAGCTCAGCTTTTGTCAAAAAATAATAAAGATTACAGGAACCATTGTACGACAAAGACGGTAAGACCTTGGCCACCAATGCTGTGTGTTTACATGACTGTAGCGTTCCCCAACACACAAAACACTAATAAAGCGTCTGGTTATCCTGTGTCCAAGCACAGATATTGGCAGTTTAAGCATTAAGTCCAGGCACCTCTTGCAAAGAAAAGCTCAGCAGCATCAGCCCCCAGGTCTGCAGGGATGTGGTTCACCAACAGTGCCAACCAAAGCATTCTGTGATTCACAATACAGAGCTGGCTGAGGAGTTCTGGACAGTGACATTTGGGAGGGATAATTAAAAAAATAAAGGTAATTAGTATATACTTGAAAGGATTTGTTGGGGAAAACCCAAAATGCTGTTTTTTTCCTCTGTTTTGCAGTATTTCAGTGTCAAATCCCCATGCTGGAGACGTGTTCATTCCAGCAGCCACCCAGGGTGGGTATTCAGACCATCTCCCGCTGCTACCAGGGAGAAAATAACCCCACGGCTCTTCCGTAGACGTTTTGCAATGAGGGTGGCGAAACCCCGGCCCAGCCAAAGATGCAAAGAAGATGATCGGATCCAAGCCAAATTCCCAAATTCCCCAATAAAGCACAACTGTTGACTTTTGCTAATAAACGCCAAGAGCAATTTAATATCTTTGTGACAAAGCACCCCTGAGCAGCACGGGGCTGCTCCCTCCTCCCCTCGATGCTGCAGACAACTGCTGTAATCAGCTGGCAAAAATCAGAGCAGAGACCTGATTGCTGTGTTTGTCGACGGGTTTGAACGCAGCACTTACAGTACAGTGAGCAAATACCACTCTGAAGCCCCGACAGTCATGCATCGCCTGGGCAATGGCTTGGCACATTGCATATTTATCTCCCAAAAATCAATATATTGCATAAAGCCCCTCAATAAATAGCTGGGCGGCAGCAACACGCGCTGTCACCTGAGCAGAGGACACAACGGTGCCACGTTATATTGCATTTACATAAGTAATCCGCATCAATAATTCCTATCAAAAGGCATCGACACTTGGGACACTGAACATCAAGCAACAGGCAAGGCTGTTCTTCACTAAGAAATTAATTGTTACATATCAGACAAACTTTTTTAAGGAAATTGAAACTTTCTGGGACTCCTCAGGTAAATGCCATGAGCTCCTAAACATCTTTCCCCAGAAACACATTGGAAACGAGAGTCCCCTCAGCACGTAGGGATGCTCAGACAATTCAGAAACTCTTCAACAAGTCATACGTGACAGGAGATGGAAATCAGGTCAGATCAAGGATAAAAAAATACCTTTAATCGATGTTAATTCTCCCCCTTGTGCTGCATTTCTGCTCCCTGCGTGCCGTGAGAGCCGTGGGTACCGGCGGGGACGTGCAGCCGTGTACCATCACCCCCAAAATGCAAATATTTCTTTAATCTACCAACTTGCCAAAATATATTTTCCTCCAAGCAAAGACCAAGCATGACAAATTCCAGTCTTAGCAGTTAATTGACTGGAAAGTCATAAATAACTGGAAGCAGAGAACTGCGGACACAATATCAGGTGCCCGTTTTTCACCTTCCTTTCCCTTCAATTTCTTTTTTAATAAACTTTTCCTGCAGCCGTAGGTTGCCATTTATCAGTAATGCATTAACATTTTAACCCCATCACATTTGCTAATGGATTTATTTTGGACTTCAAGATTCATTCAGTATAACAAGCCAAGACAATTATCTTTATTGGATGCCTCCAACGCCAGATCAGTGCTAAATAACTCAGTCAAGCCGTGTCCCCGTAAGGTGCAGAGAGCCAGCGGGTGGGCTACAGCAGGGGCTACATCCCACCTGCCCCACGAGCATCGTGACTGCAGGGATGCAGGGATGGGATGCAGGGATGGGATGCAGGGATGGGATGCAGGGATGGGATGCAGGGATGTAAAGATGGAAGGATGAGATGAAGGGATGCAGGGATTAAAAGATGAAGGGATGCAGGAATGCGGGGATGGGATGAAGGGATGGGGGGAGAAGGGATGTGGGGATGGACGGATGGACGGATGGATGAATGGATGGATGGAAGGAGGGATGGAGGGACAGAGGGACGAAAAGATGAAGGGATGAAAAGACAAAGGGAATTAATGAAAGGATGGGATGAAGGGATGCAGAGATTAAAAGATAAAGGGATGCAGGGATGGGAGGAAAGGAGGGATGGATGGAAAGGAGGGATAGAAGGATGAAAAGACAAAGGGAATGAATGAAAGGATGGGATGAAGAGATGCGGGGATTAAAAGATGAAAAGATGAAGGGATGCAGGGATGAAGGAATGGGATGAAGGGATGCGGAGATGAGGGAGGCAGGGATGAGGGGATGCAGGGATGAGGGGATGCAGCCAGCCCCATCCTGGGGACACACAGATGTCCCCCATCATCACTTGCTTCTCTAGCTGCGCCCTCACAAAGCCAACACAAAGGGGCAGGAAAAGGAGGCAGGAGGAGCAGCTCCCAGAAGGTGTAACAGCCCTCAAAAGGCCAGTGCCTGGGGCTGCTCCCCGCACCCCAAACCTGGAAGGACTTCTGGGCTGTTTTCAGCCCAAACACATTTTTCCTCTCCATAACATTCAGGAGCTCCTTAGGATATTTTGAATGACTTTCTCCCCGGCGCTCTCCTGAAACATCACAGCATCTCACCCACAACGGGCTTTTTCCACTTTTTCCTGCCAAGCAATTTCGTTGTCATTTAGTCAGTTAAATGTAGCACTTAGTGCAGGTTTGGTTTTGTTTTGTTAACACACACAGTTAAAGCAGCTGCATCTTCAGCCTCAATATCACCTTGGCCTGGCAGGAAATAAAAGGCAGACACATAACGGGGCTTTAAAGAGAAACTAAAACTGTTGTATTTCACCCATAAAACTGCAAGTCCTGCGGCTGGTACAAAGCAGCAGCAGTGGGCTGCAAATCATCCCTTGTCAATGAAAGAACAAACCCTTGTTGAGTTTCTTCCTCTGCCAGTGAACCCCCAAGTTTTGTCACCAAGGTACGGGTTGCTGGAAGGTGTTGGACACGGGTTATTTGCTGGATTCGCTATGGGATGTAAGTGATGCTCTGCATGGTTGCTCCCCAAAACTTGCCAAAGGCAGGAGAAACAGAGAAGTCAACCAGGAGGAAGGAGAGAGGATGACTTGCCAAGGAAGCCTTTTGCAGAAACATCCATCAAGCCTTGCAGCTCCGCGATTACCCTAATTGCACGGCGAAAGGCATTTGAGCGGTTTGGAAACGCAATGCTGGGGTTTTCCACCCCAGGAAGGGCTTGTGCCACCTGCAAGCTGGCAGAGGGGTCCCCAGCAGAGGGGTTTTGGGCAGAAACTGTCACCTACGGGCTCTCAAATGGGCACATGGAGCGCAGCAGCGCGATGCTGAGGCGCCGCATCCTCCCCATGCGGATGCTCACACGGAACCAGAGCTCCGCCGCGCCTCGTGCAACCGTAAAACCTCATCTAAACACGCTGTTCGCTCAACGATTACGAGTTCGGGCTTGACAAGCAAACTCTACACCAGTGACAAATCCAGCATGCAGGCTTCTGGTGGGGAGAGCTTTGCCATAAATGGGATTTCTAGTTGTAAGCAGAAAAAGCCCTTCGCGTCCCACCGCCCAGATGGGCTCTTCCCCAAGAAACACGTGTCTCAGCCCATCAAAACAGCCCAGTAAATCACATTATTCCAGAGCAAGCAAACCCCAGGAAAATATAAATGTCATTCAGCACTCTGAACACAGAAATGATATTAGAAGGGGCCTGTTCTCAGGCTTGCAGAACACTGATGGGAGAGGTTTTAGCGGTATTTAATTGTTTTTTCTTGGATCGCAAGCTATGGTCCCTCGGGAGAGTCGGTGCATGAGAAAGCACCAGGGGGGAGCTGCTGGGAGCTGCAGTACAAGCAAAACCCTCCCATTGTGCCATGCTCTAAATAAAGAATAGCGAGCACAAAGGTATCCAGGACAAGGAACAGGTATCCATGGATCCAGGGTTGATGCAGACAGAACATCTGCCAGAGGCAGGTATCCTGATGAGCATTATTTAAACAATAAATAAATAATACTTAAGAGGTATCAATTGGCTGCTGACAAAAAACACTGACAATATCATTAATAATTTATTGAGGATAACCATCCAGGGAAATTCTGCATTGGCAGTTGATCTGATGTGTTCACGAAGGAGGGGAAATAAGCTGCTACACAAAAATAATGGCTAAGACTTCAACACAAAAACTGCAAACCAAAATGAATTTCTGCCTCCCACCAGCTATGTAAAAATCAAGAACGCCATATACTAAGCTGCAAAAGGAAAGGCCATGTGGGTATTTATAAATGGAAAGAGCGTAACGGTTACTGAGGTTTCCACACCAGATGCAGCTCCCACGTGGGCAGGACTGCCAGTGCAGCCACGGCTGAAGGCGGCAGCTCCAGCGCCTGCCCCGCTCCATCATTCCTGAAGGTAAAAGCGCCTTTAATGACACTTGGAGCTCTGCCCCAAACCCTGAGCATCCCCAATGCCAAGAGCTGCCACGGGCCATCTCAGGGGCCACGGGCTCGGGGATTTCCCTTTCCAAACATCCAGTGAGCTGCATCCCCTAAAGCTGAAGATGTTCCTTTTTACTTTCTTGTTTCCTCACCAAGGCTTGGCAAGAAACAGAAAAAAACATGCACCACTCGCTGCCATGAGGACCCTGATGGGTCTGCTGCTGCCAAACCCATGGGTTTAGAAAAGAAAGCAGATAAAGCATCTTTTGCATAGTCAGAGTGAGACACCAAAGCCAGGCCAGTTCAGGTTCATTTCCAGAAAACGTTGCTTTAGGAAGGTGGATGCTCTGGGATGCATCTCAAAGGGAACCAAACCAGCAGGTGTATAAACACCAACTGCAAACCTTCCCTTTGCCACAAACACAACAAATCCTCCTTCTTGGAACCAGTTCTTAATGGTGGAGAGCAACACGGTGCATTAAAGCAGGAAAAGCACACACGTGTTGGGTACCGCAGCGCTCGGTGCTGCTCCTGCTGAGTTTTGGCTTCCCTGGGGAGCAGAGGGAAACCTGCCTTGTCCAGCCAGGCTGGGGAAGTGTTACAAATGGCCCAGGAAGACTGTTAAATATACAGAAATAATTGCAACCTCAACCTAAGAGACGGAACTTTTGAGACAAAGTTCTCGTTTTCCAAGACAGCACAGTAAATCTCCCCTCATTTCCCAGCAGCGATCAGGAAATGCTCAGTAGTTTTCTTTTCCAGCCATGGATCTCAAAGAGGTATTTTTCTTTTCCTCTGTGAGCCCATGGTTCCTACACCGAAACAGTTTCCACATTGAATTCCAACATCAATACAGGATGTGTAGGACGCAGATTTTATCTCTCACTTGCAGGTCACGCCTTCCTTCCCAAGGAAAGCACCTTCTTTCTCTAACAGGGCAGTTCTCAGGACTCATTTCACCCTGAACAGAGACAAATGGGCCACGGGCCCCAATGTGGTCGATGGTGTCACCCAGGGGATGCCCCAGACCCCATCATCCTCTCAGGATGATGCTACAGCTACAGGGAAGCGCTGCGCTGGACCTTGTTCTCCAGAGCAACAAACACAAGCTAGCCCATGATTAATAAAACGCAGCCCAACAAGAAACAGAGTCAGCAGACAATTCTTTATCTTAACTAAGTTTAAGGAGTTTAATTCCATTGTCTGTGCCTGCCCTTCGTCCCCTCCTCACTCATCCCACAGGACTCATTCCTCCATCCTTCCCACTGGCCAGGACACAGCCTTATATACATATATTTCATTTAATATTCCATCCTGGGAGGAGCTCACATTAAGTTTTAAAAGGGTAAAGTGCAGCTACTTATTTCATTTCCCCCCCCCCCCCCCCAGAACAAAACAAATCTTAGATATTGGGCATGTATTTTCCCACCAAATAACCTCTCTCTACCTAAAGCAGAACTTAAGATACATACACAGAATATATCACTGAATGCTTTATACAAGATACATTATCAATATGTTCGGAGAAGTCTTTATTAACAATCTGCTATACAATTGGGTTTAATTGGTATCACAAATCATCTTCCTGCTTGTCCTGGAAGCTGAATTCTCACTGATACTCAAATGAGTTATTTGAAAGCAATAAAGTCTTGGGGCTTTATCTGATGCCTTTCCAACTGCAACACGACGTGACACCAATGGTGAGAATATGGGTTGCTGGGTGGTCCTTCACAAAAGCTTGGCAACTTCAGGTATCTCAGGGGACATTGAGAGTTTGATTGTTGGTGACATGATGAGAAATGCCAGGTGTGCTGGGTGTGAGCGGCACCCAGACATCCAGCAGTCCCTGTGCTGGCAAACACAACACCCCCATCCGTCCTGGTGATGGATGTGGACAGGACGGGCATACGTGCAACATCTCACACCATACACGGAGAAAAAAGAACAAAGAAAAACCTCATTTTTTCTCTTTCCTGAATATTTTTTTGAGTCGGTATAGTTTCGATATCAAGGTTTCACTGTGAGAAACAACCTGAAACAAAATGAGTTTTAAGGGGCTTGGCTGCAGCGATGGAAATTAAGACAGAAAATGCTTCTCTGTGCCTAAGGAAGGAATTACATCTTCACAAGAGCTTCCACCACGGCGCTTCACCAGATGTTCAACAGCACGGCTCTTCTCGGCTCCACATTGCAACCCGCAGCCCCAACATACATTAAAAGCCCATATATACACACATCTTTTTGGCAAAAGGTCACACGGGTCTGCTCCTCCAGCTCCACTTCCTCTACAGGACCGAAGTTACTAAATGTCACGGTTACACCTATATTACTTATACATACTCACATACTACATTTATTATACTACACTATTGACCTATGGTCTGGTCCAGTACCAGTCAATAAATTCAACCTGATAAGCATAAAAAAGCAGCGAGAGACTCTCTAAGAGTCAAATCTCCTCCCAGTGCCTTTGTGTCATCAACAGCCTTGGGAGGGACTGTGAAATATTGTCACTTCAGTCATTTCTGTAGAACAAATTGTGTAACAAGTTTCAAAAGTCCACATAAGTGACTACGCACAAGTTAAAGAGAAAGGAAAGTCCCAGTTAATGACCGCTTATTCTCTTCTTAAAACACATCCAAACCTTCGGCAGTTCAGACGCATCCTGGCAACTCCTACAGCGTCTTTTTGAAGCTTTTCATTAATATCCAGATGCAATTGTTGGCACTTTGCAGCCCACGCCGCAGCAGCCCCTTGCTCCCACGGCCACCAGAAAGGTGGGAAAACAACAGTTCCGTGCTTATTTCTGCGAGTGGGTTAGGGTTTGATTAGCAGGTCTGGCTAAAGAGCGCTCAGTAATGAGCACATTGTGCCTTTGGAGTTGAATTCTCCGGCGAAAGAATAAAAACCTTTGGGTTTGTAACATGAAAGATTTAAAAGAAAGAAAAAGAAATCCCATCTGGAGAGAGAAGAATGCTGGTGCTCAGCAGGGACTCCTCGGAGTTTCCAAGTAATGAAAAGGTACGAGGAATTTTTTAATATTGAAAATATTAAAAATTCTGATTATGTGGAAGAAAGGAACACAGCAAAGTACAAACCGCGCTAACCCCTGGGTTTGCACCATTGCGATGTTAATTAAGCCTGGCTTACAAACTCAAGTCGAGCTAGGAGGGTTTCCCAGAGCTGGGTACCAACTGAGGACCAGGAACTCTTGGTATTTCCAGCTCTGCTTTTCGCCCCTCAGTATCACTAAAGCGCGTTGCTGATTTGCCCCCCATTGCTCCCCTGCTGCCTCGGAAGCTGATGGCGCCCAAACACCCATCGCCCTTCATCTGCACGGAGGGACAGCAACGAACAAGGGCAAAAAATGCATTTGTCAGAGCAAATCAGGTCAAACAGACTTAATGTCCTTCTAAGGTGCAGGAATGGGGCTGCTGAATAGGAGAGAACAGGACTGTCTGCAAGAATACGATTTTAAAAGCCTATTTTACAATAATATTAACAAACGAGAGGAAAGTATGAGAAAGATGCAATATATGAAGAAATGGCTAAAAAGTGCAGCTCTTGGAAGTAGGGATATATTTGCTGTACCAATACAGAATGAAATATTTTCCATTTAATTCCCATTAAACCCCATTTAAGGTGACGGTCTTGTTGCCAACCCCAGCTCTGTCTCCGGTGGTCCCTGCTGCAAGATCACCTCCATCCCTTATCCTGACCACAGCTGGGATTTGGGGGTGTCTGGGAGCAAAGGGGCAGGGGTTTAAAAACGGGGTTTAACCCCATGGCCCTTTTGAGGGCTGCACTCAGGGCAGGGTTAAATGACAGAGGCATTCAATGCAAATGGGGATTTGGGGGCAACCCCAGGTAGAACTAACACAGAAAGAGCTATTATAGAAAACAGAGACACGGCAAAACCAGCCATTCAAAACAAAACAGCAATTAAAACGCTTCCTGTATTAAGACAAAATTAGCCATCCTCAGATGAGTGCTTTCATTCTTCGCTCAAACTGTTTTGCAGGAATCTTATTTAGGATGCCCCACTTGCAGACCGGGGTAAATAAACCGTCCCTTGGATTCCTGGGGCTCAAATTCCGTTCACACGTGCACGAGAGCTGAACGGCTCTTCCAGCCCATCTCGCACATCAACAACATCCTTGTGATTCCAGTACCAGGGCTATTGTACTCGAAGCTTGTTTTCTGTCCAGAAATACGAAAAGTCACTAAATCATTTATGGAACTCGGCAGGAGAGGCAGTGATGGTAAGAGGACAAGAATTAGCTGAAGACCTCCAATGTATGCTTATTAACTGAAAAAGCCATAGGAGAGAAACGGCACAATTTGAGCACTGCAGAGCTCTCTCATTCGTTCCTGGATCTCCCAGAGAGGGGTGATTCGGGTCTATATTTAGCACTCAGCATCCCCGCATCCCTGCCCGCCGCTGGGTTAATGGGAGCGAATCGCTCCCGCCCGGCCCCGCAGCAGGAGAAAGCAAACAGCCCCGCAACCGCGCCGCGCTTGCTCCCCCACAAATTCAACCCCTTTTACCTTGCTACACATTTCCAAGCAGCTCTCCGGGCTGCCAGGGCTTGGCGTGTCCCAACACCATCCTCCAGCCCCCCCTCAGTGGGTCCTGCCCCCCAGTGTCCCCAAACAAACCCACGCGGCTCCAGCTGCAGAAGGGACGGAGCCCGCGCACTCAGGGGGAACCAGATATTCATATTTTTCTCCTTATATACATTCGATTTCCTGGAGGCACGGTGCAGATTTATATCAGAGATCAAGTTTTAGTGCTCTGGAGTTTTCTGGATGATTGCACATGTCACTTCCCCAGCGATTACCAGCTCGTGCTTCACCCGCCCCATACTTATTCACGGGAAAAATTGAACGAGATGCGTAGACTGATGGAACAAGGTCCGCCAGCACACGCAGCACAGGATCAGCACAAGAAGGCTTGTTCAAGGGGAATGTATTCTGTTTGATTAAGCGTGAACAAGTATTTTTTGCGAAGACATGACTTCTGATGAATCATCGGTTATTCAGATTATATATGGTGAAAGGAAATCTCCTGCGGAGCTCCACATTAAAACCACTATCGTTTTTCTCTTCTGCATCTCCAAAGAGATCTAAGCGGGGGAAAGAGGGGGAGAAAGAGTCACAAAGGCTTTATGCAGTGAAATTCAGCCCGCTGGGGAATTGCTGCCTTAGGTGGGAGGAGGGATGCGTTATCCAAAATACAACACCGAGAGTTACGTAAGGGCTGCAGCGCCCAAACCCGTTCTCTCCCCTTTGTGCCTCCTCAGAACGAGCACGCAAACCCAGATGCTTTTTGCTACGTTTTCCCAGAACCTTAAACCTTTTCATTAGCATTGAAAAAAAGCGTTATTCACCCTTTTATTGGTCCAGCTGAGCCCTTTGGCTGCGCCGCACCTGAGCAGCAGGGCAGAGGGACTCCGGAGGTCCCCATTCCAGCACATGCTCGCTGACAGTGACAAACGCCTGTGCCTGCGCCACCAACAAATATTGGCTTTCCCACTAATAGATTTTATAGAACGGCAGCACCGGAAAAAGGTTTTGCTGAAGTGCTAAGACCACGAGATTTTTAAATGACTATTTTATCATGTTTAGGTTATGCTTTAAAAAAAAAAAAAAGGCACTTTCATTATGTAGAACTGCTGAATTGTTCTGTTCCAGTCGCCTTCCCATCTAACACACCTTACTGATGGCTCAGCACTAAAACAGCGCTGGACTTTCCCACCTTGGGGATATTAAAAAGCCGTCTGGATGTGGTCCCGGGCAGCCGGGTCTAAGTGGTGCTGCTTGAGCCAGGGGTTGGACCTGATGTCCTCCAGAGGTCCCTTCCGACCTCAACCCTTTGCGACTCTGACATTTTGCGGATAAGTGGTTCAGAGAGGTGGTTTCTAAGCAAATTCAGCCACTGAGTTACCCCTGGTGAAAGCTGCCTGGAGCTCCCCAAGACCCCCATCCCCTCCCACCAATGCAGAGGTGAGGGCTCCTCTACTCCCCCCACCCCCTGCCAAGGACCATGACCAACACCAGGACACACGTGCAGGCCCATATGCCACCAAACCCAAGGTACCAAAGGCTTTGTGCCATCCTCGTGCAGATGGGCAACCCCACAGCGAACAAGGTGCAAATTCTGGGGTTGGACTTGATGATTCTTGTGGGTCACATCCAACTCAGGACATTCTATGATTCTAAGGACCCATCCATGGGGGAGCAACGTCGGTGTACACAGGGCTGCCAAGAGTCTGCTTGGACCCTGAGCTCCTTGTCCTACCTCTCTATTCGAATTTCTGCCATCAACACAACGAGATTGGTGATACCTTGTGGTCACCAAGATCCAGTCACAGATTGTACCATAAGACAGTGGAGGAGAGCAAGAGGATGAACAAGGTCTGATTTATGATGTCTACCAGCTACCAAGTGATGCAATGTTCTGATTCTCGTTAGCACCTCCATTAACTCCTGAGTTGTTTCCTCTCTTCCCACAATACCCTGCCCACATTTGCACAAAAAAACCCAAACAAACAAAAACAAAAAACCAAACAAAACCCAAAATCTGAATGATAAGATAAAACCAGAACAAATATATTTTATGCTCCACCTTTTAAATTGCTAAATTTGTATCGGGGTTTCTTTAAAGCCAAGCAACCTAAAGAATAACACATAGGGAAAACATTCTTAAATTACCTAAATCATATTAGTTTTCAGATCTGTGTTACAATTCCTTGTTCACTCAAGTTGTTTCAGCTCTGAAATGATTCCCGTGTATCTGTTTCTCAGAGAAACTTTCCTGTGGAGACCCACAGTTTCATAACCCAAGCTATTCATGTTTTTGAAAGTAAAATGAGTGGAATGTGCCTTTGATTCCATCTCTATTTATTTAATTAAAAAGCCTGGCAGGCTGTTTGGTTTCTTTAATCAGAAAATGATGTTAAAAGGTTTCAGAAATAACATTTAATGAGGTTTTGAAGATGGATGCACGTACCCCTCCTGCCAGGTTTCTGTACATTTCAGGTGCTTATTAACTGTTCATTTTTTTTAGCCATTTCAGCAGCTTATTGGTAAGTCCCAGGATAACACAGCAATGGGAAAAGGCTGGTAAATGCAGGCAGAGGAGAAGCCCCAGGAGGGGAATCCAGCCTAAGAGTCAAAACTTGTTCTGCCCATGAACATCACCAGGAAGGTTTGCTGACAATAGAGCTCCACGTTCTCCGTCACAATAATGTGAAATTAGGACAACAGGTTTTGAAAAATAAACGCTTTGAGCGTTCTTCAAAATTATATGTTATCATCATAATGGAGGGGTTGAATATATATATCAAAAATAATCCTAAGTGATTAGCAATTACCGTTATGAATCACAACCATCTTCGGATCCTGAGAAGCCATTTGAACATCTCAGCTGGGAAACTCTCCCACCGCTGACTGACACTCAAAAAATGGAGATAAATCAAGGGCCAGAGCCAGCATGGAGCATCCTCCAATAACAGAGATAAACCAAGGGCCAGAGCCAGTGCAGAGCATCCTCCAATAATGGAGATAAACCAAAGGCCAGAGCCAGTGTGGAGCATCCTCCTATAATGGAGATAAACCAAAGGCCAGAGCCAGCATGAAGCATCCTCCTATAATGGAGATAAACCAAAGGCCAGAGCCAGCATGGAGCATCCTCCAGTAATGGAGATAAATCAAAGGCCAGAGCCAGCATGGAGCATCCTCCAATAATGGAGATAAACCAAAGGCCAGAGCCAGTGCAGAGCATCCTCCAATAATGGAGATAAACCAAAGGCCAGAGCCAGTGCAGAGCATCCTCCAATAATGGAGATAAACCAAAGGCCAGAGCCAGTGCAGAGCATCCTCCTATAATGGAGATAAACCAAAGGCCAGAGCCAGCATGGAGCATCCTCCAATAACGGAGATAAACCAAAGGCCAGAGCCAGCATGGAGCATCCTCCAGCATTCCCAGGGAAAACTCCGGGGTCTGGAATTTGTTCGACCCCAGAGCCCTCCCCACAGGTGAGGTTTGATCTGTAGGTCACTGGGGGTGAGAGAAGGGTCCAGAGCCACCCATGGTCACCTAAAGCACCCGTGGCCACGATCTTCTAAATAAAAATAAATAAGAAAGCACCTGTCTGCTGAGATATTTTGCTGCTGTGTACTGGTTAGGAAAGGGAGGTGGGTTCTCAGCCTTGTTACCCCAGGGGGGTCTGGTGGGGACAGGACACCCCAGTTCCCTTCCCTCCCTCCCCACTTTCCATGGGGGATCATGGGAACAACCTAACAGCTGTAATTAAGGAGGGTAGGGAGAGCAGAAAGAAATGTTTATACTTCCCAGAAATTAAAATTTCAGTGACGAGGCAGTAAATTAACTTAATCAAGTTGGGAGGCATCTATGAGAAATCATTTTTATATGATTTAATGAGAGGAGGCATCAGAAATGGTGATTTTAATCAGCCAAGAGGGATTTATAAGCGAGAAGATCCTGCTTAAACAACTAATTAGACTTCTCCAAAAAATCTTCGCTGTCCCTGCAGACAGTCAAAACAAGATTTATTGTATATATTTACTGATTCTCTAAATCCCCTGGTTACATTGCATATCTAAAGTCAACTGATTAAAGCAGAAAACAAAGTTAAAGAAAAAAGCATCTCTTCATAAGCACCTGCTGGAGGAAACCGAGCAGCTCTAGGTCCCTATCAAAAGACAGAGCTGAATCAAATCAAACGCTAATAGGACTCCTAAATCCCTATTTATTATAAATACAAGGGCTATATTAGAGTGAGAAATACTCAACACACACTAACACTTTTTATGATTTGTATAATAAAACACTTGCACCCTGGCCTGCACCAGATGGTGATAGGAATGGGAATAACATGGGAAATTGCAAAGTCAGATGATTTGCCCCAAATCCACCCCACTGATCCTTCCAATGACTTGAGTTCTCTCTTATTTCTCCTTTGTTGAACCAGAAGCCTGCGTTTATTTTTTAACAGGTATTTCTGCCTCATTCAGTCCCAATTAAACGCCACTTTTGTCATGTCAGTACGAACAGAAAACGAGAAGTGCTAGAGTATTCCATGCAATAAACAGTTCATTATTTATTATCTGATTTTTTGAGGCCGGGACCAGCAGATTTCCATAGGACACAAGGGAAGAGTGCGAGGAACCCGCTTCTTTACAAAGGATGCTGCAGATGCGAGCGCAATTTCACAGCGCTCTTCAGGCAGACGTGGAGAATAATTCACTTGAAAAACAAACCAGGAGTGTGGGCTGAAAGCACCGGCTCTCCCTCTAAACTCTGCAACTTGAACAACTTTGATGAATATCAAAGCCTTTTCTGTTAAATAGGCTACAAATTACCAGCAGCGAAGACTCGGGGTAGGACCCTCCTGCAGCGGTTTGGGGAAAGGATGGGCAGGGGGAGCAAACAGCGTGGGTAGGGAAACTATCTCCATGGTAGTGATGCTCTTAGAGTCGTTTTACAAAAACAAAATAAAAAAATTAAAAAATAAAAAAAGGAAAATAAGACAGCAGCTTTAGAAAATTGGCTGTAAAATTGGGTGTATTTTAAGGCTGCTTGATGACTGCGTTCAGAAGCCGCGCTATATGTTATCAGCTCCTCTGGAGCGCTTGTCAAGCCGGGGACGTGGCACAGAAGCCAAGCGGCACAGCCAGCGCTGGGGGACACGTCCCCACCAGGAATGATGACAGATGAGTGGGATGAACAGTTTGCACAGGGAAACACGAGAGCTGGAGTCCGGTTTTACACTCGGAACACAGCTGGCAGGCAGGGCTTCCCAGGAGACGCCCTGGGAGGGACACACCTCACTCCCCCACTTCAGTTTGGCTCCCGGACCTCTTGCCTTTGCAAAGAAACCAGATGCCGAGACCTCGTCATTACACAGATTCATCCATATTAATTGTGTTACAGCACTGAAATACGGCCTTCCGAGGTTCAAAATCCAATTCCATTTAATGATAAAAAACTACCGTGACTTTTTTCAAACAGTAATTGATAGGAGGGTAACAGCTGCTAAAAGGCAGCTTTCTAGGCTTGGAAAGGTAGGAAATATCTACTATATTTTACCCCAGGGATGCAAGAGAAACCCATCCTCAGCCCTGTGCCATCCCCCGGTCCCATCATCTCTCTCCAGCCACACGCAATGGGCGTTCATTGGAAAACCCTTTTCAAACGTGTGACCTACACACCGACTTTCTGAGACAAGACCCAAAAAAAAAAGCACATCATTTTTACACCTGGCCAAAAACAGCACCCTGGTTTCCAAACAACTGCAGGTTATTTAGGTTCTTTCCCTGCCAGCAGACATTTAAGAGCTGTATCGCAGTTCTGATGTACACAGCGAGCGCAGGGGATGTCCTGCACCCAGGAGGAAGAAAGCACAGACCAAGTCTCCTACCTGCTTTATCTACAAAACGTCCAACAGAGCAAGCTGCAAATCATGTTATAATATTTCTAATAATCCCCTTCAAATCACTGCATCTGTTCTGAGGTGGCCACGGGGTCTCAGATGCAAAGCTTAAGCTGAGATAGCCTAGGTGGAATATTTCTGCAATGTATTATTTCTGCAAAGAGAAGAAACCCATCATTTTGTACCACATGTACTAGGAGGGATGAGGTGGTCTCCTGACCTTCATCCAGCCCAGCTCCAGCGCTCACGCCTCTGAACTCCTCAGAAAACTGCCTCTGAATTAAATCCCCTTTACCTTAGCGGAGCTACACATGCCACGTTAAACTTGCCCATCTTCCTTGCTATATAATGTACATTTGTAAGCACAAGCACAGAGGTTACTGTGTGTTCCCAGAGCCAGACCTCTGCCTTGCCAAGTGTGTTTTGGCTTTTAGGTGAATAACAGGGGAGGTAGAATCTGTACTAAAGACTCTGCTGGAAAGCAGACACTGCAGAATCTGCTGGAAGAGCACCTGGATCGAGCCATGGTCCTGACTTTCTGCAAGTTTTAGACCTACCAAGTGTCTACCTCTCCTCTAGTAAAGCAAGGGTATCCTTCAGATGAGATTGCCCCTTCCCTTGCCTCTGGTCTTGTTTTCCTTACTTGAGCCAGGCTCAGCAAAAACTGCCTGCTGGAAACCATCAGTGCTGCAGCTTAGAATAGTTTGGGGTTTATTTCCCACCCAGTGCAGCACCTTCATCTTCATATGTACCTTCTCTCACCATCTCAGACCCGCTCCTCCCCCAGCCCAGCTCTGTACTCCCCTCCTCTCTCATCTACTCACATTTTTAAAACCCTTTCATCCCTCCATGTTTTATCAAGATAGAGCACAGTTTGCTCTATTTTACCCAATATTCATCTCATCTTATAAAACTAGGTCACAAAATTTGCAAGCTTATGTGAGTTAGGCTTTCCACATCCAAAAACACCACCTTCTTTTTTTTTTCCATTCTGTGTATAATGCCTAAGCCTGAAATCTTTACAAAACAACCTCAGAAGTACACAAACACACCGCTTTGTTTTCAAACTCCAATGAGCTATTTACAAAATTCCTTTTCTTCATTCATCTGTGTTTTAAAACAGTTCTACTAGGGGGGGAAAAGCACAACCTGGAGTCCTCTGGTCTGCATGTCAGCCCTGAAATCCAAATCCTGACACGAGCCAGCTATGCTAACAGCAGGGAGTTTCTCTTGGAATATCAGGGAGTTTCTCTTGAGCATCACGGATGATTCGCTCCCCTCCATGAGTACCAGGCTACCAGAACATCACAGCCCGAGGCTCTGGAGGTCACCCCTGTGCTGGGAAAGCCACCCGGCACAGAAACACGGGGACACTGGCATACGGACCAGAAAAAAACATGACGGATATTCTGAGTATCCCCAGTAGCCTGGGAAGCCAAGCGAGGGATACGGGAGCATCTCCTGGGGCTACAGCATCGCTGCCGGTGATGCACAACGAGCACAGCCCAGCCTGCATCCCCACACCGCCCAGCATCCCTGCCGGAGATCTCTTGGCCCCGACGGCACATCACCTTGGTAACAGACACATCGCCAAAAACCACTCCAGCAGTTGCACTTTGTAGGAAAATACGACTCGGGCTGCCTCAGAGTATTTGCAGAATTTGACCACGTCGTTGGATTGAAGGGCAATCGGGAGCACCTGGTGTTTCAAAGGCGGGTGGTAAGACCCGCTGGGTGACATCTGCTTCGCGGAACATTCGCTTTCTCTACTCACCCGTCGTTTCCACGATGCCCTCCAGGATGACGACGATCTCGAACTGCTCCGTCTGCATGCTGCGCTGGGACAGGTCGTAGAAGGGGCTCTTGGCGTCGATCACGTGGCAGATGGTGAGCGGGGACACGAGGAAAAGCTGGTCGGCCCCTGTGCTGAAGCCCACGTCCAGCTCCAGCTGATCCAGGGGGAGGAACTCACCCTCCGGGGTCTGGCGGGACTGGGAGAGACAGAGATGATCACTGGGGCAGCCATCACTGAGGCATCCCGAGAGCATCCTGCATCCCGACAGTACCCTGCATCCCGACAGCACCCCGCATCCCGACAGCACCCTGACAGCATCCCGACAGCACCCCGACAGCATCCCGACAGCACCCCGACAGCACATGAGACAAATCCTGGTCCAGCCACCTGGCCATGAAATGGGTAGAAGCCCAGCACCAGCCACACAGAATAGGGATGAATTATTTCTAGCACACATCTTACTGAAACACAGGAGCGCCGGTGGGACACCAGCCACCGGTGTGAAGGATGGCTCTGCCACCGAGCCACAGCATCACCCCCCAGGAGGAGGAGATGAATCATAGAATCATTTTGGTTGGAAAAGACCCTCAAGATCATCGAGTCCAATCACAGTTAGTGCCACCCCTGGCACTGCCCCATGTCCTGAGAACCTCATGTCCGTCTGTCCAGCCCTCCAGGGATGGTGACTCCAGCACTGCCCTGGGCAGCCTGTTCCAATGCCCCACAGCCCTTTGGGGAAGAAATTGTTCCCAGATCCAACCTCAACCTCCCCTGGGCAACTTGAGGCCGTTTCCTCTGCTCCTGGCGCTTGTTCCTGGGGAGCAGAGCCCGACCCCCCCCGGCTCCAAGCTCCTTTCAGGCAGATGCAGAGCATGCACACCCAGCTCTGCACACCCAGCTCTGCACACCCAGCCCTTGCACACCCAGTGTGCCCACAGCCGTGCACCCAATCAGGGTCCCTGCTGGGAGCTCAGACAAGGGGACACCTGCCCTTGAAGCACCCAAAACCTCACCAAATCCACACTGTGACGCAGCAACTGCACACAAGGGCTCACAACCACCTCCAGCATCCCTCCCATGAGGAATTGTCCATTAATTTATCACAAAAAAAGTGTTAGTAGTTGCTTTTGCCATAAGAGAGAGATCCCCAGTGCTGCCTCACAACAACTCAATCAGCCCCAAACCAGCTGAGCACACAGCTCTCCGGGGACGTTTTCAGGACGGCTTGGCCCTTTTGCCCAAAGCAGCCCAGAGAAGGGGACTCAGTTACTGCTTCAGTTAGAGCCGCCCGCTAAGACACGAGAAACCCCAGTGTAACAGCTCTATAACAAGTCTGTACAATCACACCTGGAGCCAAAGCCTCAAACTCCGCGCTCGTGGCCCCGCTGCAAGCGGTGCTGGGCACCCCCGCTCCGTGAACACTGCGGTCCCTGCCCAACGCTCCCTCCCCAGCTTTCATTCCCGTTTCTCACTCCTTCTCCCTATGTGATGAATAGGCAGGAATAGAACATTATAGCCCTTTCTGGTCATTATTTTTATTATAGAATTTTCCATTATTTACTATTCAGATCTTTAAAAAGAAGATTTGCAAACTGCTGTATCAATCAACCGCTACGTGAGACGTGTTTCCATCGTTCCCTACATTTTGAACGGATGTCAAACTTCCCACATTGAGCGACACCGCTGACTTGCAATAAGATTATTTTTTAATGGGAACATGACTAAGCTTACAGGAAAAAGCCAAATTTTCCTGACTTTTCCTCTGTTTCCATTTCCCTCACGATGCGAGGGGTGTGGGTACGGCCAAACCCCCGCACGGGGGTCTCAGCACTTGGGAGCCGAAAAGCAAAAGGCAGCAGACAGCGCAAAACCGGATTATGCGCCTCGCTTAGGATTTGGTTTCTATTTTTACAGTTTCCCCTGAAGGGCGGCTGGGTTTGAAGGAGATCTAATCCCCAAAAAACAATTGTGTGTTTCGCTGCCCTGAAGTTTCACGCTGGGAAACGCGCTTTAATTTTGGTGTGTGAAGATTCAGGTTTATCACACCTGCCTCTGCTACCCCGAACCAGCACACGCCACACAGCTTTAGAGAGACATCGAGCCAAGAAACATCTAGAGCACATCTGCATAAACCTGCCTGCGGGGTTTTGTTTGTTCTTTCTTCAGAGAGAAGTCTACTTTTCAGTGAAAACGACAAAAAGACAAGGAAAGCACCCAATAACACTCAGAAGCAGGGCAAGGGGCAGCTCCACCAGGCATCCCGCATCCCAAGAACATATTGGTTAAAACCAAGGCGGGGAGCAGCTGCTGGGGTGCCATGGGCTGTAACCTTGGCTATTTGAGTCAATCCATTTGTCAGAAGAAAACGACTCTTCTGACTCAATGCAATGTAGGGAGGAAAGTACAGGGCTCCTCGGTTTCACTCAAGTTCTTTACAGCCCTGGAGATTCAGATAAAAGGTGAATACTATAGTGATTGGGTCTTTGCACTAACTTGGCACTTCTAAGGCTTTGTATTTGTTTTTCTCTCCAGTATGGTCTAAGATTAACAAGAAAAAGAAAAATTAAAAACAGTGGACTGGGGTTTCAACTGCACATAGAACGTGCAAGCAGAACAATTTTTACCAAAAAAGAATCATTTTAGCAGAAAAATCCATGAGTAGCCCTACACTTAACTCTGCCCAGCTTGTTTTGCAACAATCCTGCAATGATGGTTCCGCACAAACCAAAGCAGGAAAACCGAAGCAGCATTTCCCCCCTGCTCAAGCAAGCGGGGCAGCTGAAGAGAGATCGCTCGCCCCACTGCAATCCTTTGGCTTTTTGTCTTTTCCCCTCTGTTTTTCTTGGCCAAGAGGCCTGGCCATGCCCTGCTCCCCCCAGCAGCAAAAGGATGCACCGTGCAGAGACATTTGCTTGGGGACACACACAGCCAGCTACATCTGTATCCCCAGAAAAGCCCCATTTTAGCCCATTATTGCCCTTCTCCATTTCTCTCCACGTTTCCAATTGCCCGTGCACAGAGCTGCTGCAGGCTGGGCAGCGCTGCAGGCACGGGGCCATGCAGGATGTACATGTTGTACACACCTGCAAAACCTTCACCCCTCGACCCTGTCCCCGATGTCACACAGCAGGACACACAGTGGCGATGAAGAACACACACCCTTCCACGCATTTCAAGTTCGGGAAACCTTGTGCAGCCACACTGAAGCTTCACGCTTCAACTTCTAAAATTCCCCTTGCGGCACCTCTGGATACAAAAAGGGGCCAATTTCAAAATTCGTAATGGAAATGACTCATTTTGATTCTTTAATGCTATTGAAGAGCTGCACTAATTGTGACAGTCCGACCTCCCCCCGGCAGGGATGGCTTCGTCAGCTGGAGGGGTCACGGCGGTGCCCTCTAAAGACGTGATGATTACTCACTGGGCTAATTGCACGTCATCCCATGTACCCAACTAAACTCCTGACCCAAGGAAACAACCAGCAACAGCTCACACCGGGGAAAAGCCTCACTCAGGTTCCAGCTGATTATTGAAAACAGAAGGGGAACAGACGCCTCCAGGTTGGCTGCAGCGGGAGCATCTGCCCCGATGTCGGTCCCCGGCTCCAGCGACCACCCGGGCACGGCGGGAAGGAGAGAAAGGAAATCATGGAGACTCTTTAAATTCCTCTTCCCCCAGCGTTTAGGGTGAGGTGGGGGTCCTGCAGCCCCCCCCCCCGAACTCAGCAACGATCCCGCCTGCAAAACCCCCGTCGGAACCACGTCTTTGGGCCAAAATGCGACAACTCCAGAAGCCCCAGAGCAACATCCACTTGTGCTTTGCCAGATCCCGGCGCCACAGATGAGAGACGAGCATCCCTGCGGGGGGGCACCAGAGGGGAGAAAGCCGGGCAGCCTGCTCTCTGGGGTCCCCCCCTGAGGTAAAGGGGTCCCCACGTGCCCCTGCGAGCACCCCCAGCCCTGCCAGCCACAGAAACCCGCGGGATGCTCTGCATGCGTCAAGCGGCACCCGAGCCGTCCCCTGCCACCCACTCCATTTACTTCATCTCCCCTATGAATATGCAGCCGCTGTAGCAAGTCTCAAACAAATACTCAATTTTCCCTAGACAGACAGGGCTATGAGCACGATTTTTCAATGTCTAGCCCGGGCATTCTGCTTTCCATGAAGTTCACGCACCACATAAATAAAGTTCTGCCTGACTGGACTCACCATTGCATGGAAGCCAAGGAATACGTCAGAAAGCCAGCTTTCTTTTAAAATCCACACCAAGGAATTCAAGCTACCAAGTATTCACTTGTCAGAGAGATCTAGCATTTTATAGAAATACATAAATATGCATGTAAAGCCGGTGATGAATCCTACCAGGCTGCCGGTAAATCACACAGCTGTGAGTAAATCTGGTCCCTGATGGCTGAGCTTGAAGAGCATCACAGTGACACGGAGGCATCCGCAGCCCCAGGGCAGTGCGGAGTTGGGGACGCGGATGGAGACAGTGGGATGTCCCCAGGGGACCGGTGGTGGCCGCGGGACAAGCGTGGAAGGCACCGCACCTACCTTGAGCAGCTTGCAGCGGATCTGCGCCGAGACCATGTGGCTGTTGCGGAGGTTGCCCACCCTGAACATGAGGGTGAGCTTGCCGTCCCGCATGGAGATGGCGGCGTGCTCGCTGAACATCAGCGTCTCGGCCCTCTTCTTGGGTTGGGACATCTTGATGAACATGCAGCCGATGAGGAACGCGTCCACGATGGAGCCCAGGATGGACTGGAAGAGGAAGAGGATGATGCCCTCGGGGCATTTGTCGGTGATGTAGCGGTAGCCATAGCCGATGGTGGCCTCAGTCTCTATGAAGAAGAGGAAGGCAGAGGGGAAGTTGTAGACGTTGGCCACGCAGGGGGTGTAGCTGTCGTCGTGCGCCTTGTTGAGGTCCCCCCGCATGTAGGCGATGACCCACCACATGGAGGCCATGAAGAGCCAGGCCACGGTGTAGGTGAGGATGAAGATGAAGAGGTTCCAGCGCCACTTGAGGTCCACCAGCGTGGTGAAGAGGTCCGAGAGGTACCGGCTGGTCTCTCCGCCCAGGTTCCCGTGCTGCACGTTGCACCGCCCGTTCTTGTCCACGAAGCGCTGCCGCTTCCCCCGCGGGGCGGCCCGGGGCGGGGGCAGCCCCCCCCCGCTGGCCGAGGTGCTCACCACCTGGTACTCGTCCCCCAGCTTCCTCCGCAGCGCCGACATGCTCCGCGCTGCTCCGCGCCGCCCGGCGCAGCGCACAGCCCGGCCCGGCCCGGCGCCGCCGCTCTGCGGGCGCGGAGCCTCCGCTCTGCGCGGCCGCCACCCACGCGGAGCCGGCGGCAGGGGCGGCGCGGCCCCGGGTAGGGCACCCCCCGCCTCCCGCTCCGCCCCCGCGCAGCGCTCCGCCCCCCGCGCACCGCCCCGCGCACCGCCCCGCGCACCGCCCCGCGCACCGCCCCGCGCACCGCCCCGCGCACCGCCCCGCGCACCGCCCCGCGCACCGCCCTCTGCGCACCGCCCTCTGCGCACCGCACCGCGCACCGCCTCCCGCTCCGCCCCCGCGCACCGCTCCGCTCCCCGCGCACCGCCACCTGCGCGCCCCACCGCGCTCCGCTCTGTCCCGGCGCGCCGCCCTACCCGCACCCCTCTGCTCCCCGATCCGCACCGACCCGCGCACCGCCGCGCCACTCCGCCCCGTGCGCTCCGCACCGCGCTCCGCCCCCCTGCGCACTGCCCTGCGCACCGCCCCGCGCCCTCCGCATCCTCAGTGCCTTCCTTACCCCCATCACCTTCCTCACCCCCATCATCCTCCCCACTGCCGTGCTCCCCCCATCTCCCTCCGCGCCTCCTCCTCCCCCCCGCGGTGTCTCCCACCCGGTCTCCGCGGAACCTGCCGGAGGGGAAGGGGCCACCCCGGCTCCTTCGTGTTTTGTCTTCTTTTTTCCACCCTTCAGTCCCATCCGTTCCCTCGGTGATCGGCAGAAAACCGCTAAGAGTAACAAGAAGGACGAGGAAGAGCCCTTGTCAGCAGAGACCATTAACAGGCTTTGAAATATATGTTAGTAAGAGCAAAATATCTGCCAACTGAACTGCAGGAATAATACACAGGAACCTGAAAAACGTTCTTGATGTGTTTGTGGAAAAGCTGGGCGATCCAAGGGAACATTTTCCACATTTGGTATTCCTGGATTATGTGGTCAAGGTAACTAGGATAGAGGGTTTTAAAAATTGGTGGATTTGCATATTTCTCAATTGCTAATAACCATTTTTAATAACTCTGCAAACAGCGGGGAAGTTTCAAAAGAGGTTTTAGGTAAAGAGCAGAAGAAAAACAAACTCCCGTGTTTGACAAGAGTAAATGAGACACTTACAGACTTTCCCGTGGGTGGGGATCACAGGCAAAAAACCAAATAGCCGACTGGTAATTATCTGTGGGGCATCAAAGGAGGTTCATCAGCTCAGGTTTATGGAAAATACGTGTTTGAAAAATAACCTGCTCTGCTTTTTGCTTGGAGGAGCAGCCGGATGGCACAGACCCGGACCGGGGGCTGGGAAACTTGGGCAGAAATCAACACAAAATGATGTTGTGATCAGAAAGTCTCACGCGATGGACGTTTGCAGACAAAGGCAAAGCAGAAGCAGGACCGGGAACGTATCATTATCGCTGTACTTGGCAATTACACGAGTGCAAATGGGATTTTGTGTCCAGTCCTCACAGCCATTGCTCCAAAAGGATGCGAAGGAGAGATTCTGGAGAGCGGCCGCCAAAGGACGAGAGATGGGGAAACAGCAGCGAGATCCTGCAGCAGATGGGCTGGGGAAAGTCAGCCCAAAATTCCAACAAGTACGTATTTTCAAACCGAGAGAAAAAATTAATAATAGTAATTTAAAAAAAAAACAAAACCAAAACACAACAGCAATCAAACTGGAAATTGTATCTAGGATATGGGGGACGCTTGGCTGCTGGGGATTTTAAAGTTATTTAAAAAATAATGAAAGAGAAAGGAACAATCTAGTTCAGAGACGACAGAACTGAAGCCGCCCCGGTGGCGTGGGGACGTCGCCTGCGTTCAGCAGCATCTGCCTGGTGTGTCTGGAAAGGCTGCACTCTGAGGAGGCTTAGAATAACACGATTTAAACCTTTGATTTCAAGGGGGTTTTGTAAAATTACCTTGCAGAAATGCCGAACGAGAATTTCTATGGGTATTAACTGCGTTTTGGGTGGTTTTGCTATCAGAACCCTCCGGCCTCTCCGGTTCCCTTCTCCTGCACTCAGGGGTTTCTGTTCTCTCCCATCCCAGCCTCTCTCACCTCTTCTCTCCCACCTGTAGACCAGAAGTAGGCAAAGATGTTAGATTATTAATCACAATGTTATGGCTACAGAATTACAGCAGTCTAAGGGGAGCTATTTCCTTCTGATTACCGAAATTAAAATCAAAATTATTATTGCTTTCAGGGAGACAAGCTGATTGACAATGTTCTTGTTCTGTCATCTGAGGCGAGGTAAGGAAATAGCGCAAGTGGAAAAGAAAATGATAGGCATCAAAAAAATGTCCTACATCATAGGAATGATCATGGTGACAAGAACACTCTGCTCTACAGAACGCCCTGGAAAGTTGTTTTCTCCCGGGCGGGAGCCCAAACCTGATGAAGTCCCTGGTAATTTAATTAAAGCTGTAGCTGCGGGACAGAGTGAAAACCCCCAGGAACTGCATCTTAACCTCCATTTCCTCCTGATGTCCGCGATGCTCTTCACTTCATGGCTGCAGGTTTAGGAAGGAAAAGCCCAGAACACTGTTTTCCCCACACAAACCACAAGCTGACGGGTATTTGCAGTAGTGAGGTGTGCCTGGCTAGGAACTGTCCTGCTGGACGCGAGGAGGCAGCGCTGCCTGGCAGGGGCACCAAACGCTTGTTCGGATGCAAAACCACTCAGGAAACCCATGTGGGGATTTCCAATTCAAATTCAAATTGAGATGCTGAATGTTCTTGGGTTGCAGAACAGAAAATTCCCCCGTGAATCATCAAATTAGTTCAAAAGCAAATGCACACCCAGATCAGGAGGTACCCACCGTGCAGTTGGCTGAATTTCTACCTTTCCCTTCCCGAGCATCATGACAGCCGCAGGCAGTGCCCGTCGCCCCCAGCACATCTCTGTCCCCAGCACACCTCTGTCCCCAGCACACCTCTGTCCCCAGCACACCTCTGCCCCCAGCACACCTCTGCCCCCAGCACATCTCCTCTGTCCCCAGCACATCTGTCCCCAGCACATCTGTCCCCAGCACACCTCTGCCCCCAGCACATCTCCTCTGTCCCCAGCACATCTCTGTCCCCAGCACATCTCCTCTGTCCCCAGCACACCTCCTCTGTCCCCAGCACACCTCTGTCCCCAGCACATCTGTCCCCAGCACACCTCTGCCCCCAGCACATCTCCTCTGTCCCCAGCACACCTCTGTCCCCAGCACATCTCTATCCCCAGCACACCTCTGTCCCCAGCACATCTCTATCCCCAGCACACCTCTGTCCCCAGCACATCTCTGTCCCCAGCACATCTCTATCCCCAGCACATCTCCTCTGTCCCCACCACATCTCTCTCTGTCCCCAGCACATCTCTGTCCCCAGCACATCTCTGACCCCAGCACATCTCCTCTGTCCCCACAACATCTCTCTCTGTCCCCAGCACATCTCAGCCCTGGCACATCTCTGCCCCCAGCACAACCCACCCAAAAATCGAATTCAGAAACGCAAAAGCCGAATAGATTCAGAGGGATGCACCTAAAACAGACAGGCAGGAGATGGCCCCAGACACCTGGCTGCAGGGGCAATGTTGTGCATCTGTGCATTGAACTCATGGATTTGGTTTCATTTTTGCAGGAAGCACTGGGTAAATTTAAAAAAAATAATAATTATAAAAAAGATGAAAGAGGATGTCCAATATAAGCACAAGGACATGTTGCGATAGGACAAGGGGTGATGGTTTAAACTAAAGGAGGGAGATTCAGGCTGGACATGAGGAAGGAATTGTTGGCCTGAGGGTGGTGAGAGCCTGGCCCAGGTTGGGCAGAGAGGTGGTGGCTGAACCATCCCTGGAGACATCCCAGGCCAGGCTGGACGGGGCTCTGAGCAACCTGAGCTGGTGAAGATGTCCCTGTCATGGCAGGGGGGCACTGAGGAGCTGGGAACGTCCCTTCAACATAAACCATCCTGTGATTCTACACAATATTACAGTTGCCTACCTGGGAAGACCCTTCTGGATGGTGATGTCCAACTTACCCATACAGTCATGGTCACACCGTCCTCGTTACGCTCATCTAAATGTTTGGTATCTCCCAAGGCTGAAAAGGAAAACTGGAAGTGAAGTTTTGATGCTTTTGAAGCCCAAGGCCACTGACTGCAGCCAGCGGGGGTGACCGAAAATGCAGGAGATGAGCATTGCTGGTTCTTAGAGAGCTCTGGGAAGGGGCAGTATTCTAAAATATCAATCACAACTAACGTTAATTCACTATTTGTCACACGGTTTGTTTCGCAGAGGCAGGGAGTCATTCCAGGGCCTCGGCAGAGCCCCCACCACCCACAGCGCTTCCAGGCACTTGGAATTCTGCTGATTCCAGTGCATCTACTGCTGATTTATCTCCTACTAATTTATAGCAACATCGGGCTTCAAAACTTTGAGCTGTCGAATACAAATGGCCACAAACATTCTATTTCCCCCCCGCTATTCTGAAGCTAACGTCAGTTTTACGATTACTGGTGAAACCTGGCAAATCCAGAACGCCTTATATTCAACTTTCCAAAAACTTTGCCAAACGAATCATGTTTTCTGCAAAGCGCAGGGTGTGGGACACGGTGGCTGCTGTGGCCTTTGCATCCTGCTCGGCTCTGGTTTACTGCCTGAATCTTCCTTTTTGGCCAACAGAAGTGAACGGTGAGTGGACGGGACGGGTTTTTTTCCCCATCCGTGCTGCTTTCATGCTTCATTTTTTTGCAGGTTTTACATGAGGTACTTAGAAATCTCTGCTTTAATGATCAATGCCAACTCGCTGCTTTGTTCTCCTGAGGTCACACGTAGACTGATACCCAAAGGGGGAAAATAAATTAAAATGGAGTGTTTCTTCACATGCTAACCCTTCCCACCCTGTGGGGCTGCTCACAGACTAGCGAGGAAGCTAAATGTATATATATATATGAGTTCAGTAACAACAGGGGAAATTCAATGAAGATCCATCCATCCCACCTCCAGTCGCTGCTCCAGTGGATGCTCTATCAGCGTTTTGAGCATTTGTTAAATCCCATTTTCCCTGTGTATGAGCACTGACCCCAGCAGAGCTCATTTCTGGCTCCAAATAGTTCAGCGCAGAAGCGGTGCCAGAACAACACTCACCGAGGAATCGGATGGAATCGCTCTGGCAAACACTGGGTGTAGACGCTAATTACCAGAGAGCATTAGGAAATCCAGCTTTCTCCCAGCGCACTGCGCTTGACCTCCCTCGTAAAGCCAAGATACGATATCGCTGGTGGAATTCTGACAGCAGCCATGGTTTTTGGAATATTTTCCTCCTTGTAAAAAGGGCCCTGTCTGTTGTGCAAGTTCTTGAAAAGCTGCAGCCGGTGTCTCTGCCAAGATTGGGGCTCGGGGCTGGACCGGAGAACATTCGGCACCCAGCAGCTGCGGCAGGTTCCAGGCCAACCCACAGACGAACAAGATGTAAGCAAAGTTATTAAATCTATAGACAATACCACATGTGATAGAAGTGAGGACAAAACTAGAATTTAAAACACTTAGACAAGCTGAAAAAATAATTTAGAATTTTAAAAATAAGTGCAATTCAGTAAGAAGAAATCAAAAGCACTAGGACCCAAGGAGGAATAAGCACCTTCAAACCAAGAGTGCAAGGGAAGAGCGACTACAATAGTCCCACAAAAGAAAGCAAGCGCAGCATATACTTACAACTAACTCAGGTTTACGGCAATAGTTCACCAAGATGCATAGGTAAAGCTGGAAAGTTGTAGAATAATATGGCTGTGTTCATCAGAAGATGGAATGAATCTCTATTTCAGACAAACAGTTAAAGCCGAAACGCAGCAAACATCTTTCTGCAGAGAATAAATGGCTATTAGCTGGAGACAAGCACTCACGCAGTCGCTAAATTTCCCATCTGTGCCATTAGCAAACTAGCATTTTCCCCACTTTTCCTATAAACCGAGTGTAAATCATGACAATAAAATGCCATTGCTATCAAGAGTGGTTACTGGGGCTGGAAAACATTTTCCCTCCTGCGGGTTGATGGGCAGGGGCTGCAGCTCAGCAGAGAGCCCCCACCTCCCCGCTCCATAAATAAACCCCTGCTCGGCACCCACAGGGCCAGTCCCACCAGCACTTAACCAGGAATCCCAGTTATTTTCATCTTGCTTTATTCCCTTTCCATCATAAAGAAGGTCCCAAAGATGGGACTCGGCCGGATGGGGACCCGTCACCGGCTGCTGCCCCTATGCCCCCACCAGCCCTGGTACCCTCTGCTGAGCATCATTCCCCAGCCATGCTGGAAACATCTCTGTGTTCAGCCCTTTCATCTCCCATGGAGAAAACAAGTCCTGTCAAAGGCAGAAAAAATAGAGGAAATATCTTAGTAAAGAAAGACCTGGGGTTTCCTCAGGGAAAAAAGCCCCCAGAAGAGACCAAAAAAACCCCCAAACAACCAAAAAAAAACCCAAAAACCCCCTTGGAGGTTGTTCTTTCCCTGCTCTGAAGATCTGATGATGAGTAAAGAAAATTAAAACTATTTTAGTATTTTGAACTGAAGAGGTCAGGCGGTTGGACCAGATCGGCATTGTAGGTCCCTTCCAACTGAACTATTCTATTCTATTCTATTCTATTCTATTCTATTCTATTCTATTCTATTCTATTCTATTCTATTCTATTCTATTCTATTCTATTCTATCCCATTTCTATTTCTATTTCTATTTCTATTTCTATTTCTATTTCTATTTCTATTTCTATTTCTATTTCTATTCCTATTCCTATTCCTATTCCTATTCCTATTGTTGTTTCATGGTTTCGGTGTGAAGATGAGCATCCTTGAGGATCCCTCACGATGCAGGGAAGCCCACAGACACCAAGACAGAGATGGGGATGGGACGATGGGATGCCTGGGACAAAAATCAATGCAAAGAGCAAATAAAGAAATAGCATGAGAAGGTGGTAAGGGGATCTCTGCTCCTGGGGGGCCGGGAGCCCCGAGCAGTGTGGCAGTAGTCACTGCACTGTGTATTTTTCTTCCAGTAAATTAGTTTTAGTTAAAGAATCCTCCTGTCTGCTTTGTATGGTACTCATCCCCGGAGTGAATGAGAGGTCTACCCCATCCCAGCATTTTGGCTTGTCTGGCTTGCTTTCTTCACCAAACCTTGAAGAAAAATACCAAACCCTTTAATTAAATCAACAGACTGCAGTGAAGGCAAGAGTGGAAAAAATCACTTGTTCCAGTATCAGAGCAGAAGCTCTCCCAGTGAAACAAAGGAAGGGGAAAAGCCAAGACAAACTGCGCAGCATTAAAACAGATTGGCAACTACAGCTGTTGATTATTTTTATTTTCTTTAAAAAACGTAATCCACTTCCGAACAGTTTCCATCAGCACCAGCCTCCCCTTGCACTGCTCCCTTCGTCTCAGACCCTGTAAGGTGAATTTGTATTCTGCTCTTCACCCAGCGTCCTATTGCTGCCTATTGCAAAGCTTTTACTTTTAATGCCAGATCGAGATGTGTCCAGCCTGGCCGTTAAAGAAGCGACCACAGTCTAATACAGAGGGCTGTGCATTCCTCCAGAGCATTAAATTAATGGCTACAGCATACGGCACTGCTGGGTAATGAATCAGGGACCCCCAAAGCAGGATTTGCTTGTCTCCGTGTAACAGCATCGCTGGGAGCACCGGGGGCAGTAACTGCCTGGAATGAGCACCGGGGCTCGACCCGCGGGCAGGATGGCCGAGGGACCACAGACTGAAGAGTAAATCGCTAATATACACTAAATTAGATCACACAATGAACAGCCGTGTGTGCAAAAAAGAAGGGGTACATAGCCTCAGCTTGCATGAGATTAAAGATTATTGAGATATTTTAAAGCCATGCTAAGAACAGTGTATTATAAGAGCTTGTGTTCCATTAAAAGGGGCCGATAAGAAAGATGGGGACAGACTTTTGAGCAGAGTGTGTTGTGATAGGACAAGGGGTGATGGTTTAAACTAAAGGAGGGAGATTCAGGCTGGACATGAGGAGGGAATTGTTGCCCTGAGGGTGGTGAGAGCCTGGCCCAGGTACCCAGAGAGGTGGTGGCTGAACCATCCCTGGAGACATCCCAGGCCAGGCTGGACGGGGCTCTGAGCAACCTGAGCTGGTGAAGATGTCCCTGTCATGGCAGGGGGGCACTGGGGGAGCTGGGAAGGGCCCTTCCAACCCAAACCATCTGTGATTCCATGACCTAACAGCACCAGACCGTGGTCACTGTTCTTTCCCCCCTGTCTCTGGTTCCTCCTGTTCTGCTGGTCCCTGCTCTCCCTCTCAACCCTCCCACCACTGTAGTGAAGTTTGCAAGACACAATGGGGATATTTGACAGAACAAAAAGATCCACGCAGGCTTAAAGAAAGAAAAAAGTGCCTGTGTGTGTTTCCAGCTCTCCGACTTCCTTTATAAATGTTTTCTCAAAGCTTCAGTGCCAGAGAGTCAACCCTAGGTCATCTATAAGCTTTTATGAACTTCTTTTTGAAGTCTTCAATCGTTAATTCTTCCCCGAATAAACTTACACCTTGCAAAAATGTGCAGTTAGTTCTGTTTCTGCTGGAATGTAGGCAGCTAAAAATATACCCAATTATTTCTGCTTGAAATGTCAGCACAGACAGGTCTGCAAATTATTCCCTTCCCATCACATTTAAATAAACTGGCCTAGGTGCCTCTCCTGGAAGAAAGTTTTATCTGCTCCTGATGTGGGAGAGCAGTGGATGTGAATGTGGCCATGGGGCAGGAGTCTTTGAGAAGCTCAGGAAGGAGGGGAAAAAAGGCTGAGCTTTGTGAAGGGAGTTAAGCCCTGTCCTAACTTGAGCTTACGGATCACAGGAGCTCCTTGTGCTGCAGCACTTCTGCAGATGGTGAGGATGGGCTGGGTCAGCATCAGAACACCCCCGATATTCCTCACAGCCAGAGCAAAAATCACACACACACACTAAATCCTCCAAAACATTACAAATATATCTATTAAATATATATATTCTTCATAGGGGCTGCTGTCGCAGAAGGACAGGTGCTCTCCCCTGGGATCAAAACTGCTGTGCATGGGGAAAGAGGAGGGGTGATCCTTTATTTCTGCAGGAAAATCGTTATTCTGCTCCTCTCCATCTCCCCAGCATTGATGGGTCCAGGATGTGACCTCCCTGCTCTGCCACCACCACGTCCCCGATCCCTGTTCTGAAGTCGGGATCAGGAAGAGAATCCAAACAAGCAGAAAAATTGGGCTAAACGTGGCTGAAAACCTGATCTTAGGGCAGCCTGAGGAAGAGCTGGCGCTGGTGAGTGGGTATCTGCGCTAATCTCAGCCACTCAATTTGAGACGGAGAAGCTGCCCATTTCCATTTTATCTGATCCAGGGCATGGCTTCCTTCTGGATCCTGCTCAGTTTAACATGAGAGCGATGCTTCAACTTAAGCCTCCCATGTTTAATTTATATCTAATAGGCACTTTTCAGCATTTCTCACCATGTAACACCTTGGGGATGCAGTTTCTAAAGCCTACAGAAGACAGTGAATGTCATGCACTGTGCCTCAGTTTGCCAGCTGAAAAGTGGTGCGTTTTATCTGCTTACCAGCTGAAAAGTGGTGGTTTTTATCTGCTTACCAGCTGAAAAGTGGTGGGTTTTATCTGCTGGCGGTCAAGCCCATTGCCTGTGGAAGAAATGGTATTGAATGCGCTGCTGTGGGATTCATTATAATTGAAGCGAGCGGTTCCTTAGGGCTGTGCAAATTCTCTCTCCTCCAGCATCGATTTAGGCTGCTCGAAATACTCCTGCAGCCGTTTCTCTTATAGCATCTCCCAGCTCCCTTTTTCCTCACTCAGCACCTCGTTAGCCCTCCCAAGGAAATAACGCCACGCTAATGCCTAATATTGCGTTTCACGGAAGATCTGAGGGTAAGTTTACAGTAACCCGGAGCCAAGCGGCCGCAGCGATGGCACCGCAGCGAGTCCCTGGTGCCACCGGGAGCTGCAGCACTGCAGAAAACCACAAGTAAGCAGCAGAAAACTGAAAACATCCTCGCAATTGCCCTCGAATTTGAGAAAAACCGCCCCAGAAAGCAGCTCCTGCTGGACCTCCAAGGAAAGCCTGTATCCCGGTTTTAGCATCCCGCGGTTATCCGGGTACCGCTGGCTGCATTCACCATCTGCGCTCAGTCGGAGCCCCCTTATCCCACCTGCCCGCGCGTCCTGTCAAGATTTTCAGCTGCTTCACCGTTCAGACAATTATAAACAATACGAATAAAGGCTGGTGATGCTAAGAGTGTGCTGGGGGTGATCCATTAAAAAAAAGGTTGGAGTGGAATATTTTCTAGAAAAAAAAAATGGGATAATATACAATTTTATACAATACATTAATTAGAAAACATAATTAGAAAATGCCAGAATTGACCTTGCTGGCACAGCCTGGGTTTGCTCCCCCTCTCTCTCTACGGGGTACAATGTTATATTTAATTATGAGCTCCCGTAACGGTTTGTTCCCCACTCCTGGGTTTTTGTGCAGCGTTTCCTTCAGTGCTTTTGTCCCTTTCTGTTCAATTCCTTGCCCCCGGCCTTATTTACTGCACATAACTCAAACTTGATTCCAGACAGAAACCATACATTTCCCCCTGTGTTCTCCTGTCACGCCTGCCATTGTGTTATCACAGCTCTTCATAAAAGCTAATTGTTTTTTCCCAAATCCCTGGGAGGCAAAGAGATTTTATCTTCCCCTAAGTTTACAGGCTGGAGCTTAAGACGGAGGGATTGAGCTCAGAAGTATTTTGAGAGCCCCATTTAAAATATCTGTCGATGGGATCTTGTAGCTCTTTGCGCTATGTTGCGTTGGATGTGTTCAAACAAGGGCCGTATCGACTGCAGCAAACGACACTGGAATGCGTCAGCCCGAGCCAACAGAAACAAGCAGGAGAATAAAGTCAGTTTGGCTACGCTATTTAAAAGGCTGTAAGAAAGCAAGCAGCCCTCTAAAGCGTGGAAGTGACAATACTGGTGACAACACCAGCAACGGGGACTCGCAGCCCCCAGCCCACAACCTGCGCACACATCAGCACCTCCCGGGCTCGGCGCTGGAAATCCAGGTTGTTCTTCTCCAAAGAAGGAAAACAAAACGAACGGGTTTGTTTCTGGCATCGCTTCTGAAGGGCTAATTAGAATATTAATGTAGAATCTCATTTGAACATCTTGTTCCCCCTGCATTTCGTGTCTTTGCCTGGTGCGTCTCGTTCATTCCGCTTTGTAGCAAAGACGCAATTTGTATCCGTAACATAATTTACTTATAGTTAGACTAGCTAACTTTAAATAATTCAGAACATTGACGAAAGCATTTCACAGCTTACTTGCACTTTTTATATGTCTATATAGGAACTAAAGAAAACTCAGTATTTGAACTGTGAAATCTAGAAGCAGGTATAAGATTCCAAATCGTATGATGTCTTGGACTGAAGGTGGAACTTACATGGGGCTTTTCACAATGGCCTCACCAGGCGAAGGTTTGTGAGCTCTCCAAAGCAAACCAGCCAAGCAGGAGATGGGGACTCGGGCATTAGAGACTTTAGGACTGACCCAAAATCACTTGCAAATGAAATGGAAGAGGAAAAAAAAAAGCTTCTTTGTACTATCTCCACATAAGTGAGGGGAATGTAATTGAAAATGTACTGATCTCTTGCAAGAATAGTCTTGGAGTATTATAACAGCTGCTGAGACAGCACTTTTCCTGAGAAGCGTTTCCAAGAACGTCATTGCAGTGAATAAACTCACCTGCGAGACCGAGGGCAACTTGATACTCAGTCTTCCAGCTAACGTGACAGAGTTCTCCAAATCTAGAGCCGATTCCTCTTTAAAACGCGTTTTACTCAAACACAGGAAATACGCACTGATGCCCTCCAGCCTATGCTCTATCAGCTTGCCTGCCCTTTGCTAAAACGATCCTTTCTTGCACAAAAATCTCCAGTTCTCTACGGGAAGGCACTACCAGTTGCTTTTAACAGGCAGAGACACGCAGGCTGCTGCTCAGACTAAACCCGGCGGCTGCAAAGCCGGACCCAGCGCCAGAGGCTCTGTTCCCAAAGCCTGGCTTCCCAAAGCCTGGCTTACACCCAGCGCCTTCGGCATTAAAGCAAATCGCTCACACGCCAGGAGCGATATTTAATGGGGATTTGCGACTTGGTGCCAAACCAAATAGCTAATTTATTTCTCTTCATTAATACTGCGCTACGGGGCTAAACAGAAAGGGAACAGCTGGGAGTGGAACGCTGACAGATGAGGCATCGACCGGCGCATCCTCCCTACCCCGGTTATGCAAACTTGGGGTGAATATTCACATATTAACAGCTCTTTCCTTGGGAGGGAAAGGTTTGCTAAGCATTAAATCATTATCTGGGGATCTGGTGGGCGGGATGCTCCGCTGAGCCCCTGCATCCCAGGGCTACTGCGCTGGAGATGCTGGACCCCCTGGCTGAGGGTCCCGCATGGCTGAGCTGGCAGGGAGATAACACCGTTCTTGTGCTAAACTCTGCTGGTTTTCAGAATTAAATCATTTAAGAGCCATTGCCAGGGATGTTTTCATGCAATATTCATAAGACTACTTATCTCTGAATTTGCTGAAAGCAAAGCAAGTCACCTGCGACGGTTACACAAGCAGATTCCCTCAGCTCTAACAGTTCCTCCAGTTTGACCTTCAAAACAAATTCCAGTGAATGATGGCAGTGTGTAAAATAAATAAAATGTGAATACAAAGCATAATTAGTGCTCTGACTCCCATCGGGAAGAATTAAAGGACCCCAGACCCATCAAGGCCTTTTCTATTGTAACCAGGGGTATGGTGATACAAAATCAATTCTGTCCAACTTCACTTGACTTCCAACGTTTTTCTTTTATTTACATTACATGGGGCTAATTAATTACCAAGCACATCTTTTATTTGTTTTTCAGGAGATACGAAAGCACAACATAAGGAAATACCCCAAATTGACTATGATGGTGTTCACAGCCATTTCTGACCACCCCAGTCAGAGGCTTTCACTGATGCAGAAACTCCTTTGAACCCGGGGTGGGTGAATACGCAAACTGTCCGACAGCCCCATGGGTCCCAAAGTCACTGCATCGCCAGGAGACCCCCAGAAAGGGAGAGAAGAGAAAAGCAGCTGTTTTGCTGCATGGAAATACACCATAAATCAAGCAAACCCTGGGTGACTTGGTGCCTGGGTTTGGTGCACAGGAGCGCTGGGACTCCATCCTGCACGCCTGAACATTTCATTCATTTATGCCCCAGAGACATACAACTCCACTCTTCAATATTCAGGCTGCCTTTGCAAAGAAATAACACTTTTTAGATAAAATAAGTGGCCATTAGTTGTTATAGCAAGGCAGGAATTAGGGATGCATAACCAGATAAAATGAGAGGATAGCTTGGATGTGAAAACCAGACACTGCACCCAAGGGCATCTGGTGTCTCTGTGCTCAGAGCAACGCCCGGGGGATTGGAACAGGGGGTTTCCTTGTTTGCACAATTTACCTGCCAGCAATAAGCCTGAAACTTAAATTAATGTAATTAACGTGTGCAATCAGCTCTTGGGCTCTGCCAGCTTTCTCAGACAAAACTTCTCCTATTTCCTTCCAAAGTTACTGAGAATATGTGGGGTTTATAGCTATCTATCTATCTGTCTGTCTATCCATCTATCTCTTTATCATGTCCATTTTATTTAATAGCAAATTATATTCCATGTTCCCTGACTCAGGGTAGAATGAAGAGCACAATCAATGAAACAGGATTCATTAAGGTGAAGAAAAAAAAATCATCTTGATTCATGAGGATGATCACAAGTTACATGGTTACCAAGACTATATAGCACTAAATATGCTGCAACAACGCTACCTTTTAGAAGACACACAGTCTGTGCCCTAGGACGTGCTCTGTGTGCAAGGTTGTTTTCTCACCTGGACCTAAGGCAGCATTTCTGGGACATGGAGGAGCAATTCATTACACCCGTGGCAAGAAGGAAGAGCTCAAGATGCAGGGATTTCTCTTTTCCTTTCAGTTTAAAATTAAGAGTAAGCACTGACGTGCAAAAGCACAAGGAAGGAAATACCTGCTTTGTTACCTCCTTTTGGTACTCTTAACTGCATAGCTTTCAAAACCATTTGTTCGGTTGTTTTAAATGCATGGAATATAAATCCTTCCATTCTGCTGCTGCACCTATTAAATGCCAAAAATCTTTACTATACTTCGAACAAAACCCATTGAAAAATACATTTTTCTCACATCTCAAACCTGTTCTGGAAATGTACAGTTCACCCTGCAACTCCTGGGACTTCATAATCGCAATAAATGGCTATTCCTGTATGTACAGGTTTGATTAAAAGCAAGGGAAGCCAAGACCTGTCATTGCAGAAACCAGAAAACCTTCCAGCAGAAGCAGCAAACAAGATTCAGCTCCAGCTCTTTGCATCTAGAAGAATAAGAAGTTCACAAACCCAAGGCCATAAACAATATTCTTTCTGGCTGCTCCTTGTAACAGCCTCTGTTTTGTGTCTTCTTTGCAGATAATGACCAGAATCCAGCCTCAAATCCACTATATTCTCCCGTTTTCTGCTCTTTGCCTTCTGTGAATATCCCCAAAACTGGCCTTACACTCAGGCCGACATGCTGAAGAATTATAACAGTTCACAGTTTCTTTTCTTGTTAGGTTGTTTTAAAAGCCGCCTCCGAGCCAGGGCTGGGAGATGCTGGAGATTCGGCATTTCCATGTGGAACCGCTCCAGCGGGAAGGACTTTGCTGGGCCAGGGAAGGCTGGTTTAACCAACAATAAAACCATATGTTTAAAGCCAGGTGAACCAAAAAAAAACCCCTTTTGTGGACAAACAGCCTCAAACATCCAATAATTCCTTCACCTCCTCACTTGCGAGGCTTTGAGGTTCGCTGGGCCAGGTTTTGGTGCTTCTCTCCCCAAGAGCTGGCTCTAACACACTGAGGATGCACTTGTAATGCTAAAAGCCCTTTATCATGCAGTTTCACGCTCTAGCAACACTGAGCTGTTGAGAAACAACTGGCATCACCATAAAAACTGACAAAAATGTATTGCTTTACCAATATATAAACTTATCTCTGGGTTGGTGACGGGCAGGGGATGTGTTTGGTTTGATTGAAACCCATGCGGGCAATGGTCACCTCTGGAGATATTTGGCCTATTTCCATCACCACCTGCAATGATGCACACAAAGCCACTGTGGGGTTCAATGACAAAATTATTAAGCTAATATCTATGACCCCAAACCTGTGCCATGCAGTCCTGCTGCCTGGATATGGATTTTAGGGCAGATCCTGCCACCCTCACTCCGCAAACCCACATCCCAGTTCAGGTTTGAAACACCAGTTTGAGTAGCAGTGCCCTGGTGTGGGATTTGTCCTCGACCCCCAGTGATGCCCCACGGGGCTCCATCCAAAAAACCCTGAAACAGACCTCAAGAGATTAAAATACACACATTTTTTAAGGAAAATGAGATGTAGGTTGTTTCCCTCACCGTAATTTTAGCTCTATAATGAGTCCTAATTATTAACATTTCTGAGAAATGCAAAAAAAAAAAAGGAAAAATACCTCCATGTCTGCATTCATTACTCACAAATAGGTTATTTTATGATTCATTTAAACGATTCACATGCCATAATTAACACGAGCTCTACAGTTAATTGCGCCTTTGCAAAATAGTTTAATAATCAGAGTAGAAACTTGACAGTCAATTTTTTAATGGCACATACGCGATCAATGTTTTGTATAAACTGCAGCTCATCAGACACAAACATACAAATAGCTGTTCCTCTGAAGACAATCTGAACCAGGTAAACCCTGATAAAAGGGCTTTCATTTTTATCCCCTCTGTAGTTGCATGAGCAAGGATGCTGCTCTGGAAGGACTTAATCTCATTAAATGAGACATTAACTGGTAGCAATTTGTAAATGAGTTGATCAAAGGACACTGTAACGGTGCAGAAGGATGAATCAGGAAATTAAAATTGCTGTTATAAACAAAATCTTCATCATTTTCAATGTCATCATTTCTTTGCCGGTAACTCCAAAGTGATGCAGATCAAGACACACAATTTTCTATCACTCATAACACTCTTACCACTTTGCCTAACTTTCTGTAAGGTTTGAAAATTGAAATTAACAGTAAAATCTGAAATAATTCAATTTTGGCATATTAGTTCTTGTGCAAAAACGTCTCGGGAATCACGTCCACTACGGCAATGCCATGACCTGACCTCTCACTCTCCTAAGGATTAGTTTTCATTTATGTTTAGAAATATTTTGTTTTTAAAACCCTCTTCCTCCTCCGTTCTTACCAGAACCTATCCAGCCGCTTAGGATTCCAGGCGCAACTTGGACAAGGAAAATCCAACCACCATAATAAGACTAAAGCCCTGTCGCTGGCACCACGTATTGTCTATAATAAATAATTAGAGTATTTCTTCTCTTTACAGCTCCATAACCCTGTGCCCGCAGCATGGAGAGCCGGAGCACGATTTAGATGGAAACCGCTTCTTTCCCCCTGAATTATTAGTTTGTTTCCCCAAACACAGATGGTTAATGCGGCATTTGGACACTATCCAGCACAACAGGGCAAACCCCAGCAGTCCAGCTGTGAGTGGCAGACCTGGGCTGTTTCCTTGGACTCGGACGCGTGGCCAAGCTTGGTTTTCTTGCATAATGATGTTTTGCAGGGAATTTCTGGAAAACTGAGCCTTAAATGCCAATGGAGGGACAAACACACACGGATGGGTCGACCCATCCATCTGTGCTGCATACGGCCACCTCTCCATCTGCACACAGCAGGAGAAGCTCTTCTGCCCATTGCTGAGGCCATACATGTAAATAAAGGACCTAAAGATACAGGGGTTGTAGCAGAAAGTCTGTTTTTTTCACCGTAGAAAAAATAAGTACATAGAGAAAAAGACAAGCGCACCAGAAGAAAACTAAACCAGTATATTTTAATTCTACAAAAATGTATAAATATTTAAATGTACAGCAAATAGTACCGGTATACCATTCAATAACTATTACAACATTGAAAACGTGTAATTTTTTTAGCCACAATCTACTTTTATAAATTTAACTTCAATTTGTGACCCCAGCACTTATTCAAGAGCCTTGGCAAGCACATCCTCCAAACTACCACATCTCAGTCTGCTACTCCTGCTTCGGAAAGCACCCGGCAAATTGTGGTTTGAATCTGATAGAATTTGTATTATCTCAAGAGTACCGCGAGGCATCGCTTACCCAGCTGTCCTGAATAGGTGCTTGTAGAGAATAAATAAGAATAAAATGGGGGTGGCCATATATCGGAGTGATGGTCCTGGCTGGGTGTTGCTACGTGTTGGAGAATGAGCGTGGGAAGCCACATTGAACCACGTCACTGGTGCTCATACAACGGCTGGTAGCTACTCGCAGGTTACACGTGGTGTGGTCTCACCAGCCATTACCCCTTCAGCTACCCCAAAAAACGCAAACGTTGTCGTATCAGAGAAGATCTCTGCTTTTAAATAAGAGAAAAATCAGAACACGGAGCTTTACAGCTTTTCTTCAAAGCGCTATTCATATTAGAGCACGACAAGTAAATAAATCTTCCTAGTGACTGGGAAATACTTATCGGTAGAGAAACCCATCTGTATTGATTGGTACAAATATTTCAGCTCTGGGGTTGCAGTGGTGTCCCCGACCTCCATGGATCACCCAAAGGTGTCGGGAGATACAAAGGAACGCGGCTTTTCACAGCATTTATGGTCCAACTTACTCTTCAAAATGTTCATTTTGCTGGTGCCACCCAGAATTACAGCTCGCTCTCATTTCATCAAAGCAATTCCTAAAAAAAATATGAGAACCAGAAGCACTCTCCCAGTGAAAACAATAAATATTCAGCATTTGTAGAGTTCTTTGTATTTTAAATGCATCGCGCAAATAGAAGTCAACCCTCCCGACGTCTTTCTGAGATATTTTATACACGCGGAAACAAAGACCAACCGATGAATTTTGGCTGTGGGCACTGAACTCCAGACACTCGCTTACAGAGTCAACCAAACAAGTGATTTTAAAGGATTTTAGCCCAAAGGGGTTGTCAAGGCAACAGCTGAACTCGGCGAAGGGCCGGGCCCAGGCGCGGTAACTCACGTCCCGTCACCAAAGCCCATCGCTCCCGACGCCGTGCCGGCGTTGACTGTGCCCTCGCCATCACCACCTCGCTCTCCGTAAACGGGGATTGGGGTGAAATTCCTCAGGAATGAGACCCGTGGGGTTCTGCATCCTCACCAGGGGGCGTAAATCCAGAATCCGGCCCCTCGGAGCGCATGGAAATATCCACCAGGACTGAATTTAACAGGTATTTCAGTGCTTTTTTCTAGGTCTGAGCATCATTTCCAGGCATCAAGCCATCCTACTGGCGTGCAGACCCACGGCAATACCTGTGTAGGGACCACAAGGGCTGGTCCACCTGCTCCTGAACAAGTACAATACAACACATTGTTTTCCATACCCAAACCCTGCCAGTTTTCTCTCTTAGAATCACAGAATCGTTTTGGTTGGAAGAGACCCTCAAGATCATCGAGTCCAATCATTAACACACAGTAACCTTTATGGTAACTCTGAGGAGAAAAATATTCCTTTCTTCATCTGTTTTTGAGATTGCACCTCAGTTACACATCGATTACACCGTGTCATCACCTCCCGGCTACGACATCAAGAAAACCTCACGGGGTGGCTGCGCATGTGGCAAAAGCCCTTGGAAAGGAGATGAAGAAACCATTTATTATTTCTTTTTCCTGCGTGGGGATTGGTGTTTAAATTGTGATGTTTGCATGCTCTTCCCATGAAGCAGAATTACAGGCTTGTGAGCTTTTAAGCCGTGTTGTGTACTTTTGTGGCAGTTTGAAGATGAGAACTGGAAGCGTTTGACCCACCTTAGAGCCGGGAGCCTGGACCAGAGGACCTCCCAGCCCCAGTTACCCCCGACACTCCAGCTCCCGTGCATGCACACCAATCACTTTTCCAATTTCATGTCCTTCTACTTTTCATTTAATGATGTGTATCAAGAAAATATGGATGATCTATAAATTTATAATACGTACATATATACGACACTATTAATCCATAACAACCAGAGCATTATACAGAAAATACTGTCATTTTTTCATGACCTAGTGCATAACCAGACCTTTTGAGGAACTGTGAGTGAAATCATGGGAAACCATTCCTCCACTTACCCGTGCTGTAATTACGCTGCAGCTGCTGCCCCGTCGTTGAGGTCTCTTGAACCCTCTCGGCGATGGGAAATTAGATTAGTGCCGAAAACCCAGCCCATCACGCCAAGGGAAACATGACCAGAACATATAGGAAATGTCACCTGTATGTATAGGGCACACCCCACACCCTGCCGTGGGCCGGCACGGCGTCGGTTCCTGTGACACCTCCCACACGACCGTGTGCCATTAGTGCTTTTGTAATAACCACGCTAACAAAATGGTTAAGCCACCAAATTATTAAAAATATAAATAAGCATCTGTCGTCGCTATGGAAGCAAGAACACCCGGAGCCCGAACTGAGAGCTGGGCCAGTCCCACCCACGTGTGGATCCACGTCTGTGTTTCGAACAGGATGTGGGTAAAATACACGCTGGTGCTCACGGGCAGCAGCTCGGGATGGAGTTCAGACCAACCCCCAGTCTCCCCTGGTCTGGTTTTTGGTTCCTCCATCCCCAGCTCCCCAGACATCAGCCCCAGCCGTTCCTGTTCCCGCTGCAGAGGACATTCCAGTCTGCGCTGCTCTGAGTTAGCATCACTCCTCCTCCTCAATCTTGTTCCCATGCTTTGCTGTTGCCTCATTTGACTCAATTCCAATTTCCAAGGGCAGTCTTTGCTCAGTTTTGCTGCTTTTCCAATCGCCGGATCCCATTTTTTTCCCCAGCACAAACCACAAAGCTTTTGCTCTGTCTGGTGACTTTGCTGCTCAGTGTGGTTCTCCACCGAGTCCCCCTCGCCACCAGAGAACAGCAAATATCCCACTGCATCACCCAGAAAGTCCAGTACCAACACACCCGGCTCAGAGCCGCCGGCCAGGGTGGTTCCCAGTGCCACTTACTGTCATAAGGCATTTTATATCAGCTCATTTCTCCACGTGAGACACACAGAAAACACTCCCCATCCCGACCTCTTTGGTGCAGGGTTCATAGAGGTTTCTCTGGAACCATTTTTGAGCACATTTGCGTTGGTAACAGCGCGTGTTTTGACATGTATAGGCTCAGATGAGCTTCTGTTGGACTGTCACGGATTTTAACGCGCAGGTGGAGAGCTGACGCGCCAACGACTTTGCTCTGACAGCCGGGATTTGGAAAGGGCTCCAGCGCTGCGAGGAGGGGAGGAGGAGGAAGAGGAGGATGAGGACGAGGAGCAGGAGATCCCGGCCGGGGCAGCGCGTCTGCAGCAGCTTCAGGCGCCCAGGGTCATGTTGCGCAGCAGCCACTGCTGGGAACGGCCGTCCCCGCACTCCCGCATGGTGGGGACCATCCTGTCCTCCTCCGACGGCTCGTCCAGACACTGGTTGCTGTTGACGTGCCTCAGGGTGAGCTTCTGCAACAGAGAAGAGCAAGAGCTGCGGGAATAGATAAAAACCAGAAATGGCATTTGGGGGCTGATTTTATTCTTATTCTAGGTGCTGTATGAGCCAGGAGAGAGGTCCTCAGCCCTGGTCGTTGCTCATATGGCTCTACAAGACCTCAACCACACAACCTGCTGCTCCCCGGGGCACACATGAGTGCCTCTGCTGAGCCCAGCAGCAAGAAAATGCAACAGGAAAGTACAAAATCAATGCATGGAAATACTACTTCAAAGTACATTGGATGAAGGAGCAACACGAACACATGCGCATTTCAGATCAGTGGAAATACGTTTGCTAAGTATTACATGAACAACAGGAACATGCAAGTGAAAACTGCTCTGTTTCTAACATATTTTGTCTTCTTCGGGACGCTCACCTCTTTCTGTTCCTACACGTGACACTGTATTTCAGAGGAATGAGGGAGTCAGAAGCAAAACAGAGCTTATTTTGAAGAAATAAAGCATCTCCTGCTTGAAAGCACAGGGAGAAGGTGTTCATGGAGAGATGAAGGGAAGTTAAACACCAAGTTGTGTACCCAGATAAAATGAGAGGGAGGGCAGCAGGTGTTCCCTCTGGGGCTGAGCTGGGGGTTTTCCACATAAAACCACAGTAATTGAGCACACACCCAAGCGCCTTTGAAGTGTTGCATTTGCCAGTTTACTATTTGCTAAAAATGAAAGAAAACAACTAGAACTGTATGGTATGCAAATCGCATAGAGGATACGTCAGGGGCTGGGCCAGAGCTGTGGAACCGTATGTCAAAACACACAGAAACACCCAGTGCTCCCCTGGGTAGACAATAAAGGACGAAATAACCCCCCAACAGCAGAGCCTGACCCAAATATAACCCCAAATCTAACCCTCCATAGCAGAGCCTGACTGCCTGGTGTTCAATTAAACAGCAGGGAAATGCTAACGTGGCCAACGAACGACATAGTTTTATTATCCAAACACATACCTGCACCACCACACGGTATAATTTCCACTGCAGTTCACACCGGGTCGCCACGCCACATATTAACACTCCCAATTTCTATTATGAATATTCTTCCAATAGCTCGTCCCTAGAGCTTCGCTCCTCAGTTTAAAACAAACTATTACGCAATTCTCGGAGAAAAGCCTGCAGATATTATCACAAATCACCGAGGGGCCGTTTGATATGCATTCAATGATGAATAGAAGGCATTTTTTCCTCTAATTACAAGAGGAAAGAATTAGTAGAGCTAACAGAAGTAGCTTGTTTACTAAATAGCACTGCTCAAAGCATCACTGATTCTTCACTTATATTGTTTTAAGTGCAATTAAGCTGCTATCATTTTCTACTATAACCAGAAACGCAAACAAGTCTAAAAATGCTGCTGCTGCCTTTATCAGCTGCTCCTTTTTATTCAGTGTATAATTTCATGCTAGTCTACCATATCATCGGCATTTTTAGCCATCTCATAAATTTTTTCTTGCTATGTTCTATCATTATTTATGTTGTTAACAAAAAAAGGTCTCGTTTGCTTGGAAAACAATTAATTACCAGGCAATATGATCCTTGTACAAGCCAGCCTGGCATTTTTATTTTACTGAACTGCGAGAACACGCAGGCGGCTGCAGAACTAGCTGTGCAGACATGCAGATGCACAGGAGCGAGCTCCATGGTTTCCCCGCTTATTAAATATATGCAAATAATAGCTCTGGCGAGTGAAGATTCTGAACATGTTACAGCCAAACGATGGAGCGCAGATCCTGGGCTCCAGCATCGCTTTGCTGCCCCATCGCTATCTGCTGGATCACCTGGCAAAACGGGCTGGTTGGCACAAGAGTTTGCTTCCTTCGGTGGTAAAGGCTTCAAAAATACGTGTTGATGATTTGCAGCTATTTGTGACCAATGTCTCCAGGACTGAATTACCTAAGCTTGGGAATTTTCAAAATGAACGCTTCTGAGAAATATTACGCAACCGGCATTATTTCTGTGTCTTGGCAGAGGGACCAAATCTTCAGCTATTGCAACAATTGCGTTGACATCAATAGATCAAGGTAGCTGAATTCATCTAAAATTACAAACAACTAACATTGAACATATATACTATCATATATCTATATATATAGAATCATAGAATCATTTTGGCTGGAAGGGACCCTCAAGACTGAGTCCAACCATAACCCACCCCATGTCTCTGAAAATCTCATCTCCGTGTCTGTTCAACCCCTCCAGGGATGGTGACTCCACCACTTCCTATCTATCTATCTATCTATCTATCTATCTATCTATCTATCTATCATCATCTATCATCTACTTATCTACCTATCTATCTATCTATCAATCATCTACCTTTCTATCTATCTATCTATCTATCATCTACCTATCTATCTATCTATCTATCTATCATCTATCTATCTCATATATATATGTATCATATACAATCATCTGAGAAAACAAGAAAGGAATTCCGCTGAGTCTAACAGGCTGAGAACAGAGAAGCATTTTTCTAGGAACAGCTTAAGCCATGACGTGTTATATTCATTTTTTTCATACCAACCTCCAACCGCTTTGCTAAAGGAAATAATCGGTGGGGCTGTAAAAGATGTTCCTAAAGACTTCGAGCCTGGTGTAGTTCCTGAGCGCCCAGGCCTGCAGGGCGCTGCCGTCACAAGCCTCCACCGTGGGCCCGCGGGTGCCGTCCTCGATCCTGCTGAGGGTCAGGCACGACTGCGTGATGATGTGAAGAAACGTATGGGTCTGCACGACAGAAAAATGGGGAAAATAACAAACAAAAGACAAACAGCAAGGACGAGGACAAAGACGAACAAAGGGCAAAGCAACAGATGGCTGGGTAAGACAGCAGTGAAGCAGATGAAGCAGAGAGCACTCTGATGGGAATGATGGATGGAGAATTGTGTGTATTCATGAACTACGCTTTAATTGCACAAAAAACGTTCTCACTGCTCTGCACTGAGGGACCCGTCCTTGTGAGACCCACTCACTTGTGCAATTTAGATCCCATGGTGCCCTGTTGTGATGATGGCTTCCCACCACACAGTGAGATTTGGGCAGAGACGATCACAGAACCATAGAACAGTTTGGGTGGGAAAGGACCTTCAAAGCCCATCCAGTCCAACCCCTGCCATGAGCAGGGACATCTTCACCCAGACTGCTGATGTTCCCACTGCACTAATATCCTGTACTAAACACCCTAAAGCTTACTCAAGCATTATTAAATTAAAAATATAATGAATTAAACATTTACCTATAAGGAGATAAGAATTTTTTTTGCCAACTACAATTTCAGCTCTTCCTTTTTTGTGCCAATACCTGGTAAAATGAGATGCAGGGGAGCTATTTCCCTAAATTCTGTCCAAAGGTGCAGCAGCCAGTACCTGACGATTGCAGGTGCTGCCTGTGCATCCCAGGGATGCTCCTCCTGCATCCCAGTGATGCTCCTCCTGCACCCGGGGATGCTCCTCCTGCACCCCGAGGATTCTCCTCCTGCATCCAGAGATGCTCCTCCTGCACCCCAGGGATTCTCCTCCTGCATCCCAGGGATGCTCCTCCTGCACCCCGGGGATGCTTCTCCTGCACCCCGGGGATGCTCCTCCTGCACCCCGGGGATGCTCCTCCTGCATCCAGAGATGCTCCTTCTGCATCCCAGGGATGCTCCTTTTGCACCCCAGGGATTCTCCTCCTGCATCTGGGGATGCTCCTCCTGCACCCCGGGGATGCTCCTCCTGCATCTAGAGATGCTCCTCCTGCACCCCAGGGATGCTCCTCCTGCACCCCGGGGATGCTTCTCCTGCACCCCGGGGATGCTCCTCCTGCATCCAGAGATGCTCCTTCTGCATCCCAGGGATGCTCCTTTTGCACCCCAGGGATTCTCCTCCTGCATCTGGGGATGCTCCTCCTGCACCCCGGGGATGCTCCTCCTGCATCTAGAGATGCTCCTCCTGCACCCCAGGGATGCTCCTCCTGCACCCCGGGGATGCTCCTCCTGCACCCCGGGGATGCTCCTCCTGCATCCAGAGATGCTCCTCCTGCACCCCGGGGATGTTCCTCCTGCATCTAGAGATGTTCCTCTTGCACCCCAGGGATGCTCCTCCTGCACCCCGGGGATGCTCCTCCTGCACCCCAGGGATGCTCCTCCTGCATCTAGAGATGCTCCTCTTGCACCCCAGGGATGCTCCTCTTGCACCCCAGGGATGCTCCTCTTGCACCCCGGGGATGCTCCTCTTGCACCCCAGGGATGCTCCTCCTGCACCCCGGGGATGCTCCTCCTGCACCCCGGGGATGCTCCTCCTGCATCTAGAGATGTTCCTTCTGCATCCCAGGGATGCTCCTCTTGCACCCCAGGGATTCTCCTCCTGCATCTGGGGATGCTCCTCCTGCACCCCGGGGATGCTCCTCCTGCATCCCGGGCATGCTTCTCTTGCACCTCGGGCATGCTTCTCTTGCACCTCGGGCATGCTCCTCCTGCACCCCGGGGAGGCTCCTCCTGCATCTAGAGATTCTTCTCTTGCACCCCAGGGATGCTCCTCCTGCATCCCAGGGATGCTTGTCCTGCATCCCAGGGATGCTTCTCCTGCACCCCAGGGATGCTCCTCCTGCATCTAGAGATTCTTCTCTTGCACCCCGGGGATGCTCCTCCTGCACCCCAGGGATGCTCCTCCTGCATCCCGGCCCCAGCTCTGCGCAAGGACACAGGATCCATCAGCGCTCGAGTGTTTCTGTTTGAAGCTCGGTGATAAAAACGCACCAGATCAGTATCACATAATTACAGCTCATCCTAGATGAGGCTTTTCAGTGAAATCATCTTAGAATGAATCGCTCACTTCAGTCTTTTTTTTTTTTTGGTTTGGTAAGGGAAAAAGTAAAGTACATAGAAAGAGGCCACTAAAAATACCAAGAACAAACGTCCTTATACTGTCACTTTCAGTAACCAGCGCGAACATCAATGCTTGTTTTGGTTTCATTATGTATTACTGCTTTGTGTTCACTTCTGTCTATTGTACTATTCTTTTAAGGGAAAACAAAGGCACACAAAATACTTTGAAATGTAACACTCTCTCTATATTGCGTGTTTATATCATATTAAATGCCTACATTTTGTAGATTTTTCACATAGGTATAAATAGTACCAAGCATGACCTTGGTAATCCGACCAGACTTTTCTCTGGTACACAAGACAGCAAGTTTGGCTTCTGTAAATCAGCACTGGCTTTGGCAAATCTATAGTAATGGAAGCAAGAAATTGTTTGTCCCCTTCACTGATTATATTCAACATCACTTTCTAAGAAGGTGATAAAAAACCCGTGATGCTTTCCCTACTCATTTTTAAAGAACTAAGCCCTTTCAAATACATAGTAATAAGACTGCAATTTGTAGCAACGTTCACATTATTGACAATAATCTCTTATGGTAAAGTTAGTTTGATCACATCAAATCTAGCCAGCCCCATAACTTTAAGAAGAGAAACAGTCACAAAGCCTGTAATGGCCGGAAGGACGCAGACCAGTAGATGTTGACGATACACCGTGTATTTACATCATTTGTGAACAGTTATTATTCTGACCCAAATATTCTGTATGTAGCACTAACAGCCCGAGATCTTCTATGACTACGTGAGTAAAGCGGGTTTGGCAGGTGGGGCGGTACCTACGGGAGGACACCACGCCAGGTCGCGGTGACACGGCACAGCTGGAGGAGCGAGCGGGATGCGCTACGGGCCGGGTACCAGTGTCACCGAGCTTACCTCAAAGCTGTATTCCCATTTACCAGCATACTGATGGAAGGGGATGAAAAAGAAAAAGGAAATTGGAGTCAAACAGTGACTCAAGAAACATTTTTGTGAAGAGTCTCATCTCTCCAGGAAGGCAAATCCAACAGCTTTGCACAGACGCTGCGTTTGGTGACAAATAACAGCAGTTACGCAAGATCAAATCCTGGACGGTGTTATTCACAAGTGACGAAATGAAACTGTTTTCTATCAGATGTGATGTATTTACAGCGTTATTTTTTACCTGAGATCATTCACGTGTCACAGGTCAACACGATTTCATGGCACCAGTGGGACAGAAACGTGCCGGGATGTCACAGCTCAGCATCAACCCCAACCCAATGGCCCCACTGGGCAGCCAAACACCAGCTCTAGTAAACCCTGCAAAAATATCTCCCCCAAGCCCAGGGCCCCAATATCAGGGGAAAACACACACACAAATCTCTGCAGTAAAACTGGAAAATACAGTTGTATTAGATAAGCAAAATCAGGTGCTGAGGGAGCAGCTCTGGCTCCAGCCCATCGCCATCCCCACATCTGCTGATCCGACACCGCGTTTCCCATCCCCGTTCCCAAGCAAACAGCATTTATGCTTTATAAATACGTCATAAAACACCCGCCGGTAGGAAGCCTTTGAGAGCTGGGCAATTCTAACTTGGCACATCCCATCCATAGAGCTGATTTATAGAGCCGCCCTTGCGGGGTAATGGGCAGCTTGAGAAAGGGCCAGGGAGCTTAATGTGCTGCTCAAGAAGTAGGAGCGAAAAGCATTAAAATTCAATAATGGAAAGTAATGGATTAAAAAAAAAAATCCTGGCAAGACATAAAAATATTAAGGAAAAAGATGTTTAAAAATGCTGTAAACTGCCATTGCCTGAAGTGTTAAAAGGCATTTTGCATTAGAAGAGGAGACGCGCTCCTGGTGACAGCGGGTTTTTTATGTAGTGTTCCCTTGAATCCAGACACCATTAACATTTTGTGCATGTAAGCGCTTCCATTTAGACTACAGAAATACCAATATCCACGTTAAGCTTTTTTTTTCCTCTCTTTTACAGATAATATCCAAATAACCCATCCTACTGGCTGAGGAAAAAGATGCAGCTCAGTGAAACCGCCTTGGAGGAAATAGCAATAGAATACAGGTTTATGCAACCCGGAGCCATTTGTGGGGTCAGAGCTGGCACCCCAGAGCTGCAGCCGGAACAGAAAACACAATTACGGAAACACCTATTTAAACAACAAAAAATTATCCCTTCTGGATGGTAAATGATTTTATTTCAACATGGGCTTCCACTTTAAGTAGATATTAAAATATAATACTTTATTGGATTATCTTGATATTGGGCTTTGCAAAGAAAAAAAAAAACAAACTTGTTTTCTAAAAGTGATGTAAAATATTCTCCATATTGCAAATGAAATAACGAGCAATCAGCAGGTTATTGACACAAAGGTACTCTGAACAGCTCTTCTTCTTATGCCAGCTCTCTCCATCGGCAAATCCCTGCAAACTCCAACTTCAGTGTCCACTTTCTGCAAGGCGGGACTGGGAGCTATAACAGCCCCTTCCATGCTATCTAATCCTAATCCATCTGCTCCTTCTAACTTTTTAATTAATTTTTTAAATTAATTTTTTAACTTCTTAAAACCATGTCCTTTTCTTCAATGATGTTTTTCAGAGACGCGACCTGTGGCGATCTGCTAATACTTATTAGTATCTCCTCGGTCATAACCACTTTAATAACTACTTTAATAGAAAAGTAAACCTGCTACTATTCAGTACCTCCTCAGTCACAACTGCTTTTGCTTAATAAAAGAAATACTTAAATTCAATTAAAACCCTGATGGCAAGTACTTATTTATCTGACCTGCAAAGACACCGCCATCATTTTAACTCTGTCGGACTTAATGCAAAATACTCTGTTTGCACGAGATAGCTTTGCTGACACACGTTGACCAACTGATGTACGTCTGGTGTCGGCTGGTTTATCTCGGCCACCAGCCAACTGATCTCCATCACCAGCTGATAACCCAACAGGCTCATCGCTATTTTAACCTATACAATCCATACGGGCAGACTTTGTAAAGACATCGGACACTGGGGAAACTGTTCCTGCACACTCCCCTGTGCGTGGCTGACCCCTGAGAGCGGGTCCTCTGAACGAGAACAATGCAAATTGGGATTTTGGACAGAACAGCAAAAATGGTGAATTCTGGTGGTGCGGGAAACGCTGCTTCTCCCCCCAGTTCAGCACAGAACCAGAAGGATATAACCCCAATGTGTATCTCCACCATGGGGCTTTTTGGAGGGGTGGGGGAGTGATTAATAAATTTCTTAGAGATTAATCAAATAATTAAATTAGAACTATTTCCTGCATATGAAAACCAGATTTCTTCCTACTTCATGTTGCTTTTCCCGGGGTAACAGCAGCCACTGCGCACAGCACACGCATGGGCTGCAGCCATCCGTAAAAACCTATTAATATACACTAAAAATGTATTAATCATTCCAAGTGCGAAAGGCATTTAGCGCTAATTCAGACGCTTTTGGTATGAGAAAATGAGAAAATGGGGATTTTGGAACAGCGTGCTCCAAAGCAATTAAATCTGATACTTTCACAAGCAACTATGAAAACATCTGAGATTGACCTTTCTCATCAGCACCAGAAAATCTCCGCAGCTCCTTGTCTGTTGGTTGAAAAGACCCAAGCGCTAGGAATATCTATGACAACTGCAATATTATTGAGGGATGTAAAGTCTTAGAAAAGACTTGATGCTTTGTATATTATTACGTTTAAATACCACAATCAAAATAAGCTAGCACATTTTAGAAAATTTAATAACACTATGTAAATCAAAGAAAATTATCTGAAAAAAAGGAATGGATACAAACGCAGCCAAAATGTTGCAACTGTTTGTCTGGTAAAATAAAGAAGCATCACAGGCCAGTTGTTTTCTTGGGAAAAAGCCCTCCCTGTGGGGTGTGTGTTTCCTCCTGCACAACATCAATAAATTGGAAGGTACATAATGGGATGGGATGTGCTTTATACATAGGACAAGCAGCAAAACCATTGTCTCAGAGATCCCTTATAGATATTAAAGCCAAAAAGGGTATTTCTTTTTTATGAGCTCCATCTAACGGCTGATTTTATTTTTACACAGCTACTTAGAAATTTGCCATTATGCCCAACATAAGAAGACAGCACGGTTCCACTGTTAAATATATAATACTTGGTTGAAAGAAATGCAGCTTTTTGTGCAGAAAGGTAGAAGGAGCTATTTCTATGCAACATTGGAAATACTTTTTAAAAGGGTGCATGTCTTTTGAATAGGTCTGTATTTTTCTGGCTCAGCAATCATGGAAATACGCCGATACTAATTCAGCATCTTGAAACGGAGAGGAGGGGAGAGGAGCCGTACGAACACAGACCCTCTTAAACTGCAAATTCATTTTCAGTAGCTTGGGCCCAAAATATTCAAACAAAAGCAACTGGTAGTGTATATATATATATATGGATCTATCTATCTATCTATCTATCTCTCTCTACACTTTTTGATCGGTAACCTGTGACACCGAGTCCATATCCTCAGCCAGCAATCAGCACTACACTCCTCACCTTCTACTTAACCCAATCTAAAACCAATTAAAAATCAATTATCCCCTGTTGCAGGAATAAAACGAAGGAGGATAGAAGACCTTAAATCTTCCGTGCAAATTGCAGGCATGAACATCCTCAGAAATACCTCAAGATTATCAAAATATTCATGCGTTTTGTGTAAGAAGAAAAATAATCTTCTTTATTAGAGACAAAATTAGTTTAAATTCTAAGATTAAACTCAAGAATGTATCAAAAGTTACCAAACAAACTGCATCTCAATGGTGAGTATCGGTGTTCTGCCTGGCAGTTCAATATTATGCAATGGCAGGTCTGTCTGCTTTTTCCTTACCATCAAATGTTAGAAAGTTCCTACCTTAAAGAAAATGCTAACACCAGAGTGAACTGCACTGTGCAAAAATGCGCTTCCACACCCCAAAGCTAAAGCTTAAAATGAATGTTTTAATTTTCATCTGCTGTTTCCTGCCTCGTTTAAAAAGAAGAATTATTCGGGCATAAAATCCTGAGATATTTGCACGTATTTTGCGTTAATTTTACAAACTCTCCTCAAGTTGCCCAATTTCTTGAGGCTGCGCTCTCAAAAACCAGAAAAAGCCGCTTCCCGTCCCATGGTGACGTCGAACTCAACAGGGAACGGGGATATGGGAAATAATTAAACACAAGGGAAATGGAGAGTCAACATCTTTAAGATCTAGCAGACATAAAACCTCTACGTGAAAAACAAACAAATCTTGCTTTCGACTTAAGAAGTGCAGAATACTTTGGATTTTTAAGAACGCAAGACAACTCCAGCTACTAGACAGGAGCTCTTTTTAAGCAATCATGGGGTTTTTGAGCCCCTAGTACCTCGGCATCGTAGTCCCAGAGCTGGTTCCCCCGCATGTGGTGGCACTTGAGCATGAGGACAGGGCCGTTGAGCCGCGATACGTCCAGGCACAGGTCGTCCGTGCGGATCTCCTTGTCGGCCGTGTACGAGAACACCTGCCACACAAAACAACAGCGGGGATGAGGAATTAGCAACAGTCCTCACCGGCGGAGCATTCGGAATATACAGAATTTTCACCCCTATGGAGCAGAACTACGCTGTTCTGCAGCCATTGAGGTGGTGCTGCCTTGGGCTGCACACGTGTTTCAGGCAAGTCTCTCTGCTAATTATACTTAAGAGAAGGAATATCACATTTAGGAAAAGAAATTTTACAGGGCAAAGCTCAGGCTTTAATGCCTGGGAGTTCGACAGAATCAGGGTCTTCAGGAGGAACCCCAGGTTCCAGTGTAAGCTGGGGAATGACCTATTAGAGAGCAGTGTAGGGGAAAGGGACCTGGGGGTCCTGGGGACAGCAGGGTGAGCATGAGCCAGCACTGGGCCCTGGTGGTACCTGGGGTGGGTTAGAAGGGGGTGGTCAGTAGGTCAGAGAGGTTCTCCTGCCCCTCTGCTCTGCCCTGGGGAGACCACACCTGGAATATTGTGTCCAGTTGTGGCCCCTCAGCTCCAGAAGGACAGGGAACTGCTGGAGAGAGTCCAGCGCAGCCACCAAGATGCTGAAGGGAGTGGAGCATCTCCCGTGTGAGGAAAGGCTGAGGGATCTGGGGCTCTGGAGCTGGAGAAGAGGAGACTGAGGGGGGACTCATTCATGGGGATCAATATGGAAAGGGGCAGTGTCAGGAGGATGGAGCCAGGCTCTTCTCGGTGACAACCAGTGACAGGACAAGGGACAATGGGTACAAACTGGAACACAGGAGGTTCCACTGAAATTTGAGAAGAAACTTGTTCCCGGTGAGGGTGTCAGAGCCTGGCCCAGGCTGCCCAGGGGGGTTGTGGAGTCTCCTTCTCTGCAGACATTCAAACCCGCCTGGACCCCTTCCTGTGGAACCTCAGCTGGGTGTTCCTGCTCCATGGGGGGATTGCACTGGATGAGCTTTCCAGGGCCCTTCCAATCCCTGACATTCTGGGATTCTATGATTCTGTGAAATTTCACACATAAACCAAACCCATCATTGGAAAAAGCCAAAATTTCCTAAACTAGCTCATTGTCTTCCTCCTTGCCTGGTGTCACACTGTAACTGGAACAAGAAACACGGCCAAACAATCTAATACTCTGAAAATCACTGATAACATTTACAGCACTATCAGAGTTGAGTTTGGATTCAAGAATCACTCAGACGCTGTACAGATATTTCATCTTTTACTATGCTCATTAGTATGAGATTTATCCATTACCATTTATCCTGAAGCAACTTCTAACTTTAATTTTCAACTCATTTGTGCTAGTTTTTTACAGTAAACATATTTGCGTTTTCTTCCAGCCTCTGAGACATGTTTTTAGCCTCAGAGAGATGTTTGCTTCTCTGTTTTAGAGAAAGTAAATACTCATATTTTGAAATGCGTTTCCATTTGCATATTTCTTTTTCCTCTCCTCTTTGATAATTGCAATACACTGTTCCATTATATCTTTTGAAAGAATAAGTGATGTCTGAATTAACAATTACAGAAGCCGGGGTTGAAAAACACGCCGTCTCAAGAAAGAAAAATGAACGCTAATTAAGACGATGTAAAATTATCAGGCCGGCGTTTAGCTGCCATCCATATTAATTATAGATATAATTATATTAATGCCATATAAAAGCAGAGGGTGAGGGACATGCTGCAGTTTATAGCTAATTAAACAGCGTATTTCAGGGCACACGTGGCAGCACAAGGCTGGAAATGCTGCTCCAAACGCGGGGCTGGTTGCAAAGCCTGAGGAGCTGCACATCCCCGTGAACATGAAGCTATTTCTAGTTTTCCCCTCACCTCTCCAGACAGACACAGAAATGTTCCACCCTCTCCTGCTTTTCGTGGAGCCGAGCAAAACAAAAAGGTACCACCGATTTTCCACCAACGCCTTGTCTTTCGTAATGCTTGCAATCCTGATAGAAACAGATTTAGTGCCTATGCGCAGGAGCAGCTTTTTATAGGAATTAATGTATTTTTGCATTCATTTTTTGTTAATATCCTTTATTAATACATTTCCATACAGTGAGTTCAGAGGCAGAAGAAAACCCTATAAAGCCAAGGTCCATTAAAGTCAACGCTTGAGAACAAGACGTCGGCCAAACGGAACTGAAACATGTCTCACATATCACCAATAGTTTCATTGCTTCTTCCACGTGAAAAGCAACTAACAATGTATTCCTCCTGATAAACGTCTGAGAAATAATCAGTTGGTTCAACATCAGTGAAATGCCAAGCAGCATCATTAACTGGAAATCAGTCGAGTGGTCAATACAGATTCGTAGCCATTTATATTTGTATATGTATATATTTATAGGGGCTGCAATAGCCCATGGCCAGGATTTTGCTCTCCTAATATCTGGTTGTCCTTTCCTTTGTAAAACAGTTCACCAGGGTATTTTGTCAACTCAGAAGAAGTCTAATACTGAGGATATTGTTCATAAACTCTTAGTTTGCACTTCATTATATGGAACTAAATCTTGAGGATGCATCTGTAGAATGAAGGAAGAAGCCTGACACGCAGTAAAGACAGTTATACACTGGACATAGCTAAGTACTGAATAACCTAATTTATTCTGACAACTACTTTACTTATCTACGGAACTCCCAAAGGTAAATTTTGAATTCACCTCTCGTAATTGGTTTAAAATATTCTAATAAAAGCTGCAAGGAAAGCGCTTTTCCTCTCCTCCTGCGAGTTATAGAACAGGTTTTTGTTCTTGTTGCTCTCACCGTTTCTTTTCACCCTGAAGGAATATATTGAAACTACACCCAAACAAACCCACTACGACAGTGTATCCCCCCAGGAAGACACTAAATCCACTCAAGGGTCATTTCTCAGTTTACTGGGTGACCTGAAGATGTGCCCAGCTCCAAGCCCCTCTGTAAATAGCTCATGGGTTCCCCTGGGGATGCTCTGGAAGTCAGGATCAGATTTATTTATAAAAAAAGAGGTTATACCAATATCTTAATGCCATTAAAACAACTCGTCCCATCCCACAGCCGCCTAAACCCACAAACGACACAGACGCTGCCAAGACAGAAGTGACTTTCCCATTTTACAAAGTTCATACTAAACTTGTTCTCAACCTCTAACCACAAGTGCCAAGAATTCATTTATCCCAACGCTTGGCCCCAAGGGGAGAAACCCTGTAACTCCCACTGAATTCACCCTAATCCAGGGAAACACCGTAATCACCGCCCACTGGCACAGTCTGAACTCAGTAGTCAGAACTACACTAAATGGCCAAGGTAAGAAAAAGAAAATAAGATAGAAGAAAAGTGGTTGGTGGCATCTCCTGGGGACAGGGAGAGTGACAACCCTGGGGACACCTCAGGTTGGTGAGGAACTCAGGTTTATCACATTCGGAAAAAGCGCCGGGAACCAGGCTGGTGTCACCTCATTGTGCTGGTGGCACCTTCCGGAGACCCAAACCTTTGTCCTCCAGCACAGAATCCTTTGTCCTTTCCTAAACTCTTCTTCTATTTCAGGTGCTTTCAGCATTTTGCACAGAAAGCAAAAAACCTCTTATTTCTAGCTTCACAGGAGTGGGGGGAATGTGGGGCTTTTGGCGTGAGTTTTGTTTGGGGTTGGTGGGTTTTGGTGGTGGTGGTTTTTCTTCATAAAGGATGGCTACCCACATATCTGCAGCAAAAAGGTGTCGCGGGTCCAGGTCTCTCAGGGTGTCCCTTCTGCTGTGCCAAATCCCCACTTCTTAGCAGGTCCAGCAAACACGGATTCTGCATTTTACCTACCCAGCCATCACTACCACGATGTTACCCACCTAATGCGACTCTTCCCACATTCCCTGGTGACTATTTCTGCCCATTTAAAGAAGCAGCAACTCAGTTTTGCCATAGACTCTAAAAAGAAGGCATTACTCTCATTCTGATTGTGCTAAATAAAAGAAACTCTTATTCAACACGCAAGCACGGCTCCTTTGCTCCCCCTTAATCCCAGTTATTCGAATAGTGCTGAAGATCACTGAGCTCCATTGTGCAGCATCCCCAGCAAATCCAGAGTATCACACAGGTCCTGCCCCAAGGTTTAGAACCTCAGCCCATAAGAACAATGTGAACTCTGCAAGGGGAACCATATATCAGCAAAATGGGCTGACAAAATACAAGCAATAACTACTTCTATTCATAATGGGCCTGTTTAGAAGATGGAAAGCTACACAGAAAGGCGAGTTAGGGAAAAGAGGAGATGGGAAAAGGTGAAAAAGGCAGAAAGAGCGAAGAAGGGCTAAGTTGCTTTCTGGTAACCCCTTACAAAACACAAGATACTTCAAATAATACAATCGAAGTACTGAACTCGTGCAGTCGGTAGTGGGTGCTGCGTTCCTTACCCAGCGAGCTCTCCATGGGGATAATGGGGTTTGAGACCAGCTGCACAGGCACTGCCCAATTCTGCTTTTTTGTGCCTAACTTGTATCAGTCACCTGCAAACGTGTCTCATTGCCGCTAAACTGATACTGTGATAAACCAACAGTTTTCTTCTTGTGCGTAAGATGCTTTTAGATGACTTACTGAACAGCTGCAGCTGAGAAATGAGCTACCTAAAGACGTAAAGCCTGACTCCTGCATTAGTTCTCCGTGGCCCAAGCGCTGCAGTCAGACGGCTCTGCTGGCACCAGATACAAGTTGGTCGCACTCACCACCACGTCTCCCTCCTCCTGACCTGGCTTCAATTTGACAAAGCCATCAGAATTACGGGGAAAAATAGAAGAAAGCTTTTTCCAAACATAAAGCAAAGCAAAAAGTAGAGAAATAAGGCTCAACTACATTCAGAAAGGTGCAAAGAAAAAGAGGTCGCAGCACGTTCTGCTGAGTTCCCAGACGAAGCCGGTGATGGGGCAAAAGGAGATGGTGCAGGAGCACCCGCGGCAGCAGGGAAGGTTCGCATCGCAAAACCCAACCGAGCCCAAATTCATCAGCTCTGCTGATGTGCATCCGAGGCACTGGAATACGCAAAGCTGACTGTTACTTATACAGAGAGCAGGTACGGCCATCAGTGGTGCAATGAGCTCAGTGATTTTACTCCCTTTCAAACGTACTCAAGCCACAAGTGAAATGCCCCACGCCTCCACTACTCGAATTTCCACTAATGAAACAACCTAAATTTGCATGAATATTCTGCATGTTTATACTTCATACACACATTTTAGAAAGAGATTAATTCAGCCACAGGTCATGTAGATTCTTACCCGTTTCATTTTAAAAAAGAGTCTTCCCCAATGCCAAACAATACACTAAAATTCACAAACAAATTTTCTAAAGTTAGCATCTGAAACTTTGAATGCATTTCTCTGCACTCTGATCAGTAGGAATCTATTCAATATATTCACTCGGGTACTCCACTGGACCTATGGATTTGTACCCATATGTTTCCAAACTCTGCAGCTGTAACTGGAGACAATGACTTTCTGACCACTTCTAAACCCCTTACGCTCAAAATCTCACACATTTCGGAATTTCCAGTAACATTTTTGCCAACTGCTGCTATTGTTTTTTATAGCGAAACAACACGCCTACACCTGAGCTGCAGGACCCGAGCACCGCTCAAGAGATTATTACACAACACTCCTTTGTTTGATTTCACCTGATTTCCTCCCATGCCGTGGCAGTTGAAGATGCCGACTTTTTCATTCTCCTTGCGGCCCATGTTGTCTAAACACTGGTTGGTTTCCACGTTTCTAATCTGAAGAAAGAGACGAAACGTTCCTTAGAGAAAAATGGCTGTAAATGTCACGTTGGCGCAGAAGAAAATACATCACTGTGTGAGAAAGTCCATTTGCGGTGCTTTCAACTATCTGAATATATTTTAACTTGCAGTTTGTAAATGTGTCGCACCCCCGAAAGAAAATGAAAATAATTACAAAGAGCATAATGAGATTTTAAATTACATATTAAGCATAAGGATGAACAGCGCGCAAGGACAAGCTCATTCAATGCCCTGCGTTGTTTTGTTTAACAAATACAAGAGGCTTTTACTTCTAAACAATGCCCAACTAATGGCTTGCCCAAGATAGGCACTTTTAGTTTCTTCCAGCAGGGTCAACTCTTCCCCAAGAGGGAAAAGCAGCGTCTGAGAGCGCCTGACGTCTGGTTTCACGAGCATAAGCTTTGTGAGCCATTAAAAAGTCCTTAAATAAAGCTTTTCCCTCAGAATCTCTGCGTCCTCAAAGAACAAAGACACTTAGTGAACATCTCTGCTTAAACAAACTGTTTCTATATAATTTGGCCGTAACGCAGCTGGGATGAGGCAGCTTTGTTTTATTATACAACACCCAATGTGCCGAGCTCCAGCACATAAAAACCCCGGCATGTCCGTAATACTTATTTCTTAACCCTCCTCATCCATTCGTTCACACGGTTGTACAAACGCTCCCTCTGCTCCTCCTCGCTCCCAGCAGCACCGGCTCGTTTTCTATCATAATTGTGCAAAGCAAAATAACATCTCTGGGTGCCTCTTTTGGTAAAATGGTTGTGAAACTCCATTTTGAAATATTTCAGCGGCACTTGGTACAAGTCTGAGTTGTCTGCAGTTCCCTGTCCCACCTTCAGAGGGTCACCAGTGCAGAGTAAACCAGCACCTCTAGACCGGGCTTAACGCAGCAACACAGGGAAAATGAGATCGGATTAATGATCCTGGGGAAGGGTGGCTCAGCAAAGCTCATGTGGTCGCTTCTTAATCTGCTCTAATGTTGTTAATTATAGAATCACAGGATGGTTTGGGTTGGAGGGACCTTCCCAGCTCCCCCAGTGCCCCCCCTGCCATGACAGGGACATCTTCACCAGCTCAGGTTGCTCAGAGCCCCGTCCAGCCTGGCCTGGGATGTCTCCAGGGATGGTTCAGCCACCACCTCTCTGGCCAACCTGGGCCAGGCTCTCACCACCCTCAGGGCAACAATTCCTTCCTCATGTCCAGCCTGAATCTCCCTCCTTTAGTTTAAACCATCACCACTTGTCCTATCACAACAGGCTCTGCTCAAAAGTCTGTCCCCACCTTTCTTATCGTCCCCTTTTAAGCACTGAAAGGCCACAATAATGTCTCCCCACAGCTTCTCTTCTCCAGGATGAACACCCCCAGGTCTCTCAGAATCACACAGAAAGAAATCCCACCATCTTGTTCTGGGGAGGAATCTCACAGAGGCTCATGCTCTTCATTGCTTAATCCTCCAGGAGCTGCCCAAGGCAGGAGAAAGGCCCCCGGTGCCATCTGATAATCAACCCTATGGTTTCCACCACTTCCCAGGTGCTTTTCAAAGAAATGGTCAGTGAAAGAAAGTGGTTTTCTGTGGCTACAGCAGCAGGTGTTTTTCTGGTGTCACCCGTTCCATGCGCCCATGAGCAGCTGGAGCATCGCTGGCAGCAGAAACGCTGCAGGCACAGGGGGATAGGACAGCAGCTGGCCAACCCTCCTCCTCTTCCTCAGACCACCAAAGCCATTGCAGTCCCCAACTGCATCCTAACGATCAGCTTGAATGATAATCCCAGCTCAAACGGTCATCCCGGCCTTTTTCCTTAAATCAGCTTTTTGGTAGAAACAGTTTCAAGTATCTCATTACATTTGCACTGCACTGTATTAAAGAATAATTTTCTCAGATTTATTACCAAAAGCAACTCTTAGGAGCCAGCAAAGCCCATTTCCCACCCAAGGGCTGCTGGGCATCGTGTTCTCGGGGTTGGGAGGAGAAGCATGGTCACCTCCTGACCGGTCACCTCACCCCGCATGCCCCATCATGGACCAGCTGGGGACTAATGATCCCAGCTACACCAACCGAGGCAGATGGTTTGTCCTGTCTGAGCCTAAAAGCCTGCGGAATGAGAGGAAAATGGCTGAGAAGCACGCCTCTGATGTTTTAAAAATTGTCCATTACTGCTGCTGATGGTACCTGAGCTTCACGTCTGAAAACCCACTTTACCGCTCAACTGGCAGCTCTAATAGCCAAGTCTGAGTTTTAATTCAGTGATCCCACCTGAACTGCTGTTTCCATAGAAACTGAGGCTGTGTTGGTAAAAATAAGGTGTTTTAATAACTATTTTATTACTATCTCAGACTTTTGTTTTCCAGTCTGACAATATCGTACAAAACCTTATTATCTGACACTTGTTAGATAAGTTCTTTCCTTGCTGTAAAACCATGTTTCACTTTATTTTGTCATAGTTAAACTAGAAATCCTACTGTGGCCTTTATTTTTCACTACAATCGCAAGTTTCAATAGTAAATTACTTCCCTGGATGTAAAAAAGCCATTTGCTCGTTTGATCGCTATTCCAGCTGTAGCTGTAGCTATCTTTAAATCAAGCCATTCAAGAGCTTTTAAAAGTCAGCGTAGGTGCAACTCAATAGAATATTTTAACAGCGAATTATCTGAATTTTAAAGAGACTTCAGTTCTTGGTGGCACCGGAATCACCGCGCTCTTAGGAACGTGGAAAACACGGTGGCCACGAACAAACACATCTCTTAAAAAGGGAAATAAAAAGCTTTTTCTATTCTACATGTAAGTGAAAGATAGAAAGTCTCCTCCAACTACTGCATGCTATGTAATGATCTCAAAGTATTAGTCACAAACCTCACTTTGCTACTCAATTTAAAAGATAGATTTGTAATGGTGAACACAGACATTCCGAATCGCAATGCCCCCTTACTCCAGATTTAGAGAAAGCATCATCTGCTCAAAATAAAGGATAAATAAGATCCAGAGAAGGCACACAAGCACTTCACTCCTTTCTCCAAAACCACTTCATCTTCTCAGCGGTGCCTCCATCTGCATCATTTGCTTACTGCTTTAGTGTAGCAAAGGGAACGGTTCGTACCTCACCCAGCGAGTAATAGCGCCGTGGAATCTGGGAGTCGGGGTAGATGTTCTCCAGGTACCACGAGAAGGGTTTACACTTCAGGTTCTCCCTCAGCGCTTTCCTGACGGATACATCGCCGTAATCCACCTTAACGACACCTGGAATGGTGACGAGAACAGATGATCAAAGCGCCGCTCCTGTAAAGCTGCAAAGCATAAATCGCGGCTCCTTCCCCACTTGTCACCATTGCCTTTTTATCAATAGCCATTTGCTGGAATTATGGTACAGCAAGACGTGAATACATGTGCAGCAGCCACACTGGAGATCTCTAAAGCATTAAATAATTAATTCAGCAAACTGAAACGCTTGGAAAATTATATTTTTTCTTTCCAGATAATTTATCAATTCGGAAAGGTTGGACCACCGAACTCTTTGCTTTCTTCACATTCCAAAATACTAAAGAAAGGAAAACCATATCCGTTCACATTGTTACAAACCATGTTTTCCACTGCCCTGGGCAGCCTGTTCCAATGCCCCACAGCCCTTCGGGGGAGAAACTGTTCCTAAATCCAACCTCAACCTCCCCTGGGCAACTTGAGGCCGTTTCCTCTGCTCCTGGCGCTTGTTCCTGGGGAGCAGAGCCCGACCCCCCTGGCTCCAAGCTCCTTCCAGGCAGTTGTAGAAAGAAATACGGGCCACAAAAAAAAATAGAATAATAATCCAGGAGAGGACAAATCAGTTGGAAATCCTCCCTATACAGTGTGTTCTTATTTAAATTAAAACAATCTATGGTGCTTTCAAAACTTACAATAGCCATTTGAGCAATTTGGTTATCTGTTGATGCTATACCAGACACACCATTTTAGTGCCAAAGAAAGAAAGAAAATCATCTATTCAACTTCTTTACTATTAAAAAAAGAAGTATAACAGGCAAACGCCATTTCGTATTCTACCTGCTTATCAAGCCAACTTTTGCAGGAGTGCGCGTGACTTTCCGAGTTTAAAATAATATTGAATCAATAACCTGCAAGATCCCTTTCAATACCAACACACTCCAGCCAGGGCAGGAACCGCGCACCACGGAGCGGAACACAGGCCAGTCTGAAGGTGCTTGGCCAACCTGCGTTACTAAGACAATAACCAAAAAGACAAAAAGCATGTCAGATACTCTCTGTAGCCTAATTTAATTTCAGATGAGAGCTGTCGTCCAAAGAAACAGCGGCAGGCAAAGTGGCAGTAACTGCCAGCACTCGGCTGGAATAGCCTGGGAGGCACTCCAGACTTGTATCTGAAATCCATGCTGCGTTTCCACCAGCTTCTGCTTTCCATTATTTATGGGATCTTATTTTGAAACTGTCATAGAGGTGAAACTCCAAGGATTTCGGCATATTCTGCTAGGAAACCATGCCCTCAAGCACAAGATGGTATCAATTTTTAAGAGAAATTCAGTACACAACAGCAGTAAAACTATTCATTATATGAACAAATATTTTGGATACCCACTCCTCTACATATTTCCAAGACTGGTTATGTCTTTAATAAATTAGGTTTATGTATCATTGTGGAAGTGTAGGATACGATGTAATTCTAGATAATTAACTAAAAGACAGGATACTCTCCAAACGGTTGCTATGGGCTAAAGTCAAGGCAGGTGCTCCTGGGCAGCTCTCCAGCCCGATCCCAATGCTGGGCGACGGATGCTCCATCAGCTCCGGATCAGATCAAACTCCTCAGAAACCAAATGCGCTTTGCTGGTGCCAAGAAGTTAAGCGACATTTACTCAGGCACCAGGAAAGCACGAAATTTTAAACTTCAGTACACAGAAGTACTCAAATAAACCCTTCAACCGTAGCCTGCATAGAGAAATTACATCATAACAACACAGGGGATGGTGGAAAAGCAAAGTCAAACCCAGGTTAAATCCAGGTGGTGCCATCCTCTAGCAGAGGCTGTTATTTAATATTTTGCCTTTTCAAATGGCAATTTTTCTCCATGTACAAGCCATGCAGTCCCTAGCTTAACTTACACCACCTAAAACACCCTCTGCTTCCATCCAGTCGCATCTTCTGGCTGTTCCGTCGCTTTGTGACCCTGTATTCACCACGAAAGGACCAAAGGAGACAGACACTCGGAGCAGAACCTCTGGACCTGGCTGGGCATGAACACCAGTTTTGCTGCAGAGAATTTGTCATTTGTACATCCCGATACTGGAAAACCAAGAACACCTGCCCGCCTTGGAAAGCTGTCTGTGCAATGTGTGCTCCACAGGAATGAGCTGGAAACAACTTTGTTTTTCAGAAAAGCGACTTTATTAAACAACCAAAAAGTTACGTTTTATGAGCAAGCTTTTACGGGCAAGGGGGAGTGGGGGTCTGTAATTGCAGCCTCCTCTGGATAAAGAGATGCACATACCGCTATTATCTGTGTTACTCAACCCTTATCTATAATTAAGCTAATCTTCCTCATGGGAAGGCACTGGAAGCATCAGTAGAACAGCAATATTTGGGGTTTGTAGTGCCTCGTTCTGTGGGGATCTGATGAAGCGGAACACGAGGAAAACGGATACTAATGCTGTTAGAGTGAACAACGCGGCTTTCCCCACCGCACGCTCACACTTGAATATTCCAGTTACAACCCAAATCAGAAATGGCGTCTCTCAATGAAAACACCCTGTGGATTCACCAAACACCCTGCTTCTGTTCTGCTTTACAGCTCTTCCAGGGATTTCTATTTCCACACTCAGTTCAACCCTGCAATTTTTGGAGTAGAAAACAATAAACCTTTATCCACTCAACCTGACTGGACTTCATACCTGAGTTTTCTGCAACTAAACAAACTAGAGCAAAATAAGCTATAGTTTTACACGTTGATAAAACTCAGCCATAGAGACCGGGAGTCTCCGGTGGGTTGGGCACGTTCCCTTCCCTGAGGCAGGTTCATCTCCAGGCTCTTCAGGACTTGGGATCCCACCGGAGATGCAGAGACAGTGGCCACCAAGTCCCCCCATTCCCAAAGCTCCTTTATTATATATTTTCCTCATTCTGCAGGAACTCGGTAGCATTTATCCACCCCTCACATAGCGACACCAGCACACACACCGCGCTTTGTCTTCACTCATTCGTATGGATCTCCAGCAAACCTTTACGTTCCCTTCTGCTTCATTTAAACCCAAGCTGCTATCAGTCAACACCTATTTATTGCCACTGCTCGCTAAATAATCGATGGGACTCGGAGGAAACATAAAAATAATTAATGGCTAATCCATCTGCTTGCGCTTAAATAAGAAAACGCAAGTAAGGTGTCCTTGAGAGCAGGAAATAAATGAAACATCACAAGAAGCTGGAGAAAGCGCAGCGTGCAAAAGAATGGATGATAATAGAAATATCTCAGGCCAGCAGCAGATGGTTTGAGCAGCAGCAGATGCGTTTCCAGCAGAACCGATTAAATGGTTGCAGCACTGCATTACACCTGTGTGGTTTTAATGGGCATTTCCTGCAAACTGGCATACAAGGGCACAGTTTCAAAACTGGCAAAACAGACATTAATTCATGATGATAAACATGAACATAAAATTCACCTGCAACAAAAGAGAAATTGCCTAAGTGAAAAGAATCTTCCTTATGTAAGGATAACGTTTTGGAAATCGGTGCCATGGTGACCAGGGACTTGCTGCCCCATCCACGTCTCATTTATATTGCCAAAAAATACGTGTAACTCGTTAAAAAGCAAAACAAACAAAAACGTGCTAACTTGAAAGAATACCCTCACCACCCACCTTATTTTAAGATAAATATAATCCTCACCACCCACCTTTATCTTAAGATGAATACAGGTAGCGGTTTCATAATAGAAAATATGGTATGGAGTGAAGACTCTGAGCGAAACGTCAGCTATAAATGCCTGGAGAAAATATGCTTACGATTCCTAGCATAAAAAAATCTCCTCACTCCAGTAAAGGGGTCAATATTGTCAATATTTCGGCAAATAAAGCATTGCATTGTAGCGTGTCGCGCTTTTAAAGCTTATTCTATGGCAAAAGATTGAGACTTTAAATGTTGCTTTACCCTATAAACACACCCGTGATGTGTGATATTTAAACACGCATCTTTTAGACAGAAAGACAGAGGCGAATTCAACTCTTACACTGCCAGTTTTCTCCAGACAATAAATAAAACAATATCACTGAAATAGCTATCAATGGGAACATTCCTATGGATAAAATTCATCCTGCACCAAGGTGTTTCTCGAGTCCGCGGCTCAGGAAGGGTTTACGAGACGGCAGAGTTGAAAACAAACTTCCAGCTTTTGCTTTAAACACCCAGCCCCAAAGAGGGAAAGTTAAGCAGTACAATTGCTGAAATACTAGAAGAATTTTGACAGGTAAGGAAAGCGTTTTTCCTGTGAAAACCATGAAACCCTGCTGCATCATAGCCCTTTTTCAGACTAAAAAAATACGGCAAATGCTGTTTTCAAATGTAAACATCTGTCTTCTATCACCGTTCATTGCATTAAGACCAGACAAACAGATGAGCCATCAGTCTCTACGTTGTCAGTATCTTCACCTGGTCGGAACTACCATTTTTATTACTTAGAGTGCTAACACCACATTCTAGTAGAGTAACACCAACCACAAACGGGATGAGGGCGAATACTTTAAAATCAAGAATTAATTCAACCTTCCACTTTTGTTCCTTTTCAGCACTAGTCACTTGGTATTTTTGGAGACCCTTGACCATTAAGTGGTGTTTGAAGAGCATTACTCATTCGTACATCATTGCCTTTGATAACTACGTTACCTGGGTGAACCTGACCAGCCAGCTGAAGGATACCAGCACTGTACATGCATTTATGTTCCAAAAACCCCATTCAGGACACATGTGAGAGCGTTGGCTTCTCCGGGCTCAGACACCTCCTCACCACCTGTGCAAGAATCTGTGGGTGTCTACATGGACACATCACTTTTACTTGAGAAGTTGGGCAGCAGTCAATGACACTACGATGATGAGCGCCTTGCAGCACAACTGCTTTGATTGAATATTTTTGGTGTGTGTTTGTTTTGTGCAGTTATTTTTGCGGTTTGGCTTTGTTTGGTTTTGTTTTTCCCAATGGGGAAGCTCAATAAGCGAGGGCTACCAGTGCGGTGCAGTTTGGCAGTGTCAGTGCCTGGAGCCTGGCTGAGCAAGGACCCAGGGCAGGACCCGCCAACCACCGTGCGGGAAAACCTCTCCTCAATTTGCTAATTGCTTGCTTTTTCAGATTTATTTTATTTTCCCCACTGCCTTTTTCTTTTTTCCCTCTTTCCCCCTTTTTTCCTCTTTCATTTTTGAAATTTTATTTCATTTTTCCTTTTAAAAATATTTTTCCATTTTCTTCCATTTTTCCTTTAATTTTCCTTTCTTTTCTTCTTTTCCTTTTTTCTTTTTATAAGCTTCCATTTTTTTTATGTTTTCATTTTTTACGTTTTAAAATTTTCCATTTTTCTTTTTTATTCTTTATTTTTTCCTATTTTCCCTTTTAAAAATTTTTCCATTTTTCTTTTTAAATTATTTTTGTTTTCCTTTTTTCTTTTACATTTTAAAATTTTCCATTTTCCTTTTTTTATTATTTTTAAATTTTTCCTATTTTTACTTAAAAAGTTTTTCCATTTTTCTTTTTAAATTATTTTTTATTTTTTCCTTTTTTACCTTTTAAAATTTTTCCATTTTTACATTTATTTTTTTCTTTCCTTTTTCACTTTTTAAAATTTTCCATTTTTCTTTTTTATTCCTTTTTTTTTTTTAGTGTTTTCCTTTTTTATTTTTCCCATTTTTTCCTTTTTATTTTTCCATTTTATTTGCATTCTTTCCATTTTTCCTTTCTTTTCCCTTTCTTTCCAACCCCGCTCTCCCGCGCTCCGATGCCGCCGTCCTGCAGGTGACGGGGCGGCCGCACCGATGTCACCACGGGATGACACCCCCCCATTAAATGACCTTACCTTGGCAGGCGTGCACTGGCGGCTCTCACAACCCTCCAGCACTAAAACTCTAAATAGGTAACGGAAGAGTGAAAATGTTTATCAAGAGCTCTTACTTCCCAAATTGATACACTCATTATCAGCCTAATTATAGAATTACACTTGGAAGGAGGATTGCGCATCATCTGTTGGGTAAATCTGGGTAAAACACAGGCACTTATATCATAATCTCAAATTAAACTATAAAGTATTATGTTTAAATTCTCAACAATGCTTTAAATAAAGCGCTCAGAAAAAAAATGTAACTTTGTGGTTTAGCCTTATTTTAATAAACTAGGTAGGAATTGGATCCTCACGGAGTATGAAGACGATAAAGAGGTTTTGCAAGGCACTAAGTGTTCAGAGAAATGGAACTATTATGTGCATTATCTTTTTCAGCTGACTGTGCAAATGCAAGGTCTATTTGGAGCATGTAATTATTTCCATTCAATGATTAGATACGGTATTTTAATGCATAAATTGACATAACTGCCGACATTCAGGAATATACAGGCTGAGTGGGATGAGATATGCTGAACCAACTTGAAAAATAAGTGAATAAGGCTGCCAGGAATATTGTGCTGGTGACGGGAACAGGCTGAGAAGGTCCATACACACAAATCTATCCGGGTATATAACACGTATGTGCTTATGGGGGTTGGAAATAATTAAATAATAATTAATTTGCACATGAGAGACAAAGGTGTTGGTTTAGTAGCAAAGAACTACCTGGGGTGTGATCCTGCCCTGTTGATTTACATCAATTACACTGAGAATTTAATGGCTGACGGTGAAAAGAACAAAAAGCTGGTTGCTAAATATACTAACTGAGACTAGTTAATATTAAGCTGTAAGCTTGTTTTAATTAGAGATGCTGATGAAAGACCGATACAGAGCGAAGGAGAGAGAATTGAAATAAGGGAATACACGGCACCTGGCTTTGTAGCTTGGCACGTTTTGCCTCACCACGATGAGGTCGGAAAACACTGATTTTGGGTGCTTTGCATGCCCAAGGAGTCAGGAAAGACCATTTCTTGCAGTCAGGAAAGGGTGAGGATTTGTACCAATTTGGGAGGAAAGTCTCCTCTCCCAGCCCAGTCACCCAGCACCATTTCAACCTTGTCAGGAACGAGATGGGCATCGAAGCCACGAACGTCAGGACACAGGTGACACGCAGCAGCTCCTCCGCTATTCAGAATCAAGGTTTCGTATTGTTTTTTCCTAAGAAAGGGAATTAATTCAATTTGAAGCGTACCCAGTATTTCTGAGACTTTTCCAAACGCTCCTGAATTCTTTGGCTCTGATGGCTCTGATCACGCTGCAGACTCTCAGGCTCCTGCCAAGAAAAACTCTAAACTCCCTGTCAAATGCAATATTTCTACTGAAACAAATGGGAAATATTCCCAGAGAATTACACCTTGTGATCTTGCTCTGGTTTTCAAACCCGTCCCAGCCTCAGCCGCTCTGAACTTCAAAACACACAGCAAAACCAAAACTGCATCATTGCCCCACACACCAGTGAAATACTCCACAAATAGAGTAATTATTCTACAAGAATTGTTCCTCCTCTCCTCACTACGCGGCAAATTAAGCCTATTTTTCAACTCAAAATGTTCTGCAGAGTGTTTAATCCGTATGGGTTTCCTTTTTTTAATATAGGTTAGATACATTCGAAATTCTGGTTCCTAATTCAGCAGAGCACAAACAAACGGGCAAGAACCAGATACAGAACGGCCCAATTCAAGGGTAACCAAAATTACCGGCTTTTTCTCTTATGCACACACAGCTTGTACAAAGATAAGGGAAGGCAGTAATTTCAAATAAGTCTAAGACCACAAAGAATGTCAGATGGGCTCTTTGTCAGTGGCGCTGGATTTTCACTAGCAGACAGCAGCAAGAAAGCAATTTATAACTTGTTTGATCAAGACTTTTGCCTTGAAATATAATTACTAGGCGTGCACCCTAATTATGCCAAGAAATATACTTAACAGGACGCCACCGTGAAGAACCATTGGTTCCTCCTTCTCTTAGGACATCGTCTAAGAAAGCAAATGAATCAGGTCCCGGAGGAGAACTGGGAGATGAGTGTTCGCTGATAGATAAGAGCTTCAGAGACCTAATTACTAAAATGCAACTTTCTTTGTTCTCTAACAGAATTATCGAGAGATCTGTATTTTTCAGATTAATAAACCAAGAGAAAAGCGTGCCAGACAAAAGGATAAAAACCCAGCTTAATAATACTGTGAAATTATTTCTGACATTTAGAAATGACCTATTAAATAATCTACTACTTCCTATGCATTTTTATCAAGACTTTTTTCGTTAAAATGCTATTGCCAACTTTATTTTCTGAAACTTCTAAGTACCTTTCTCCTCCATTTGATTTTTAATCCTGAGGGTCATCATCATCATCACATTTTAACTCTCAATGTAGCATATTGATAAACTACTCAAAAAAAGATGAGAAAATATAAAGGAGACGTACAATGAAACTCTTTGCAGTGCCTGAAACAGCAACACATTTAAAGTTTTGATTCATATAAATCTTGTCTTGCCAGCATCACTGTTGATGATGCCGACAGTTGATTACTGACCTCATGCCACCTTTCTATTTCAATTAAATTTTGTCCATAGGTTCTCTATTTGAATCACGTATCAAAATTTTGCGCAAATACACACGCGTAATGCAGAGAGTGCATTCCGAAGCACTACGTTTCCGCTGATTTGTGCCCATTTCAGAAGCGAATTGCACTTTGTTTGCAGAAGGACTTTCTGTCTTCTTATCTTCCCTCTTTTCGGATGGAGACGGCGTTTTCAGAGCCACCTTGGTATCACACTGGTGTAAAAGAAAGTGCGTCCTACTGGATGTCAGACTTGAAAAACGGTTGTTAAAGACAGTCTCGCATTTATATCTGTGCTCTGGAGCCTAAATTAAAATGGTCTATGGCAGGAATTGGTCTGCTCAATGGGAGAAGGGATGTCTCTCATCTCGGAACCCGGCTGATGAAACGCAGGCTAGAAAGCCTAATATTGGACATCCAAGTTAACAAATACTGCTGACAAAATCCTCCCCCACTGCTCGCTGGAACCTGGGAAATTGTAAAGGGAGGCGCAGAACTGACTATTCAAAGTGATTTCAGAAGCTAACATAACAGGGAGTAATCTGTAATTTCTGTCCCAGACCCAAGTGCTAATGAGGAAACTTCGGAACGCACATTCATTTGGCCTCTTACGTGGCAGGTGTCCTTCTAGACAGGGTCACTGTGGCTTTGGGTATCAAGAGCATCTGCATGATTCCAAACATCCATTTCGGGCACTTTCTACCAAGCTGAACTGCAGATACTGGCCAGTCCAGAAGATGGCAGGTCAGTATTCACCACTCCTTCAAACCTGGAGAGCATCCATCCACCTACTCATCCATCCATCCATCTACCCATCCATCCATCCATCTACCCATCCATCCATCTACTCATCCATCCACCCATCCATCCACTGCTTTGACAGAAGAAGGCCACACCAAGTAAGTTCTACACTCAAACTTAACCTTTTGCTCAGTACTAAATTCCTCACTCCAGCAACTCAGAATAGCGTAGTAGGAATTATTTGGAAATAAAGGATTAAAAACCAAACAAAACCCAACCAAACAATTAACAAAATCCAAACAAACAGAAAAATCAAGGTTTATATAGTTTCTACTCCTGCCGCAAACAAATGGATCCTTGTTTAGAAGCCCCCAAAACAAAAAGAAAAGCAATGGAAGAGAGAAAGAGCGAGACAGAGATAGTTCCCATCCAGGATTTGGAAATGTTGCATTTAGGAATTAGAAAATCACAACATGGCCAATTTGGAAGTGTTTCTTAACTGAAATATTCACACATTTTAGAAAAGTATCCAGCAGCAGTTTCATCTGGCACCCTTCTTAAAACTGAAATTATTCTACCATGTATTATATATCACTGTTCTCATCACCTTTAAATGCACTTTGCTAATATCTCATTTAAAATGTATTGTATTTTAAATAGCCCTTAGTATGGTACTTTTAGAACTTCAGCTCACCTCAATGCTTCAAAGCAACTAACTCCTCATCAGCTGAGAAAAACCTGCTGTCAAAGCAGAATATAAAAGCACGGAGAGCGCAAAGTATTCACCACATACATTTTGTGGTGAATATACGTTGCTAGTATTTGCATGCCTCACACTCGGATGAAAATGTACGCTTTCAGGGTAAATTATTAGAAATGCATTTAGTTCAACAAAAATGCAATGGGAACTTGCTATTATGAGACTGCACAAAATAAGAACTTAATAAGGGAGAAGTGAATTAAGGAATAGCTAAGCCCATGTGATATATTTATGGTTTGAACTTGACTGCGTCTTACATGGGTTTTGAATTCACTTTTACAACATATCAGACATTCGTCAGCATTACATTAATTTTTCCCAATTTATTCCCTTCCTCTTGCAGAAGAACAGAAACCAATTATGTTAGAAACAGTCAGCTGAATTTTCTGTCACACGCCCTATTCTTTCAGCTTTAATTGGGTAGATATAATTACCAATTATAAATGGCATGACCCTGCCTATCTCACGAAGTTCAATTTCCATATTTAAGAGGATCCTCTCACTGCGGTTGTTTCTCACTCATGGTATGTTTATCCTCTGCGTTTTGTTAAATCCAGCACAAGTGGAACCCATCGTGCACGTCCATCAGAGGTGGCACGTGGTGTCCGTTCAGTCGTGACAAACGCCAGCAGCTTTCACTGTGGACCTGTTCCTCCAGCTGACGGCGGCAACTCATCCTCAGGGTGACTTGGAAGAAGCACAGACAGCAGAGGACAAACAGGATCTGGAGATACCAACAGGTTCTCAAGCCCCTGCTCTGCAAGGGGCAACGGGTACAAACTGGAACATGAGAGGTTCCACTTAAATATGAGAAGAAACTTGTTCCTGGTGAGGGTGTCAGAGCCTGGCCCAGGCTGCCCAGGGAGGTTGTGGAGTCTCCTTCTCTGCAGCCATTCAAACCCGCCTGGACCCCTTCCTGTGGAACCTCAGCTGGGTGTTCCTGCTCCAGCAGGGGGATTGCACTGGATGAGCTTTCCAGGGCCCTTCCAACCCTCAACATCCTGGGATTCTGTGAAAGCACTTCTGCTGTTATTTCTCACCGTTGAGTACATATCCATGCATGCACATCTGCACTTACCCGCATGTGCCTTACATTTACACTTTCCCTTTTTCCAAACAGCTTTAGAGAACACCATACGACCAGGAAATAACCTCTCACCTGGGGATATGATATAGAAGAAGTCCTTGAACTCGTCCATCCAGACCTCGGCCAGCCTCCTGTTGTTCTTGTTGATGACGTGGCCGGTGCCCCCGGGGAAGGTGTACGGCGTGGCCTTGCGGAACACGTGTCCCACGTGAGAGCAGGTGACGATCTCCAGGGAGCCACCACACTGCCAGATCTGGAACCCAAACACGCACAGAACGGTGAGCCAAACAACCAGGAAACAACACCCAGGTCACAGCAATGCTCTGAGGGACCGGGAGATCGCTCCTGATTTACTTCCCCCCAGGTCACAATTCAAACAGGGAATTTCAAGGAAAAGCTTACAAGAAAAGAGCAGGGGCACAACTCTTGGTAGCAGTGGAAACGCTTTAACTGCAACGTGGGCAAATGGTTCACGTGGTTCTGTGGCCTCACAACATAAATATACACCAGCCATGGCCTTAGGAAGGCGCCAGGCTGTAGTGGGTTAAGCTTAGGGGAGGGATGTCATCTGTGTATTTGAATTTTCCAGGATTTAAAATAATAATAATAACAATAACAATAATATCTATTATTATTATTGCTATTGTTATTGTTATTATTATTAAATATTATCATTAATAATAGTAATAATAATAATTACTATTTAAAATATTTAAAGAAACAGAACTTTCACTTTCATACATATATATAAATATATATGTGTCTCTATTTTTGAAAGCAGAGCAATGTTGATGCCCACCCCCAGCAAATGCCCAGCAGATCTGGGTGAGCATCACAGACAGCGACAGAAAGCAGCAAGCACAGGTATTCTGGGCACCACACAACCACGAACACGACAAAACCACAGAGGTGAAGCACAGACACAAAACGTATGCTCTCTGGTTCCTATGCTGGTGAATATCATGATCAACTCAAAAAAAACAACAATAGGTACAGACAAAGAAGAGAATTTGATGAAGTTCTAGGTGCAAACTGTCCCTTTCTGCTACTGGAGGCAAAATCTGTACTCTGAGTAATCTCGGTGACTTCAAGATGTCTGCACAAATATATATATAAAATAATCCTGGGCTATAATACCCTGTTGTTAAATGAAATAACCTATTTTCCTGTCAAATCACTAGTGTTTTGGTCTGATATGAATCAGTTTGCATATTAACTGCTCTGCAATGTTCCACCTCTCTGGGCTCTGAACAGATCTATGGAACAAACCAAGGGCTGAAGGTCCACATTTGCAGAACTGGAGACACAACACGGGCAACACAGCGAGGATTTCCATGGGATGCCCACAGCGTTCGCAGCTTTGCTGTTCTGCCAGACAACATTTATTCCTCGGGATTCACTCCTCATTCAGTTTCACTGACATTTTTGGCATCACCAAAGGACTCACCAACTGCCCAGCTCCTGATTTAGGCTCAGCCCACCCTTTGCTTTAGTCTCCTCCTAAGCAGCCAGCAGGACTGACATTTACAATACCTCTTGGTAATAAAACACAGAGTTTAAGAACCACTGGGTGTTTTAAGCAGGATCGCTGGTACAGCCTTGTAATTAGAGCTCCTCCACACAGGCAGAAGTTACCATAGTAACTTAATGCAGATCTTACTTCATCAGGGCAAACCCTTTTATATAATTTCATTAGCATGCTAAGTGATGTACTCTGCTGGGATAAGCAACGACAACATCGAGATACCCTTGTGTTTAACACCTTGTGTTTTGCGGCTCAGTGACAACCAGGCGAGACCTGGGGCTGCTGGTGCTGAGGAACGGGCGACTGCGCCAAAAAGGGAACGTGCACCAAACCACCATAGATGCCACAGGTTCGTTACGGCCAGGGCACTAACGAGCACACACAATTATAGGAGCTTTTTGACCAAAAGCTCAGCATTTCCCCCAGGTTGCTCATGTTCCGACAACCATCCCAGCAGGAAATTCACCCACACCAACACTTCTAAAATTTGTATCCCTGTACAGTTTTTAAGCCCATTTTTGGCTCTTCTTGTACGATCTGCTATCTCCTCCAGTTGTCACAGGAATGCAGACGAATCTGCAACTCTGTTCACAAGAAAAGGGTTTTTCTCTTTTCAATATTATTAAAAAGGCAAGCCAGCATTCCTCAGTATTCCCTGGAAACACGACTCGTATCATGGTCCAGGATTGCGGGATTCCAGAGCTGTGTTCCCAGCATAGACCAGACACACTATAGTAACACGTGTGATCACTCCTCATCACAACTATGCTGAACACCAGAATACCCAGTTCAGGTATTTAATACCCACCAGCAGCTTTTTACCAACACTGGTGGCTGCTCCGTGTAATTCCCCAAGAATTTTTGAGAAAAACTGCCATCACATTTTATTGCAATCTTTTCAATTTTAATATTAGTAACATTTTTTAATCCAGTAAAATTTCCAAGAGTAGAATCTACTTGATCCAACAGCTTGGGAATCAGTATCTTACTATCTTTCCTCCAACACACCCAGATTTTCTCAACGTGGCAATGATTGCACAAATTATTGCTTTATTACAGCCCTCCTCATCATCCCAAAGTCCCCAAAGTGTGAACCCCAGCCCTGGGGGCAGCAATATTCCCATTTACCGACCTCCTTTCCACCATAATGGCCAATACAGGCGGTGACCAAAAGCACCGCAGGACTGAAGACAGCCAGGCTGCAAATATTCCTGTACAAGATAGAGGTGTCTCATTAAAAAGAAAAGTTTGAACTCTAATTTTCACGCTGAATTGTTCATAAACCAGCTACTGTCACACCATAGTTTGGAAGGTTGAAGGTGCCTCCCTTCCCCTCTCCTCTGGAGTTTAACCCTTCTCCTTCCCCCTGAGCAAACTGCCCCAAATCCACTATTCTTCTAACCACGGTACTTCCATCAGACTTCAAACCCCTCTCTGCACCTTCCAACCCAGCACATTCCAGGAGTTTATTCCCCACTGTCTGTGAAAAGTTATTCAGTGAAAAATAAACCCAAATCCAGCTACAACTTTCCAGTTCAGACACTGTGAGCGTGCCCTGTCCCCAGCCTGACATCTCCTCCTTCAGCACCACCAGTTCCCATCCATCTCCATCTTCTCCTGACTCGGGAGATTATTTCCAAAATGCCCCTTATTGAAATATTTTGCTGCAGAACAGATGCAGCAGATCTGCCCCATTTCCTCGGCCTGGAAAACGAGCGGTCAAACCCAGCACGTTGTGATTTAGCTTTTAATAAAGCCACACGAGATTAACTCATCTCCTACTTCTCTTTTTGCTTACAAACACTAATTCCCTTCGGAGTTTGTGGTAAAACATTGCATGCCATAGAACTGAAACTAAGGCTTGTATTTGCCCACATAAATTATCCCTGTTTCAATATAGGCATGAATTATTTAGAACTACCTTGGATTTCTCAGACATTTTAAAACCATTCCCATCACTGCACAAAACCACTGCATCAAACTCGGTCTGACCTCCCTGCAGCCCGCTCCAGGATTTTCTCCTTTTCTGTAATTTTTGAACACTGAGTCAATGCCAATTCCCACAGATCTCAGAAATATTTAAGGCTAATAATAATTTGCAGGCAAATAAAAATAAAACAACTATGGGGCTTTACTCCTCACCTTAGAACAAGCAGTACAAATACTTCGTGTGGCTCTGCCGATGTTTGCGTGTGTTTGGGTGGCTGGAGGCTTAGATTGGGTATCAGGAAAAACTTCTTCAGGTTACAGAGACAGAATTTGAATGTTAATAATTCTATTTACGCCATTTTTGAAAATATTTCTTTACATAAAGGGGTCCTTTTGGTGCACGAGTGTTTACGGATGATGGTGTCAGATTAAACATCTCGCGTATAAGCACAGATCAAAGCTACAGTCAAAAATCCCCAAAGACTAGTGCAGTCACAAAGTAAGGTAACACGCACATACAATTACATTAAATGAGCTAAGCTTGCTGGCTGCTATGCGGTGATGCATGAGTCATAATTAGGAAAAAGAAAGAAAATCCTGAAAACTGTAATACCAAAGATCTCTGTAATGAAATCAACCAGTGTATCTTGGATTCCATATAGAAACCCAAGAATCCTGACATACAGAAAAATTAATGCGGTCCCAAGGAAGCGAAAGACGTGTGCTTCGAATGTAAGCATACAAATGTATTTTGAGTACAATCTCTGAGCAAACTCTGCTCCCAGAATTAGTTAATATAGTGAAACAGCTAAGGAATATTGAAAAGCGGAGAGAGAGATTTCCAATCTGCCTGCCAGGTGGCTGGGGATTTATATACCCCGAATTCCGCTCGCCAACACACAAAATCAATGGCAATGTCAGGGTGAGCTTCTGAGAATAATCTGGTATGCAATTTACATGTGCTATAATATCAGGATTTCCATAGATTGAATACTACACTGTTCCAAGTGAATTAAACAGCCTTGCTCCTTATTCATTTACTACAAGACTTCCTATGAGAGTAAAACCAGAAATTTCAGAGGTGGAGAACAACATATGAATACACCACACCACTCAGGAAACGTTTGCACACCCTCTTCTGCACTTCTCCACCTGCCAGAAAACTGAGAATACCCAGCAGCTCATTCCTGTTGGAGCAGAGCAGGCATTTCCTTTCTCCAGCCTTGCTTTGGCCTATTTGGATTATTCTAGCAAATAACCATTATTTTATTTGTTCTTGTTTTTTCTGATGGACTGATTATTTTTAATCCCCTTTCCAAAGCTGTGTGAGCTCGTTTCTGACTATCGAGTTTTCAGGGTATTCTCTGATTGGGAAAAAAACGCTGACAGAATTCAACAGCAAATTAGAGCTGTTGAAGGATTCAGTTGGATAATTGCAGGTTTGCAGGCGGCTGCTGGATGAACCTCCCCAGCCCCTCCATGCTCTTTGTTACCAATTTTCTGCACATGTTTTACAGCAGACACATTTTTTAAACTCACAGGCCTTGGTGTTTTGTTGCTCCAGCCATACCTGATGTACTCAACTATTCTGGTGATTTTCTTCACAGACGAAAGCTCTAAATAGCAAGAAATGGCATGGTTGCTGGCATTTCCACGGTCATCTCCTGGCACTGGAAGCACATCATTGTATTTCTGTTCTTGCCCTCTTATTAGGCTGATGTGCGTGTTCCAGGCTGGTAATAGCTCTTGAAATTCAACCGGGAAAACCTTCTGAGGATATAATGTCCTCTAATAGTGCCCCAAAACTCACGCGCTTCTGCTCGCTCCGCCTCAGTTTTAACAAAGAAATTAAGAATAAGGGCAGAACTGCTTCCCCACTTTTATCCCTGGGGCTTTCTGTGGAGAGCATGGCAATCCTTGGCCTTCCTTTTCCCACGTATTTTGGACTGAGATTTTTAATTTAAAGACAAAATTTAGATCACATGGCAGTATCCTCTCTAAACTGATGTAAGTTAAGCCCATCGCTGGCTTACTCACACAGGCATTGAATACAATTCAAGTCCAATTTGAAGTGAGACTCAAGCAATGATTATTTAGGGGAGGAAACTAAAATAATGACAAAAACAAACCCTCCAATTATTATTAATATTACGCAAACCCCAAATCATCCCACCCAGGAGCTGAATGACCCACACCAGGAATCCCGACAGAGCACAACAGCATGAGATGAAGACAGAAAACCACCATTAAGTTGCTACACTTCAGGTTTTGCACATATATTGGCATTATTCAAGCAAGGGCGTGCATGAAGAATATGGAGTTTGGGGCAGCTGGAAGCTGCAGATTCGCTCACATGCTGCTCTCAGCAGAAGATCAAACGCTTTCTGCCAAAATGAATCTATTACACCAGGGAGCGCGAAAAGGCCGTGGAATTGGAAATTGTTTTATTCTGTTGCGCTTACAAGGCCTGACAGAAAAATGATCAGTGCTTGTATCTTTGTTAACAAAAATAGCCCCTGCCAAAAGGAGCCCGTGGAGAATTCTTCCAGCTATTCTTAACAAATATCACCTTGTTTGCCCCTTTTTATTAAAGTTGGGTTTTCAGGGAGTATAATTTTTATGGTGTAAACCCAGTGTTCCTCCAAAACCAGAGTTAAATGGTTTAGAGCCCTCGCTAATGAGAATAGGACCTTTCGCAATAATGACACAAAATCGGTCCTGAAAGCGACAACAAACACCAGCTTTGAGATTCTTCCCTCTGCCAGGGTTTAATGTGCATCAGCAATTCTGCTCATTGCACTAAACCAGGCGAGCATCACCTCACAGGAATCACACAGGCTGACACTTGGTGACAAATAGGCAGTGATACACAGACTTAGTCTACGAGAGGCACATCTTTAACACCTTAAAGCAGCGCAGGGCTGCCAGGATCACTTCTAAAGATGTGAAAAACAAGCTTACTAAAGGGCTTAAGTTAAAAGTAAACTCCTATGTAGGGGCCTACATACATCCGAGGAATATTCTTAGGGGTGGAAATCCACTGATCTAAAACATTAATGCTCAGAAGAAGTAACTCTACCCTTCTGAATGATTACGGCTTATAGAAAATGGCCTGAAAGCGCTTTCAAATTCTCTGTTGATCCTCTCTAGAAATACCCGCTTCACAAATATCTTCAAAAGAGCTTCTGTCAATGGCAAACGGTCCACAAACCCAGGCTGGAGAGAAAATATAAATAAATGAAAAAAGGAGGATATCCCCACGATGTGCTATGGGTACTACATAGGCACACCAGCGTTTATATTGCATATTTACTTAAAATGCACAAATTGTGACACATCAAAGATGTTCAAAGTAATTTCCAACATCCTTTCTAACAATTACTCATCAAAGGCTCAACTTTCCCATTTTCCTTTATGTCTGAAGGACAACGGCCAAATGCTTTTCACCCCAAGAGATTTGATCCTTGTCATGGGCAACAAACACCCCTGTCCCCAGCATAGCCCTTTTCTGCCAGAACTTGCAAGTCCATAATGACATACACTTTCAAAAATTGCTGTTAAAATAGATATTTGAATTTTTTTTAATTATTTTTATTTTTTTTTTATACTATACAAACGTACATCTCGTTTAGGTCAGTCAGCATTTGCACTAGCTCACGGAAAGCCTCGTTTCTTTTATAAAGGTATTACTAAAATAGACATTATTTTGAAAGTGTAAAAATCGCCAAACAGTAATAAAACATTTCATGCAGTAAAAAGGACCAAAATACTATAATGAGGCATTGCCCAATATCTGGAGGATTGACATTAAGCCATGAGTTGCGTGACAGCTCAAGCAGCAGCGCCCTGCCCGCAGCGTTACAGCACAACTGTGGGTTTTGACAGAAAATGAAGGAAAACGGCAATTACCCTAAAAGACATTTCAAGATTCTCGCCACCCCAGATATCCATTCCTGCATCGTAAGTTCCTATCTCTTCAAAGTAGTTTCTGTCAATAGAAAATAGGCCACCAGCCATAGTAGGGGTCCTAGTTGAAAACAAAAAGAAAAGAAAACAAAACAAAAAAAAAAGAGGAAAAAAGAAAAAATACCTTTTGAAAGACACTGTGGAATTTATTCAGTGACACTACAGTACATTTCACTACCTCAGACATTTTGACTATAAATAAATTCTACGTACAGCAACTTAAATATCAGCGAGGAGCAAGGAGGAGGTTTTGGCTGCGCCCCCCACAGCCGCCACCCCCAAAATCCCATCTCCAGAGGCCCTTCAGGAGCATTGTCATGGGAAAGTGGATGGAATTTTGGCCTCCTGCATCCAGAACAGCAGTGCAAATCCAATCTGAAATGCTTAGCGAAGACAGTTTAATGCCTCAGCTTTGCCTCGCAGGGAGACTAAATGTGCATAAAATTACCAGGCGTAATCTCTCCTAACAGGATTATAAATCCTTACAACGGGCAAATCCGGTCAGAGTGCAAGTTCTCTTTGTGTAAAGATGTCCTGTTTCCCTATAAATATCTGCTTTACGGTTTTTCTGCATTTCGAGTTGACGTGAAATGAAAAGTGCTCACCCCAGTTGGCAGGAACGGGGCTCAGAGTTACTGCACCAACGTGTGCCCACCAGCTCACGGCTCTCACACACCATGTGCACACCAACTCACAGTTCTTACACACCATGTGCACACCAACTCACAGTTCTTACACACCATGTGCACACCAACTCACAGTTCTTACACACCATGTGCACACCAACTCACAGTTCTTACACACGAGGTACCACCAACCCAAAGCTCTTACACCATGTACCCACCAACCCACAGCTCTTACACATAATGTACCCACCAACTCACAGCTCTTACACACGATGTGCCCACCAACCCAGAGCTCTTATACCATGTACCCACCAACCCACAGCTCTTACAACACGATGTGCCCACCAACCCAGAGTTCTTACACATGATGTGCCCACCAACCCAGAGCTCTTATACCATGTACCCACCAACCCACAGCTCTTACACACCATGTGCCCACCAACTCACAGTTCTTACACATGATGTACCACCAACCCAAAGCTCTTACACCATGTACCCACCAACCCATAGCTCATACACACCACCTACCCACCAAGCCACATGTGCACACCAACTCACAGTTCTTATACACGATGTACCACCAACCCAAAGCTCTTATACCATGTACCCACCAACCCACAGCTCTTACACACCATCTACCCACCAACCCACGGCTCTTGCACACCACCTACCCACCAACTCACAGCTCTCACAACATGTACCCACCAACCCATGGCTCTCACAACAAGTGCCCAGCAACTCACAGCTCTCACAACAAGTACCCACCAACCCATGGCTCTTACACACCATGTGCACACCAACTCACAGTTCTTACACACGATGTACCACCAACCCAAAGCTATTATACCATGTAACCACCAACCCAGAGCTCTCACACATGATGAGACACACCAACCCATGGCTCCCACACGATGTATGGTGCACACAGACACATGTTCAAGTGCACAGCTAGAGGGGTTGCCCCAAGGATGGGTTTTAAGCTCAAATGTGTCCCTGCAGAGCTCCATCATGCAGATGGGTGGCAGATGGGCTGAGGTCTCAGCATCCTCGTAACTACAAGCTTGGCCAGTGAGGACCTCTGGGGACGTTAATGTGGCAGCGAATCAAGATCTGCCAGTCAAGTATTGGTCATGCTTGTGTCTTCAGATTCAAAAACAACAGCAAAGTGGGCAAGGTTGGGTTTTGTAAAGGCTCAATGCACTGAATACGACCACACACGAACATGTTAGTAGCCTCGGCCTGTCTGCAAAGGATTCGCTCACCAAAATTAACTCGTTTATTCGGTTATTTGGTGAACCGCTTCTGAAGCCTGCATGGAATATCTGATGCTCGATGGTCATATCAGGCACCTGAATCTCTACAGTGCAACATTCGTGGCACTGGTGCTTCTGCCCGGTTACAGCTCAGTTTCTGTGGGAGCTCCTGCGTTTGGAGACGGTCATGTGCAAACACTGACCTAAAGCAAGCTCATGGAGTTTTTCCCAAAAGTAAGACAACGGGAGCAGAACGGTTTACGTGCAATGCAGGCAAACACCAGAACTGGGCTTCACAAGCACTCCCACCCATGGCAGGACAGAGTCACTCGGGCACTTCCCAGATCTTCCTTGAGCAGCTTTCACGCGTCCTACATACATTAATCAGCTAGCACACACCGCTATGTGCACACATCATTACCATGTCAGGTTATGGTTGGTGTGGGTGTTACACCCCTGCACACACGCGGTGCAGACGCTCAGACCCGCAGGATGGTGCTGGGCTGCAGAGGCTGAGCCCTCACTTAAGCTCAACAAACCCAGGTAATTTGCCTGCTGTGCAATTAGTTCCTCTTCTGCAGGAGCTGATTAACGTTATTCCCAGAAAAATAAGCAGTCTAGCAATGCAATAATGCCAGACCCTGAGTTTACCAACACTTCATTCCTATTTTTCCCCCTGTGCTCCCGGCACTGCAAGCTCAGTTAATTAACCGTCCATCATTTGGACGGGGATAAACCTCCCCCGGTCCCCAGGCTGCTTTGCTGGGTTTCTGCCACAAATGATCCTGTGGGTCCCCTCAGCCATCCGGAGCTGTGGAGCAGATGGGGATGCCCGGGTGCTGTGTCCTGACACCAGGTGCTGTGTCCTGACACCGGGTGCTGTGTCCTGACACCAGGTGCTGTGTCCTGACACCGGGTGCTGTGCCCTGACACCAGTATCATGGCAGATAAACACCACCTAGTGTGGGCAGCACAACATAAAGCTGACTCTGAAATCCTTCGGAATGGAACTGTTTCTGTGCCAGATGATTACCGAGGCAAAAATAGTGCATTTAAATTAAATATCTATTATTGATTATCTAGAAACTCTGTAAGTCTGTGCAAAACTACTGACACTGATCCCAAAAGCTGTGTCAGTACTGGGGTTATTCACCCGCTCGATAACCGGCCCAGTTCCCACAGGACTCTCAGCAACCCACAAATGTTTTGGAGTCACAGAAGCATTTTGGTTGGAAAAGACCCTCAAGATCATTGAGTCCAACCATAACCCACCCCTGGCACTGCCCATGTCCTGAGAACCTCATGTCCGTCTGTCCAGCCCTCCAGGGATGGTGACTCCAGCACTGCCCTGGGCAGCCTGTTCCAATGCCCCACAGCCCTTTGGGGAAGAAATTGTTCCCAAATCCAACCTCAACCTCCCCTGGGCAACTTGAGGCCATTTCCTCTGCTCCTGGTGCTTGTTCCTGGGGAGCAGAGAACAGAAATTGTGATGAGCCCATGCCCAGCGCTGTGTGAACAAACCCCAGATCCCAACCTCCCATCCTCACCAGCTACGGACGTGAGGAGTGACACTGGTTTCAGGCAAAGAAAACCATCGCCACTCCTGTCTGCAATAGGAACCTTCATCCTCTGCCTCCTCTCCTTCCTCCTCCTCCTCTCTTTCCCTGCAGGAAGAGCCTTTGCAAAATATCCCATTCTTGCAAAGATCCAGCCTTAAGTGATTTTGGAATGAATTGTACACACAGATCTGGATCCTTCTGAAACAGCAGCTGTTTATGAAAAACAGTGTTTCCCTAATATTCACTAACTGAAATTAGAAGTGCTGAGTTTCATGCTGTAAAATGTAGCTATGCACCAATATACACCACAGATTTTCAAACAACTGAAGCGCGGCAGGCAGCTATTCTCTGTTCTGTAAATGCAGTGTTACACAAACAGATCTGCACAGCTCCTACTGCAAAACCAGCTGAAAAAGTAACATTAGAAAGTGTCCCTACAGTTCCTTTCTCAGCTTTGTGCCTATTAGCTATATTTTGCATACATTGAGTCATACTAACAAATATAGTAATACGTTATGATTAACTCTAATCATCATTCAAACCCACTTTGAACTTTATTTTGGACATAACGTCTGCTTCTCATTCCTGTAATTACTGGCAGTAAGCAGGATTCCCATTCCCATATATCTGCAACTTTTAACTCCCCATAGGAGGAGCTGCAGAACATCAAAGTATCTCAGGAGCATGGCGCTTGCTGCATCCCATCGATGTGGGGGGACAGCTCCCCAAAGCCACGTCATGTCACAGGGTCAACATCACTAACAAACAAGATCGCTATTTATATAGCTTGGAATAAGGATCATACACCAGTTTCAAGCACTGATGTACATCATCCAGGCAGTATTAAATGTAGTCAGCTCTAAGTTTAATCTGCCCTGGTAAGAAGATAAATATAATATGCTCCTAATATTTGATCTTGGATTTTTTCTCTCAATAACTAATTTATATTTGAGAAAATATTTTTCTGGAAAAAAAATACAATTTTTTAGTATTTATAACACTAGCCTGGACTGCCTTCAGCTTGAAAGAATAAAGGGCAATTATAGAATCACAGAACAGATTGTGCTGAAGGGACCTTCCCGGCTCCCCCAGTGCCCCCCCCGCCATGACAGGGACATCTTCACCAGCTCAGGTTGCTCAGAGCCCCGTCCAGCCTGGCCTGGGATGTCTCCAGGGATGGTTCAGCCACCACCTCTCTGGGAACCTGGGCCAGGCTCTCACCACCCTCATGAAGAATTTCTTCCTCGTATCTCATCTACATCTCCCCTCTTCCAGTTTAAAGCCATCACCAGAAATAAGCCATGCAGAGCCTGTAAATGCCCAGCACAGAAACACTTCATGACTTTAATACTGCAGATGTAAGAAGACAAGATGTTTGTCAACTGATTTTAGCCAAGTTTCCTGTTGCCGCAGGCAAAACCACAGAAGGAGAAATGAGTTCACTTGAAGACCAAGCATGTTTTGCCAAGTACAGATAATGTGCAAGGATTTTCCAGAGGCAAAAGAGGAACAAAAGGTTTGGCAGGACCATTGGTTTTGCTGACCGTACCCATGAACATCCACCACTGGACCGGGCCCAGCTGAGCAGGAACTGCACTGCCCACATCTTCCCAATTCCAGACCTCCCCACATCAGCGGATCAGCTGCAGGAAGCCTCAGCTTTAAGCTTCACCTCTGCACAGGGCAACCATCCTGGTTTCGCACCCAGAGAGCCCTCTGGAAACAGAAATGGGCTTTGCACTTTAAATAACAGGTTTTGGCAAGGTCTAATCATTCAGCAAGTTCACAAAGCCAGAGGTAACTCCAGTGACAGTGGAAGTTACAGCACTGACTATATGGGAACAGGATAAATCCTGAAGTGCCTCAGGACAGCAATGAATAGCCTTTGCTATTCAAATGAAATAAAAATACATATATACCCAGTGATGTGAGTCCCTGGGGCTTCTGTACCCTCAGGGCAAGGATCGTACCCCTAAAGCTACACCTGGCAGCTCCTCCGAGCTCCACAGCTCAGGTCACATCAGCACTCAAAGCCACAGCTCAGATTTTATTTCTGCAAATCCACCTGAAAAAACCACGTTCCAACTGATCCTAATGAACCTCGCAGAACGAAACATTCGCCTTGACCAGCTCTGTCTCCAGGAACAACCTTTTCTTCAGGGATTTCTTCTAAGTGGCCCCTTCCTGTTCCCATCTTATAGTTTCGATCCTAGCAAAGACACCTCGTGAAGTGAAAGCTCCCCAAGGTGGCTTTTGCTTCTGATCATTGTACACGTAAAAAAATTGTAGGTACATTTAAATAAATAAAACTTCAGTACCCGATGCCCACTGACTCCTATCCTCTTTCCCCAAGAAGGGGGTTACTGAGAAGGGTTCGGGGTGGAGATCCAGGACTCACTGCCCCATCATTAAAACTGCCCACCCATACCCACCACCTTTAAACTGGGACCATTTGCAAACTGGAAAGGCTTCGCTGCCCTTGCAAAACCTGCGATTCTTTGGGGAAGAGTGACCATTTTGGACTATTCTGGGAAAGGTTATGCTCTCGTGGTGTTTGCTGACCTGAGAAAAGCTACATAAGGGAGGAAAAAACCCCATGAGAACAAGAGAAGGGATGGCAGACTGGGGTTTAAGAACCTGAAGGAAAAAATAAGGGGCAAAAGTGGCCGGGACTGGTGTGTGAAGAGCAGGAGCAGCATCCACACAGGGATCTGGGATCAGAACCCCACCTGCCCAGGGCAAGGCATCGCTAATTAGGACGAGGGACACTAATTAGCATGAGGGACACCTCCGAATCTCCACCTGTTTGCTAAGAATACGCCAACCAATGTCCCTTTTGTGCTGGGTGTGGTAAGGAAGCTGTGGCACAGCTGCGCTGTGTGACAACATATCAGAGTCACTGAATCAAGTAACCTCTTCCCCACTAAATCCAGAGATCCCAACCAAGGCGGAGACTTGACTCAAATACCTAACTTGGCAATCTAAGAGATCCTTTGAGTCCCTCGGCAAATGTTTGGGAACTGGGAAGAAATTCCGGCACCTTGTGCCTTGGACATCACCCGAACTCCTGAGCTGGCACCAGTGAGCCGTCCTGACCTTCGCTGCAAAAACACCCAATTATACAGAAATAATACATCTGTATAGAAAATAACTCAAGAGCTTGAAAATGCACGCCTGACGATTTTAAACGCAGAAAGCAAAGGCAGGAATCTACGAATGTTATTATGAAAGAGAAATATTTTGAGTAAAACTTTTGCCAATCGCACGGAGTTTCAATGTAACAAAAAGCAGAATTTGAGTGCAGCTGCTATATTACATATATATGCAAACAAACAATAAGCCAGTGATGTTTGTATATTCTAGACTTATTCCACAAAGAAAAGATACGAATAAGGACATAGTCAACCTGCACCAGACTGAAATGACGATACAGAATGCAGAAAGCAACATGGCACAAAAGAAATGAATTCACCAACTTGTTTCTACATTTTTGATATGGGTTTGGCTTTCGTTTATTTTTATCCCTCCCATTTTCTGAATATTCAGGTGGCCTGAGCTGCCAAAACCATTCCTGACTGGCACAAGGGCTTCTCCTGCCTTTTCCTCTGGGGATGTAGAACCTATGGGTGATTCTGACACCTCAGGGCTGATGGTACCTGGAGAACCCCAAAAAGCCCAGACAATCCCCAGCCAAAAGCTGGTGGGGGAGAGGAAAAAAAAGCAGCTATTTTTTTGTTTTAATAATGTTAAGAGTCAACTACATGTCTGATTCTGGATTGACTTTAAGTGGGACTCCATTTCAAGAGAAGGCAATAAGAGCCGGGATGCTCCTGCTCCTGGGACCCTGTTTGCTCCTAACCAGAACCAAATCTAAAATGCAAACCAATCCAGCCCTTGCCCAGACTCCAGGCTCTGAAGGGCATGAAATGACAGATTTGGGCTATTTTCTGGCATAAATGAGGTTTGAAATCATTACATCCACTTGTGAGAGCTTTTATTCTTTTATTTTTGAATCTTTTTATGAAGACCACAGAAGCTATTAGAGCTGAGCAAATAACCCATTGCAAGGAACTTATTCAACGTGCTCTGTTTCAGCTTCATTTAACATTTTTCTAGGGGTTTTGTTACAGCCTTTGGTTTGAGCGATTAAACAAGTCAGGAACGACCACAGGAATTCAGGATCTACTCTTAGACCATTCTGACTGAGCTTGCGTGGTCATCGGTTTGATTTCCTAGGCGCTAGACACATGCATTCTAAGTACAAACCACCATAACCAAACACTCGGGGTCAATGTTCAAAAATGTGTGTTTCCGAAATATAGGCTAATATTTGCCTTAAGTTATGAAAAACCAGTAACACACAAGGCCAACCGGCTATTTGCAGAAACAGGGAGGATTTCAAAAGCAGGTGGTACTTTAGATTTCTGAATGTTGAAAAGAAGATAGGAGTTTTCTCAGCTCTGACAGCTACTTTGCAGCATTAAGGAGGTCAGATCTTGGTGTTCTCTGCCCTGAACAACGCGCCACAACTACCTGATGTGTTCTCTCTCATACTGCAGCAAAATCTTAGCTATTAAGCATTATTCTCTACATAAACAAGTGCTCTTGATCTGTTGGCCTTACCTGACGGGCAAGGTCCTGTCTCCTTTCCTCCTGTCCATCTCCCGCTGGGGAACCGGGTACCACCGAAAGTTCAGTTTCCAGTTAAACCCCCCGTACGTCATATCAGACCCGGCCATGTACTCAAACGTGTCGTCGCTGATCACATCAATGATTGGGCACACGACCGTTTTCCTGTTGAGAAAAGAAAAAAAAAAAAAAACACAAAAAAAACACAAACCAAAAAATTGGCTCTTTTTTAAACAAAATATTTGTTCATGTTATGCTGAATATTGGGTTTATTTTGAGGCTTCTCCGATGCTGCTCCGCCCAGCAGAGCAAGGGCCCCGCCACTGCGGCACCGCTCGGGGACACGGCCCTTGCCAGGTCGCACTTGCAGGGCCCTTTATGCGGAAAGAAGGGGGAAAATGCATCACCTTAAGAAAAGAGAAAAGGGAGGCGGTAGAGGGAGAAGAAAAGATAGAAAACAAGGAAACCAGGAAGAAAGAGAAAAGAGAAGAGGGAAACGGGAAGCAGAAAGAGGAAAGAGACAAGAGACAACAAAGAGAAAAAAGAGAGAGAAGAAGAAGAGGTAGAAGAAGGAAGAAGAGAGGAGAAAGAAGAGAGGAGAAAGAAGAGAGGAGAAAGAAGAGAGGAGAAAGAAGAGAGGAGAAAGAAGAGAGGAGAAGGAAAAGGAAAGGAGGAAAAACAAGAAAAAACTGCAGGAGAAGTGCAGAAAAGCATGAAAAACAGTGAAAAAGGAAAAAATGCGGAAAAGAAGTGAAAAAAGAAAACAAGAGAAAAAGGAAAAGTGAAAAAGAAAAGTGGGGAAAAAGAAAAAGGGGGAAAGAAAAAGAAAGCACACATGCCAGAGAATATCAGAGGTCACACAAAGTTGTGTCTGGTAAAACCAAGGGACAAGGACACCCCTCAGTGTGGGGGACCCCCAGAGCTCGGGGAAGTAAACGGCACAAGTCGGTATCACTGCTGGCATCATTATTAGTATTAGTATTCTACTGTCAGTAACAGAAATCCTGCTATAGCAACCAAAAGCTTTATTTAGAAATCAGATTTTGATACAAATATTAGATCTTCCCAATAAATTTGAAAAAAAAGCCTCATTTTCAGACGAACGAATTATTGTAAGGTCTATTTTTTTTCCGCAGCCCTCACCTGTCCTCCTTGATCCGCGCCAGCAGCGGCTCCAGCCAGCCCAGGGTGCACTCGCAATGCGCGTCCAGGAAGGTGAGCACCCGGCCCGAGGCGGCCGCGGCCCCGCGCAGCCGCGCGCGGATCAGCCCCGACCGCTGCTCCATCCGCACCAGCTGCACCGGCACGCCCAGGCTCTTCACGTAGTTCTCCAAGGAGGCCTTCAGGAACTCTGCCCGACACCCGGCCGAACGGAAAGAAAAACAAGAGAAAAGAAATTGAAATTGAAATTAAAAATTCAAATGGAAAATTAAAATTTACAAGTTAAATTCAAATATAAAATTTAAATTCAAATATTAAATTTAAATAAATGAAAATATAAATATAAAATATAAAATAAAAAATAAGAATAAACAAATAAAATAAAAATTGAAGGTGAAATTAAATTAAAAATTAAATTAAAAAATAAAATTAAAATATAAAATAAAATTAAAATACATAAAAATTAAAGACAAAATTAAATTAAAAATTAAATTTAAAAAATAAAATTAAAATACATAAAAATAAAATAAAAATAAAAATTAACAATAAAATAAAATAAAAATTAAAAATAAAATAAAAATTTTAAATTACATTTAAAAATTTAAACTTAAAATTAAAATAAAAAATAAAAAATATTAAATAAAAATAAAAATAAAAATAAGAATAAAAGTAAAAATAAAATAAAAATAAACATTAAAGATAAAATTAAAATTTAAAATTAAATTTAAAATATATCAAACAATTTAAATTTAAAATTAAAATTAAAGATAAAATTTAAATTTAAATTAACATTAAACATAAAATTAAAATTAAATAAAAATTAGAATTAAAATGACTGAACCCATCATTCTTAGCTATGTTTAGCAACTACCAAGTGCTTCCAACATAACAACAGAGTCCATGCGTCGTGCCGGGCCCTCCCAGGACCATCCTGCCTGGACTTTGCCAGAACACGGGAAATGCGTTTTGACACATTCAGAGGTTTTCGCGAAGCGCGAGAGCTGCGCTGCTGCAGTTCCCGCGGGAAACAGCCCGCACACACACGCGTGCGCGCGCACACGCACGCACACACGCGTGCACACACGCGCGCACACACACGCGCACACACATCTGCTGGAGCACCTCGTGAAAACCTCACAGAGATGGTAAAAAGCCACGATTGCCTTCCTCGCAATAACCCATCAATGAACAGTGAGTGCAAAATGATCACGCTTTTGCCGGTTTGTCTACAGTTAAATACAAATACGTGTAGTTTGGATGAATTTCACCTTTTGAGCTGTTTAGGAACCCAAAACTTTGCTCTTAGGAAAACCTGTAGTTACTTGGGCTGAAGTCTTCACAGAGAAACATTAAGCCTCTTTGTTTTCTGAAGCAATTAAGAGTTTTGTTAATGATACACAGGGCAGAAACAAACGCCAGCTTGGCTTGCACCCTCTGTCTCGGAACAGTTGCAGCTCTATGTTTTATTTGCCATTATATATATTTGGCTACTCCAGGAAAATTCATCGTTCCATTAATTCCATTCCCAGAATGTTTCACAATTCCTCTCCAGGTAATACCAGTTTAACCAGCAGACTGTTGTCTTCCTAAAGCCTGGGTTTAAAAGAAGAAGAAAACGGCAAGACCAAACGAAATGAATCACAAATATAGAGGGAAATTGGCTTGGTTTGGACATCGGGAAAAGCCAAAGCACAGAACGGGGGTTTGAAGAGACGGTGACAGAAAGAGATGTGCAAAAGGGACTGTCCTTTACAGCGATGTGAGATGATAAGCCACAGTGCAAGAACTCTGGACAGGAGCACCGTATATATGATCTACAACCTGATAACCAACCTCTGGCTCTGTTACTCGCTGGAAATGCATTTTAACCCCTTCTGTACCCCCCGGCCCGTTTGCTGCAGCCCCAGCAGCGATGGGTCCAGCCCAGCCCAACAAAAGCCACCCTCCACCCCACGGGATCCCCAAAACGATGCTAAACCACCCCAAAACCCCACCTCTCTCGCTGGCGTCGTCCACCAGGATGATCTCGGCGAGGAGGCGGCGCGGGGAGCGGTTGATGACGCTGTAGACGGTGCGGAGCAGCGTGCTCCACGCCTCGTTGTGGAACACGATCACCACGCTCGTGTTGGGCAGCTCGTCGGGGTACACTTTGGTCTTGCACCTGCCACGAAATGGAAGAACAGAACAAAACAAAAGACGACAGAAAAGGAGGGGTCAGTCTTTGATTAAATTCTACCGCTGGGACAGCCTGACAAAGGGGTCTCAAGCCTGGCGAGCAGAGGACACTTCAAACCAGTTACTGGTCTCTTCCAGCCAGAAGCCCCAAGGCAAAGCGAATTTCAAATCCTGTTTTCTCGCTAAGAAAACACAGCAGAGCATCCAGAGACACGGTCACAGCTCTCCTGGCTGCAAACACCGAGTGCCCAGCCAACGGGGCCTGACATTGCTAATTACAACTGCAGGGCAGGGAATATAGGGTGTGCAGAACAGTTAGACTAGGGTCAAATAAGTCTTTATTGGGACAAACCCCAAATTCTGTGTTTAAAAGCATACAGGCATCTGAGATCTTCCCATCTTTGGCAGTTTCTCACAAAGCAGCAATAAATGACTATTTCTCATACACTCTATGTGCCTGTTCATTGGAAGAACAAGAGGTCAATAATTTCACCTGGTTTTGGAAAACATAGAAATTAAGGCAAAGCGAGCAACGGATAGTAAACATTGCTGCTTTTGGGGACGTGAAGGAAACCTGTTTGCTTATTATAAAATAGAGCCCAAAATTGTGCACATTTGTTACAGATCTTGGACACATTTCAAAGATACAAACTCACCTACATCAACCTGTCCTCCCAGGTCAAGCCACATCATTTAAACGCACCTAATATGGATCCTTAACCATTGTCTCCACTTTTCTATTTCACTATCATATCATTTTCTGATGCTCTAAAGCAAGAAGAAATTATGTACAGCTCCTTAGTGCATCTTTTTTGTAATAATGCAAATTCAAAGCTTCTCTACAAGAAATTCTAAATTAGTGAATTATTCATTAGCAGCCTCCTCCCTACAGAAAACTTCTCTGTCAAGGGCCAAGGAGCAAATTAATAAGGTCCCTGAAGAAAAGTCACCTTGTCCATCCAGTTTCTTTCTCAAACATCATCTACCATAACTAAACTCTCTTTAACCTTTTCTTCTGCCACCGTGACATTTAAAGAAAAATAGATAAAACAACATCGTGACCACCGCTTCCAAAGTACAAGGTGAGGAGAGAATATAGAAGAATACAGAATACCACCGGCTTCTGTGGCACAGGTAAAACGTTTATGGTGTACATATATACACACAATGACATATATATTTACACACGTAACAGGTAATATGAGTATATATATATAGACATGCTTATATATACACATATAAGTCATTAGTAACTAGATCTGAGAGCAGAAAGTCCAATGCTAATAGTGACACTCTCTCTCTATATATATATATATATGAAATTATATATGCCACACACACACATCCCCATCAGTCTTGACATCAATTTGCTGAGGACCACTGAAGTTTGCTGGTAGCCATCCCACCTTCACAACTCCAGCAATGTAATTCTACAACTCTCCATCAACTGCAATCCAGATTCAAAAGTTCCGACAAACAAAATCCCTTGACTAATTATCACCCAGGACAACACCCTCTGTTTACCCAGAGGCATCTCAAAAAGGATGAGCCCAGCAGGGCAACATCTCCAAAAAAGGGCATTTTGGATTTGTGTTTTTCCTCGCAGACGTTAACTGTCCTTGGAAGGCGTCTCATGTCACCCCTGGATATCACGGACTGAAAACCAGAAGGGCTGTTTACACTCGGAGTTGTCTTCCATACTTCAAAGTACCTACACAGCTGGAATAAATCCTGCTTGTCCTGTATTTCACAAGTCATTTTATTTACAGTTAAAACAGACACAATTTTTGAAACTGGAAAAGAACCACTGCATAAGATTATGGTTAAAAATATTCAGAAATGCACATCAGTAATGAAATGAGACACGGAAAGTGTATTCCCTTTTCTTTTTGGAGTTTAACACTAATTTTGCGGTGCAAATGGAATATTAAGGAACAGAATGTTTATCATCACGGAGGATTTGCCAGGATCTTCAGTCCTTTAACTGTCATTCTCATTATTCTCCGAGGTATCTTATGGTACCCAGAGTTCCGGGCTGGATGAACGGAGGACACTGATGAAGAGGCTGCACATCCAATGTTTTGCAGCAGACAGACCAATCCAAATTACCAGAAATCAGGTCATAAAAATCCACGAAGAGCATCCTTTCCATATGTCCTCCTTCTAAATTTTCACAATGACTCCACATCAGATATTGTACCATAAAGTGAGGAATTCTTCTCTTTTTATGGCATTTGCCTGTATCCACACCAAAAGACTCTGCTGCACGTCCCTCCTTAGTCTCGCAGACAATTACACGGTGGGATTACCCCCTCTGGAGGAGGATTATTCAATTTCCAGATCAGTTTGTTCTGCAGGTCTGTTATGTATATTTCCCCAGGTACACCAAGCGATGTACAGGGATTTGTTCTTATCGCATCTGCTCATCAGAGGCTAAATTAAATTCATCCGCTTTTTAAAATTTGGGTCATTTGATTTCAGCAGAAAACGTAAATGCTGGTAGTTTGTCTCTATGAAACCATTAAATCCTTGTGTATCTATAGTTTATTAGATGTTATTGCAGCACTTGATGCACCAAGGGGAACGTTTAGCCCAGCCTTTCTGGCAAGCCGTGCCCTGTGCCGACCTCCACGAGACCCAGCAAAGCAGAGAGCGGCTCCACAACCATTTCCTTCTGCTTTCTGGGAGTTTCTGGACACCCACTTGTGCTGGTTTTGCAAATCAGAGGCCAAGGGCAAGACGTTAACCAGGCACTGTTAATGATGGGCACCAGGAACCAGACCCACTGAGATTTTTAGCTATATTCCTGGGTTGTTGATATTTGTGTGTACAAAACACAGGGTTTTGTCCAAGTTTTTGGGCTCCCTCTAAAGCCACAAGCACAACATAGACACAACAGCATAAGTTATGTGGGCACTGTGATGACTTTGGTCACTTTGCCTGCAAGAGGAACGTGAAGTATCACAGGGCAGCAACACATTAATTGTAGAATCATAGAATTATAGAATCACCCTCCAACCATTAACCCAACGCTGTCACTGAACCATGTCCCTAAGAATCCCACCTTGAAGAGCAGCAACATTTTGGGGCAGAAGCTCAGGGCGTATTTCATGTTGCATCATTTCATGTTTTATTTCTTACAGAGCATTCCTCCCTCCCTCCCATCCTCAGAAGGTTTCCAGCGCAGCAGGACAGTGACTTAAGGACCACATTTTTAAAAAGCAGCTGCTCTGGAGTTGGCAAACTGTGCACAGACAGGACATAATTAGAGCTCATTAACTGATGAGTGTGTATCACAGCTGACTCCTGCACTGGTCCTTGGGATGATTTGAGTCCAGAACCATCATTCCTACAGTGAAAACACTTATCGCTTGAATTAAGCGGAAAACATCCCTAGCCACGTCCAGCTCAGTGCTTAAAAACAAATGGAGATGAAGGAAGGAGCAGATAGGAGATACAGAAATCAAAATATCAATTGTCGCAAAGCTGAGACTGCTCTGGTTTGGAAGTGTTTGCTTTTACCAACAGCCCTTTGCTCTCTGGTGGAAACGAGACACTGATTAGTTTTCACTAAACTCGCTCAAAGCAATTTTCATGAGCGTTTGATTCACTTTAAAAGTTAAACAACGAAGATCAGTAATAACGCAGCCATACGGTAGGTGTATAATCACTGTTCTTGCTCTTAAAGCAATTCCCGTTGCCATCTGCAAGATGTGCAATGGAAAACAATCGCAATCCGTAAAAATGTGACTGATTTGCACCCTGTCCCACGCTCTGAACCCCATGCTCGTAGAATCACAGATGGTTTGTGTTGGAGGGATGTCCCCAGTGACCCCCTTGCCATGACAGGGACATCTTCACCAGCTCAGGTTGCTCAGAGCCCCGTCCAGCCTGGCCTGGGATGTCTCCAGGGATGGTTCAGCCACCACCTCTCTTGGTGGAGCAGGTCCCATGACGGGGGTGACATCTCGGGGATCTGGGCTCTGTTTTCCCCGTGTCCATCCCCAGGGAAGGCTCAGTCACAACCAATTTCCATCCTGCCCTCCCAGCTCACCTCTAATGGGCTTTCAGCCCCAACCAGATCCCCTGCTCACTTGGAAGTGTTTGTAAGCGCACAGAGGATAAAAACCTTTCCCGTCCCTTTCCTGAAATGACAAATGACTCACGCTGCATTTTGTTCTAATTCACAAACACACCACTTGCTGAAGAAACAATAAATAAGTCATCTGCTACTCAGAGGCTATGGAACACAAGGACTCCCTCTCCGCCAGCCTGCGCAGTTACAATGCAGACTGATTGTTCAACATGCCCCGACACTGAAACTCTTCCCCAGAAACACTGCTTTTCTCAGGCACTCATCAGATGTTTCTTTATGAATACACATGAAGTAAATACGGCTGTTTAAATGTGAGAAAAACACATTTTCCAAGATCAATAACATGGAAACAGAGCGAGACGACCTATTTGCCACCCTCCCCATCAGCCGTGTGCAGGCGATGTGAGCGCATGGGCTTGCACAGTGGTTTTATCCCTTCCAGAGCTGGGCTGGATTTCTCAGGGAAGAAACTCAAGGTAAAAGATCATCCGTGAAAGCAAAGTATTTGAAGGGAAAGAAATGAGAGTAGAAATATTATATAAAATTTATTAGGCAGCATTTTGTATATGATGCATTTGGGAACATCCAGAACTGTGTTAAATATTTGTAGTTTATATGACTTGAGGGATCTTGATGATTATTTAGTCGTTACCTTTTATTGCTTTGTTTTAGTGAAAAGATAAACGACCAACAGCCATAAAGAAAAGGCTGGTAATGCAGATCCCTGATGTGATTCCTCTATGTGACCACATTTACCGTACACTCCAGTGCCAGCAGTGCAATCTGTAGTAGAATTATTCAAGTTATCTAGGAAACATAGGTTTATATATATTTACACAAGCTTGTATGTAGATGGTTTATCTATACATACATAAGAACTGACACATAGGCACACAGGCAACCTCAACTTGTCTCTGTGGGTTAGCAAGGTCTCTCTCCTCACAGGTATTTATTATTTATGATGAACAATGTTCTGATGCAACACTACATTCCACTGGAATCACTATTTGCAGCACCACAATGTACGGATGATTGTGGGAAAGCATTAATATGTGCAGTAAGTAGGAAACATCTGAAAGAAATGTTAAAGGAATGGATATTAGGAACAATTTCTCCCCCAAAGGGCTGTGGGGCATTGGAACAGGCTGCCCAGGGCAGTGCTGGAGTCACCATCCCTGGAGGGCTGGACAGACGGACACGTGGTTCTCAGGACATGGGGTAGAGGTGGACTTGGCAGTGCTGGGTAATGATTGAACTCAATTATTTTAAAGGTCTTTTCCAACCAGAAACTGAAAGCATTATCGAGACAGGGGAAAAACTCACTCCTAATGTCACAAGAATGCACATAAACCCACAGCAAAAAGCAGTATAACCAGAAGTGATGAATTAATCATTACGCAGCAAGATCCTCTGCAAAAGTGCCTGTTAGAAATGACAACGCTGTAGCGAAGCGGACTGCCAAAACATCGGAAGTTACAAAGCAAATCGATAAATTCATCTTTTCACAGGTGTGGTCACCTTCCAGTCAACTTTATACTTTGCGGTTATTTCACTGTCTTAGTTTAGCATCACATTCACACCTTATTTTTGATGAATGATCAAGAACAATCTTACACAAAAAGTGATAAGTTCACCTTTAAACAGCTCATCACACCTACCAAAACTACTTCATCCCTCCTCTGTCACCATCCTTCATCCTTCCTCTGTCACCATCCTTCATCCCTCTTCTGTCACCATCCTTCATCCTCCCCCCCTGCTCCCTGCACCTTCCCAACAAAAACAGATGGCAAAACACACTCTGAAGAAAAGATTATGAAACAGCTTAACGTGATTGACTCCTTCTAGGTTATTTTGGTGTTTAAATCTCGCAGCTGAGGGCTGGTGTGGCTTCGCTGCTCTGTAATGCTGCATTTTCTGTAACACAGGGCTCTCAGTGAAGCCTTTAAAAAGCCCAGATTGCCCATTCAAGACAAGCAGCTTTCCCTCTGCCGCACCGCACACCAACACCGCTTTTGCCACATGAAGAGCCCCAGTCCAAGGACAAGAACCACCCACCCCTGGGACCCCACAGCCATGGGCATTTCTTCAGCAGGCAGTGACACCTCCTGAGCCGCTGGATGCCCTCAAAAACCAGGCAGGAACAGCCCGAGGTGTTCCTGTAGCACTCACCACCAACGCTGGCACCTTGGGCATGTACCCCCCTGTTCCCTCTCCAACATCACCCCACTTTGGTTGGAAGAGAACCTCAAGATTGAGTCCAGCCACAACCCACCCCTGGCACTGCCCCATGTCCTGAGAACCTCATGTCCGTCTGTCCAGCCCTCCAGGGATGGTGACTCCAGCACTGCCCTGGGCAGCCTGTTCCAATGCCCCACAGCCCTTTGGGGAAGAAATTGTTCCTAAATCCAACCTCAACCTCCCCTGCGCAACTTGAGGCCATTTCCTCTCATCCTAATGTTCTGATGAAATGCAGAAAGCCCGAAATCGGCCAGTTCTCATTACCCCAATAGCAAGTCTGGATGCTCAGGTGTCCCTTGCCCTTGCAGAGATGAAGACATCGCTCCGTAGCAAAGCTGCAGCCACTGGTGTTTCTTTATCTCCCTTTGGACCCAGAACACGCCGCCATCACGCTCAGATACCTCACGAGATGCCAAATCGCATCAGTGCGTATCGATTATATGCCAAGGCACATCAGGATGCTTTATCCTATGCTAATAGCACATAACGAATGTTGTGCTTTGCTTGTATATCGCGGTATTCCAGTGGGACAGCGGTGGTACCCACAGAAATACTCAACATGTTTCCATCTGCCTCTGATCTTCAACAGCACTTAGAAACAAAAGGAAGAGTTGCACTTAATTTAAAAAATATCCAGGCAAAAAACCCAGCATATTTGATGTTTGGTGGTAGTGGGAGGCCACTTCTGGTTTCCCTCTACAAAGAATGGCAGCAAAAATCTCTGTTTCACCTTGCTGAAGTGATTTTGAAACCCCAAGCACCTCCTGGGAAGCCAAATGCGGCCTGGGGTAACCCCAGCCATCATTTCTGCTCAAACACCCACAGAGCCCTCGGAAACTGCGTTTAGAGGACAATCCCACATCGCAAAGTTCCCTTTCCAAGTTCCCAACGCAATTCTCACGTGCAGATCGCCACTGTTCGGGTTCGGTTCTGCTTCCTATAAGCCCCACGCTGCAGCCCAAGTTAGCTACCACAGTGAGAAATCATGTATTTCCACAGTAAGTGATAACTCTCCTACTGCAAAAATCCTATTGCCTGAAATAGGCTCTTCCCATCTAGTTTAAATAAGATCTGTAAGTTACCCAGGGAAATTGTCAAGATGAACTCTATGGTAGAGCATTATGAGCAGAGGAGAAGGCAGCTGAGTGTCTGAGTTCCCTGCCAGAGCAGCACTAGCACCTCAGAGCACACAGCTTTAAACCCTGCTTTAATAATTTACATTGCAACAGTTCATATTTTAAACTGAAATCTATGCAAATGAAAGGTAAATAGAAATTAATTGAACAAGAATTCACTTCACCTAAAGCAGAGCTGTGTCGGAACTGCATCCACATTGTCTTACTGAATTTCCCTGTATCAAAATCCTCCCAAGCTAACCAATTTTTATATCCAGCAGATGATGGATGTGAAATACCTCATGAAAGTTGTTCCTCGGTGTTCCATTACACAGTATAAATAGCTTTGCGGTTTGTAGGAGCACAGACCCTTCACTCACTCCTTCAGCTACCGCTGTTCATAAAGCTCCATGTACAGCCTTCAATATCAAATCCTCTTTGGGGATTTTCAACCCCAAATCCATTTTAATATTTCAGAAGTTACTTCAGCAGTCACTTACTAAACACTCTGAAGTTCTTTTTATGTTTGATGAGGAACACAATAACCCAGCACTGTATTATAAAAAGCAAACAACACAGAGGACACTATTTCTTTTTCAGAGGACGATACTAAAGGCCCCTTTGTACTTTCTCCACTTTTTCCAACAAAAACCAAAGATCTGTAATGGTAATTACGGTGCAGATCAGGCTTTCTTGGATGGTTTTTGATCATGAATTTTGTTCTGCTTCCAGTGTCATTTTTCATTATATCATTGCTGAATCTCCTTTGAAATGCACCCAGCTAAACTCAACATTGTTAAGCAATTTTGAAAATATTTTAACAAGTATGAATTTTGAATCCCCGAAACACCTTATACGCAATAAAGGATGCAAGAACCAAATAAATCATTTTCACATGCTTGTGCTTTCACACAGCTCCGGAGGCCCCAGCTAAGGGGTGAAATTCTGCATATCCCTGCACCTCCACCTTCCATTTGCCAGTCCAGGGGGATCAGTGCCGCACGGCTTCTGGAAGTCGCCAAACGCAGCCTTCAAAATCCAAAGTGCTTTTTCCAGTCTGCGCACACCACCACGTAAATTACTGGGAAACTACTTTCTCTTATTGTGTTCTTACTTGCAACAATAATGCATGAATTTTCAATGGCGTTCAGGGAATAAGGTGGAGAGCAGCTGATTTCACCAGCAAGGTGAAGAGCTTCCATAGGGAGGACACGAAGCAGGAGCATCGTTATCCACGCAGGCTTATCTCCTGCCATTCTCGCAACTGCTTCAGATTCCTCCTTTGTGACAAAGTGAATTTGCTCTCCACGCCACAAGCAGCTCCCCAAAACAAGACCGTGCTGTCGGCAGAGTGGGACAGACACCCCAAAACCAGCAGGTGCCCAGTGTTGCATCCACCACAACCAGCTCCAGCAGGACAGACGCTGGGAGGTGGCCAGAGCTTCTACTGCCTCGGACAGACACTTTAAACTGGTCTTTACTGCTGCTTGGAGGTCATAAGAGACTCACTGTGATGCTGAAGCTCTCTACATACCTGCTAATAAAATCCAAACCAAGGATCTTTATTGCTTTGACTGTCCAGTGCTCAGCTGCCTGCAGAAATGAATGTATGGTGGTGATCTGGGTGCAGAATAATCAGCAAACAGGCTGCAACAGCACCTGCTTGTCTCAGTCCTCTTTAAAAAATAAGAAAAAAACATAACAACGTGGTTAAATCATTAAGGACTCTTGTTTTGGTAAAGAAACCGTGATTAGTTTGTTTCTTGCTGCTGAATGTAATTGTGCAGCCTCTTCTCACTTCCCCAAGTGAACCCAGAGACTCATTCCCACATTTCCCTTCCAGGCACATGGAAAAGCTGAACTCTGCTCCTCGCAACAACCGGCTGGTCCAACAGCAGCAGCCGCAGGACCCGTGAGAGCCACGAGCGGGCAGAGGGGACGGCTCCGCTCCCAGGAGCCAATTTCACACCTACATCAGAAAACGGAGTCACAGCTGCTGGCCGGGGACTCTGTGGCCAGGGAGGGACATGGGGAACCATCCCTGGACCAGCTGCAGAAACAGAAACATCCGTCCAACACAAACGTCCGTCCAACACAAACATCCACCCTTTGTGTTCCAACACCGCGTATCTTCCCAAAGCGCACACCACAGCAGGACTAAACACCTAAAGGTTTAACTTCTTGTTATGTTATTTAGGATATTTATGGGAAAACTAGGAACGTGCTGATCCTTGCAACAAGGGTAACCTTCCCAAACTTTAAAAACGTGAAATAGCCGTGTAATTTTAAAAGACAAGTAAGCCATGCCAAACAAACCCTTCAATTAACCACCCTCAGCAGAAGATCCGATGGGAAGGAACCAAAGTCCCAGCAGGGCTGGGGGCAAGAGGAACTGCAAATCCATTACTCGGGGCAGGGGGAGGAAGAGAACAATACTGCAAATAACACTGAGGTGTTTGTCACAGGATCTAAACACCCTTTCTTTTACATAAGCTGGTTATTACTCTATAAATATTTAAAGTAATCTGAAACCAACAATAAAGGAAATAAATATCTCTTCTTTAGACAAAGTCCTCTATCGATAAGATCATTCCTTATCCCTAATTGAGCCGTTTTGGGGGTCCCTCTGCCAAGGCCGCTGTGCTGCCAGGAACTGGAATTTGCTTTCAGTTATTCTACCACTTAACAAGGAGCTGACTGCTTCTATTTTACAATCATACCTCCTCATATTCAGTGCTGTACTCCAAAGCAGACCACACTCCACACCAAACCGTGTCAAACAAGTGAGTTTATCTTTCTGGAAAGCAAACTTCCAAAGGTTTGGAATAAAGGACATCTTCAAAGATTCATGTCTATCCATGCCTACAAATAAATTCCAGAACTAAATAAAGAGAACTAACTAGGTCAACAGCCAAAACCACCGACACAACCTCCAGACACAATCCCTTATCCCTAACAGCATCTCAAATGTAGATGTGCACCTCCCAATGCAGAGAAGCTTAATCCATTTTCAGATTAACAAGGGTAAGTCGCTTCCATTTAAATGAGCTGTACAAACAAACCTCTGCTGAGCCCTCGCATTTGCTTCTCTTCGCACACACGGGTGCTTTGCTGATGGCGTTCAGATCAAACATCTTCCCTTTGTACCCACGACTGTCCCATCACCTACAGCAGGCTTCACCTGGCACGCATGTATATATAGATAATACTCTCACCTATGCATTAAAACCACAAATCACTAACTGCCAGAGCCCTCCTTGTATCTACCACCCTCTATCAATGCTCTGAGAGCAGGAAAGCTTTAATTTTAGGAGCAATCCTGCATATAAGAACCTCATGGAAGCTGCTGTTGCTTTGGCAGGATGGGGGAATCGAGAGTTCAACAATTAGAAACAATTTAATAAGACAAAGTCAGTAATAAAAGGACCATAAGCACTTCTGGAATCTCAGGCTTCCAATGGGCACGGCCACAATACGAGTAATAAATAAAAACCTGGTAAGTTATTGTGGTCCATTACGGTCGCCTTTAGAAACACCAGCTACCCAATGGTTAGAAAATATATTTTAAGTGGAATTTCCCCAAATACATCAAGATGCTATACAACAAGGACACATTTGGCCAATTTACATTTATGTGTAAACATGACCAAAAATATCTCCTCTCCTTTCGTTAGCTCAGCTAATTTCACTTGAGGCACAATCTCTAGCCAAGTCCTGCCTTGCTGTGCCCACCTTGCAGGGAGAGTTATGTGAGATAGATAGATAGATAGATGGATGGATGGATAGATGGATGGATAGATGGATGGATAGATGTAGATACATATATGTAGATATATACATATATCTCTAACCCAGCACGGTACAGCTACAGCAGAGCTGAACGCCAGAGTGGAATCAAAGCCCACACGTTATGGGAGAAACAGCAGCAAAGGGAAATAGCAACAAACTTAAATTGTTCCTTTTGCTGTGGGAAAGTACAGATGAACGGCTCACAAATCCAGTTGAGAAGCCATCTGTTGCCTCATGAACATATTCTTCTCATTGCTGGAGAATTACTTCTTTTAATCTTAAGAGTCTTTAGCTAATTTATACATTGGGAATTGGCTTTGATCTTACCCAGATTACCTGTATGTGCTTTCTCTCCCTACCGACAGTCACCCTGGGCGCTTTCCACCCCAAACAAGGTAGAGTAATTTCTAAGCTGTCATTTCAAAGTAATTTCTAGACAAAACTAATTAGTGATTTGTCCCTGAGCTTGCTTGTTCACAGGTGGTTTATAGTTTTGCTATGCACAACTATATACACAGAAAAATCTGAAAAATAATTAGCCTTTCATTATATGAAGTTGCAAGCAGACAAACCTGGCAACAAAGGAACTCTTATGTACTTGATCTGCCACGACTTAGAGCTGGAAAAAGAACTAATACAACACTTGCTGTTGCAAAACAAATGGATTAGACATGAACAACACAAACCAAAACAATCTACTCTACTTTATCCGGACTAAATTGCATGAAAAACAAATAGTGGTCTTGTAAAATCAAACACCAAATCTCATCAAGCCTCCTGCCCTGTAACATGGAGTTCAAGGCACTTAAAGGATGTTTCACAAAGGAAATTTCCACAGGCACTGATTGCCACTTGTACTCTGCTGCTTCAGAGCCTGTTCCCCCACCCCGAGACCACTTGTCAAGGGTTTTGCTTTGAAGAAACCAACACAAAACTATGGAACCGAATTTAAGATACATTATCATTCTGGAAAGAGTAACGGCGAGTTTGTTTCTGATCAGAAACACATCCTCCTAAGCACACACACACACAAGGCACCAGCTAACTTCAGCCTAAATTCCAGTGATAAGAAAATCCAATTATAATGGTTTAGCAATTTGTGGAACAACACTTGCAACCTTGCTCATCCAGAAAAGATTGAAAATGGATTTCTTCCCTTGCCGGAGAAAATGCTTACAAATAGAATTAAACATTTCTATGTTGAATTAAATTGGGTTTAAGGTTTAATCAATAGCTACTTCAAATTAGACCTGACACTGATTAAAATCTTCCAGTGGGACATTACCTACAGAACCCAGGCAACCGAGGGACATTCTCGGGTAGACAACATGAGATGCGATGGGGAGCGAGTTAAAGTGTTTGTGTGACAGTCGCATTCGTCAGCTGGAACTACAACATCGACACAGAGCAGAACACGATGGGACTTGACTGCACACGGGAGGTGATTTTGGAGACCTCGTTCCTACAGGTGTCAGAGCAAACCTGGTTGAGCTCAGGACATCACCCCAGGTCTATCCACAAATATCCCCATGTGGGAGAAAGACCAGACAAGAGACAAACACCGTATTTCCCAAAACTGTGCAGGGAGTTTATCATTACCCAGCAACAAACTCAGCCTTCCCTGTCTTGCTGAAACTCATAAAATCAATGGTTTTTTTAGAAATCTAACATTCTTCCTTTGGGGAAACAAAACCTCTCTCATCTTACAAACACTGTGGTTGCAGAATTACCAAACATTTAATCAGAAGCAGAGGATCATAAAAAGTTTCAGAGGCTCTTTCATGCACTAATGTCAAAAAATTAGGATTCTCTTGGATTTTTCCCCCCCCCTAATTTTGTTTTTCTTATTCAGACTCCAATGCCATTCACACCCAACCACTCCGTTCGCCACAGTGCTACTTTGATCATTTGGAGTCACAAAAGCAGCGATGATCCCGAAGACAAGAGCTCTGGTATTATTGACATCTACCACCATGGGATGTGAGGACCAGACTGAGGGAGCGACAAGGACCGAGCAGCATCTCTGACCCTTCCTCCAGGTCTGTGCACTGCACACTGACCCCTGAAGCACAGCAAAGCAGACGAGAGCGGCCTTGGCGAAGCAGGAGAAACCTCCACACGCACATCAGGAGGACGCGATAACATTGTCTGAGTGAATAAACATGGGCAGTGAGGAACAAAGAGGGGAAAAGAATGAGGAAGGGCGAAACAGGAACAGAATGGGAATGGATTATATACACATATATATATAAAAAAATAAAATTACCTATAATTTAAAAATAATTTTTTTAAATAAAACTATTATATTTTTATATATACATTATATATATACACTTATATAAAAATAAAATTACGTATAATTTTAAAATAATATATTTATATTAAAATATATTTTATATATTATATATAAAATATATACACACATATATAAATAAAATTACATATAATTTTAAAATAATATCTTTATATAAAACTATTATATATTTTATATATATTATATATATAAAAATATATATATAGACACACCTCACAACAATGAAAAAGCTCCCGCATCACTGTACTCCTTGCCTTTCCCTGCCCTCTTCCCAATGCCTTTGCCAACAACTGTGCTGTAGCACAACTGAAGAATGAATTCCTAGAATGAGAAACTGCAACAAGACTCTTCTTTTTGGGGGGCTGTTTCTTGCCAGAATTCTTACACCTATTTGTAGACATTCTTTGCTACATAGACATAATACTATCATGCACAAAACTGAATCATTTTCGTAGAGCTATGAAGGCCATGGGAAATGTCACCAGGGGATGACACTTTGCATTTAGGGTTAAAGCACAGTTGAAAACCATAAAACCTTCTAAACGCAGGACCAACGTGTAAGCTGAGCTTATCTTTTCATTGAGGACAGGGTGTGGGAAATCAGACACATCATTTTCTGCTTTAAGCCTCTACTCAACAGCACCAAGAGCAGGAAGGGGACATCACTGAGAGAAAAAATAGATGCATGGGGTGACTTTTCCAATATCTCAGCCTTCAACCAGCCCCAGACCGAAAGTCGCTGTGTCCATGGGGAGATGCTGAGCTCCAAGGGATGATCCCGGCTCCAAACTCCCCAATCCCACCCCAAAACCTCCCAGCAAAGTTCCGTCTTCAAGTTTCGTGCTGCGTTTAGCGCACTTAACACATTTACACCCTGACAGCACTGACCTTTTCACCAGCTGCTGATTACTTGTGCACAGCACTATCCACACCTACACAGGTTATTATGAATTTCCCACTACGCAGCACCTCCAGCAAGAACATTTCTTATTCTTCTTTCCTTCTATTCATCTAATTTTGCCACAGAAGCCTTCCTGGCCGCCAAAAGAAACGCTTGCATTACAATACAAAAGGCACGATGAGTTAGACACCCAATGCGAATCGGATGCCTCTGTCCCTACAACAATAAAACTATGTCTTTCTGTCACAGACTAAATACATTAACCATAAAATCATATTCTTCCTTAACAGCAAAGCATTATAAATTGGCTTTCAGAACAATTTAATAGAACAATTTAACACTCCCTAAAGATGGGATATGTACAGAAAGCGTCTGTCTGAAGAGGAAAATGAGATTTTTTTATTTTTTCTCTAAATCCCGTAATAGCCTGTGCTTTCTACAAAGAATATTGAACCTCTTTTCATCAGGAAAATGCATTTAGACAGATTTCTCTCGGTATTGAATAGCTAATCTCCCTTAGCCTGAGCAGAACTATTCATTAAGTTGAACGTTTTACCTGTTTTTTCCAAAATATGCAGTTTTTCCCCAACGTTTGCTCCCAGGGCAAAGCCAAAGCCAAAGAGAGCAGGAGGCTTTGCAAGTGGCCCTGGTTCTGGTACATGGAATTGTCGGGTTTTGTCCCTTCGTGGGCTGCAAAGGCCACACTGATGAGAGATGAGCATGCAACGCATTTACAAATACAGTCCAGGGGACAAGGCATTTATTGCGTTTTAAATCTCATGGGAACCTGAGGAATTTCATTGCAAACCAAGCATAATAAGCAAGATTTTAGCTAAGTGATAATTCAGGTTAAAAAGCGAAATGAATGGGAGACGTTAGAAGACCCGACCACTTGTATAGAGCTATGCTTATATTTCTCTACATTTTTAGTTGTTATATGCTATAGTACCTATACATCAAGGTCATTCACGTAGCTGAGGTAGAACAGGGGAAAAACTGAACTGGAAAAAGGTAAAATTCAATCAATAGTAGGTTTCTATAAAACAAAAATAATTGGAAAATAAAATCCCCACCTCTAAAAATGTATTTGCCGAAGTCAGTAAGTTTGGATACTGCTCCACGCATGTAATTTCAGCCAAAGATTCTTAGGAGAATGTCCTTTTATGCAAAAGTTTCATATAAAATAGCCCTGGCAGCCTGTTCTGTCAGCTTTAACACTGGACAAAATCCGCCAACCCCTGAAAACAACGTCTACAACACACCTAATTTTTTAAGTACCGTGATTTGTTACAGACACTTTAGACAGCAATCGGAATGGCTATTTAAATGGAGATAAACATGCACGTTTGTACTTTGATGTCAAACATACGTGTAAACACGAGGCCACTGTTGCGACTCGGAAAATTAATCTGGAAATTCCATTAAAAAAATAATGCAATGGATTTGGTGAAACACCCCCCAAGCTGCTCCTCAGTCTCAAAGTCAACACACAGACTTCAGGTCTCACTCAGAAATAACAATAATAAGTTATTAGACTTAAAAACAAAATAAACCCCCCGCAAAACGCCCTTCGGTTTTGGTATCTTTGCAAAACATTTTGAAAGATGTTCTATAAAATTCTGCTTGTTCCAGGAATGCCTATGGGTAAAACTAAAAGAAAACTACGTCCCGTAGGTAGTTTTTAGCATTGGTAGCATTTTGTCTTTACCAGCATTAAAATATCAATTTCTAAATGCCGACAGCATAACGATGAAAATTTGTAAAGTAGACATCGATAATGTTATCATTTTAAAACCTTAAAAATGAAGTTTTCCCTGAAGAAAAAAATATTGAACTGATTGCAGGTGATAAGAGACACCAGAGGGCATTTTGCTACATGCTGCAATGTAAAGTGTTTGCTCTAAGCTGGCAATTTTCATCCGTTCACAAGATAAATCAGGATAATAACGCTTGCAATGCAGTAACTCTTCTCCTAAGAAAGTTTGCATGAGAAAGAGAACCTAGAACCGGTAAATCCCGGTGTTTTCAAATAGATTCCTTTGGCGACTGCTAACGACGTCAGCTAATGAACCAGACTCACCCCTCCAGCCTCACGTCGGGCAAACTGCGGTTGAGGGCGATCAGGTCGCTGGCCATGAGGTTGAACTGGTTGATTTTGAAGAGCTCTTTCATCTTGTCCTGCTCGTCCCTGGGGATGAGGACGGCCTTCCCCATCTCGCCAGGCCCCTCCTGGTTCCGAGAAATAACGGCTGGAACGCAACAGAGCAAAAGGCGACTTTTAGTACATGGGCGGCAGTTGCGTTCTTCACCAACCGAGTTCCACCATTCTTGGTGTTCAACAAGGAATGTTAGAAAACCAAAACACAACAATGCACAATTTTCCCTGTGCTCCGCTGGAAGGTTTTACCTCTACAGGGATCTGAATTTATTTCTAGTTACTTTCTAAGATGATTACAAACCCCAGATTTGGCCACTTGCAGCTTTTGGTTGCAATGGCCATGACAGTAGATCACCATCCTCAATAGACGCCAGGGTTTCAGAGCACAGCACCAGGTTCTCCACGAGATTCCACAAACAGAAAAGGTTCAGAAAACACTTTTATAGCTATTGAAAACATTTGAAGAATATGTATATTAAACTAATTCTAACCAACTATTCTTTATTAATTTAGTTTTAACTACCAGGTATGAGATAGCATCACCCCATCCCTGGAAGTACAGAAATCCATTGGTTTTCAGTGACAAACAGAAAAAAAACCCATCCTGAAAAATAATAGTATCCCCACCCTGACAGAGGATCTTTCACATGTTATTAGAGTAGCTTTGATAAACATCTGTACAGTCAATTTTGAATTTTAAGGAAAATCATAGTATCATCTTACACAAGCACACAAAAATAAACAAGACGGGTTGCATTTTTAGAAAACACTGTGTGAAATGTGTGACAATCCGTGCTGTAGTCCAACATTAGCATTTTATCGTAATATAGGGATGTAGCAGTCTTGGTTTTATTTTGATGCGATCACATTACTTCTTCATCTTTCGTATCAAAATTACTTTTAGACACCTGGTGCTAAATATCTTGAAAGACTGTCGCTTAGGAAGGCTTCTCTATTAGCTGAAGAGTAATTCAATAATTTATTTTTGCAATGAAAAAATAAGGTGCTGGAAGAATAAACTCTTGTCCAACATGCATGGGAAGGAACCTAAATGACTTTTCCAGGAAAGAATGTATGATTTTTCCAAGCAAATCAGACACCGGGGTTTCCTACAACAACCTCACAGAAATTTACATAAAAGGCTTTTTAAAAATAAACGTTACAGACTCTGGGCACAGAAATTTCATTTCGGCAGTACCAGTTTACGCTTCAGTTGAGTGAGAAACATTTTACAGTATTATCCGGTATATCTTTCATCCTTCCCTTGGATGAGAAGCAGCACCTTTACGTGCTGCAACAGCAAGAAATGATGCGTTTTCGCTGTGATTACTTGTGAAGATGAAATTGCTCTTGGGTAGATGCTTAAATCTTAAAATATGGTGATTCCGATGCCCTCTGTGTCCAACAGGATCCCCAGGGATGCGTGTTGGGGTGGACAGCATCCTTTCTACAAGGAGTCCCATGGAGAAGACACAGAGCAATGGGTACGAGTTACTGGTGGGGAGATTCCAGCTGGACACAAGGGACCAGATGATCTCCAGAGGTCCCTTCCAACCCCAACCATTCTGTGATTCTGTGACATTTTTCCCCTTGAGAACAATCAGCCACTGGAATAACGTCCCCAGGGAAGTGGTGGAACCCCCAACACTGGACACTTTCAGATTCAGCGGGCAGGGTGCTGGGCCAGCTTGTCTAGACCGGGCTTGTGCCAAGAAAGGTCGGACCAGATGATCCTTGAGGTCCCTTCCAATCTGGTGTTCCATGATCCCACGATTCTCACTTGGCTTTGGGAAAAGAATTAATGACTACACTGCCACATATGTTCCCTAATAGGCTGAATTTCGTCTTAAAAATACATCTCTCAGTCAAAACCATTGACAAGTGCCCATGGAAAGAAATAAAGTAGGAGAAGAAGAACCGTGCTGCGCTTTTAGCACAATCCTGCACCTCCCCAGCGACGCTTCACCCCCAGAACCGCTTGGAAACCCGTACTGCACAAGCACACACACAATTACACATTATATATGCTACTACATTCCTCTCAGAACATTTCATAAGGTGTATTTATGTAATGCAAACATAAAATATTTGGGATTAATGGCCGGTAATTAAGCTCTGCTCTATCATCACTTTCTGGAGAAACGATGAGGCTCCTCGGAGACCGCAATTTGCAAATGGTGTTGGTGGAAATAAATTCTGCCTCCTTCTTGCTGGAAGAGGCAAAGAGCACAAATTTATCTCAGTAGCAATGGGGAGCTGGAAAAAACAAAAAGAGTTGGGTTGTTCTGCTGAAACCGTGGAAAAACGGGTAAAGCACAGAAAGGAGCATGGCCAACAACGTTCTCCCCAAGAAACACAACAAATGGCAAGGAATTCCTCGAAAAAGGGATGAAAAAGGGAAGAAAAGGAGTGGTGAGCGGGTGAGGGAAGATTGTCCTTGTGGTATCCTTCGGTCTCACCACATTTTGGAAGGGCAATTCTTTGGTTTTCTGCCTCCAAACCTGCATTTAAGGGTCTGTAATGGGGAGCACAAGTGAGGCACCCAAACCAAATGCAGCACACCAAAATGGTTTCATTTGCTGCTGAAATACCTCGGGATTAGTTAAAAATATCTCAGCGGCAATTTCCTCCTGCAGAAATCAGAAACTACTCATTAAAACAAATTGTTTAGGGGGAAAAAAATGAAAATAACTAAGCAACCCATTATTTGCATGGTCATTATTACAACAGTAAATTTGCTGTTTCTCCGTGTACTAAACCAACAAACTCACTGTAAATTCATTATTGTAGAAACCCCAGCTCATTTGCAGTTTCCATCGCAGGGATTCGGATTAAACTTGGTCTGAAAACCTCTGTTTATTCAGCTTGGAAGCATGAGTTATATATTCCTTCATCTGCAAAACTGATTTTCATTACGAGATTCTGTGTTTTTCTATTATTTACCAAGGTCCATCAAGATACAACTTCAAAGAGATTTTTCCCGTCCTGAAGTTTAATATAAAACTAATCAGAGATTTGCTAAACAGCCTTTCCACTCTCAGTTTTGTTCAAAGCAAAGTATTATCAGATTGAATTTCAATCAGATCTCACACATCTCGGTGATGGAGAAACAGATTTAATTCTGCTACGGTTAAAATGCAGCAACCTCAGCTTATTAAATCTTCAGAGAAGATGCACAGGGTTTATGAATGAACAACTGCATATATACAAACATTTTCAGAGAAGTACCTTGAATCCATACCCAGGATCATTTCTTCTTGCATTTTCTCTCCCATTTTTGAATAAACAGGTTTTGAGCCCCAAGACTGTGACAAACCGTCCTCAATTGTCTGAAACCCAGCAGATGCAAAGTGCCCAACAACCCAACCATATTCAAGTTGGAAGAAATATCACTTTCCACTTTCCAAGCCATATGTCAAATATTAGAATGACAACCAAGTAAACATCATAATACCAGAGGTGGCAGGACCAGTTCGCAAATCAAGAGCTTTTGCAAATACTCAATATGTCCAAATTTTTCAAAGAAAATTGAAATTTTGGTAGCACTGCATAGGCTTGAGAATCTAAAGATGGTGTCAGAACATCTCCAACTCCAGGTATGTCACCAAAATTGTCTTTCTAGAAGCACAAAGCCACTATAAATATTCCTTCTGAATGATCTATTATTTATCCGAAGCAAACAAAACAATGTTATTGTTTTTTCCAAATATTGCTATTGTGGTTTCACCATATTTTTATGCTCTGCTTTCCCCTTTTTCTAGGCAGTACAGCACACCTCATTCATACAGCATAATTCAAATCAGGCTGTTCAGAGTATTTTATGAAATACCAAATTTGTATTCAAGTTTCCATCCCAAACTCTTTATGTAAAACGCACACATGCACTCCTCAATCAGAGAACATAAACATAATGCAGAATCCCTTCATCTAGAGAACTAAAGAAATAGATCTGTTTATTAGGTATTCAGAACATATGAATGGTAAAAGAGGCAACAATCAGCGAACACACGCTGCTGATTACGAATTCCTTCACCTGCACTGGGGTTTATGAGCTAAAATGAGCATCGCAAGCAATTTCCTTACAGAACACATCTTCAGAAATATCACTTAGAATTTGCCGTCAAAACCACCGTTTCTACACAGCTTTTATACCTCTTTTCAATAGCACAGTGAAGATAATTGACTTTAAATGTCTCTGCAGTGAACATTGACTGCAGCGCAATGGCAAACCTGCTCTGCACACAGGGGCTGCCCAATCATTCCGAAAATCATCCCGAAAATCCTCCAACTTGGAAAGTACAAGATTTTCCAGGCCTCGTTGCCTCCAGTTTTTTCCCTCGAAGGCAAAGGGTGGTTCACCCCACAGAAATCACCAGGTCCCCACAGGTAAAAGACTCGAGCTCACCTGCAGGCTCCTATTTTAAATAACTTGCAATCGCAATGGGGACCCGAGCAGGACTGGGGGCAGCCACGGTCCTTGAAGCCAGCGTGGAAGAAGCTGACACATTTATTGCATTTTTCCATATAAAAATGAAAGAATTATCAAATAAACTCATTAGCACGTCTGATCCATAAATACTTTGGCAGTGCTTCTGCTGCCAGTAAGTCGAGAGTTTCATTGAATACCAAGAACAAAGAGGAAACAGAAAACGTTGACTCCTGTGTTATCTGCTTTTCCTCTGTGTTGGAAACCCCACCTCGCTCACCAGGTTTGCCCTTGGACAACAGGGTCCTGCTTCACCATCCTTTGCTATTTCTGCCTCGTCCTGTGATCTGATGGGTCTCCATGGGCTTGTGTTGGTTTTCACCCCACTCCTTGGGCATTTCATGGAGTTTTTATTTGCTGTACAAGACCTTCCTGAGCTCCAGGGACAGGTGTTGGTAATTTGGCCTCATGTTGTACTTCATCTTGACCCTCAGCACTGGGATGGGTGGTGGTTTTGACCATATGTACAGAAAAAAATGAGGAAAAAAGAAGAAAGCAAGGATTTGGGGAGCTGGGCAGCATCCTCAGCCACAGCACGGGCTCCTGGGAACAACCTCCAACATGGGGGTCAGAACGGGACATATGGAATACCAGTGAGGATTTATAAGCTGAAGTAACTGGGGAAATTATTTATGTATAACAGATCAATTCACTTTTATGAGAACTTAATTAGAATACCATATTTTGATTCATAATATTTCTAACTTACCTTGACCATATTACCCTTCACAGAGTGAAATGAGTCTCGGTCCATCATTAACAGGTTTTTGCCAGCTCGGTAAACACAAATGTTTCATAAGGTTTCTCTGACCTACATGTATTTTAGTGCATTTAGAAATAATGTCTTAATCCTCAGCGATCATCAAAGTTCATTAACTATCTCTCCTGTATACTGGTTACACGAGATGACGCTAAGTCAAAACCATTACTTCCCAGATATGTGAAATACTTACGGGAATACTCCACCACCGGGGCAAATTGAAGAAAGTGAAATATTTCCGAAAATAATGCGAGTACTAACATCAGAAAGCCCTTCTGCTTTCGGTAGAGACGAGTTTCGGGCAACACGTCTTGTGGATCTGAAAGGTGAGTGTCCATCCTAACATGAGGACACGCTGGAAATGCAGCCAATGGTCCAGCAAAAAGCCAGGAGGAAAATACTTTCACAAATGTATGTAATTACATTTATACCCATACATATATTTATACACATATATACATCTTAAATAGTAAAGAGAAGAAAGAGAAGGATGGCTGCATAAAGCTGCTATCGCATCAATCCCATTGCAGCTGCCAGGTGCATATGACAAACACACACATTCCTTCTGTTCAAAACGACTGTATTAGCTCAATCTTCTATTATTAAGAATTCACCCTGTGAAAAACCTCAACAGAACAGAGACCTCGATTCCTCCTCTCCCCTGTAAATCACATTGATTAATGAACTTGAGCTTCAAGTGTTAAATGAAAGAAAGAAAATAAGAGCAGAACAGGGATGGAAGTGGATCTCGGAATGTGACCTGAGCTTCCCTCACAGCACGGGAATCAAATATTGGACTTAACTGGGTTACTGGTTTTGGGGTGTTGTGGGTTTTTTTTAATATTTGCTCTGAAACCTCTGAAGACAGAGTTTTTAGAGCCTGTCAAGGAAACCTCAATGAAATCCAAGCAACGAAATGAGTTATTGAATTATACTCGTACCGTAATAGAGCTGAGGAAATAGAAGAATCTTCATGAGCTAAACTCATAAAAACTGCAGAACTGATGCTCTTTGAGAATATTCAAGGGCTGAGCCCAGGTGGACCAGTAGATGTGAGGACTTGAGAAATCTCAGCTAAAGGCAGAGAAAAAGGGCACAGAGGACCTCAGGCTTCTACTGACTGATACCAAATCTGTGCTGACGATTCCACAAACGAATAAAAACGTGTTTGTTGAGTAATTTACAACAGAACTATGAAAAACACAGGAACAGACAATACCAAGAGCAGAACTAATTAAAGGTAGTGTCTTCCGATCTCTTCCAGTTTTTCCTCTTTAAATTCAGCAAACCAAAACCCAAACCCCTTCCCTTGTTTTGTGCCCATCCGGGAAAGGTTTCCATTAAATGACAAGTTGATAAATTCTTTCCTAGAACAGGACAAAGGTCTGTCTGGCTCGGTACGATGTCTCAGAGCAACCAATAGATCACAGCAGAAAAGATGAGATGGGTTTTAAAGTAATTCTTGCAGAGATGCTCCCTTTACCCTCTACGCAGACGGGTGGTTTTGACAGTTGGCCATCGGCTTGCACACCCCCTTGTTAAATCCATTTATCTTTTTGCCAATGAACTGCACGAGTTACCTGAGCATTGTGTCCTTTTGTTTGCTCTGGATTTGCTATCTCACATTTTCATTGCCTTTTACCCTGGGAGACAGAACGAAGCCCTAATCAACCTTCTCTGCCTGTTTATGCCTTTACAAATCCTCGGTTTATCCTCCTTTGCTTCTTGCTTTTCCAAGCAGTAGAATTACTTGATTTAGCCTGTCCCCACAGAGCGGTCAAACTACCTGAAATCAGCCCTGTCTGCCTTTCCTGAACCACGGGTTTCACTCCATGAAAATGGAGTTGAATCAAGCTTGGGTTGAATCAAGTATCAAAAAAAAACCAATAACCAACCAACCAACCAACCAAATTCATGTACTTGTAGTAAAGCTGCTTTAATTTACAGCAAAAGCCTTATTTTGTGATTATCTTCCAAGATCTCAAAAGCAAAGTAATGTGCAATTCTCCGCAGAGTTCTCTACCTTGTTGTGATTTGGGAAGGATCCACATCCACATTCCACATGCATCTGTATGCGCCTCACGGTGCCTCGGTTAACTCTATTTAATAGCTGTAACTAAGCAGCAGTGATTCAGCAGGTTTGCTTGTTAACTTACTGAAGCAGATTTCGAATATTTTTGAAGTGTGTTTTCTTTAAAAACCATAAAAATAAATAAAAAAATACGCCTATCAAAAATAGCTTTGCCTCCAAGCACCAGAATTAACAGCTCATCTCTTCAATGACCATCTCGGTGCGCGCGGGGATAATGGAACTGACACGAAGCATGCCCACGAAGGATGAAAATGCTATTTTTCCAGCATTCTGCCCACAGACATTTTTCATCATCTGTCAGTGCAGATAGGGCTCCTTCGGAAACAAAACCAACCCCCTCACAAGGGCTTATTAGAAGTGCCGAGGTCTTTGGTGGAGTGGAGAATAGAAAGCACAAAATTCAAGATAAAGAAAGGGGAGGAAGCAGAACCCAATAGATTTGAAAGCATTCAATTTATTTAACGATTCAGTCAAGCAGTGCACAGGGGCTGTTGCACAAATAAGCACGGCAACACTCAGAAGATGCGAGGACTCATCATCTGTGCCTTTTTTTTTTGGTTGTTTTTTCACCCCAAACGTTCATCTTCCTTCTTTATATTTTGGTTGCAACACCCACGCTTCGGTTTTGAGTCACAGATAACACGGCAAAGATAACGATGCTGTTCTGCAGAGAGCAGAGGGGACCGTCCCCCCAGAGCTGGGTCCCCCCTGGCCGGGTAGACCCCAAAAACCTGTTCTGAGGCACCGTGTACAAACTTAATGAAAAACACCCACAGCACCAAAAAGCATTTTGCTGTTCCAGAAACTGTCCAGGTAATAAGTTATTCCAACCTTGTTCATGTATTATTAATTGCTTGAACTTTCTAACAAAGGAAGTTGAAAATACCAATTTCTACTTATCCATGGCAGATAACAAGACCAATCTTGTTTTACCCCCAAGAACAATGATCAGATTGGAGATCTTCAGAACCGCCAGCACGGGCTGCGAGACACCCTCCAAAATCCCAAATCTGCCTCTGTAGGTTGCGTTAGAGCCCTGCCCGGGGGTTGTGTCCCACCTGTGCGGGGAGGAACCAGCACACAGAGCTGAACAACATCAACAACGAAGCAGAAAACTCCTTTTCTAAGGGTCTGACTTCTGCAGGTGCCAGGAACAAAACCTATTGGAAAGGAAAAATTCCCAGCTCTGGAGCTGGAGAAGAGGAGACTGAGGGGGGACTCATTCCTGGGGATCAATATGGAAAGGGGCAGTGTCAGGAGGATGGAGCCAGGCTCTTCTGGGTGACAACCAGTGACAGGACAAGGGGCAATGGGTGCAAACTGGAACACAGGAGGTTCCACTTAAATATGAGAAGAAACTTGTTCGGGGTGAGGGTGTCAGAGCCTGGCCCAGGCTGCCCAGGGAGGTTGTGGAGTCTCCTTCTCTGCAGACATTCAAACCCGCCTGGACACCTTCCTGTGGAACCTCAGCTGGGTGTTCCTGCTCCATGGGGGGATTGCACTGGATGAGCTTTACAGGTCCCTTCCAACCCCTGACATTCTGAGATTCTGTGATTAAATTACTTATATAGCATTTCAGTTCATTAGCTTCATTGCTTATTTTATCTCCTTTCATTTTTCCTTTAAACAAGGCTGCAGAAGGCAATAATCCTATTTACAGCCGTGCAGTCGGAGCTGACAGCGCTGCCTCCCGCTGCCTCCAGCCATGGGGACACAGCAGCATGACCCAAAATCCAGCAAAATCCACCAAATCCTCCCCTTGTCCTCAGACAGCTGTGATCTCCTTGCCATGGATATCGTGGAGCTGCTGGAAAAAACCCTAAGAGTTACCTGGTGAAACCCATCAAACCCATCCCCACTGGTAATTTGTATTTCTGTCTGCATCACTATCTCAATCAAAATAACCTTTACCAGCCTGCTACACAGAAACTTGGGGGTTTTGGTTGGTTGGATTTGCACTGTTTTGCTGGGGTTTTCTTGGTTTGGTTTGGGTTTGTTTGGTTTGGTTTGGGTTTGTTTGGTTTGGGGTTGTTTTGTTTTGAACCTGAATCCTAAATAATTCAGTTTAAGTAGCAAAAGCAATGGGAGATTTAGAGGACCATTAGTATACAGCTATGCTTATATTTCTCTCAACTTTTATTTATTGTAAGAATCTCAATACCATCCTGATATTTTATCACAAATAATTTGTTGGCATAAACACCAAACAGAATCCAATAAACCAAAGGGTCAATTCACAGCCCTTTGCCATTGACATGATGCATCTCTGCTGCTCAGAACTACACGCGCTTATCTCAATCCAGAACATCAAGAATTCTAGTTTTAATTATGCATTGGCAATAAATCCTGTACAGTCGTCATAAACATCATTAAATAGATCATTCATTTCACAGTATTTGTCAACGTATGAGTTCCATGAGTCTGAAAAAAACCAAACAGATGCTGCTTTTCAATACTAAAAGCATCAGAACTCAGTGTAACTTCTGCCATAAATACACTTTTTTAGCATTGCTGTCTAGAGACACATCAGCCAACCCCAATTCTGCTACTGACGGCCCAGGGCTGAAAACCCACAGGGGATGAGGGTCTGGATCAGAGAATAAACTCAACATCACATTTTTAAAAAGATGTTATTCCATTTAGGATGGATGTGAAGTCTCCTTACTGAAGTCTACTTCCTGGCTGCCATTTCCAAGACACAGTATCCAAAAGAAGGCATCTTCTCATAAAAAAATACAAACCCATCAACCCTCATGAACGTTCTTCATGAATTCATAAGGAATCCACACACGGTTAAGTGATGCGATCTGAAATCAAAGGTCTCTGCAGCTACCAGCCTTGTTTACTGCACTGTGGTAACAGCTACTGCTGGAACTCCATAACGAATTCAAAGTCTAATTAAACACCATACTAGTTCAATGCCCTTCAGGGACATAATTGCTCCTTTTAGCAAATCAGCTGTCATATAAAGTTAAGAATCCACAGATACTGGACCGAGCAAAGTGTTTTTAAGAGGATAAAAACAATGCTCCATTCTAGTCCATCCCCTTCCACATACCAGTTAATAAACAGCGTCTTTATGAACATGACAATGAAAAGCTCTCTCTAAAATAAAAATACAGCACCTCCAGGTAGTAGCTCTTTATTTGGAAGAATTCACCACTATAAATTAAGCCAAAAATATTTGAGTAACAAATGTAAGATGAACAGTGGCAGCCAAAGCATCATTCTGCACGACAAAACTGATCAGACAGTAACTGCATGGAACGAAGGGAAGAGGCATTCCATTTATTTGTACATTTTAAACCTTCCCTGACACACCTTGGCTGTCGTTCCAGTATTTCAGAGTTGCCTCATGGAGTCAAACTACTACTGACATATAATTGTTTTCCATCTCAGTATTACATCCACTTCCATTAGCAGGTGTGCTTTCCTCACACTCGTGAGAACAGGCATGTTTGATAGCCGCCTGAATTTATTTGCACGTATCTTCAGTAAATCTTTAGTAAAAGATTCTTTGTTATCACTCTGTAGTTTTTTCCTGCAGGGCTGAACAGTTTGATATTTTTAGTCTAGCACGCTATACTTGAAACAAATTTTGGAGAGAAAAATACACCTCTTGCATTTTCTAACTAGTTTTGTGAAATGTTTTGTAAATAAGTCCCCTGGGAAACAGGGCGGATGCTGAGAACAGAGCATCCTCCTCCCCAACGCCAACCTATGGCTCCTTCTGCTGTCCCAAACTCAGCAGGAACCTGCTGAGCATCCCCACATAAGGTGCGCCTGAGGAAAAGCAATTCAACCCATGCAAGTCCATTTAGTTATGAACACAGGGATTAATTACTTTCAGGACAACCGGCACTTGAATCGACACACGGTGAGCCAGCAGGTAACACTGCCTTACCCTAATCGCTGTTTAATAGGAGGCTTAGGGGGTAATTATGTTGTACTTTGGCAGCCATGCACAGAGGCTACGTTCTTTGGTCTAGCCCAGAAAATGATATTTCAGTATAAAAAAAAAGGAAAGGGCTCATTTCTGAAGAGCCACTGCCTTGTGAACAAGCCTTAAGATATTTGTTTTAGAGAAAATAAAAAAGGAGGAAAAATGCATATAATACCCTAGCAAGCGGCAAATCCATCTATAGATGCAAACCCAGAGAGCACAAGGTCCTGCTGCGCTTGAGGAACATCAGAAGAGACGAGTCCTCCCTTGGCAAAGAGTCAAAACGGGACAAACAGCAGCGCGGGGAGTTCCTGCTCCAAATCACAGAATCACAGAGTGGACTGGGTTGGAAAAGCCCTCAGAGCTCATCCAGTCCAAGCCTTGGTCCAACTCCAGTCCATTGACCAGATCATGGCACTAAGTGCCATGGCCAATCTCAGTTTAAAAACCTCCAGGGCCGGTGAGTCCAGCACCTCCCTGGGCAGCCATTCCAATGCTGACCACTCTCTCTGCACAGAATTGCTTTCTCATCTCCAGCCTCAGTTTCCCCTGGCAGAGTTGAAGCCCATGCCCCCTTGTCCTATTGCTGACTGCCTGGGAGAAGAGCCCAATCCCCCCTGGCTAGAACTGCCCTTCAGGTCGTTCTAGAGAGTGCTGAGCTCACCTCTAAGCCTCCTCTGCTCCAGACTGAACAAGCCCAGCTCCCTCAGCCTCTCCCCATAGGGCTTGTGCTCAAGTCCTTTCCCCAGTCTTGTTGCTCTTCTCTGGACCCGCTCCAGCACTTCAATCTCTTTCCTGACCTGAAGGGCCCAGAACTGAACACAACACTCCAGGTGTGGCCTCACCATGTTTTATAACCAAGCTTTGCATCGCCAGGTCCCACCAGCAGCAGCAGCTCCGGTCTCCATCTCCGCATCCCGCAGCCCAAACCACCGTGTTTTCACACTGCTTATTGCTACACTCCACTTAGGGTTTTCTGCAGGAAAAACAGTTTTAATGAAGTGTTTCATTACTGCAAAGAGGCCGGCTAAACTTGACATGATTGTAAAAATGGATATGCCTTTTAACAAATGTTACGCTTGGTTAAGTGTCATGAAAACTAAACGCAAAAAGGAAATTTTGTTGCACCCAAAAGGATCATAGTTCAGTTTCCCTTATAAGAAAAGCTACTGAAAATTTATGAAAATTTATACATTATCAAGAAAAACACTTCCCTGCCTAGGCCTGTTGACCTAAATCATGGTGTCTATTTGGTGATAAATCTTACTTTTATGACTAGTTTAGACTCACTAAGTTGTGCAGGCTGTAATAAGTCCTGTACCACCGTGTCACAAATCACCGCAACTCATGATTTATGTTAAAGAAAAAGGGCAGATTGCCAGTTCCCACGGACGGTAAATCACACTGGCCTAGCAAGTGACACCTTCTGAAGTTTACACTTAAGTTCACCATTGCTAAACTCGCACCACATAACTGAGAAAACAACTATAAAATAATAAATAATAAACCACCTGCGGTTCATCACGTCTCCTCCACAGCCAGGTCACGCTTTGGGCAAAATCATCTATTAATCCAATTAGTCACTTCCTAGCAAGAAGTAATGGGATCACACACCAGGATTTACTGGCAAGGAAAACACCAAAGAGCCGGATACTGAAAAGAACCTGGAAAGAAATTATCTCATCTCTAATTAAAAGCCAGAAGCAATGAAAATAGATTCATGGGCATGGGTAACAATTTTACCATGGCTTATTATTCAGAAATACGGAAAAAAAAAATAAAGACGGTAATATAAAGAGCTACAGAATTTGAAATGGACTCAGAACGGCAGAGGTGGCTGTTGGAGCCCCTGGGGGCCATCAGGACACCTCCTGAAAAATCTCCATAGTCACAAACTTCACCATCAGTTCCCATTCATGACTTAATAATGGGGCACTAAGGGCCAAGCTGATATCAGTTGACATCTGATTTGGCCTTAAATGACAAGGGTGGTGACATCTTAAATGACATCTGTGGTGTCACAGATGCTTTTCTTACTTGCAGGCATTAAATGCGTCAAGTTACGCTATTTGCATCAAATGTGAAACATCAGCTTTCTGGCCACACGCACGCACCTTTAATCCTATTAGCAAAAGCTACCTAAGGAGAAAGGACCAGATTATCCCTTTCATAACAGTAACACACCATCAGTGACTGATTTAATCCATAAATTCCCCCTGCATACACCAGCCAAGAGACTGGTCTGTACAGAACATGAGAAATACACACGGAACGTCTGCCGTACAATGTGATAACTGCTAGAATGGAAAAGAATCAATCTAAAAAACCAAAACAGAACAGTCTTTCAATCTCACCATTTGGCCAGTTTACTGCATGCAAATCACAGTCCTCACACGCTCCTCATTCGGTATAAAATCTCTATTAGTAGCATCAAACGAATGAACTACAATGTGCTGGTGACATAACCCTCACACACCTGAGCGGGGAAGGGACGGTCCCACACAGCCTGCAGAGCCTGGGCTTCCAAAATACTATTTAGCGTTTATTCCAACGTGCACAAAGATACAAGTTTCTATACTGGCAGAAAAGACTAAAAATAAATTCTTAGATTTATTAGAGGATCAGATGGTGATATTTAGATCTTAAGAACAAAGCGGTTGCCGAGGGATGGACCAGATTGGCAGCGGTACCCATTTGTCACTTGGTCCCCGGGATGGACACTTTGCCAAGAATTGGCACCTACAAATTCCACAACATACAACCGAAGAGAGGTAAAATTAAAAATAGTACACCTCTGATGAGAGACATTAAGATGACAGAGTTAAAATATCAAAAATTCCACAGAACATTAACCTGGTTTAGAAAAAAGTGAGCATATATCGTAGAGTCATAGAACTGTTTCAGTTTGGAAACAGGTTTAAGATCATCGAGTCCAACCATTAACTCAACACTGCCGAGTCCACCTCTAAACTATGTCCCTAAGAACCTCATCTATAAATATATATGTAAAGAATAACCAAAGAAGATTTGAAAGAATACAGTGGCAAAAGTTAATCTAGAAAGGCAGAAGAGGTATGAAATGTGCTGTCAAAACCAACACATTTTAAAACGCAAAACCAGAAACCCAGTAGTCAAAGGTGATCAGATCTCAGACAAAAGGAACCCAGAAGCAAGGAGGGTTTCACAGCGCAGGAATCAGCGTCAGTGCGCACGTGTGCGGGCAAGCAAACAAGAGCAAATTGCCATACAAGCTCGTTTTAATTATGTTTTAAACATGTGCTTCCAAAACTCAGTGAAACGTATTTGCAGCACAGAGCGAAGTCTGCAGGAAAACAGACAGACTGCATCTAGAGGATACGTAAATATGTTTATTCTTCTGGGGAGGTTTTGTGGGGGCGTGACATCTTGTGTGTGTTGCAGCAGTTATCTATGGCTGCGACAGATGAGAGAGCTGTGAATTTGGTGCAGCATTTGCTAAATTAACGGATGTGTTAGCAGCATCATTATGGTAGCCCGTGGCATAGGGTCTAAAGAGTAAAAAATGTCAAACTTAAACCCATCAGCTAACGTAACTAACACAACAAAGAGTAATGACTTGTGTTCTCTGGAAATAATCCCTTTAAGAACAAACATTTTCAGTGCAAGGAAATAAATCCTGATTAAAGCTGTGATATCCAGGGGCCTTTCACGCAGATACAGTGAAATCAAGCACAAAGAGGCTTGAATCAGGTGTTTAAAAGACATAGAGATGAGGTTCTCAGGGACATGGGGCAGTCCCAGGGGTGGTTATGGTTGGACTCGATGATCTTGAGGGTCTTTTCCAACCAAAATGATTCTGTGGTTCCGTGAATTCTTCCTGCAGCACAAAGGAGCCGTGCAGACTTGTTTCCAAACGTTTCAGAACAGCAATTTCAAAAGTAAAACGCAAAGGTTGAAAACTAAATTTAAATTAATTTGGATACTATTTGTTTAATCAGTAGGTTAATATTTTGCTCCTCACGAACAACAAGAACATTTCCAGGCAGCTCAAACCACAGGAACATCAAACTGACAAGGTGAATGATGCTCCCACACAATCGCAACCACACACACAGACGTACACCTTTTCCTTTAGGTAAAATAAAACTAAATTAATCCCATTTGCATATACCTGATGGCCTCCTGAGTTTACTCAAATGTCCCAAGCTGGCCAGGCAGAAGGACTTTTGTCTCTTCCCCCTCTTCTGTCTCTCCTTACTATTATAATTCCTATTAAGCCAGAACTAGTAAAGCCACCATCTGTCGACAACCAGAGCAGCTCTCATAGCCGTGAACACCTGAGCACTGTAAGAAGTCAACATTGCAGACCCACACTTCAACATCTGAAAAAGGACAACCGTGTCCTCCAGAAAGCACCTTCCCAGAACAAGAAGAATCTGCTGTCACTTTGGGAAATCACTTCAGCACCAACCTTCCCGTGTCAGGTACCTATAGACAGCTCGGCACTAACATATGGCTGATGTAAACACAATTACCAGGACTGTTTCACCCTCTTCTCCCAGCAAACACTTGTCCTGGGGTACAGGATACTCTGATTCGGTACCCAAGCTTTGCCCTGGCATCTCAGTCTTCTAATGCTCTTTGCTCGGGGACAGGATGGACAGACGGACACAAGAACGGACTCCAGAACAGCCAAAGCTTTAAGAGACTCATTAATTCGCCTGCTCTCTTATAAACTCATCACAGCTCTGTGCATCCACCACCTTTTTACACTGCAACAAAAGTACCAGGTAATACACGCACATCAGATTTGTGAGCCAGAAAATTACAAGATTGCCTTTTTTTTTGTTTAGCCTCCTCCCCACATAACCTGGTGGCTGCATTAGGCTATAATAATTAATCCCACAACAATTTAGCAAACACAGGAGTCCCTGGGTGATCAACAGAAGGTCCGTGTGCCGCAGAACTGGATCATAAGCGATCACAGGAGCGCATCCCCATCCCTCTCCACCTGCACCCACGACAGACGACCCAGCACCAATTAACGAAGGCGAGCGGCTGATTGCGGCCCTCTACCAGGTGGAATTAATTACGAGATTATCACAGGGGAACTACCAGAAGCACTTGGGTAAAAATCTCATTACCGGCCCCTCCGTTTGCAGGATAAAACACGAGTTTTACTTTCACAAGCCCGTGTTTTCAAACGCTGCGTCTGCCGCGCTTTCTGAAGGTGCAGACTGAGCAAATAAGCCAAGACAACATCAATATCCCTCCTATTTGCTTGTTTTAAAGCCAAGCAAATAAAAGCCTTGCATGACCAACCTTTCACAAAATACATCCTTAAAAGCACCTTAAAGTGACCCACGGAGAGGGCTCGTTCTGCCCCATTTCAACTCTGTGCTTTTGCCTGGAATAGATCCATAACTGCACAATACCTGAGTTTTCTAAACAAAGGAGAAGGTTTCCATCACAGCACACACTTCTCATGGACACTGACTGATCGTGTTGGTCTCCAATCTTCAGCCCAACACACAAAACCTGAGTTTTAACAAATAAAGACAAAGCCCAAGGGGTGACAAGGGGGAACCAGCTGAACTCCTGAGCTGCTGCCAGATGTCACAACAGTTCTGCTGCTCTAGAGTTGCACTTTATTTGTTATTGATACTATTTCTTCCTGTATTTATTTCACTCCAAAATAAGGGTGACCAAGCACTCTATAGAATAAGCGTATATTCTGGAACATGAGCAAAGAATGACCCAGTCAATGCATCCCCGGAGGAATCTGCAAATCTGGGAGTTTTGGGCAGTTTGAAACATGAAGTTTTCTTATATTCACAAACAGAGATCAGCACACAGCAGCTGTCCTGGAAACACCCATGGAAATGTTTCCCTTCCATTGCCACCATTCCACCCACAACTTCAAATAATTGCAAGAGTTTAAACTTTTCCTACAAGCCAACCAAAGGAACATTAAATTTCCACCCAAAGTGCACCCCAAGGCGTGGAGCTCGCTGGTGGCAGATTGGACAGGACTGAACCAAATTCTCCATATTGTTCTAACCTACAATTCCTGCTGTTGTGGCAAGGATTGCACATCACCCAGCCTGTAGATCAATGCCATCCTTAATTACAGACAGCTCAAAGGAAAAAGCATTTTTAATACAAAGCCTGTGTACAGGCATTTGGGAGCTTGTGACTTACAAATAAAACTGATGGTGGCATTTATGTATTTCTACCACTTCAAGAGGTCATTTTAACCATATGCAATGTGACAATTTAGGAAGATTTTTCCTTCTTTTTCCACATTTACGGTCTAACAATTCTGACTCTAAAGCAGTAGGGATCTGAAAATACAAAGTTGGGAGCTCCAAACTGCCCCTGAATGCCTGATACTCTCCCTTGTTGTAGGTCACCTTGGTATAATAATTCACATTAGCAATTAGATTTTCACTCTGGCAACAGGTTTTAATTATACCTTACAGTATTACAAAAGAAATAGGCTATTAACTCCTACTCCCAAAATTGCTGGCTTTTTAAAAATGTTATTTCAGAAATGGCCACCTATCCATGGTTTACTAGAAGCACCTGACAGCCTTCAGGAAGAGAAGTCCTCAAGTCTTTGATGTTCATTGTTTTCTCATCATACCACTTTTGCATTTACTTGACCTCTAAACTGTTCGTTTCTCGTCATTTTCCCTCTTCCATTTTCCCTCCGATGTCAAAAGAACCCCGCAGAAACACAGAAATACCCAATATTTAAGGTTTTATAACATTAGTTGTCTACACTTCTAAGTGAAAGGATGTACATTCATCACACTTACTGAATGAGTCATTTTAGTTCATTTTAATGGTTTGTATTTTTAATCCTCGTACCATGGACTAGCATTAAGAAACAATACCCCAGTTTAGTTCAGAAGTTAAATGTGCGATGCATGATCTGCTGTGGGGAAGTAGTTCTTTCTCTGGGACTTACCATGTCTCCACATCACAAAATTCACTGCAAGATAAACAGCGTTTACTATTGTAGCATCTGCCTTGCCTAATTTGTAGTTTAAAACTCCGGGTTTTTTTCCTTTTTCTTCTCTTTTTTTGTCCTTTTTTTACTAAGCACACCCTCAGAATATCGGAGCATCTTCTGTATCTACAGAAAGCCCCAAACATTCCCAAAAGGAAATTATTTCAAGCATAACCATTTCACTAAAGATGGCACAACCAGCAGTTGGCAAAGTAACACATAAGAAAAACTAGGTACATTTTCTATAAGAAAAATTTTATCTAGAGGTATACCTGAGCTTCCTGGCAATTTTCAATACCACAATTTAAAAAATAATAATCCAAGAACAAAATAAAAAATAAAAAAAACCCCAAGCAAAACCTATCCCTCTGCTTTATTTTTGGATGAGTATTTACACCCCCACACCCTTTTCCTCCACATCCAGAGGGTGAATTGTTGCAGCTCAGCATCCATAACACAACCTAACTGCTCACTCTTAAAACAAAAGAACTAAGGGATTATTGAAGTATAGCAAACACAATATATAAATAAGCTTTTTACATGGCATATATTTCAATTTCATTGCCTTGTTATGTCATATAAAAAGAATTAAAGTACCGAATGGTCAGGACTATACAGATACCTAAATAATGAATACCATCCCACACAGTATCCTTGAGGAAATCATATTAAATGCTCAAATGAAACATTTCTTGGGGACACAGATCTTTAACCTCCAAATCAGAAACAGACCTTTGAGTAGTCAAATCAACAAAATGGCAACAAAAGCCTCTTCCTACCCCATTTTTGCTCAATGCAGTTACTTTGACATTTTTCCAAGGAGGAGGCAACCCAACCCCTCACCCTGGAGCACCCCAGGGCTGACACCAGTGATGGGACAAGGGGTGGTGGCTTTGAACCGACCCAGGAGAGATGTAGATGAGATATGAAGAAGAAATTCTCTTCCGTGAAGGTGGTGAGAGCCTGGCCCAGGTTGGGCAGAGAGGTGGTGGATGAACCATCCCTGGAGACATCCCAGGTCAGGCTGGACGGGGCTCTGAGCAACCTGAGCTGGTGAAGATGTCCCTGTCATGGCAGGGGGGGCACTGGGGGAGCTGGGAAGGTCCTTTCAACACAAACCATTGTCTGATCAGTCCCCTGACCCATCCCACCGGCCACACACAGGTCCTGGTGGGGAAGAACCGTCAAACTCCACCGCGATGTGGGTGACAAAACAAGGTCCCAGCTCCACAAAGCCACCCGCAGCTCTTGGCCTCCAGCAGCTCCACTCGTACCAGCCGCTAAACCACCCCACTCAGAATTATGACTTCCACCGAGTCGCAAAATGAGGCAAATTGACATTTTATGGAGTTTAAAATAGGATAATTTAATACAGTTAAATTCTAAGACTATCAAAAGTGGAACCAACCACTGAACCCACCAGTGCCAAGTCCCAATACGCCGTATTTAAACGTATTATTTCCCCTGGAGCAGCAAATAAGGGAGATTGCCACTATATAAAGCCTAAAACAGGAGAATTTAACATGGTTAAATTATTCCTAAACCATGGAAGACTGACAAGTTTTTATTACAAAGGGCTCTTATCGCTTAATGGATAAAGTCTTTTATGACTCAAGTTTTATTTGGTTTTCAGATATCAATATTGCACAAAGAACGTTGTTCGTGTAATTCAGCACGTTCTGGAGAGCGGAATTATCTCTGTGCAAGAGCCTGTGACACTTCCAGCAGAATTCACCAGAATCATTACACAGGATGTTTTATTAGGGAGGTCTATGTGGTTTTGGTGCATGTTTCGGTTGATTTTGGGGGTGGTTGGTGGGGTCCTGGGTGGGTTTTATTTAAATGTTTTTTTCATCATTTTTGCCAAGACAGAACCCCCTCCATGGAGATCCTGTAGCGTTAAATAGCAAAAACCCAAGGCCTTTAAAGGCCACATGACTGCAAAGTGACGTTTCTTAAATAAAATACTAGTGGGAACACCAAATTGACAAATGTAAGCAGCAGCCCATGGGCTTCTGAAGTGAGGAGCACCGAAAACCTGCAGTTTAGAGACAAGCAACCACCACTGCAGCTTCAAATCACCAGACAAACAAGGGCCACCCACTCTAACCAAACTGCGTTCATCTATTTCATTGCTATCTTTAACCGCTCCTTGCTCTTCACAAATATTCTCAATATTTGCTATTCATACATTCCTCCATTTCCCTCCCATGTACATTTACCCCGAGTAAAAACTCACCTACCTGTAAACCACTTCAAAAGATGATTTACTTATTTTACGCACGGTACATTAATTAAACAAGTTGAATCAACTGAATAAGAGCACAATTAAATAAACCACTAAAGCAATATATGAATGTCTATTTCCCCACGACAAGCTGGTGCAAATCAATGTGTTGTCCGGCACACAAGAGGATTTTTATCCCAGGTAATTCCACTTTGTCCTAAGAGGGATTCTGGCTTTTAAAGGACCAAGTGATGAAGAACTCACTGTTTACAATGGCACAATATTCCTAAATGGTGCACAGAACATCTTTAATAATTATTATTCTGTGGAATAGGTCTTTTTTGCCATTTCCTAGGAGGAGATCCAGACATGCTAGAACAAAGTCATCCATTTTGCCTAAAACTAAGAGGGGAAAAACATAAAATCAAGTTTTATCATTACTTTTGGCATATTAAAAAAAGAATGCAATGCAATATCAGACTGATGCAGCCTTTGCACTGTAACGGTTTTTATACCAACTGCACACACGCTCACATTTAAATGTTTTAAGTGCCCAGTTCAACTTCATTAAAAAGAACAAAAAACCCAAACCTTCGCACACCATAAAATAATCCACTTATAAAAGGAGTGAAATTCAACAAAAATGCATTAGAGATCTAATCTACTTTGTTTTGCATCAGGAAAAAAACAACCATCAAAAAAACCCAACATATTATGCTCCTCTCCAAATGTACTGAGTGAAATGGAAACACCCCAAAGTCTCTAAAGCTCAAAACAAAGTCATGGCTACAGTTCTTTGGAAGAAAGTCTCAGGAGACTCCATCCAATTTTATTATACATACAAAAAGAAAGAGAAAAAAAAATCCAAGTTTTTGAATTGAGAGTCCAAAGAGAATTCCCCCACACACCTGTCTGACGCGCTTGGCAAATACTTGTAAACAGCAACTTTTAATTAGTTATTAAAAAAAAGAGAACTCACAGGTTTTCGACCATTTCATCGCCGCCCAATGGCGAAACAAGTTAGAAATTCAGTTTGAATAGGAAAAATTACATGCTAAGCATAAATGCATCTTTACATTTCTGTGCAGAGAGAGTGGTCGGCATTGGAATGGCTGCCCAGGGAGTGCTGGACTCACCGGCCCTGGATGTTTTGAAGCTGAGATTGGCCATGGCACTGAGTGCCATGATCTGGTAATGGACTGGAGTTGGACCAAGGGTTGGACTGGATGAGCTCTGAGGGCTTTTCCAACCCAGTCCATTCTGTGATTCTGTAGAACGCTCCTTTACAAAATACAATATACACCTCCACACTCCTTCACAACAGAATGTGACCAACTGTTCTTCAAATCCATCTAAAAATTCATCTAAATTCTAAATTTTGCAGGTTTTTTCTTTCGCTGTCTCTCAGTGCTGTAGCCAAAGCACACACCTAGGTACTGTGCGTATAAAAATACTCTTTGGATGATTAGATTTTAAATTATCTCATGTTTAAGAGCAAGCTGTGCAAACCACAGGAAAAATCACTGATAAACCCAAGTTTTCCAGGAATAATTCCAGCGGTCCCAGGCAATGTGTGGGCGGCTTGTCCTAAATTGCTGTCCCTGGTGTAAAACAGCACAGCAAATGGAAACCACACCAACCGTGTTAACACAGCGCTGGCTCCATGTGCACAGAAACTTAACACACTTGCACTGATTGACACAACCTCATTGAAGAGGGGAAAGAAGAAATTAAACATCAGCTTTATTCTTATTCCTACAAGCCTATGAGCAAAACTTGCCTTATAAATTAACTTCTCTGCATTTTTAAGTTTGTACATTTGTACTGGACTTACCTACCAAATCTGTATTTTAATTTATTTGAAAACGTTTCTTTGCTGGTCAAATGTTTCTAAACTTGAAAGTGAGTGTTACTATTAGTACTATTTCTTGATGAAAGAAGAAAACACCACCAGGACAGATCACAGCACGGTCCATTGCAAAACACTAAACGTCATGGCATGGAAAAAACAAACTTAATGGCATGGAAAAAACAAACAAACAAAATTAAAAGGGAAGAAAAAGAAAGACAATTTGGGGCAGGTACACTCGGCATTGTAGGTGCAGAAAACTGAGCAACTTAGGAGTTAAATGCTTCCAATTTATTTCTAACCTTAATCAAGCCCTAATGGTAAATTTACAAAAATACACTGCAAAAAGATAAATTTGCACATTAAAATAAATTATAAGATTCTATCATGCTTTAAGTAAACCCAGCCAATATTTATAGTGAAAAAAAAACGCAGATAAGCCAAGAAAAACAGTTAGAAAAGAGAGCAATGTGCAGGATCTGATTGATGGCAGCAGCTCCTTTGGGCATGGGGAAAATGAACCTGAGTTCAGCCCGAACCCACCGATCCCCCCAACGTGGGGGTTAAAAACAACATCAGTTTTCAGGGTTGTAGGATAAGAGTGAAATAGAGTGCAACACACTGCTAACACACTCCGCTTTTTAAAGGGGAAAAAATAACTGTAAATTTAAAAGAAAACATGCAAAAAGACTCTAAGGTATGAACTGGGGCTGAGTATTTGCATTAACAGTTTTATGCGTATGTATATTAATCAATGAAAAAAAATACTTTTCTGTACATTTGCAGGTAGTTTTTAAACAGTTTGAATACATGGATTAACTGTTCTATGTTTTCCGGTACTGTTTAGCCTTGGGGAAGCTTTTAGCTCTTCAGAACGCAATTGAATATTGGGGGTCAAGTCCCACCACCGGGGTGCAGAAATTCGCTGTCATGCACCATCACACCAGGGCCACACAACTCAGTCTTGAAACGCCTCCGACATTTCATTAGACAATACGGCCTTTTTAGCCCATACTAAAGGTAAACGACACCTTTCTGCCACCAGCAGTTGACGTATCAAAAAGGGCACAAAATACCAAATCATATTAATTTAACTCACATAAATATGTTTTTCTGTGCGGCAATTCAACATTAAGAACCCGGTTTGGTGGTTGCTTATTTGCTTTAATACAGAGTAGGATCCCAAGGACAAGGAGGACGACATTGGAATGAATTTCACTCCGATTCTTCAGTCTTTATTATGCAAATGAAAGCTCATTTTAGCTTGTCAGGTTTGGCAATCAAGGCCCTGGAGAACATGTGTAGCTGCAAACTTTCATTACACAGACACGGATGCTCCGCGTGACATCTATTAAACCATCTCAAAGGATGGCATCCGGATGGAGAAACAATCACTGCTTTACAATAGATATTATGATTTCTTATTATTATTCAACTTCTACTCTGCGCTAACACTGACAAACACAATCTTAAAGTATTTATTACTGATAGAACCCATTACTATTTATTTCAAAAGTTTCCCCAAAATTCCTTGCCAGAAAAAATACTAGTCATAAAAACAGTGGCTTATAGCTGGCAGAAAAAACCCCTTTTCTGCAAAACAGCGAAGTTGCAGCATCCGACTCGGCGCATCGCTCATTATTCTGTACGTCTTCTCCCTAATTCTGATTTCCCCAGTGTTTCGTTGTATTTCTTACAACCTCTACAGAACTCAAGATGAAAAACTCTGCTGCGTTCAAGTTTCAAGCAGTAAGGAAGAGACTCGAATCGTTATAGAACGATTTAAAGCTTATTTACCATGGGGTTCGGAGGGGCCGGAGGCAGCCTGGGCTCCCCTTACAGGGCTCAATTCTCACAAACAGCCTCGTGCACACTGACCCTAATTTGCAGACTTTTCCTGAAATAATGGAGTTTCATTAGCGGTCTGGAAACGTGGCATCAATAGCAAGAAAGGAGTCATATTTTTTAGATAATATCCATTGTAAAAGCTTCTGATGGCAGAAGTACATGAGGTTTCCATTAAATTTTTCTAGTTTTCACAGAACTATTTTCTCCCAAGGTGCCGATTGTCAAGAAATTGTGCAAGCAAGTGGGTCCAAATGGGGACAGGGGCTTTGCCAAAAGCAAAGATAACACCTGAGAATTCCCAGTAATCTTAAGATCCATCTGCTGAATGCAAAAAAATAAACTAGAAAACCTAAAAGCCTTCGAAGCAGCCAAAAAGCGCATCCTGCCCTTCCAAAGGAAAGCTGATCTTCCACATTCCGGGTTGCCGTTAATCCTCATAAGGATGACTTGACATTTCTCAACACAGCTGAAAGAGCGGCTACCTTGTTCTGCCTTGCAGTTTACAGACCTTGCCATCAAAATAACTGTTCTGGAGAAAACTATTGGTTATCATGCAAGATCAAGCCCCTGGTACAGCATCGCATCTTCATTTCAAACCTGCAGCCTCCCAAATGACATCTCTAAAGATTCTAGAAATGATCCATTTTCCTGCCTTGCACATTCAACCATCATTTCCCTTTAAGTATTTTTGGCTTTTTACAGGTCAATGGGTTTTGTACTTAAAACTCTATATTGTACCTACATCATTAAAACCACTAATATTTATCAGTCTACCAGAGTAAGCAAATCATCACCAATTTAGACGGAAACTACTATTCTCTTGTACTAAGAGACATTAAAATTTAAGCTGTTAATGGGAAAATACATACATTTGTTAAACCTGTGCAGCCCCAAACATCAAGACATATCTATGTCTACACATCATTCACGAGATTTGCTGTGACAAATGAAAGCAATGAAACAAAAGCATAGAAAACTTAACTGAAAACACAGGAGAAGAGTGAGGTAAATTGAAAGGAATAAGGAATGGTGCAGCCCGATAAGCCGATGAGGTTCAGATGAACCAGGGCAGTGCTCTCATACCCAGGGCACTCCAAAAATCCAAATAGACTTTATAAGGACACCTGGAAGTTACTTGGGTACCAGGGATAACATCGTCAATGTGACGCAGTGCTTGCACTTCAAAAAAGTGGGGAATATTCAAGAGAAATAGCAAAAATAACCAATCCCCCCAAAAACCAATGGTTTATTGCTTTCTCAATTAAAATCTGAAATGTTGTGTAAAATTAACAACATTTTATTCATACCTCTAGGATACGGACCCACGCAAGCTTTTCACACTAACAATTTACTTTCAACATGTCAACCAAAAAGCTAAAAAGCATCATTATAAACCCTTTAATGTATCAAGAGAAAAAGAAATGTAAAAAAAATTCCCATTTTAACAAGTAATTCAGGGACTGACAAGCGCGAGTTTCCAGGAGGCTCTAAAGTGCAGTTCTGCAGTGCCCTGGTTTTGTTAAAAACCAAGTTTCTCTTGTAGTGAATTTGCCTGTCAGCTAAAGCTTCATATGAGCTGCATTTTCCTGGAGAACCAGACACATGTTTTGGTGAACATAGCAATAGAATGTGAAGTTATCAATAAGCATGGATGGACATCTCGCAAGAGGGACAAGAAACTGGTGACCGAGAAACTGACCAATTGTGTATAACATCCCATTCACGTGAATACTTCATAGAAAAGTGGGAGATCATGAGGATCTCGTCCCTTTTTCCTTATGGCCGACATTAGGAGAGGAACTTGCGAGTCGTCCCTGCGAACTGAGGCCAGTGAGAGACTGAATCCAGCTCCGGTTGGCTGCAGAGTCCAGTCCAGGACTTTGGGTGCCGGCTCTGCAGTTGCTGAGACTTTCAAGATTGGTTTTGTGTGTTATTTTGTATTATTTTCTCTATTCTTATTAGTAGCATTAATAAAACACTGTTAATTTTTCCAACTCTCTTCTCTCTGTCCTTCTTTCCCTCCCGATCGCCTGTCCTGAGTGGGAAGGAGGGAGACGGAGGGGCAAAAGGGGAAAGTGGAGGGGAGAGGAGGTTTCATTGCCAGGGTTTCATTGTCACCCCGCAATCTAAACCCTCGACATGCAGTTCCCCAGCTGCTGGCAGCCGGGGAGAACATCCTTCCAATCATGTCACTCCCGTGTCAGTTTTCTGTCAGTTACTACAGATGGAAAGCGCTTCTGCCACCTCCCAATATTCCTGTGTTTGCCGTCAACAAGGTACAACTGCAGCTCTCAATGTCCCCCGAACAACTCCCATGGATATTTGTTCACCAACTCCAATCACAACCCAGCTCAGAAAACTGGACGCATTTAAGATGCTACGGCAGGAGTGGGTGATGCGCAAAAATGCTGAAATACGCAAAAACTTGAATTTTTAATTGTATCTACTTAATAGAACAAGCAAAGCATGTGTAAATAACTCAAAGTTTTCCTCAATAGCAGCTCCAAGATTTCCGTATTGGTTTCTGAACCACAGTCCTTCAATGGACCAGAACAACTTCTAGAGCTTAAACATGTCTACATGGTGAGTATATACATGTGACACTGGATAGTGTATGGTACATCTAGATTATATATATACACACAGCATATATGCACTGTACAAGTTCACTCAATGAAAAAACCTGAGAGATTATGAATTTTTACATCAAATACTTTCAAGAATATACCTTGAGATAAACCCGATCTGTACAAAAACCATTAGGAAAGCAACAAAAATGCGAAAATTGTACTTGGTGCAATCAGATTTCCACGAGAGCTCACGGATTCGGGACAACATCGTTCCCTTCATACTCTGCTTCTATGGCAAAGTATCATGTGACAGCCAAGGACATTTTCTGTCTGTTGGGATCATCACGTATAATAAAACAACTTGATCAAACAACCCTGGGTTTTGGTTGGGGTGGGTTTGGGTTTTTTTTAATTGGTTGGGTAGGTTTTCGGTTTTTTTAATTGGTTGGGTTTTGGTTGGGTTGGTTTTGAGTTTTTTTTAATTGGTTGGGTTTTGGTTGGGTTGAGTTTTGGTTCTTTTTTTTTAATTGGTTGGGTTTTGGTTGGGTTGGTTTTGGGTTTTTTTTAATTGGTTGGGTTTTGGTTGGGGTTGGTTTTGTTTTCTTTTTTAATTGGTTGGGTTTTGGTTGGGTTGGTTTTGATTTTTTTTAATCAATTGGGTTGGTTTTGGTTTTTTTTAATTGGTTGGGTTTTGGTTGGGGTTGGTTTGGGGTTTTTTTTTAATTGGTTGGGTTTTGGTTGGGTTGGTTTTGTTTGTTTTTAATCAATTGGGTTGGTTTTAGTTTTTTTTAATTGTTTGGGTTTTGGTTGGGTTGGACTTGTTTTCTTTTAATTGGTTGGGTTCTGGTTTTTTTTAATTGTTTGGGGTTTGGTTTGGGTTTTTTTTAATTGGTTGGGTTTAGGTTGGTTGGTTTTGGTTTGGGGTTTCGTTCGTTTTGGTTTTTTGTTTGTTTAAACTGAGGCCAAGTCCCCATATTTATTTCTGACGAGCCCCCGTATTTCTGAGCACCAGAAGCAGCAGCAATTTTCTGGTTCTGGCACAAGAAATACACATTTCTCTTTTTTTCTAATCCTGCCGGTCCTTCCAAGAGCAGCACCAGGGGCAGCACAACTTTGCAGCCGTGACCATCATACGCGGCACCAAGAGACCTCGGGAATCACCTCTTGTTATCTGGTATCTGTCGACACTTCCACAAGCTTCAGAAAAGCTCTTTTCTTGAACTGGGTGATGAAGACCCACAAATAACCTTAATGTGCTGTCACAACACCCAAATCAGCACTTTGAGATTTTATTTGTCAACAAATTGGTGACAAGATTTCAGTGCAACGTACACACTCATCCATCCATCTATTAAATCTTTATGGTGTGCTATTAAAAATATTTGCTGCTATTGTTACTGCAGACAGTGCAATGCATACAGTCCTCTGAGAGAGAAACACGTTACCATGGAAACTACCCAAATTAACGCCTTCTTTTCTAAACTTGGCCGTAACCCCAAACTTTTATCACAGCGGCCAAGTGTTTCATTCACTTGCTTTATATGATCATAACACACAGCTTCTCTCTTTAAAAAAAATACATAAATACATTATCAGATTTGAATAAACGAACCATCCTCTTCTACCCAGTTTTCTTCAAAATATCATTTTAACAATTTCTACTGGTTTTATGACAAAGACTTTTTGCAGCACTTGAGAACACAATTAACACAGAAAATAAATCCGCATGGAAGCATTAGACGCCAAAATAACGTTAGAGATTTGTCAGCACTTCGTGAAAGTCTAAAACATACACTGACATTGCAGAGCTGCACTAAAAGCATTATTCACGTTGCAAAGACAAACGCTCACTATTACAATTTCATCTCATTGCTCACATACATTTGCTTTAATTAATCGCACTTTCTTCACAATCACTGTTTCGTTCATGGCACTTGCTCCCCAGTTTGTCATTTGGAAAGCAACGTTTTCCTTCCCCTGAACTCACTACATATTTTAATCTTAATCTGGACAGAAAACTGCCCAAAACAACAGTCTCCAAAGACAGCTTTCCAAATGGCGAATACTACATTTAACTAACATATTATACTTGAAGTTGAAATTAGAGATTAGCAATTTTTCTGCAGTAAAGTCCTTTTCCAAAGAAGTGCTGCTCTTGCACTGCTCAGGTCACCTTATTAGACACATTATGACACCCCTGGTGGCAGCTGGCTTTATTATTACGTACACAGCAAATATCTACAGCTCTGGTAATATTAGATACACCATTTATGGATTTGTTTCGGGGTGTAAAACCCTTCTCCCAGCTATTTAGAGTTATGTATCCATTATGTGTTGAAGAGCACTTCATTTGTGTGTCCAGACAACTAGAATTTCAGAGTTAATAAGAACATTTTCACGAATTTGCCATAAGACCAATAAAGAAAACACTAAAGTCACCTTTCACATAAAAGGACTGTGGCTCCAGCTTTTATGTACTGTACCTTCTTCCATACCTTCATCACAAGGCACCTTTTAATCTCACACCTTGGAACTGAATAGCGTTCCAGTATGGTTTAAATGTCTCCTTCACTGTAAGCTCAGCGTGCTGAGTAAATTGTGCATTAAAGAAAATGCTTCTGCTTCCCTTCCTCAGGCAATTGTCTTTCTGCTTATCTGCTATTCTGCTCATTCGGTACTTTAAATAAGATGTACTTTGAGTAAGACCAGATACATTCCCACGCACACACCTTACAGGGAAGAAAAAACAAGAAATCGCACAAACACAACAGACCTTTCCTTGAGAAAGATCTGAACTGAGTTGCCATTAACCCTGGCACTGAACGTGACCACGTTGCACAACTTCACTGGAAGCCACACAAGAACATGAGACAGCACAAGCCCTCTCTCGTTTCTGTTTGGGGAAGAGTCAGATCCAGCTCCCACTCAACATGATGCTCTCCACAAAACCTCCCTCTCTCTTATAGCTCTTCAGGCATGGTCAGACCTGCTCCCAACCTCCTGAAATTGGAGGTAAAACCTGGGTTTCCAGGTTTTGTGCAGCTCGCTGCCCCTCTGGGAACACGATGGGACCACGATGCTGCTTCTGTGTTATTGATGGCTCTGGGAGGAGCTTCCCAAGAGTCCGTTTGATGCATGTCCTGGGAAATAACCCTCTGTCACCTCCTCAGCATTTACCACCCAAGAACCCTATGTCGGGCACCCAAGGAGCGTTCACACTGCACCAAAACCTCAGGAGAAAGGAGCAGAGGCACAACCCGACCCTTTGGATGGGGACGCAGAGCTGCCCAGTCATCTCATTCGCAATAATTACAACACAATTACAGCACATTTATCTCTTTCGCCTCTAAACACCTCATTCTGTACCAGCAAAATCTTCCTAATTAATGACGGGGGTGACGGATTAAGTGACTTCAAACGCTGGATTGCCACGTCCCATTCAAATTTCTATTAGTATATTGATTCTTGCTGTGGCTTTCCTTATGGAAATACTGTAATTATGTCACTTTTTCTGCTCACAATTAATCTGCATTTCTCAATTAGAGGTATTCAGAGCCTGACAAGCACGCTATTAACAAGACAAAGGTGATGGCACCCAGGTAGGTACTTTACAGCAAAAAAGCAGCTCCATTTCAACTTAACAGCTCCTGGCTTCCGTAAACTGCTGGATGGGAAGATAACGATTAAAAAATTGCTCTAATTATTCCACCAGAACACACATAATTCAGCAGAAATAATGTAGTGGACTGGAATACCAGTTTCACTCCAGAGCACAAACACCCATTTGGAACAGCCTGTAGAGTATTTAAAGTCAGTGGATACACCAACACAAAACCCCACAAACTACCTGCTAAGTTACCAAAACTTCAGTTACAACTCACAATAAGAAGTGGGTTTGTTGCAATTATTTACGCAAGTCTTTGTTCAGTGAGTAATGTTTTCCTAAAACCAAAATCCTTTAGATGAGAATGTGCAGTGATTCTTGTTCACAGGAATTGCTGTAATTTAATGTCACCAAGCAGAGTAGAGGTACCAGCAAAGTACGTGTTTTTAAACTTAAGAGTGTTGCTTTATTTTATCTTCCCCTTTTAAAAAAGAAATCAAGAACTTATGGATAAAGTAGATTAACTCTGCTTTTCCTCAGTATGTTCCTTTGTGGCAGAAGCCATCTGGAATTTCAGTAATCCCACCAAAAAGCCAAGCAATCAGTTTCCAATAGAGCTGCGCTAGTGTGCCCACACAACGCACACTTTATACAGAATTATTAAAGTACATGATAATCAAATATTCTTCCAGGATCACAGCAGAACATGCACAGTTGTAACACACTCAGTATTGCTTTTGTCAGGCTTTCAAGTAGAAATAATGTCACGTTTTCAATAGGTGGGTTCTGAAAATGAAGAGCAAGCAGCAGCAGCGCTGCTCTTAGAGCTTCTGAGCGGAAACCTCGGCTCTTCAGCACACACACAGCATGTGAAATTCAATAAGTTACATGTAAAGAAAGAATAAGTCATCTCGAGTAGTTCAGGCAGCAGAGCGTGTCAAAATAAAGGTCAGTAGCGCATGGTATTGTGCTACCAAAAATGTGTCAAAAAGGGGATTTCATCCTGGCGAGTTGCAGACATTTCCATTTAAACATGAGTCGTGGTAGCAGGGACGCGCGCTTATGGTTTGGGGTTTCTTTTCAGCCTGGACTGACTCCAGAGTTGTTTAAATAAAGTCTATCATTCTTTACAAATTACCCCATTACACTGCAAAAAAACACAACGGATTGAAGACATTTCACAAGGTGTAATCAATCCTGAGAAAACTCCGAGGCACATTTCAAAACCAGTCTGTGATCATTCTTCTGCAGCTGTGTAGGTAAAACGGGTTGTTTTATCCACCACATGCCAGATTCTTGCCTAATATTTGTTTAAAAACACAGTAATTCAGTTAAACAGGGGGGAAAAAACCCGTAGCAACAAACAGCATTTTTGTTTGGAAAAACAACCGAATCGTTCTTTCAATTTTTATCATCATGTAGCTCTTCCTATGATTGGAAGGTCAAAGCGGAGTGTCCCAAATACAATCTGAGCGAGGACTACCAGGTCACAAACCCAGCGCTGAATGGTATTTTCATTTTGAATTATTGCAAAATGATCAACTCAAGCGAACCAGAACCCCAAAGTGCTTTTAGAGGGATGACAAGGACTTATCCTGAGGGTAAATCCACCTCGGGATGGGCACTTCAATGTATTTATGTATTTATGATGAGAGGAACAGCCTCAGACACAATTCTTGTCTCTTGTCAACACCAAACACATTACAAAAGCAGCTGCACTAGTTGTAATTAATCTTGTTTCAATCCTATTAGAGATTCAAAGGCTCCTCCTCCTCCCATATGCTGAACCTGAACTTCTTAAGAATAGGATGTTAATTTACAAACACCTGTATTTCATAAATATTTCTTCCTCTTGTGAATTTCCCATAGATTCACTTATTTTTATAGTCTGAACTGCGTTCGGGAGCCCACGTTACAGTTCCTACAGTCACGTCAGGTTCATTGCAAGCACTAAATCACTGCGGTTGCTCTGGAAATGAGCAATAATGAACGTGAAAACTCGTAGGGTCCATCAAGGTTCAGTTTCCATGAACTTCCCTTTAGTAAATGACATCACTAAAAATATTTGGAGCAAGATGAGACTCTCTGCTCCATCTGCATTGGAGACTTGATCCTCATGTTTTCATGCGATAGAAGGAACCAAAGCATCTTTCATAATGATAGTTTCAGGCAGAGTTTAGAAGCAAGCTTACAGGGATCTTTCACCAATGAAAAAAACAGCATCAATTCTCTTGTAGGTTAAACGACTTCTGATAACAATGGTTCTTAAGATATTTACTTTGGTTTTCTCTTCCACGTATCAGAGACATTTTATCTTAGTTTCACCGAGGAAAACAGGCAAAGCTCAAACACTAAAGACTTAAACTAATTCAGAAACCACTAAAACGCTATGGAAGCAAAGCACTTCAGATCCTGGTATTTTGTCTGTTTGAGCTGGAAAAATGATTTAGAAAGCAGAGAGACAGATACATGGAGTCAAATACTCCAAGCAGGCACTCACCCCGGAGCGCAGGCAGCAGGGACCGCTCCTTCTTGTCGTCACATTTATTGCACTCGCTGAAGTAGAGCAGCAAGAAGACGTCGACGAGCACCCAGACGAGGGAAGTGGCCAGGACCACCTTGCAGTAGAGGAACCTCCTCATCGCTGGCGTCTGTCTGTCTGTCCGTCCCCCCCGGGAACAGGCAGCACCGGCCGAGCTGGGTCACGGCCCCGCGGGTGCAGCCCCACGGGGGAGCAGGGACGAGCATCCCACTGCCGGCAAAGAGACGTATGGATTAGATACATGAACAAATACACAGATGGGACTGAAAAACGTAGAGCAAAGTGCAGGGTGGAGAGGGTTAAAGCATCTGTTCCTTCCCATATCTGCTGGAATTCTCTGTTTTCTACCATCCTTCTACCAATACCAACCATTTTGACTCACGCATGTCATGGACACTCTACACAACTTCCCTTGATTTAGAAACACATATAATACATATATATACACACAATGCAGGGTGGAGATGGTTAAAGCATCTGTTTCTTCCCATATATGCTGGAATTTTCTGTTTTCTAGCATCCTTCTACAAATACCAACCATTTTGACTTGCGCATGTCCACATAACTCCCCTCCATTTAGAAACACATATAATATATACACGCATATATATTTATCCCTTTCATGCAAGGTAACAAATTTGCATAAAGATTACACAAAAAGACAAAGCAACGCTAACAGATTATTCTGAGATTCACCATTTTACTTCCCTTTATCTAGAAACACATATAATAAATATATATATACATATATATTTCTCTCTTTCATGCAAAGTAACAAATTTCCATAAAGATTACACAAAAAGACAAAGCAACGCTAACAGACTATTCTGATATTCACCATTTTATTGAACATTAGACAGAGGAGCGCAAAGAGCAAAACTGAAATGTTCATTTTCCTCACCCAATATGTTTGTAACACTATTTTAAATACAGCCTCTGAGCACTAAAAGCGATTAACTCTTACCTGGCGGAACAATTGTGAGCACCACCTCACTACCGCCTTGCGCAATTACGCCTCACTCACCACCTACATATTTGGAGCCCTGCCTGCAACGTTAAGTTGGGTCACCAAGAAATAAGCACAAGCATAAGTCTAAGGCAGATTTGCAAGTTGGATGAGGCTATTTGAGCGGGTCCAGAGAAGAGCAACAACACTGGGGAAGGGACTTGAGCACAAGCCCTAAGGGGAGAGGCTGAGGGAGCTGGGCTTGTTCAGTCTGGAGCAGAGGAGGCTTAGAGGTGAGCTCAGCACTCTCTAGAACCACCTGAAGGGCAGTTCTAGCCAGGGAGGATTGGGCTCTTCTCCCAGGCAGTCAGCAACAGGACAAGGGGGCATGGGCTTCAACTCTGCCAGGGGAAATTGAGGCTGGAGATTAGAAAGCAATTCTGTGCAGAGAGAGTGGTCAGCATTGGAATGGCTGCCCAGGGAGGTGCTGGACTCACCGGCCCTGGAGGTTTGTAAACTGAGATTGGCCATGGCACTGAGTGCCATGATCTGGTCAATGGACTGGAGTTGGACCAAGGCTTGGACTGGATGAGCTCCGAGGTCTTTTCCAACCCAGTCCAATCTGTGTGATTCTGTGTGATTTAAAGCTGACACTCACCGCTATGGGCCGTGTCCCACGTGCAGGTTGGGAGCTTCGCTTCGGCCATGGCCCCGAACACTGAACCGCAAAACCTCCCAAGCGCCTAGAAAACAAAACAGAAAAACGTCCTGACTGTCTTTTCTAGTACATGAAGACATTTCTTACATTTAAAAAAAAAAAAAGTGCGCATACATTTTGTCCACATTTTAACCTGCCTATCTTAATTAACTTTATACATCCTGCTTTTTTATCTGAGTTCTGAAAAACCCTCAGCGGTATCACAAGCAGTAGTTTTCCTGGTTTAAGTCGCTGCTGGCCCAGCTTTCCCAGCATCGTCACACTCCTGCACATCACCTCAACCGGCAATGGCGCTTTGGAGTGACACCGATTTCTGTCCCTCCCAACGCGGTGTCCCCAAGGAACACACTGGGACATGAACTGCGGTGGCACACGGGGACATGAGAACCCAGCAATCCCTCCAGTCTATCTCCTCCTTCAAACAGCAGGTGAAAACCAGTCATCTCCATCTTATATAGTCCCTAAATAAAATAAATGTATATTACAATTTAACTACAGTGCATTTGAACCAATAAGATGGGAGAGATGGAATGATTTAAACAGTTTTTCAAATTATTCTTGAAGTGCTATTTTACTATGTAATCATTAATAATTTTTTCCATCTGTCTTATATATAAACGCAACCTGTAGCTCTTTTTCTTGCAGAAGTGATTTACAGTCAGTTGATTTAAAATGTCAAGGGCTCAGGAATCCTTGGCTCAGGTTAGCACAACTCATTTATATGTTAGTCAATGGAACAGTTTAATTATAGGAAATTACAAAGAAAAAAGAGATAACAGAGATCTTGATTAGGAAAAAAGAGAAGGGAGCCAAAGTGGGTGGAATGGGCTCTTGTGGTGCTGAGCGGAAGAGGATTTGTCCAGCACCAGCTGGGACACAAAGGCGCTGCCTCCCCAGGCTCTTCACAACGCACAGGAAATATCTTCCCTTCAGCAGTTCTGGTTTTAATGGGAGCCAGCAAACCTCAGAAGGGGCACAGTCACAGAAAACCCCTATTCCCAACGCCACGCAGTTTTTAAACAGATCACACACGCCGAAGCCGCAGTGTTTGAATACAGGGGGTGCAACAGGCTGGGAGTCAGTCAGCAGCAACGATGGAAAACCCACCCCTATACACCCAGCATCTCACTGCAGGGACGAGACACAGCAAAGTGCCTTTGCCTTCAAGCTCCAACCATTAACCCACCCCTGGGCTGCTCTGCTATAAATGTGAGGACTACTCATGGCAAAGAGCCAAGCCTCCTGCTCCGCACCCCCTACAACTAACTTTTTAGAAAGAAGAAACTCAATAAAGTATTTCATTGCCCAGAGAAAACGCACCAGCAGGTACTGTGTTGCCCTGAGGGTGGTGAGAGCCTGGCCCAGGTTCCCAGAGAGGTGGTGGATGAACCATCCCTGGGACATCCCAGGCCAGGCTGGACGGGGCTCTGAGCAACCTGAGCTGGTGAAGATGTCCCTGCTCATGGCAGGGGGGGCACTGGGACCGTCCCTTCAACCCAAACCGTCCTGTGATAAATATACTGGGCTTTGGAGCTACCACTTTAAGAATAAAGCAAATTTAAAAAATAGGAACCAGTGGCAACAAAGCAAGGGAAATTCCTGCCCCAAAAACACCCTGCAGTTTGGCAGTGTTACAAGCAATAAAACCAGGGGATTGTAATAGAAAACAGTATGCAAATTTAGAAATCATCTGCATTGCCAGCCTTTCCTAAAATTGCCACAATAAAGTGCTGTGGTAAGAGAATGTTATGGAGGTTGCAAATCCCAGCTCTGAAGAACAGGCAGAATTAAAGATAGCTGCAAAACCTGGCCCTGCCTTTCTCACGCACTAAAAATACACCAGCCCCTCCGCAGAGCACTCGGCATTTTACTGGGGAAAAGGAAGCGGTTGTTCAGGATTTCTTATTGCGACTCACCACACAGCCCCGCGCCCTGTTTATTCTATACCCCTCAATCCATGCCTAGAATGAACAATATTTAATTTTCTCAGGGGCTCCAAGCCATGGCACTCATCACTGCTCTATCCAGTTGCCTCAAAAGCTTTCAATTCACTTTAACAACATCTCTGTGTGATAAATATCTATATATGTATTATCCCCTCTGTAGAGCACAGAGTTTTTGCTCCCCAATGATGTTCCTGGAGTCCAACCTGACACGTAGCCCAGGTTAGCGCATCGATTCAACAAAAGCCCGAATTCTTGAGCCAGTATTTCCCTTGTGGTGCTGAAAAGGGTCCAGCCCTCAGGTCTCACTTGCTGGGACACCACAAAGCCATCGTTCCCCTCCAACGCCGCTCTGGCAGGACCAGCACCCATCCCACCCCACCCTGGAGATGCTCCCCAGCGCTTACACCAGAGAGACAGCATCCACCTGTTTCACAGACCAGTGGTTTCCTCCAGCTGCTTTTTAGTCTTTACACTTTGTCGGGGAGAATTTTGGCAATTTCAGGCTCTGCTGTGGGCTTAAGAGCCGTAAACTACAGCAACGTGGGGGTAAGAGAAGGTCCAACACAGCAGCGCTTCAAGCACCACAGGCAAAAAAACCCCCGTCCAGAGGAAACATAATCAAATTCTATCTCCACACCTCTTCAAACAGCCAGTTTCTGTAAATTAGTATCAGCACATCCTTGAATGGCCCCTTAATCTGTTGCCACTCTTAAGAGCCAGCACGTATTAAGTGTCCTAATCCCTGGGCAAGACAGAAATAAACTGTTTACCAAAGTTACACCAAAAAAAAAAAACAGAAGAATTGCTTAATTTATCACTCAGCACTTTTACCGATTTACTACAGAAGCACAGTTAGAGTCCCAGAGCCCATCTACACCTTAGAACTGTGACCACATCTTCCAAATTAACATCACAACTACTCTGATCTCAGCCTCATCTACCAAACCTGCAAGACTGCAACTTGTGCAAAGCACCTTCTGTTGGCCACAGACTCTCCCCCAAGAACAAAACTGACTGACGACTCCGGATGTTTAGATTCTAAAAGATACAAACTGCAAAACATTATTATTATGAAAGTACTTGTTTCAAAATAAACCAGTCAGTTTCTCTAAAACAGAGCTAAACGCTACTTTTCAAGTCAACATTGATCTTAATGTCAGCTCTAAAAGCTTAATGAAGTGCCTACAGGAGCCGGGCCTGAGAAAAACGCAATTTAATCTACCGGGTATTGCAGGAGATGCGAGCAGGAACGCCACACCTCCTTCCTTTGCCAGATGTGGCCACATCTGCATGCATCTCCAGTGAGCTGCGGTGCAGCATCAGGCAGCTGTTGCCTGGCAACCGGGGGATGCTCCTGCGGGTACCCAGCTCTGCCGAAGCCCCCAAGCTGCCCGCTCCCCCTACACGGGTCCCTCTGGACACCAGCCTGGCCCTCCAGCAGCGGCCTTTGGGGTTCACCCTCAGGGAGGGGGTTCCTTTTGCCCACTGCCAAGTGGTTCCTGGCTCCTCCACCTTGTCCCGGAGCTGAGCCCACAGCACCAGGGGGATGCACTGGGCAATACCCCATGGGGTAACAAAACATCCTGAAATCCCACCGGCAGCTGTTGGGATGCACCAGGCGATACTCCAAGGGATACCAAAACACCCTAGAATTCCACCGGCAGCCCAACACCTGTATCACAGGAGAAAAGAAACGTAACCTGACTCTGCCTCCTGGTCAGTGCACACACAGACAAGTTCCACTAGAAGAGCTTTAACCAACAGGACGAGGGCAGGAGAGGAACAGAGAACCCAGCAGAACGTGCCCTAGTGACACCAGCACTGCCATGATGGGGCATGGGGTTGCGTTTCCATTTCCATCGCGGTTATTACTGCAATTAGGCAGCACACGGTATGGGTGCGATGCTTCACGGCTGAAAAGCAGCATCAAAAATGCCTATTCCTGATAATCTGTTATTTCCATGGGTGCTTTATAGTATAGGTTTGACTAAACATCACTGTATACAGCCGCATATTTCCACAGAGGTTGTTTCCCCAATACTCCTGCAAAGCACCAAACCACACACAGAACTCCTCCTCCTCTCTTCCTTTACATCCCTCTAAATGCACAGTATTGAGGGGGAAAAAAAATACGCTGCTGAGGGAGGAAAAGGGGGCAGAAAAGTGCCTTGGTTGACCTTTGGGGGCACAGCTTTCAGACGCAGGTGCATTAGAAAGATGAGTGAGTGGATGGAGATACATTCCTGCTCTGGCTCCAGGGGCAATTTCCAGTCTTTTCATTATCTAACCGAGGCATGCTGCGTTCGCTGGTGCATCTGGTATTTGTCATGCAGACCATTCTTTTAGCGTATGCGACTTAACACCTCCATCAGCACTGAAATTTATCCCGTTTGACATCTCTACGTGCTGGCGAGCATCTCAATTCACCGCCTTTCAAATACTCCTCTCGTAGGGACTTGAATGATTTCAGGCTAAAGGCAAAGAAATAGAAACCTTCTGATGGCCGTAGATGCTGCTCTAATAGTGACCACAGGAGTGCTATAGACGAGAATACCAGATCATTTTATGGACCAGTTAACTCAGACACATTAAATTACCGCTGTTGGCAAATCCTTGTTATAACGCAACATTTGACACTCAAGTGATGTACATATTAATGAGCGCCGAGCTCGTGATAGCAGCAGAATACTTAATTTTTAAAGAATGAATGCACCTCAGTAGTAAAAGCATCCACGAAGCCCTGTGGTAAAGCAGCGTTTCCACCTCTCAGAGCTCATCTACCCACACATCTGCTCGGTTCGGCCTGAGCCACGCGAGGGGCCGGCGGGTCAGCTCAAGAGCGAGCACAAACAAGTTTGCTGGGAGAAATTCAGGGCAGAAATAAGAGCGATCGCAAAGCCTCAGGCAGGCAGAGCAGAGCAGAGCAGAGCTCAGCTCCTCCGAAACCTACAACTCCCAGCCTTCACCTCTAATAAATCAAAGCGCGGTGCGCCTGTCCTGCCTCTCGTAGCTCTGCTGCGCTTCCCAAAGCTGCAGGAGTAAAACCAAACAATATTTAAGCGCCGCTCACAGAAAGATCTGGCATTGTTGTTTTTGGCAATCTGTGCAGAACCAGAGTCCGACGCAGGACTGCACCGAACGGCAATTAGCCAGCAGGAACTGACAGACCTCTAATTAATTGTAACTTCATCCGTGGTATCACAGAATATGATCTCACAAGCTAAAGTCCACCAGTTAAACTTTGGGCAGAATGTGCTACATCGCATTATAAATTAAATTCATCAGAGCTGCTACAAGAGCAACTGCTATTAAACACCTGAAGAGGCAAGCTTGCTCTAAAAACTATTAAGGTTTGCAACCCTATCTTTCTAAAGCACACCTTAATTTTAAAATAAATACATTTAAAAGATATTTTGCCTACAAAAATCTTATTACTACATTGATCTAACCAAACCTTAATATGTACTACAGTCTCCAAAAACCATGAATCATCATTTAATAATATGAGCAGTTTATTAATTCATGCACAGCTATCTGAAGAACTTACAATGCCAGAACTGTAAATCTCCAAGATCAATACAGGAAGCTCTTTCACATTTAGCAAGAAGAAAAGAAGTGAAAAAATGTCAGGTATCTCTAGTTAAAGCCACCCAGTGTTTCGTGTTTTAAGAATTAGTTTCTCCCCCTCTCTCCTTTCCTGAAATAAGCTGCTTGACATTTAAAAATAGACCTATTCTTCATTTTGAAATGCATTTCCATGACTCAGAAATTTGAGTGGAAAGGGATTAATTCATCTGCACCAAACGTCTTTGTAAGAAAAGCCTTCCCTTTATTTGGCATTGCTTTGTTCAGACCGGAGTTGGGTGAGGACTCTCTAGTAAACCAGGCTGTTCCTATCAACGTGGGGGCACAAAGCTCCGCAAACATAAAGCCAACTAAAAAAAATAAACACACCTAAAAACCTATGGGCATCAACTCAACACCCAAATATCAGCAAACGATCCCAGGTGCTAAAATGTACTGGAAGCTCACAGAAGAAATCCAGAGTCCTCCTCTCAGTCCCTTTTCCATGTTATTCCCCAAAGCACAGCCCATCCAGTAACAGATCGAATAACCCCAAGGACTTGGGGACCAACCTCACTGGGTTCTCCTCACCTCGATCTGCATCTCCCTCTCCATCCCACCACCTCACAAGCTGTTGCACGACCTCATCACAGCTAATTAGCAGACAAACCTATTTATTCTGGTTTCAGGTGGTGGGTGCCCTCCCACACACCAGCCAAATTAAATAGTAACGAGTACTTGAGTGGTGTTGATGACTTGACAGATACCACCCTGGGTTTTCCAGCTCTTCAAACAAGAAGAAAATGCTGGAACAAGCCAGGCGGTGACACAGCGACCGGGAAAAAGCCACAGGACACGTGTCCGAGGAAGAACTTGGGCTACAGCTGCAGACCAAGGACTTCCCCACCAACCTTGGGCAAACACAGCCCATGGAGACCGAGGAGCTGCCCAAGCACCCCAACCTCATTATCAACGTTACACTAATACCAAAAAAATAACTGAACACATTGCACCAGTCCTGCTGATCACATGGACCAAGATATTTGTGCGTGAAGGGACTGGAACTGGAGATTGGTCAAGCAGTGACCACAAGGCAGGGTAGGACATACCCACCACAAACACGTGCAGCTGCATCAGTGGAAAACGTGCATTTCACCTGGTCTGTGAAGAAAAGGACCTGTGGGTTCTTTTTACCTACATCACAACGCCAAAGTAACTCACTTATAATGCTGGGAAATCAGAACTCCTGCACTTCTTCCCATGCAACAGAACAAGAGTCTTGAAAAAACGTTCGTGAGTACTAAAAAGGCCATTTTCGACAAGAAGTTGTCACATCATACTTGCTCCAATTTAAACTGATCACCACAAAAGCAGAACAGTCCGCACTGTCCAATCCCTTTTTCTTTTCCCCACTGGTCTCAAAGTTTTTGAAGAAAGCAAATGTGTTGCAAGTGCACAGCTCTCGCTATATTGGATTAAAAAACAAACAAGCAAAACCCCTGTATTTTCTTATGTTCATAAAAGTGATGTACAGCCAAATGGATCCCAATTCTCCCATATTTTCAGGAGAAGTATTCTCCCGAATTCACCTGCTTATGTACAGAACCAACAAGAACTGTGTCTTACACTGAAAAATATTACAAGCTTTCCCAGTTTTTTATTTCCAAGCAATTCCACTTTTCTTCTTCAGCCTTAATTTCTCCATCACCTGAGAGTGGGGAATAGGTAGATCTCTCCCATATTTTGCCTGAACCCAAAACACTTAACATTACAAGGAAAGTAACGCAACCCAATTCCGCACGTTCCCAAAAATAAATCATTCATAAGCTTTTGTCACAGCTGGTAAGGAAGGCGAGACCGTGAGCCCGGCTCTCCCTGCTCTACCAGCACCAGCATCTCTGGAGCATCGTTCACCCCGGGAACTGGCAAACACTCATGGCTGTGTACGGACACAGAGACGGGAGACACAGCACACGCTCTGTTTTCTTACAATACCGCTTTCAGCACTGACAGCCCTTCTAAACCTCAAAAAAACCACCCCAGGGCACGCAGATATCATCTGTATTACGCACTCTCAGTTTAATACCATCCAAACCCACTTTTTTTCTAAACAAGAAAAAGAAACATATCCTAAAGCATTTGTAGTACCAGGCATGGCTAAAACATTACCAAAAGATAAAGTGCCACTTTTCAAGTTAGCCCACGTTTTTAAGCTGTCCTCATTAGCCTCAGCACCTTCGTGTGGTTTGACTGGCGGATGCAGAACACGATGCTCACGGGTGATCAGACCGGCTGTCAACCCAGGGCACAACACGGCAAAATTTAAAAGACTACCTGAAAAACAATACAAGCTTTAAGGCCCCATCTCCTTCCTCAAAGCCCAGTAACCATCAGCCAGTTAAACTAATCTTTGCCTCTTGCTTTCCTCCACAGAATTCTGAGCACGACTTAATCTCTCCTTAATCTTTTCCTTTACTATTTCCAGCCACCCTGAAGCACCCAAACAAACATTCAGCCCGTCCTCATTTTGCAACAAAGAAGAAATAATGACAGCTCTAGCTGCTATTTTGTTTCTTTACTATTTCAGATCCATTTCTTACCTGCAAAATAAACTTTATTTCCTGTTAGCTCAGAGTAAGTTTTTTACCGGATTCCTGGGCAAACAGTTGGCATTCTAACTTCACAGCGTTCTGAAGAAAAGCCCCAACTCCAAAGCAGCTGTGCTTGGTCTCATTTTCGCGGCGTTTTCCCCGCTTCCATCCCCGCAAACCAGCAGGAGCGGCGGGCACAGCCGGCGCAGCCGCCCCGCGGATCCTGCGCTGCTGCCCGCGGACACAGCGCGGGGAGAACGGCGACAAACCGGGCTCGGAGAGCTCGGGAACCCGGAATTCACAGCCCAAAACGTTACCACCGTAAACACACTCCATGTGTAGATGCACAGCCTCGCGTCTGCGCCCGCAGCCTCACAAAGCGGAGCCGGCACCAGCTCATTAGGGAGAGACCTGCAAGCCAGGGCTCGGGTTTAATCACAGTTTAGCACGCATCGCTGCCTGATCGGCGCCTCCCCGCTCGACGAGGTCTCTACCGGGTAAAAACCTGCCTGGAATCCGCAGGAAAAGCCGCGGGGATGCGGTAAGGACGGGTTTATCGCGAAGCGCCTCGCCCGCCGCTCCGCTCCCCGGGTACCGGCCCCGGCTCGTCCGTGGAGTCGCCGCCGCGCACGGAAAGTTGATAACGGAGCCGGGGACGAGGCGAGCGGAGCGACCCCGCTCCTGCCAGGGACCCGACCCCGTCCCCGCTCACCTGCGGCGGGACCCCGAGCCCGCAGCGGACCCGCCGGCCCCGCGCTCAGCAGCGCCGCCCGCCCGGGGCACAGCGCGGGGCCGCCGCCCTCCTCGTCCCCATGGCCCGGCGCGGCGGGACAGCGGCCCCGGGGCTGCGCTGCGCTCGTCTCCGCTGCCTCACCGGGCTCGGTGGCCGCGGCTCAGCCGCCGCCTTCTCCTTCTCAGCCGCGCCGCCAAATGGCTGCGGCGGCACGGGCAGCGCCCGGTCCCGCGATACTTGCGGCTCGGCTCGGCCCGGCGGAGCGGGCGCGGCGCGGGGGTGTCCCCGCAGCGGGGCGGGCAGGGGCGGCTCCGATACCCGCAAATAGCGGCGGCGCGGAGCGCAGCGGGCGGGGCCGCCCCACCGGGAGGCAACCCCGGTATTTCGGGGTGGATTTGGAGAAAATGAGCGTCCCCGCAGCCCAGCCCAACCCAGCCCAGCCCAGCCCGGCCTCCACGGGGACCGTGACCCCGCCGGGGTGTCCCCGTTGGCTTGTGCGCGTCGGTGACCGGCTGGTTACTGGTGGGTGAGAGGCGGCTTGGATCTCACTGCCAGCCCTGCGTGCGGGAGACTCACGGAATCGTTCGGGTTGGAAGAGACGCTTAAGATCATCGACTCCAGCCATTAACCCACCCCTGGCGCTACCCCATGTCCTGAGAACCTCATGTCCGTCTGTCCAGCCCTCCAGGGATGGTGACTCCAGCACTGCCCTGGGCAGCCTGTTCCAATGCTCCACAGCCCTTTGGGGAAGAAATTGTTCCCAAATCCAACCTCAACCTCCCCTGGGCAACTTGAGGCCGTTTCCTCTGCTCCTGGCGCTTGTTCCTGGGGAGCAGAGCCCGACCCCCCTGGCTCCAAGCTCCTTTCAGGCAGTTCAGAGATCAGAAGGTCTCCCCTCAGCTCCTGTTCTCCAGCTGAACCCCCCAGCTCCCTCAGCCGCTCCCATCACACTTGTGCTCCAACCCCTCACCAGCTCCGTTCCCTTCTCTCAGCTCACTCCAGCACCGGTTAAATGCCAAAACGTTTTATTTCTCCATTCATAAATAAATAAATAAATGAGACTTTGTTGAAGCATGTTCCCTGAAATTGATGTATTTCGCCATTTTCAGGTACATTTCAGAGGCAGCACCTGCCTCTCCTAGCGTCTTCATGTCCCAGCAGAGCAGCCCCACATGCACACCCGGTTATCATCAACCCCCGATCCTAGAGGCCCAACCTCTGGCAGTTCATTTTCAACCTTGGCTGGAGTTTTGTTCCTTTTGCGAGGCAAATCTCACTTACTGCAAATGGAAAGCATCAGAAAAAAAAGCTGTCCACCCTGTTTGCATGAGTAGCCAGGGACAGATTGCATAAACACCCACTTTTTTCTCAGGGGGTAGCAGGTAAAGCTGTAGGAAGTTTTGTATTTTGATAAAGCGGGTCCACCTTGGGGTGCCCCCTTTCCCATCTGTGTCTGACCAGACGTGGCAGTGAAAAAGTCCTGACTTATTTTATTGCCAGTTGAATAATATCTTTTTGCCACTGAAAGCTAAGCGCGTAACTAGCTGCTTCAATATGAGGATGAGAAACCTCCTGGCACTTTGCATTCCTTGTTCCCCCCACGAAATAATTAATAAAAGCATTTTTCAGTGTGTTCTAAAATAAAATTTAAAGAAATTATTTGATGGGCTTTGTTTCTCTTCTCGTAACATACCAATAGGCTGCTCAGAATCTTTTAACACCTCTTTACGGTACAAAGGATGTTCAATGTTATGCTATAAAGCCTGCAAAGTACTAAGCGACTCCTAAGGTAGACTCAGTATCAGGAAAGCAGAGAACTGGGTCTAGCACTGGAGCGCAAGGCCGGAAATCCCCAGTTCCGTGCTGCTCTGGGGCTGAGCAAGGTAAATTGTCTGCATTGCAGCTTTCTTGTCTCTAACCTCGCACGGCCATGGAAGCATTAATTGCTTCCTGCAAAGTGTGTTAAGATGCAGAAATGGATGTTGCCTGGAGAAGTGCGAAGTATTCTTTATTCATTTTCAATATTAAGAGTAGCGTGTTTTTCCACATGGGAAAAAGTGAGCTATCATGGTAGAAGAAAATAGCAATCCACCCGAGTTTGGCACCCCTAAAACAATAATCTCCTTCAAAAGTAATAACTACCAAAAGAACCAGCAAAATTGCATTAGTGCCAGGTTCGTTCAGTCCTAATGCTGTGTTAGACCCTGGACACACCACCTCCTGGAAAGAGCGGTTTAAAAGCACTTCAGAGCAGTTTTATCTCGTGGAGGGACTTTTTTCACCACCAGATTAGTAACCACAAACTGTCACAGAGCAGAAACAGTCACTTCTTGGTATAGGTTTCCTTTTAGTTCGTATAATAGACAACTGCTATATTTATTCACGAAAATAACAAAGCTCCAGATGTTACTAGGACACTTTCAACAAGCTCCTGACAGCGCAACTACACAGATCCTTAAACTGAGGTATAAAAGGCATTTTCTGTATCAAGAAGATTCCGTACCACATTTTCCCCTGGTTGTTCAGAACTGGGCTCCTCCATAATCGTGGTTATTTCCCGTGTGTGCCAAGGCTTCTGTCTTTGGCCCATTAAAGATGTTGATCGTTCCCAGCTCCGGATGATTTGACTACAACTGTGTGTATGAAGCAATGGTCTTGTCAGCACTTCTGCAGTAACTTAGCTAATTTGTCACCCGTTATTTTCTGGTTTTTTTCTATCCCTTTATATATCTTGGCCAAGTGATTCATAAGGCCAGGGAAAGACTTATTTCTCCAAACTCACATTATACGGAGTTACACAGTGTTAGCGTCCTTTTAATATAATGTATTCCTGACAAATTAAGAATGCACCATAAAGCCTCAGAGGTACAAGAATGAACAAAACATGCAAAGGTATGTATGCAAACTTCAAATGTATGGCTTGTATAGCAGTGTGGGGTTTGCACCAAAGCATCTGGTTTATAATGCACTGTGAGTGGAACACAACCGTGACAACCAGAATCCCATTGTTCAGGAAAAAAATATCCATAATACCTAACGTCTGATGGTAAATGGCACATAAGAGAAGAATGGACATATTGGATTGAATCAAAGGTGGTCACCTGGAGTGGATGTTTGGAAAACAGTATAAAAAAAATAGTGAAAATATAAAATAATTATTGTCTCAACAATCTGCGTTTCCAGCAATCAGCAGTGTGGAGCTTCCAGTGTGGGGGCTGCATTCAGACCATCACATTTAACATCTATTTTTAAATTGCCTATGAATTTATCTTAACATCTATTTTAGTTTGGTTTGACTTTTGGTTTGAACAAGAGCTTGAGCCACAGAGCTCCAAGGTTAATGATACATTTTGTATAAAAGTAGCTCAGCTTCTCCACAGTAGCTGTGCAATTGCTGCTTGGCATTCTTGCTGGGGGGTCTTGCATTTGTGTATTCCGAGCAGCGGTGGACAATCATTTTAAATACTCTTTCTTATGACGTTTGTGATTCACAGGCTTCAGTCTTTCCTCTCCCTCAGCTTCTACATGCAGAAGAAAAGTCCAGGTCACTTCAGTTTGCCCTTATATGAAAACCGCTCCACGTCTCCACTCATCTTTCCCTGAGCTTTTTTGGTGTGCTTGGGTTTTTTGGTGTGTTGGATTTTTGGTGTGTGGTTGGTTGGTTGGTTTGTGTGTTCTTCCTTACTAGACCTTTTCCTTCCCAGAGAAAACAGGAATACAGAGCATCCCTTTGCTTTCCAGATGTGTAACTGGCATCACAGTTAGGCTGGCTATCAGGAGTTGGATTGTGCAACCTGCTTAAGCTCACATCTGCTCAGCTTTTATAGGCTGGAACCAAATAGTGCTTAGATAAAACCTGTGCTTTTTCTTGGCAAGTGCTTTTAAATATTGTGTTGCGTTATTTAAAACGCATATATTGTTGTGCCAAAAAACTGTATTGCTAGCTCTACTGGAGTATCTACCATGACCTTATCAGCAATCTGTCGTGCCAGAAGGTAACCTTCTGATTCTGGCAGGTGAGGTTGAAGAAAAAAGAAGTAGTTTTAACATATTTCTTTCCTAGAAGAGGTCCTTCCACTTGTGTGTGATCTTACACAGCAAGGAAAACCAAGCTGAAGGAAGAAGCCAATTCATTTTTGTCTGAATTTTACAGCAATAATTACACAAAGTATAGAACTCTTTCCTACCGCCTAATAGAAATAAAATGGGCTGATAGATAACCGACTGACAGTTATAGCATGTATACTGCCTTTCAGCGTAATTCGTTTGGTATTTGTTAGGTAATAGCAGCCTGTACTGTTCTACTTACTCAATTTTATTGCTTTTGCTGTATTACCTTTTCAAATGCAGAGCCACAGGTAAACCAAATGTAAGTATTCATCAAAGCCATGAAATACCATTGATATCATTAAAGCAATTCCAGCTAACGTGTCAGTTAATGCCATGTCTCCTCAGACAGAGACTGGCTCTACGACTACGGGTAAAACCTGGTTTTACCATTGGAAAAGAAACCGGATAACCTTCGAGATAAATTTTCCTGCCCTCTATGAGAAGGTTGCGTTTAAATACTTTATGCCCTGTACTCCCTTTATGTCTCAAACACAATTCCTAGAGCTTTCCTAAAGCAGGGTATGACACTCGGAGCACTCAGCTGGTGCAGTAGGTGTGTGTAATGATCAATCACACGCATTTGGCAGCAGTTCGGTTACTTCAGACTTTAGACAAATGGCATCTGGGCTTGGTGATTTCATCTCCTTTTTTCTTGGACATCTTTTCTTGTACATTTACAAACAGTAAACCTGGGGCTGCTTCTTGCTAGCGCTGTCTTTCTGGAATCATTTACCCCTGCTTCTGCTTTCTTAATTAAAGAATAGCATATATTTCTCTGGTAATGGAAGTGGAGTCAGGGCGTTAGCATCAATACTGCTCCATGTTTTGCTTATTATTTAGATGAACCAGTCTGCTTCAAGTTTAAAAATATGAGTAAGATCAGTAAAGCTGGAAAACACGTAGAACAGAGTCTAAAGCTTGACACTGAATTTGAGTCTCTCTCTACAGCTGGGGACCCCGAAAGAATCTCAGGTCTCAGCTCAGTACCAGTCAGTGGTCACAAAAATCATGTTCCATATTCCATATTTCAGTTTGAGGGTGAGGACAATCAAAAGGACACAGGCACTTCGGGACGGAAAGAGCTTCTGATGCAAGAAAATTCTCGGGAAGATCCTTTTTGCCCTGAATTCAGACCGCACCTGTATTTGTCATTACCAGAGAATTAATTTTGTCATCAACCTATTTCTTCATGTTTGATAAAATTTCATTTCAGAAATAAAGGATTTATAGCTTACTTTCCCTCAATGCACATTACCATTTATATAACTGACAGCTGCAGTTGTTAAGAGCAGTACACGAGGTTTTTTCCAATAAAGGGCTCACATCTTGGTGACATTTATTACAAGTTTATTACTCCTCTACCCTTCCCAGCGAAGCCGCTTCATTCACTGTGGGAGTGGCTGAAGTGGAGATTTTTCCTCAGCCGTGACTTCCCATTACCAGAAGTGGGTTCGTTGTGACTGGTTGTTGAAAACATGAAGGACATAAAAACACATTAAGCCAATTAAGCTAAGAAAACTCATTTGCAGTGGAAGAGGAAGGTGAAGGTACCTTTTTTCCCCAGGTGATGTCTACCTTTTCAGAGCAGAGAGAAGGTGGGTTAGACAATCTTTTGATACACTTCAGAATAAAACTCACTTCCTAGAAGACTGAGTGAACTGGTTATGTGACAAAATATTTTGACTTCTGTATCATCACTGTGGTCCTTATATTAAGACAGGGTCCCTAACTGAGTGCTTAATTGAGAAGCACCCTTGTTCCAGACAGAGAGTAAATCAAATTCTATAGGACGTTTCCGCATCTGCACACGGATGCTAAAATTGGATTGTGTGTTCACCTGTGGAGGAAGAGTGCTGTTTGTTGTAATATGTGTAATGTTGTAGGTGTCAGATAAAGATCTGCCACCTTGCCAAACAATGTCGATCACGTCTGCTCTAATCATTTCTTCTAGCTTGTTCACAGTAAAACTTTTACGGTGAATGCAGGCATCATTTTAGTAAAACTCAATTTTCTTTGTCAATACAATTTATCTTTACCCTTCAAATGATCTCCTTTTTAAAATTAAAACTTCTGTTACTAGCATTATCCTATCAATTGTTCGGGGGCTTTTTCCTGTAATCTGCGCTTCAAATCTCCATCTGCAAGAAGGGCAAATCGCACTTCAAAACCTTATATAGAAACAATGCTTTATGAATATTGGAAGTCATATAGCTTTCTTATTAGAAATAAAAAGTGTCTTGGATTCACACCATAAAATGGCCTTTGGGATTTCAGCACATGTTCTCCTGGAAACCTCAGAGGCATTGATTGGGGAGATTATTGTCTTTTTGCTCTCAACCCAGAGGAAGAATAATGTTTTGTAAACTCAATTAGAGTTTGGAAAATAAAGTAAAAGTGTTAGAAATGGCAGAGTCTTGAATAGCGAACATGAAACAGGAACAGGAGCTTGATCTCGCTGTCTGCTGGTCACGCTTGAAACAACACCTGAGCCGCAGGAGAAATCATTCACAGCGGGACCAGGGAGGATGGCAAACCTGGGCACATCCAGTTACTCCCTTTGCAGCGAATGAGGACGTTTATCTTCCTTTGGGATGGCAATGGCGAAATGTAGTCACCTCGATTATTTTTCTCTCATTTCTCTTTCACAGATGTTATTGTATCTGTAACCTGGTAGTAAAATGAGCATTCTCTTTAAAATCAAGATCACCCTTCCTCTGACTGTGAGCCAAATGCTACTTTAAATGCGCTTGCTGCTTGCAAAAAATAAAGGTATCGATAAATACCATGTGATAATTGGGTGGAGATGGGGCTAGTGCTGCCTGGGAGGTCTCATGGACCTTTCTGAGCATCTCAAGAGGACTTCACACATTTACCTGCTGCCGCCTTTCAGCCCAGCAGGACGGGGGCAGTCGGGCTCTGCTCCCCAGGAACAAGCGCCAGGAGCAGAGGAAACGGCCTCAAGTTGCCCAGGGGAGGTTGAGATTGGATCTGGGGAACAATTTCTTCCCCAAAGGGCTGTGGGGCATTGGAACAGGCTGCCCAGGGCAGTGCTGGAGTCACCATCCCTGGAGGGTTGGACAGACGGACAGGAGGTTCTCAAGACGTGGGGCAGTGCCAGGGGTGGGTTATGGTTGGACTCAATGATCTTAAAGGTCTCTTCCAACCAAAGTGATTCTATGAGGGTGACAATCTCCGTGCTGTGTCCCTGGATGTGCCATCAAGGGACATCATTTCATACCCATCCAGCGAGCAGGCCTGGGGCCAAGTCACCGCTCTAACAGCTACTTAACAGGAGAAAATTAACCATTGATTGGAGGCAAGCTGAGGACCCGACTACCCACAGCATCACCCTACCTGCTTTCTGGCTCAATTAATACTTAATGGCTCCATACAAAGCAATATGGCTTGAATAGGATGGACTGAGAGAAATTTCCTCTCTGCCTCATTAGGCAGCAGCCTCACAGGAGATGGGAGCTGCAGGTTGGAGCTCTCTTAGGCACAGGAGGAAATTAATCCAGGTCCTCACATCCCACTGAACCGGGACTGTCCCTGTGGCACCAGCAGCACCCCCGCCCCCTGCCAGAGGCTCAGCACCAAATAACGAAACCCACAGCAAATTCTCCACTGGGTCATGTGTAAACACGTTAGTACGTGCTACACATCGCATTCTTAATTTCCAGGCTCATATTCATGTAGTGTGATTCGAGAAAGCTACAGCAATATTTTAATCGGAATTATTCACCTGCAGTAGCTGTTAGATATTTGTGGCATTAATTCAGGCTTAATGGCTTTCTGCCTAGGGAAATCTTTCATTTTAATAACACATCGATCACGTCCAAGGGTGACCCCCTCATAGCTGGAAAACAGACACTCTATACGCAGTATTTTCTGAGGTTAGTTTGGCTTCTGTCAGTAGCTGCTGCCACATATTTAAATGAGATAGCACATTTTCATATGTGTAATAGCGGTCAGCAATCTTTTTGGCTCAAAAATAAATGCAAACGTTCTTTCTTACAAATAAATGAGCAGTCATTACCCATTGGGTGTAAACTTGGTGTCTTGCACACTTGCATCTTCTTCACTGAGAGCCAGAGGGGTTTGACCTTAGCACCTATTATGATAATACAAATATTGCCTATAAAGAAATGAAGTGTGCTATAAAAAGGGAAATGAGATTACTACTTCTGAATGTTTTCCTGAGGCACTACCCAAGCGTCACTTACATTGCTTACAGAACTTCCCATGTTAAAAAGTGCATGGATTTGGTTTAGTTCTGCAAGACACCATATGAATCTACCTAAAATAAGGCAGCTCATCGAAATCTTTCTTGTGCTGGGACGTTGCCACCCACACCTTGGTGAAACATCTGCTGGGGCACAGCCTGCAAGAAACACATCTGGAATCGCCTTGAATTGCCTGGCAGAATGGATTAGTTTACTATCAGCTATTCATTTTTCCTGCCTCAGTTAAGGTTTTAACTGTGCCAAAGCAGTAGAGCCTTCTGCTGCTCCTCTGCAGAACAGAGCAGTGTTTACCTGCAGGTTCACTCCTATTGAAGAATCACGTAGCCAAGAATGAGTTAAATTCCAAGTATAACAGCATACCGTGAGTTCAAATAAATCTTGAGTCTGCATAGTGAAGGGGGTCTGAAAGAGGGGTTCTGTGACAGTGCTAATCTGGGACCAGCTGCCCAATCCTGAGCTTATTTGTTTCAGACTTTAATAGAATTCTGAGTGCTCCACTGCTGGAAGGGAAAACCCTTCTAATTCAGTTCTTCCACAACAGGGTGCGTTATTTACAGCTAAGAATTAGTTACTTTCAGACTTTCTTCCTACTCATTAACTGATTCAAGTCAGATTATTGACATAATCTGAAATTATTCTATTTTATGTGAACACAGAGCAGCATATAAATTTTTCTGATTGAAAAGGATGCTGTTTGCATCTGAACCCAAACTATGATTTCCTACTGCAAAGCTGTAACATTATTCATTAAATTTTAATCCTTTTTGACATTTTATCTTCTTTGCTGGGTTGACGGCATCGACGTTTGTACATGTAGGAGCAAAATAACCCAATCTGATCTCATTACTCCGTGCTTACCAAAATGAAAACGTTACTACAGGAGATGTTCCCAGATGTCTCTATGTAAGGGAGAATTTAATATTTCCCATAATTTTTGTAAGCCTTTTGCATCATGTGCATCCTATTGTCAAATTCCTCCTTCTCTCCCCGGCTTTTCTGCCAATGACAAGAACACTGCACATTATCCCACAAATATTGTTCCTTATTTGATTTGTGAAATTGGCATTTCGCACCACATTCATACAAAACTTCCTTTCTGCTTTTCTACTCTTTGAAGGCTATTGACATTCTCTCTTGCTTTCTCAATACTTTTTTTTTATAAAGGGAAAATATTAATACAATGCGGTACCACTGATTTCCCTATTTCATCTCTCCAAAAAACAGTTATCACTTGGAAAATGTATTGATTTGAAAGAAAACTCTTCCAGTCCTCTTTGAGTTTCATTGTGGTGTTTTCTTTCGCTGACTGACTTAAATATGTTGGTTTACTTTGCACACTGAAGTAGACAATTGGTTAAAAGGCACCACTTTAGTCATTCCACACACCCAAGTTTCTCTCTTTATTTTCTTGTGTCTTCCAGGTGTGTTCTCACTTCTCTCTGCACAGATCCACAACAGCATCTCTTTTCTATTTCTGCTATTCTTTTATCCACTGCGATGACTGTGGCTCGGCTGCTCTATGTTATCTATATCATTAAATTCACGTTCTGTAAGAGCTCCTTGATGCTCCATGTTGTTCTAGAGCAGCGTATGTACCCTATTAATTTTATACCAATGACACCGTCATCGGGAGCTCGTTGGAGCTGATACCTCCAAAACCACCCCGGGCTAACGCAACGGTGCAAAAGTATCTATTATATGCTTTCAATTCTTATTTTCAGTCACCTAAGCCGATGACAAACCTGCTCGCCTCCATGTAAAGGAAGATCACAAACACAGCAGATGGATGTCACCCTTATTTTTCAAGAGCGAGCAGGTTCCTGTTAGTCAATAAAGAAACTCAGACACCAAATTGAGCAGAATCTGCTATCCCGGAGAGCTCCTGAAAATCTCTTCGGCTTGATATCCCGGAGCAAAACCAGTCAGAGCTGGTGGATGCCTAAAGTGATAGGCTGGTGTCAGTTATTAATGAAATAAAGGGCTAACAGTAAAGGACAAACCAGTAGATATCTGGTAGAAGTATGTATAATTTGCTCTAAAGTAAAGACATAGGATGATTTTGAAGAAGGGAAAAAAGAGGTGCTTTACCATACGTATTTATCCAAGTAAACCTTTTTAATCTGATGTTTCTGGTCCTTTACTGGACAGGAATAACAAGATAAACGGGAATTTTAAATGTCTTAAAATGCTAAAGCAGTAACAGTGACTGGTCCACTCTGTTCTTCACATTTAATAGATGTTTCCATAAAAAATTGTAACACTATTAAATAAAGCTATGCAGACATTAACTACACTGTACATCTATCAAATGTCTTCATTTCTCCCTCATTTTGTGCTTTAACCGCAGCAGCCCAGTTAAACGGCAGCGCTCTGGACAAAGCCGAAGAAACCCGTCATTAACACAATACCTGCGGATTCCTAACGCTACCGCTCATCCTGCTCAATTAATCACTTTGTAAGGCCTCTATTGTGCAAGAATTATTCAATCTGCACCAGCCATATCCTCCTTTCAGTGCTCAAAGAAATAAACCAGCACATCCCTTCCAACCCAAGTAACTGTATTAATAGCCGATGTAAAGTCTGTTCTTCTTGTAAAATTCCTAACGGCGCTTAGGTTTGGCGGGGTGTCTGTAGTGCACCATAGTGTCTCTCCACACACACCTCCTGACAGATGTCACCGTTTTCCCTTGTGCTATAGAGCTATTGGTGCCAACTCGGAATATCTGCATCCCGTGATTGCGGAGCACCCCGGCTGGCAGGAGCCTGCCCGCTCCCCAAATCAATGCTCCAGGCTCCTGCACCACTTAATGGTTTTGTTCCTAAGTGACCCCAGTGCCACCAGCTGCCTCTATTGGCCTGTTCTTAAGTGCTCAGGGAAAATCACTAAGGGGAAAATAAGGCATTTTCTTGCCAGGATAAAACACAGCATTATATAAACAAAATATAAGCAAACCCTTGGACACGCGGCTGCTGTTTGTTGCACTCACTCTCTGCACAGCCCTGTCAAAGTTTAACAAATGCAGAATAGATCAATGATTTTAAAGTTTCCAAAATCCTATCGTAGCATGTTGTGTAGAGAACTGCTACCTAGCTATACATACAGGTTCACAAATGCTAATGAGAGCATAATTAAGTTAATAATCTCCACTGAGATTCCTTCTCCGGAGGAGCCGCTCACAACTGGCTTTACAGGGAGCTCAGGCAGATGTTTCCAGATGTTGAGCGTGACTTTAACCTTCAGGACATCCTCCTATGGCACTGAGTGAGCTCCGAGGATGATTGCAATTAAATCCTCAGACTGTTAAACCCTACAGGGGAAGGAGGGATCGGCGAAGCCGGCCAAAGGCCTGTGCCTGCAGACACACAGCGGCACTGTGGATTACAGAGACAGAACCACCACTGGCAACGCGCTGAATACTGATTGCATTTAAAGTGCTCTCAATATATACATATATATACATGTATTTTTCAAGCACAAAGGTCAAATGAAGTCAAGTGATGCAGATGTCTGATGAGCTAAATGTTATGGCTTTAAGGAAAGAGAAAAATCTGTATTCATGCTTAGTAGATCGACCAAAACAACAAACCACATACTTCTTAGTAGTTATTATATTTATGAAATAAGGAGCTGCAATGGGAAATGTGTTAGCATGACTATCATAATAATGTGAGGAATGTTTATGGTGGGTTTATATTATGCAGTAAGCGTTAACTTTTCAAATTATTTACATGGGTTAGCTTGAAAAATAATGGATGCTAAAAAGCCAAGGTTGTGGCTATTCACAGAGGTTTTCTTTTGCAGAAATAACTTTTGCATTGGCAGCTGCCATAATAAAGGTTATTATTTGCTATATGTTCTATATAGGTCTCTGTGCGTGACCCAGGTTTTTTGGTCTCCATGAGAGAAACATCACAGGGATTAAACAGGATAGGCAAGAAAGATCTAATGCCGCCCTATTGCAGATGCAAGGTGAGAATTAATGAATAAATGTAAGGACCTCTTGCTGAAGCAGCTCTGCTATTTCCTTTTCATCTGGCAGTTAAACAATAATATTCCAAATTATCCACCAAGTCTTTCCTTTCTCTAACTTTCTTTCCTATAAAATGTTTCTGAATTTTAATTGAAATTCGGTTTTCCTTCTGTTTTCTTGTATGCACAGCTGTTGCAAAGTAACATTTCTTTGCACTTCTCTTGACTGGTAAAGTCCTTTTCTTCCTTCTGAGCTGCTTACCCTTGTGCTTTTCTGTGCAAGAAACTCTCATCATATGGCTGAGGATGGTGTTTAGGTACCAGTGTCCATATGATGCGCCTGGTAGCCAGCTTACCGTGTATATATGGGAAATAAAAGCTGAAATTTCACTGATTCATTTCATCGCTTGTTCACTGAAATATCTGGAGTAATCTCCACTTCATCTCATCATCCTCACAGAAGATTTTGCTTAGCCATTTGTGAAAATTAATGGTAAAGATGGATATATTCATCAGTTATTCAAAAGGTCTATTACAGTGTTAAATTTCCACCCAGGAATAAGATATTTTTCTTAACTGAAGACAGAAAGAGTTACGGAGATGTGCAAGTCATGCACAGTATTTTAATAAAAGGCTAATTAAAGACTTAATATACCAGTTTTAGCTATTTAACATATACCCATTTTTCCAATACTATACTAAGATGGTAATGGATTTTCTCATCTTAAGGATGTCTGTTTAGCAGGAGACAAAAAGCCCCTGATTTATTTAGGGAAAGAAGCTATGATGTCTTTATTGAGTCCGGTGTTTCAGTAGCGCCGCAGTTCACTCGCCACTTGTGTTTCTGAAACTTCTCCAAGTGTTTACACAATAGAGCTCAGGAGAAACTGGACCATCTAATGACAAGAAAAACAACCCCACCATTTGATTAAGAAAAAGACAAGTAAGTAAGAAATAACCAAAGCGGCAAGAGTATGAAAAAATTTCTTTTAATGGCTTAAAACAGCGAACGGAAGCACAGAGGTTGGATGTTATGATGCCGACAGCACAAGAGATGTGGCACAGGTATTGTTTTCTTTCAAAGCTGTGTAAGTAATAAACTCTGGCAGTTAAAATGTGGGGTGTAGCAGATGAGCTAAGAGAGAATGCGAAGATCAGACAGCCAAAGATATAAATACTTTCATTATCTCAGGAGCAGCCAAGCTGCGAGAGAGCTGGGACAGGCTCAGCACCAGGTAATTTTGTAGGATAAAGACTCTTGAAAAGCTACAGTGTCTATCTGTACTTGGAAGAAGCTGGAGAAATCTCTTTATTTAAATGTAACTAAGGTAGACTATCACAGTCAGAGAAATGTCAGTGAAAAAGCAGAGGTCAGATCAAACCAGATTAAAGTGCCACAGAACTCCATGGCCAAAGAGCACCTTTCTAAGCAATCTAGGGAATTACAGACAAAAAGCTGGTAATACAGCCTGAAGAACAAATTCAAGTCAATGTTGTAAAACAATTAAGCTTTATACTTGAAAGCCACTGGCCAAATCAGCTTGTCTACTAATAGTTCTCTTTAAATTAAAACTTCTCTAGAACATCAGCGAAACAGATGACAGTAAAGAATATCCAAACTAGTTTGGGTTTCTCAACAGATGATGAAATTCTCCTGAAGTATCCAAGAGACTATCAGAGGTAACCATTGCCCCAGAGAGAGAGAAGCCCTTGGGTATTTAAGTGAGCACAGCAATGTAGGAGAAAACAGACCCAATTCAGCCGATAAATACAAGGTGTTCTGGAATCACAGCCTGGACGCTGGTGACACCTGGAGAATTATTCCCAGAAAAGACCTGCATGGCATGGCGCACAGATCTCCAAACGCTCTGTACCGATACTCAGTGCGACACGCAACATTCAATATCTCAAAATACAGAGGCAGCAGAATGGTCAGGGGAGACAGCACAACTAGAAAGAAAAATGGCATGGGCAGACACCAATTATTTAGCCCAGAGCTCATGTCGGTTCTAAGGAGGAATAATGAAAGTGTCTATTTTATATAAGAACAGAGAGACAGGCAGGTATGTTCTCCTGGTACCTGTGCTGTCTTCATCTCTTGAACAAAGACCAACAATGTTTTTAAAGGAAGGAATAGCCTGTGAAAGCTGTTCCAAACTTCTGGAAGTGGATGTGAATGAATGTGCAAGCGTTCAACCACTTTTCACCAACGCTCTTTTGAAATACCACGTGTTGAAGTGTTCGGATAAGACAAATCCAAAGGAAGTGTTGTCCCAATCTGGAATCATGTTTCAAAACCTGCATTTGCTAAGGACTGGTTGCTAATTAGCCAGGCTTGTCTCCAGCTATAAACAAACGCTTCAGGTTTGTGCTTCCATGGATATGTCACCTCAGTAGGAAATCTAGCACACCCAAAATTCAGTTATCGACTGTCAGAAACTCAGATCATCTATCTGAACAAGAGTCTGTTTCCTTCTGCTCCATCTCAAAGGTAAGCACTCCTCTTGTGAAACTTTCCCTTTCACAATTAAAGCTTACAGGAATGCAATCATCAAGCGTGGTGATCATGATCCAGAGATTGTCTGGAGTGTGAACAAAGCCCACGGAGAATATTCACGGGATGGATACGGGGTGAACAGGGACTTCACCTCCCACTTTACCCTTCGCATCATGGAAAGGTTGATGCTCCCAAACCGGTTGGCATTCAAGGGATGGACTTAATGGCCATCTGTTGAGGGACTGGCTATTTACCTAGCTCAGCTGTGTGGACGTGTGCCAGCAGCAGAAGGGTTGGAGATTACCTTTTAGGAGAAGCAGAGAGGTATTTTTCACTGCAGTTCTAAACTTTAAGATTCTTCCAATAAGCTTTTCTGAGACAAGCTTGGGATGAAGTGCAGTGAACAGACACTGATTACAGACACTGATAGTCAGAACCATGTAAAAATGATTACATAGAAATTTAATAAACGAGACACTCGAAACAAAACATAATTCACTGATGGCTGAGAAAATTAACCGAAGAGAATAAAATAAAACAAGTCAATATCTACAACGATGATGGGGCATAAACATCTTAGCTTAAAATGTATCCTTGGACATTTATGAGGCATATTACAATCCCCGATAGTAATATGCCTCCAAATCACCATTACTACTGATTCCTGAGCTGCAGAGTACAACTCCAAGCCAAACGTTTACACAGAGCATCACCAATGTATATTTGCAATTAACTGAAACCCAAAAATTAGGCACTCGGATGTTCAGAAATCCCCCAATGACACCACCATACCTGCAGCTTCTTGGAGGTTTTTTCAATCTAGAAAATATTGTGTGTTAATATTGCCAACACCTTTATTTAGAAAGTGAGATGTGGAAAAGAGGAGCTAAAAAAAGATACCATGAGCAATGACAAAGTGACAACTAACCTACGGATAGTCGGGGACACGCGACTATATTTAAATTCCATTAAACGGTAATTGCTGAGCGTTTTGTCTGGTGTCTGTTTTCTGCGTCTTGCTGGAGAACGCGATGCCTACAAATTGCTTCCTTTCCGCATATGGAGCATTTCTTGCTTGTTTGTTCAGCCTGTTGTGTTTGTCTAAAGCGCTTTTGCTCCCGCGTGTGCCAGCACCGTGACTGCAGCGCCGTGGTTATGGTCGGGAAGGCGTTTCATTCCAATTCTGTGTTTTCAGGAGCTTAACAGCATCTAAACAAATTAGATTTTGGATGTAAATTTCTTGTGCCTGTTCCAAACCCAGAATGAGCTTACCTGTGATGTTCAAACGCTGCTACAGATGGGGTGGCTAAAAAAAAGAGATATCATTATTCCCCACATTTCTTAAGTATTTCCAGAAATATTTTTGCATCCTTTGAACTTAAAGCATGACGCTTTAACTTTCCACTGCTACCTGTGTAAACGCAAACCTGACCGCAAAGCACAGGGGATTTAGCAGAGGACAGAAAGGAGGGGTGGACATGTTGCTGCGGCTCCAGACACCGCGATGGGCGCACACAGCCCCGTGTGCCCATAATTCACCACAATCTGCTGGTGGCACCGATCAGCTCAACTCCTTCAACTCAACTCTTCGTCCTTCCCTTAGTAAAATGAGTAAATTTGCTTTAAAAAGTGGTCATTATATGCTCTTACATCAATTAGGTTTTCCAGACATTGCCAGGACCTACTGCTCACCATCTTCTTTAAAGTTTGCATTCAGATAATATGTCAAAGGGGTCAGAATGTCATTCAGTCTCTGTGCTGTGCCCATTCAGACACTGGATTCATTTCTGACTCTGCCCACAGCTGAGATTTGCTTTCACATAGAGTAGGATTGAAAAATAATCTACGGCATTATAAAAAAGCCATAGACATACAAGTCCAATTCGATTAAAATAGTTGTGTATATGGAAACTTCTTTGGTAGCTAATGATGAAGTTAAACTCCAAGTCAATATAAGGAGAGACTCTGAACAACAGGCATATTAAATAATGTATGGACTATGTGTTATGAGGATACCAGTGGGCTAGTAGTATAAAATGGGAGAATGCAAAGTGTCCTTTATTGCGGTGTATTTTGATAACGTGACAATGGAGAGTAGGACAGCTTAGCAAAACTGCTATTGGCTCCGATAGTGCCTTGCCAAATCATTCATCGCTTCCAAGGAATATTGTTTCGCAGGAAAATTCTAATATTAAATGTAAGGGGGATGTAACTAGATGAAGCTGAATAGTGAATAAAATGTAAATGCTTCTTGATCTATTCAGTGGCTACTGGGTCCAACTAACAAAAAACACCACCTGAAAATCTTTAAACATACTGCAAGAGCATGTTTGGAGACTGATATTCCACTATTGTCCTGGAAACAGACGTGCAGTTACTAGCCATTTTAAGCTAGATATTTATGAGAAAGCTAATTACTGATAATTGTGTGGGGGATTCTTTGTTTTCTTCTCTGCAAAGGTACTCAAAGAGACATTTGAAATGTATTTCACTGGATATAAAGTGAGAACTAGACTAAGTCCCCAATTATATTTGTGAAATCCTTTAGGGAAACAAAATGGAATAATAAAGAAGGAAATGTAATCACTTGAAGCCTGTTTGCATGCACCCTAGACACTGGGTTTGTTGGAGTCACAGCCATAGGAATTGCACGGAGAGTCACTGGGACTCAATAGAAGTTACTGCATTTAGCTGTTAATTTTTTGTTAAATGTTAACAGAGGTGTTGAAACATGCACCTATTAAATCAAAACTTGCCAGAAAAGTACAAGAAAAGCAATACTGCAGATATGAAACAACGCAGTCATTGATTTCCTATACGTATACAACACCTTGTTAAAAAAATTCATCACTAACTTATTTTATTCCATACACTGTAAGCCGCTCTACATTGCTTTGTACTTATTTTCTCCACAATTCTGTAACAGTATGTGTGCTTTTGTAGCTATGGTGATGAACAGCATGGTGATACTCGTGACTTTATGTCATTTGTAACAATTTCATTATGACAAATCAGAAATTTTCCGAACGGCACAAGAATTTGGAGATACCGCTGACTAACGCTTGTTTTCTAAAATGGAGAAGTCTTGCAGTTTGGGGTCATCTTGGCAGGTGATACAAAAACATCCGTATTGAGCAAGGTTTGCTGCCCATCATGGGAATTCCTGTAGCGTCCCCAATGTCACTGACGTGATTGCTCCTGAAGATACCGCAACAACAATTGAAACACTCAGCCCAGCTACATAACCATAAATTTACACCTATGCAGAAGCCCATGAGTTCATATTTCTATCGCTTAAATAGGCTCAAGTCGTATGAAGAGAAACAAACCCAAAAATCCCTGTGTAAGGTTGTATACACACATATATGCACATATACACAGTTATGTCCACACATGTATATGCACATAAACCAACAAACTGATGTGGTCTAGAGTGTTGATGCAGATCTCAAGAGCAGAAAAAAAAAATATATATATATCTCAGAAGTTTTCACTGAATTCCTGGAATCCTTCAAGATTTCTGTCAAAACTTGACTTTCAAACATAGCAATGGGAAGCAATTTTTGCAGCTTTTCTTGAGACATCTTGACGAATCTTGTACAATAAGTTGTACAAATGACATCCACTTGTTGTACATCAGAAAGTTGGAAAGCACTCTCCAAATTTCCCTCTGCAGTTTTTCTGCAGGGGTTCATAGGGACTGAGGGCAGGAGGCCATGGACCTGCACAGTCCTGCACCAAAAGGCCTTGCAAACCCTGTCAGATCTACTTCTTCTAAGCAAAAGCAGTAAATTTTTACTTAATGCAAAATATCAGTGAGATGTAAACAAAGGGGGAATAAAAGGTTGGATGAATGCAGGGGGAAGGGAAAAAGAAGAAAAGCGGGAGTAAACATTTTCATAACGGTATGAGAAACTGAGCTGTAGATAACTGTGGTAGCAAGAAAGAGAAAATAGAGAAAGAAGAGATAGACGTGTTCTCCAGGAGAAAGAGGTAACTGGCCAGGGGAGAGAAACAATGCTGGGGAAGAAGAAAGCAAAGACAAGTGAAATAAGAATTCCACCTGATGTTCCAAAGCCACACGTTATCAGCAGAGGCAGAAAGTCTGTGTGATGGACAGAAACTCAGACACGGGGAAATCGCAGCAGGAGATGGAGAGGTCCCCAAACACCTAACCTAGATAGGAATGCTGAACCGAGCGTGCAGGACTCGGAACACAAAACAGCCAAAATAAAGATGGGAACGAATTCTGCTGATCATTTCTTCCGGCATTTTCAGTTAATGAGTCGCATACTTCAGTTAATATGTGGTTTCCAGTCTATTTTCTGAAGCCCATGGAACCTGCCGTGGAACATCTGGGTGGGAGCTGACAGATGAGAGCAGATCTCAGAGACCCCTTCTTAGTCTGGATTGTTAAATAAAATTAAGCTCCCCGAAACAAGTTCAGATGCACAGCATCCTTTTTGCTGGTAAATATTAATTAATTTGCAGCACCTTTTACTAAATCGTCCAAGAAGTCAACCCTATAGCTGAAGTCTTACCAGTCTGTATAAGCTTGGCCACATTAAAGAAAAACAGAGGCAGCTGGATTCATTTGTATAGATTCCAAAGATCATAGAATCACAAGAGTCATTGAGGTTGGAAAAGATCATTGAGTCCAATCTTCATGAACAACTTTATGAGCATCTTGTTGATGAAACAGGTTGTTTCATCAAGTGAAGTGCATCAATCTCTCTAGGCCATGCTGCCTTGTCCTTCATCCAGACTGCACAGGAATGTCTGTAAGGAAATAGCACACTTTATCCAAAACAAACGGGTAGGATATAATGTATACACCTACTATACATCCAAATATTTATTTGTAAAATATTATGCCTTTCCTCCACATTCCCTACCCTTTCTAAATTCTAGCAGATGGACTTGATTAAAATAATGTTGCTTTGCTTGGGAAGTGGATACAACCACACCAGCGGGTGGTTTGGAGAAGTTCTAATGCAAATAATATTTTTGCATTGGCTTAGAAAAATCCATTAGCTAAATATTTCTACTGCTTCTATTTTATAACCCATGAGCCACATTCTGACTGAAGAAACTATAAATTATTACATGAAGTGCAATCACAGAACGTAGTGTTTGTGATGCTGATTTGCGATCAGTAAAACAGGGCAATTCATCCTGCTACAAGAAACCTAACGGCTTTCAACAATCACATATTTCTCGGAGGAGTGAATAATGGTCGAGAGACTCTTCTGCAAGATCAACAGAGCCGCTTAAATCACACTGAGCTCTGATCCAGGAGAGCACGAGTTCCACAAATCCCATCACTTCTTCCTGAACTCAAAGAAGTCCTCTGAACATTGAACACTAAAGCAATAAAACTTGAAAGATGTACCTTTCCATGAAGCCAGTAGAATAACTGTTGCATTAGTATCAAGTTTCATTAATCTGAGAACAAAACCAGCTATAACAATGTCTAAAGCACATTTCTCTCTCTTGGCAGGTTAATTTTTAGAATTTTTTTTTAATGGAACATTTTAAAAAATTGTGGGGAGGGGACACTTAAAGTTGTATTTGGTAGCCCGATTTAAAAATGAAAGCATGTATTACATGTCATAGAAGTGACTTTTTTCATTTACTGATCTACATAAAGCTAAATGTTTATCCTGATAATTGGCCTTTGCACAAAAAAGGCATTAAGTCAGCAGTGGTGAATTATTTATGAGACCTACTTTAATGTGATTATTCTCTGAGGGCCTTAAAAAAAGCTATTGGTCATGGTGCTGTTTTTCATGAGTTGCTGAGACAGTAGAGGAATCAAAGATCTGATGCCACTTTTCCGTATCATTTTTGCCCACCGTGCCCTCAGGCATCAACCTCTGGCCGCACCAGTCTGGGGCAGGGATCCCACTGGTGATGCTGGGAAGGGCTGAGGATGAGTTTCATGCTGCCCATGAAAGCCTAACGTGGAGCCTTGAGTTGAACGGTGCCTGCCTGGTTCTCCAGGAGGAAGGTGATGGATGAAATGATGGGTTTGACGATGGAGACCCCTCGGCCATAGCCATAGTACCACAGCTTCTGTGGTTTCCTGCCTTCTAACATTTAAAATTAACTGTTACTCCTAATGAGCTTGTTCTGTGAGCCATAACCAAGTTATAATTACCATAGCCAAGCACAAATATCTGCAGAGCTGTGCACAAGTCGTCTGCAGCCAGGTACTGTATGCAAAACTAAAGAAAAAAGGGGAAAAGGCAAAGAGATCTGGAGTAATTAGCGCCTAAGAATTGAGAGACCAAAGGTCCTTCAGTTGTCTCTGTTCTAAGGGAAGAAACAGGGGTACAGCTGTGGGTACAAATAGCTTTAATATAATTTTGAAGAACATAAAACACAGATCAATGTTTGGCTGGAATTAGAAACCGACAGGATACAGCAAAACACTTGAATATGCCAAATAACCCTCCCTTTTAACTTCCGCAAGAAAACGCAATCTAACCTTAGGAGCTGCCATGGAAAAGAACAACCGCTTGTAGCGTTAAAATGCTTATTAAAAATGACAAGTGAATTAACACATAGCAACATTAAACAATGAGGTTTTTCATATGCAAGCTGAAAGGGCTTGAGCTGCTGCAATTTTATCACATTGGTTTGAAAAATCACAGCAAATGGCAGAACCCGATTTAAAGTCAATTTTTTAAGGGACTCTTAATAAAAATACATTTTTAATATTAATTAAGATTAACTCAGAGTATTCATTTTCTGGCTCTTCTGCACAGCAAGTTCCAGGGCCTCTGACATTTAACACCTTTTTTACCTGTAGATCCCAGACTAAAAATTTAGGGCAGGGCTTTAGGAAACTCTGAAAGGAGCTGATCCAGCCTCACCTGGCCTGGGAAACTTTACAGTGATTACTTGTAACCTTTTCTGCACAGACATTTATTTTGCTCATTTATTGTATACTGATGATGCTGGCCTTGCATTTTTACCAAGTGGTATATGCCCTGTGTCAATATTTTTCCCCTATAACAGGCAATCAGAAGGCTCTGCCTTCAGCTCTGATTTTGACTGCAGCGTCACCGGCACAGGGCTGGATAACCACTGATCGCAAACGGGGACTAACACCAGACTGACCAAAGTCAACGCTGCTGCTGGGCTTCCCATGATGATTACTTAGCCTTAGAAATAGGATCCAGCTTGGGGAAGAGCACAGGAGAGCTGGGCAAGACTCCACAGCCTGGTACTCAGATGCGCGAAGTGAGTGCAAACCTGCCTCCAGCTCTACGTTTTCTCTCTATGGTATCGGTGTACATATGATTGTACATTATTAATATCCTGGGTTTCGCATTTCCAGGTCTGTCCTCTGGTTCCAGAGCGTAAGTGTGTTATTTCTTCTCACAAGAAATTCTCTCCTTATGATTTATCATACAGTGATAAAAACCATATCAAAGGCGATAATGGGAAGGTGTACACCGCAAGCCGGCTATTAAAGGATATTTCTTCTACATTGTAAATATTTGCAAGCTGCGTTGCTGCTTCTAAAGGGGAAATAAGACCAGGGAAGGGACGTGCCAGGCTACAGATAAGGGGATGGGGACTTTCTCGTCCCCCTGCAGAGGGACCCAAGAGTGTCCCCAAAACCTGCCTTGCAGCTGAGGTCCAGCAGAGGAGCTGGACCTTTTTAGGATGAGCAATGTTGTGTGCAGAATTCAGGTATTTTAGTGCCTAAAGCAACAGCTCGGTGCCCAAACTCCTCCCCACTCCCAGGTGGAAACCAGCAAGATCCTCAGCACTGAGGGTGACAAACCGCGTCCCTGCTGAGTGGCAAAGCAGCTTCATTGGCACCGTGAGCAGCCCAAGAGACGCTCAACCTAGAAACAGCCACTTACAAATCCGAGTTGATATGCAAATGAATGCATCAATTAATAAATACTTAAATGCAATCTTAAAATATTTTCCCAAGTTAAATCCTCTTGCATTCATGCCTGTTTCTTTGGGAAGCCAAGAGGATGTTAGAAGTGTATTTATTTTACCGTGTTTTAACATGAAGTACTGCAAACATCACATGGTAATTTTGGGGGAAATGTCTCTTGCATAATTTCAGAATTCCTCTTTGAATAGCATATATTAACCCTATAAGGCAAGCGTGTTTTTATCCCCGAGGCCGCTGCTACACTACAGGTTCAGACCACAGACACTCACTGTACTGCTGCATGTTTCTGTTTCCCAGGCCCTCCCAAGAGCCATCTCGTCACCGCTGCTGCGGGGACACGTGTTGTCCAGGAGCAGCTTTTCTCCAGGAGGTCTCCAACCTTGATCCCAGCCCAGCCTAAGCCCTCGGGCTTACCCATAAAACCTCTCCTGACCCGCTTTGGTGGATAAACCTTCCCAGGTGACGTCTCATCCTGCTTTGCAGCAGCATCCCTGAGGCTCCGGCTGAGCATCTTTGCTCTAACACAGAGCCCAGGAGGACGGGACCCTCTCCCCCCAGCCCCCAGTGCAGTCTGCCACTGGTTGGACCAGTCTGGCTTCTGGTTGCATTTGGGGGAAATCACAGCGCCTGGTTGCACACAGTAATGCTGGGAGCACTAAGCAACCCAGCTGCTGTGCAGCACAGTGACCAAAAGAAACACACAGGTTAAATTTTAAACTGACTGTTGAAATATTAAGGCTTCCTTGATCTAATTTTTAGCATTCCACTAGCACATAAGTGTTCACAAATCCTGCGCTGAGGTCCTAGATTTTGTTGTGTTCATATTCAATATTTATTTCACCATGTCTGATGTTTTGCTTATTTGAGCATCTTCCTAATTTTTCTGTCTCTTTCTGGGCCACGAGTTTATTTCTTTATGGGAGCTGGTTACTCTTGAGCTTAAAAATTTTTATGTATATTCTAAATCTACAAAGACAATGAAGAAAAATTAATGTAGAAACTGTCTCCTTTAGACTATTTCTTAGGAGGATGCTTTAGTCTTTATGCTCATCTTGCACAGTGTGATCCCCGTGTGGCACAGATGCTGCTGATTGCAGTAAGCAAGTAATGTTTGATATTTCGGTGTTCCAGAAGAGCCATCTCCACAGCCCTGATGCAAAAGGTCTCTGTGCATACCAGCACACTTCGGGGTCTGGTTCCTGAAGCAAAGATGCTGCAACATCACCAGATGGTCTCACCCCAAATTAAACATTCGCCTCCTCAGGTCCCTAAGTGATCCTTCGCCCTCTATCACGGTGGGAGAGGCCACTCCAGCATCTCCAACACCATCTCGCATCCTCCTCCAAAGGCTCCTTTTCCCTAACGCTATGGGAACCCCACCCTGCTTAACCAAGAACACAAGACTACTAATTAATATCACCTAACCATCGCAGCATCACCTTCTGCACTGCTGAGTGCTGCTGCATATTAAAAGAAATTACTTTTCACATTCATTCTGGAGGGAAGCAACACAGGTATTGAGGTTTTAGGGGTTAAGTCCATCAGCCCTGATATCTGCTGTTCATCCGGCTCTGGGTTCTCACACCCCAGTCCCCAAAGTAACCCATCTCCAGAGTATAATATGGATTTGTTTTTCAAATGACCCCCTTTGCTTTGGATGACAGCACTGCCAACCCACAGTTAAGCAAACCAGGATGAAATTTCAAGGAGAAAGAATATGTCTGCCCCCCGGGAAAGGTTTCGCCCGTTTTCCCTTTTTAATTTTCTCCTGCACAGGCAACTTTTCCCCACCGCTGATACGCACGAGCAGCTAATGAGCCTGCAAACACAACTCTGTGCATGGGACATCACTGTTTCAGCCACCAAGCTCTTGCAAACGTGCCCAAAGCATCACTGCTAGAGCCACGGGTACCAAAGTGGGGCAAACGGGGTCAGAGACTGGGAGCAGAACAGCTACATCACACGACTTACAATAATTAGCGCTACCGAATTCAATGCTGAGGATTAACCTGGCTAATTAGCGCAGGCACAGCATCACGCTGGTGCAGCCCTGCTCTGCAGGGACCTGAATTAGTGTCTGTGTTTGAGGGTAAGTCGCTCCCTGCACACCGCGCTCCCAGCCTCCTTCATCTGAGTCTCACACAGCACCTCACTCTGCCGTTTACATTTCTTTCTTTTCTCTTCCAAATACCAAGTTTTGCAAGACTTAAATTTTTAGAAACCTTGAAGAGCTTCAAGCACAAACCAAGAAATGACCTCAGACCAGCAAGGTCGACACAAACCCTGAGTGAGAGCACAGATTCCTCTGCTGCAGCTCCGTGATCCCAGTGTCTGCCTCTGTGCGATTCCCACTACAGCCCAAGCAACTCGGTTTTGTTCGAATAACAGCCACAAAAAGTGCACCAGGCATATATCCAACCAATGGAAAGTGCCAACCAGTGATGTTTTAATATATAGATCACATAAAGTGAATTTGGTATAATCAAACCAAAAAGATTTATGCTCTGGGTGCTTCTGCACATGTCTAGGGAGGAAAAAGCAGCAGCAACATGAGACTGATCTGATCATTCACTTCAACAGCACAGATTGTTTTTATTTACACGTAGCAGTGACAACAAATATTAGGCAATCTTTAAATAGCGGTGAATAAACTGCAGCAAACTCCAGGAGCTCCTGCGGAAGGTGAGCTGGCTGCAGCACTTGCTCGGTTCGCCGTGGATAAACAGGTCAAAGCACACAGCGCGGCTCAGCGTCCCCGCACCAGCGGGGCTGCGGCAAAACCAGATGGGAGGATTTGACGGGAATTAGTTCTAAGCGCGAACTGAGGACACGGGGGCTCCCGGGCTGCCCGGCGCCAGGGGCTGCCGGGTCAAAAGTAGAGATTAAAAAAGCGGTTTCATCTGGTTGTGCCATGTCCTACAGCTCAGGAAGGAAACCTGGGTTTATCATAACCTAAAATCACTGTCATATCCAAAGCAAACAAAGGAGACTTTGCAAGATCCATCTTGGAAGCGGTAGGTCAGTAACTGATTGACTTTGTGCCCTACTTTTTCCCCAAATAGAGACACAAGCAATCACCCACCACAGATACCAGCATATGGATTCTGTAAAATATTATCCTCAGAAATGTAACGTTATCCTCAGAAATGTAATCTTTCTATGGGATTAGCACTTCCTATCTTTTTGCAAAAATGAATATTTTTAGTGTAAAATACTCCAGAAATGTCTGATTTCTCGCTATAGAGCAATCGGATCCTTTGAACCAGGCAGGATTTCAGAGGGCTTTATTCCCCCTGCTTGGATCTGTTTCAACCAAGTAAAAGTCTTTTCCAGAATATGATATTTTGTGCTGCTAGATATCCTTCACGGGATATTGGAAGTGTAAAACTGTATATTTAAAAGAAGGTTTTTATTGCTTTCGAGAACACAACTGACAAAACGCTACAAAAAAGCTGTGAGATCCACAGGGCTGTGCTTGCTGTTTCCCAATTTCAGCTCCCGATTTCACAGCAGCATCAACAGGAATTGCAAGAGATGCTCCAGAGGGGAACTCTGAGCAGAAACTGAGGTCAACTCAGCCATGATATCCGTTTTATTTTGTATTTTTTAAAACAGTGACAAGTACTGGGAGTCCTTTGACAGAGATTAGGCTTTCTGGTGTGCCACACAAATTGCCTGACTAATTATTCATTGACTGTCTAATCAGTCCTGATTGAATTAACTGATAGCTGCAGCTTGCAGGAGTGAAGATAAGTAGTGAGGACACGACACAGATTGTTATGAGCATTGCTAAGGCCAGTGAGTGCAGCTAAATTCAGCTCTGAGCTGAAACCCAGTAAGATACCAAGAGAAAGACCCAGGAGAAGCTACTTTCCTGTACAGGCACATACCAAAAGAAGAACATCATTAAGGAGAATCAGTAATTATTATTCGAAGCAGGTGCCTGCAAAGCTGGAGCAAATCATGGCTGTGCTCCCAATGGCAGGGCAGCAACCCTGCACCCACCAGGCACAGAGCCTTGGGGATGGATTCGGCTCCGAGGGGCACTGAATGGGTGGTGGGGACAAGTTGTGATGTTGGAAACCCTGGTTGGAGGCTTGGAAGCACACACTGAGCAGGAGGGCAGCCAAACTCTGGGATGGGGGCAGAGAGGATGTGGGATCTCCATCCTCAGAGATATCCAAAATTGCCTGGACAAGCCAGAGCAGCCTGGTGCAGCTGCCCTGGAGCTGGGCAGAGGTGGGACCAGAGACCACCAAGGTGCTTGTAAACCTCAACTCATCTTGCGCATTGGCCACACAGCTCACACTCACTGCGGGCTGAGGTCCAACAGTGTCAGTGCCTTCAGCTTCCACATCCCCTACAGCATCATCCAAACCCTTCTGCATCCCCATCCTATCAAGTATCAGCCTCCACATCCCCTGCAGCATCATTCAAACCCTTCTGCATCCCCATCCTACCGAGCATCAGCCTCCACATCCCCTGCAGCATCATCCAAACCCTTCTGCATCCCCATCCTATCGAGTATCAGCCTCCACATCCCCTGCAGCATCATCCAAACCCTTCTGCATCCCCATCCTACCAAGCATCAGCCTCCACATCCCCTGCAGCATCATCCAAACCCTTCCACATCCCCATCCTATGGAGCAGCCACCGTCCTAAACACAGCATGAGCTACATGCAAGCCTGTAGCGTGGCTTTCCAGTGCACCAGGACTTGTGGTGCAAAGGGGTATTTTGATTATTTCTGTTCAGAAAATTCAGGAGAACATTTCATGTTAGAGTTGCATTAAGATTACGAGTTGCTTTTTCATGCCCAGAGGGAGTGTATATGTTGGGGGGAAGCCCTGCTTGTGTGAAACCACCTCCATCCACAAGAGGTGCAAGTTGTGTAATGTTTCTTGAACTTTCCTTCAGCCCCATCGCACACAGCTTGAGCCCTTGGGGGATCATTTGCATCAAAGACATTTCCTGCTTATGTTCCAGGTTTTTCTTGATCACTTCACGTTTGCAGTGTTCAGTGGACTGGCTAAAAAAAACCCCTTGAGTAATTCATAAGGTGAATTGTGAATTCCTGGGAGGTGTAAAGACCTGGGGCTCTGCACAGAGCCATGGCCCTAATGTGGCAGTGGGATGGACAACCCAGAGGAGAGGAGACTTCTGAAGTCATTGGCTGCAAGAGGCTTAAAGCAAACATCCACCTTCTCCTGGGATTTAGCCTGTTTCACCTGTTAACCTGCTGCATAGATGAGCGAGGAATTTAAGGTCTTATTTCTAGCTAAGCAAAGGCTTTGTGTTATATTTACAAATGCAAGAAAAGGATTGCATCTCAGCCAAAAAAAATGGAAAGTGCTTCAGTGAAAAATCCCTCAAGAAATGTGGGAGTAATTCCCCCCTTTTCTGGTTACCCCAAGCTCCAGCATTGCTTCAACAGGTCACACTGGAACGTGCTTTGCATCCTCATCTGCAACCCACGTACCAGAGCTCACTTCTGCAGGGCTCATCTCAGCCCGGAGCAGGCAGCACTTCTCTACCAATCTGCCACACGTAATTTAGTGCAATTAAGCGTGATTGACAATTTCTTTTCGGGAAAGACTGTGAACAAGACGGGATAGGAGAATAAATAACTTTTCTCACCTAGCGAAGCCAGCTTCCCCAGGGCAGAGCAGCTCGTTAGCAGAGCCAAGCGGGGTTGATGAAGCAGAAGTCAACTGCCAGCAGACATCCCTATGCCTTCATCATCAGAAATGCAAATGTCCCCACATATAGGGCGGGACTGGCACAGAAAATCAGAGTTTTCTGTACATTTTAGTCAGAGGAGGTTCACCTCTAACTCCACCCCGACGCTCAGACCATCAGCCAGCAGGTGATGGTGACATCAATCCCTGCTTGACCCTGTGTGCGGTCAAACCACAGAGCTGCCACAAGTGGGTCTGCACGGCCACTAAAACTCAACAAAGGCTGATAAATTCAACCAAATTCTCTGATTAGCTGTGGGCTGCGTATATCTGGAATAACTTGAGATGGTCTTTGTCTTCTAATGCTTTAATTACAGTTATCCTTCGCTTTCATTTGCCGCATTATCATGCCACCATTCCAATGCTTTCCAGTGCTGCTATTTTTTAACCAACAAGCAGCAGTTCCAAAGTTAGGAGCCTGTTAGGAGAGAAGAGCTGTAGCAGCAGTCTGTTTCCCATAATCTTCAATTCTAACACATCTCAGAAATCCCATGATAGTCTAAATGCATTTTGAACCTCAATGGAACTCAATGACAATATTAGGATGAGTTTGGAATAATTCTCACTTGAATATACTAATTTGGCCTTTGTTTCAGACCTCTTACTCATGTTTCCTTGCTCTCAGCTATCATGACACGAGCCACCAGGAGCTGACACATTCAAAAAGCCCAGATTTTCCCATCTGAGGAGAAAATGGCGCTCAAATCTCTGTTCTTCAGGTCAGGCTTTGATGATACCACGCCTAAGAAACCTTGCCTCTAAGGAAGGGAAACCAGTTTTGCCTCCTGAGACTTGGAGAGGTCTTCAAGGCTTAACAGGTCAGTCCTAAGGATGTGATGAGGCATATCAAACTGGGATTTTCTCAACTTTATTTTTATGTACAAACAACCTCCTCAGAATAGATGGAGTTGATCCAATATCTTATGTCATAAGATAAGGTTTCACCTGTTGTCTTTAGAAGAACTTAGTATCTTTTACCAGAACAGAGCAAGCATTCCCTCCGCCCTTGTTCCTCTTTTATTAGAAGAGTAGGGTCCCTTTCCTCTTAAGCTATTTGCATATTCAAATAAGACTTCCAGAATAGCTGATAACATGAAGATAAGCTTCCAGATAGAGTCTCAAAAGTGCATGAAGAGTCAGTATCCACTCTGAGGTGTCGTAGCCCAACATTGGACCTCGTAGGCATGCAAAGACACCCAGTGGGTGCAGCCGCGCCAGTGGGGAATTCAACAACTAATGTAAATTAGACCATCACAGACCAGTTATAACAACCAGAAAGGTACTGAGCAACATCTCCACAGAAGACAGAATTTACACCAAAGCCACTGCAAAATAATTCTGCCCATGTACTTGGATACACCACTGCTGGAAAGTGAGGTTCCCTTGGGAAGCCTGGTGTGTCAAGAGCACTCGGGACATCATCCGCTTCTATCCAGCAATATTTTTCAAAGACAGTCTGCAATGGTTAATACTTCTCAGGCAAAATACTATGCACACAACACCAAGAGAAAGGATATAAAAAACACATATAAAATAGATACATACTGAGCTTTTTCACTGCTATGTTCCCACCCATTTTGCAGTAAAACACCAGTTACCTCCATTAGTATTCTCTACCTGACTACAAACAGCAGTACTGAGTCCTTTAGACAAACACATAACAGGAGAACAGCAGCTAAAAAACACAGACAAACCACCTCAATTTCCTCCTTTCACGCTTTCAGAGTAGCCTGATGGAAGGTAAGGAAGATCACAAAATGCTTAACAGATTTCATTATCGGGCTAGAGCAATGTCAGCAAGATTAAATCCTCCTGGCCACGGCTTGGGAAGAAATCCCAAACAGCATAGAAGGTGTGAAAAATGCGTTATTAACTCCTGGTCTCAATGCAGCTTCTGTTCCTGCTCCAGACGCGCTCACACTCGCAGAGTGTGATGGAACATAAATGGGGACGTGTACAGTAACGTGCACGGGGAATCGAGCATGAGAACTACTGCTATTTTAATGGGCATTTTGTGCCCGATTTCCTTCCCAGCATGTAGAAAGGTAGTGGTTGGAGACAGCACACAACTGTTACAGATACATATATTTTTCCTCTCTGTTTATAAGGGAAACAAGGAGAAATCCTGCTCCCTTTTCCAGCGCCAGCTGCATCCCCAACACTGAGCTCCAGAGCCTGGGATGGCTTGTTCAGTGAGAGGGTCCAAAAAACCCACTTTCCCTTATGGACCAGCTGCATTAGCAGACTCTAAACAAAAAAAGGATGTCTAAATCTGGCAGATTTTATATATCTAATACATTACAGAAATTTCTCTTCAACACAGAAGACTGCTTGGGGTTCTATGCAACACTTGCAGTAACATAATTGAGTGTAGAGTGAAAACACCATTACAATCTGCTTAGGATTCAGGCAGAAATACAAAAATAGTTCGGCATCCTTTAAAAAAATTGAAAATGGTGGAAGATAAAAGGTGGTAAATACAGAGACCATTATTAGCAGGTACATCACGAGCAAATACCTGAAGAGGTAGAATCACTTTGAGAAACCAATAATATCCCCTGGGAAAAAGACAATAAAATTAAACAATATTCCCTGAAAATAAAACAAACAGTTTCAGAACAAATATGAGGCCTTGGTACTTATTTTAAAAGTGTTCTTTAAGCTCCAATGATTGTTTGCCTGTGAAGAATAAATAGAGTTTTTCTGACCTTGCTTGGCAACAGTAGCATTCACAAAAAGCCATCGTGTGACAGGTGTATAAAACCATGTGTCTTAGCCAAGAATATTGGTGTTAACAGCCTCCAGAACATGGAAAATACATCCCAGCATGGTCACGGTGATGCCCTGCAGTCAGTCATGGGAGAGTTGGGTCCACCACCTGTGTTAGGTGCTGAAGATGTTATATTACATGTATGGCATGACAACAGCAACAGTACTCTGAATTTCAGATTTTAAAGCATCATTTTCATTAGAAAATACCTTTAAAATCATAAAGTCCATGACCATCACGCATGGTCAGTCATAGCTCATAGAGTCATTGAATCATTTTGGTTGGATCAAGATCATTGAGTCCAACCATAACCCACCCCTGGCACTACCCCATGTCCTGAGACCCTCATGTCCGTCTGTCCAGCCCTCCAGGGATGGTGACTCCAGCACTGCCCTGGGCAGCCTGTTCAATGCCCCACAGCCCTTTGGGGGAGAAGAAATTGTTCCCAGATCCAACCTCAACCTCCCCTGGCGCAACTTGAGGCCGTTTCCTCTGCTCCTGGTGCTTGTTCCTGGGGAGCAGAGCCCAACCCCCCCTGGCTCCAAGCTCCTTTCAGGCAGTTCAGAGATCAGAAGGTCTCCCCTCAGCTCCTGTTCTCCAGCTGAACCCCCCAGGTCCCTCAGCCGCTCCCATCACACTTGTGCTCCAGCCCCTCACCAGCTCCGTTCCCTTCTCTCCACTCGCTCCAGCACCCCAAGGCCTTTCGTGTCCTACGCTGCTGCCTCCTTGGACATAATTTCTTTAATTTTAAAAAATTATGCTCCACAGGCACTTTTTATAACCAAGTGAAAAAACAAATGCACCAGAATGCTGCAGTGGCAGTGAACAAAAATCTCTCTTAGCAAAATCTTTCCCCCATGAGCTTTATACTACTCATTCCAAACATCTGTTTTTCTCGAAGTTTCTTCAGGACCAATTCTACACAATTAGGAAAGGTTTTTTCCTGACGACTAGATCACTCCAGCATCATGATATTAAATCAATAGCGCTCATATTACTGATAATTAGATACTAAATCTAATATAGTCCAAAAGACCTGAAGGTCAGGCATCAAATGCTGTGTGATTAAGTAAATATAAGAGAATTTAATTGCTTTTTTTTCTTACTCTATTGATTACAGAACATTTTTGTGGCATGTTGGTCACCTGGCACTGTGTCTTTAGTGGAAGAGCACAGCAGCTTTGCTAAGTTGTTCTGCTATTAAAATACTTGAAAAACCAGTCCATTTGACAAACCTACATGGGATTCTGTCTATTTTTACCTCTGTCTACATGTTACTCAGTTTAGTTCTCCGTATCTCTCCCCACGCCACATCCCAGAGCTCAGCAAGGTTGGTTTGGGTCTCATGGCACCACCCGCTATAATTAACACACTTAATTGCTTACTGCCCTTGATTGCAGGTGTTTCCTTGGAAACAGCTCCTTAACTGACACAGAGACATCCTCCAGGGTGAACACAGGATTTCAACCTATTTCCCCTGCAAGTCAGCAGCCCTGCGACTCTGGATAACACATCACTCGAAAGCTGCATCCATCTTCACACAGATCATAAACACACGCAATTCACTCCTGGAGATCAGCACCTGCAAGGGACAATGTAGGAGTCACCCTTAATATTTCAAAATATTTAATTAGACCATGCCTCTAAATTTATCAGCTAGGACGGTAGGCTTTTGTTGAGCTTTCTGGCCACTCAAGCGTCCAGCATTACTTTTCCCAACAGGCAGTTTCATCACCAGATTAATTAAGCAACGAGGGAGGATGCAAAATAAGGCGCCGCTTGTGCTTAGCACGACCCGCTGCTGCTGAACCCGCCTTAAGGCAAAGATTTTTCCAGATAGAAGAAATATGGGCTTTCAGATGAGCTTCAGTAAAGCATTTGATCAATGCTAGATAGGAATTAATTGCAAAAGATGGAAGACAGGGGTTGACATGAATGGCATTGGCCAAAACAATGAAGTGGTTTGCATCAAGGGAGCAAGTCCCGAGGAGTTGGAGAAAGGGTTTCAGCATGGTGCTTTAGGGATGGATTTTGAACTGATCTCACGTATCAGAAGCAGAATGACAACATGTCAGGGAAATCACAGGAGGATTAGTGGTAGCGTATCATACAGGAACAAATACCACTGAATTTGACTGTATTTCTAAAATGATAACACATTCTCTGTAGCCTCAGGCTATAAGGTAATGTCATGTGGGCTTATTAAAAAGGTTTTATTAAAAGCTTGAAAAGCAAACAGCTTGAAAGGGCAGTGAGGAGGAAACACTATTTCACAATAATTGTGAACTATTAGACAAGTGCACTGGTTTGACATGAAAGCACAGGCAGGTTGCACGGTATCTTCCATTTTAAAAACGCACCCAGCCTGTGCCCATGGTGAATGCGTACTCATGATCCTCCTGGAACAACATGACATGACCAATCACTTCATGGCAAAGTGGGGAGTGGGGGAAGCACCGTGCTCAGTGAGACCCAAACCTGCTGAGCCGGGGGGGTCCCCAATATCCTCACTGCAGCCCCACATTGCACGGCAGGGATGCTCAGAGCTGAGCAAGATACAGGCTGTAGTAGTCCTGAGTATCGATTCAAATAATTTCATTTAAAAAAAATATTTTAAAACACATATTTTTAAAAAATATATTTTAATATGGTTTTAGATATATATTTTTAAATATTTGTTTAAAAATGTATTTTTTTAAATGAGCTGATTTACAGTGAATTCCCTCTTGCTCATTCAAGCAAGCAGTTAGCCTACTGATGGAGGGAGGAGACCAAGAGGAGCCCACAGATATGATCCGAGGCTGGAACAGCTCTGCTACGGGACAGGCTGGGGGAGCTGGGGTGCTCAGCTGGAGAAGAGAAGCTCTGGGGAGTCATTATTGTGGCCTTTCCAGATTCAAAAGGGGACGATAAGAAAGATGGGGACAGACTTTTGAGCAGCGCCTGTTGTGACAGGATGAGGGGTGATGGTTTGAAACTAAAGGAGGGAGATTCAGGCTGAGTATGAGGAAGGAATTGTTGCCCTGAGGGTGGTGAGAGCCTGGCCCAGGTTGGCCAGAGAGGTGGTGGCTGAACCATCCCTGGAGACATCCCAGGCCAGGCTGGACGGGGCTCTGAGCAACCTGAGCTGGTGAAGATGTCCCTGTCATGGCAGGGGGGGCACTGGGGGAGCTGGGAAGGTCCCTTCAACACAAACCATTCTGTGATCGTAACTGAAGCTCATGTGCCAGGTTCCTCTGCAGCCAGCAGGAAGGGACAGGCTGCTCACAGGAGAGCAAACCAGCACCTTTCCCGTTGGGTGCACGAGCACCTGGAGAAAAAGTCCAGCATCTATTTTCAGACCCCAGTAAGTCTGTCTCGGAGAGGAGGAATTGGTCAGTGTGTCTGACACACACAACCAGGTGTTGGGGCAGAACATGCATGGGAAAGAATGGCAGCAAAACCTCAGCTGCTGATATATATATAGGAGCATATACATATATATTTATATATATAAATACTTGTTGCAGCAGTATGGGGCATGATGCAACCAATCTGAACTCCAAGCATCCCTGCTGCAACCGGTGGGAAAAATACAGGCTACAACAATAACAGAGCAAGGCACCCAAGCTGACAAAACTGTCATCTTCACAAAAAACAAAAACACACACAAAAAGGACAAAACAGATCAATGTCTGCGGCACAGCTGTAAGGGACAGGGATGATGCTCCCAGGCTGAGGAGGAGAGAGCTCATCTCCCGCATGGCTGAGCCCATTCCTGAAGGGCTCCAAAACCACATGTGTCACCACCGATACAATACACTCACATTACAGCTCCTGTTGCCTCTCTAAAGCCAAACTGAATAACAGCGACACTGTGGAAATGAATCCAGTTTATCTCTATGTGCAGCTGGAGACATCACAGCAGACGTCAAGTGAGAGGGAGGGTCCATGGGGGCGTGGGGGGTGATGGAAGGAGGATTTGTGCTTCTGTTCCCCTCCACAGGGAACAGGTGATAGACATTTTCCTTGCTGATTTACCACTTTGGGCAAAAAATATACTGCCCAAGAGTTAAAAATAATTTCAAGTCAAAATTCCAATATAAGGAGCCTGTAAATATCTCTGCAAGCAAATACACCAACACAGGGCTGCGTGCACAATTCTCTTCTTACCAGCTAATCTCAGTCTTCTCCCCAAAACACAGTCTGAGCTGTGGAAGTGCATTTAAGATGCTTGTTCTGAAATGGTTTACCTGAACTTCGAGAGCACATCAACAGCAAATTGATGCTCCGCACTTTTGTGCTCTGCAGCGATGAATGTTTGGTAAATGGGTTTTCCTTCCCCTCCTGGTTAAAGAAAGGACAGAGGAGTTTGATGCTACAGGCAGGTCTAAGCACTAAGCCGAGCTCTTCAGTGAGGCTCAGTGCAGAGTACAGATGCACAGCCTAGCCTTGGTTTTAAGCAGCCTACAGAAGACAAGAGGCAGCACGTTCAAAGCCAGCACTAACACAGCCACTAGCGCCAGTATCAGCAGTAAGACACTCCAGTACCCACAGACTAACACCAGTGCCATCCCCACGGGGTACAGTAACAGCCCAAGGTTCTCCAGAAAAGCCATTATCACAGAATCATTTCAGTTGGAAAAGACCCTCAACATCACTGAGCCCAGCTGTTAACCCAACCCTGGCACTAACCCATGTCCCCGAGAGCCTCATCTCCGCATCTCTATGGTGCAACTAAGATTGAGAGCAGTGGCAGGGATGGAAGCCACAGCTCCCTGATGTCTGTTTGGGTTAAGATGGGCTCCATTTAAACCCAACTGTACCGACCACAACCCTCTGCAGGACATCACAACATTTGCTGCATCAACATCTGCCGAAGTTAGAAACAATGATTTCTAGGTGTTCCTGCTCTGGCAGGGGGATTGGACTAGATGATTTTTTGAGGTCACTTTCAATCCCTGACATTCTGTAATTCTGTAAGAGTGACTACAAAAACCGTAGGAGCGACTATGAAAATTGTAGGAGTGACTGGTGTGTCTCAAAAACGAAGGCAATCAAACCTGTGTCACAAATTGCCCAGAGCTGTCACAGAGAGTGAGAAATTCATACAGATATCTACCCAGATCAGACAAATGAAACATTGGAACTATGAAAGCTTTGCAGAGCATCTTCGCTTCTGAGCAGAAGTGCCTGAGGAAGTCAAAACTGAACTGGGGCTTGTGAAAAATAATCTTCACATCAATTGCTACAAGATGAAGGAACCAGGATGTTCTGTTATCCTGGCTCCTTCACCCAAACTGCGTGGAGAAACCTGAGCTCCAGCAAAGGTGAAGCAATGAGCAGGTACAACACTTACAGGTGTGGTTCTTCAAAAAAACCCTCCATTTTAAACCAAATCAACCTATATCTCACAGAAATCCTATAGACAGTGTTTTAAGTTACTGTTTGGTTTTTAATTTCATGCTTTAACATTTTAGTCATTTCGTATAGATACGACATTCACAGTTCAAAAAACTGTACAAAAAGACTTCTTTTCTTGCCCAGATACACATAAAGCTTCATTTTTTTTCCTAGAGTGCTACTTAACTGTTTATATGACAATAATTAAAATGAAACTTGAAGCCAAGTACTTTTCATCTCAGGACCTCAAGCAGATATAAAACATTCTTTGCACAGTTTAACACCTCTTTAAAGGCACAAGATGAACGTGTGTAGAGAACAGAGAGGGAAAGGCAAAGCGACAGGTCCAGGTCTACAGCAGCGATATAACACAGATCCTTCTCCCACCCCAATGCCATTGCCCCAAAAACCAAATTTATTCTTTAAAAACATTTTAAAAATCCTACCTTTCAGTTCACATGGCACTTCTAGGGGCACAACCTGTTCTCCAGCATCTCCTGGTACAGGCAGCAGGGCTAGGCTGAGCTCAGAGCTCAGTTCTATAGAAACCAGGCTTTAGCAGCCCTGCCCAGTAGGTGGGGAGGGCTGATCCCTGGCACCTGGGGGCATTTGCCCCATTCACACCTCCTAAAGCAAACACTTCATCCTATCAACATTTAAAAAACCTCGTTGCTTATACATTGAAAAAGTGAACAACTACCATTCATTACTATAATCTGTACTATAATTGCTACAACTATAGGAGAAAACAAGTGTGATGGCAACGAGGCACAATAATGGGCTTTTTAATTTGCTCCTAATATAGAACTCTAGCACACCCTATGACCTCAGACCACAGCTTTGCTATGTTATCCTGTGATTTAAGGCACTGGGGGAGAGGGAGTTAAAATCAAGTATTGATTGCATATTATCAAATTCTGTCAGATTGTACAGTCTGGTATACTGTACTGTATATTTATAAGTATTAGACTTGATCATACTCACTTTAAAAAATTAATAATTTATAATAAATATTATAAAAATTAATATTGGTGGTGATCTTCCCCTAAAGAGAAATAGCTCCCTCTTCAAAACGTCTTTCATCCTTGGTCTACCATGAACACCTAAACCAAGGTAGCAGCATATCAGTAAAACTGAACCCTGATGTGTGTTGTATTAATTAATTTATTGGAGGACCAGGTGCCCGCAAGCTGGAAATGTCACATTCAGGGACCAACTTTTGTTCCCAGGGACCTTTCTTGTGTTTGTGTAGCACACATGTGAGGTTTGCAGGGAAGTAAAATAGTGGAAAATTTGGATTGGAAGAGACCTTCAAAAGTTTTCTGTAATAAATAAATAAACACATAGGAGTGCAAAGTAGCACAGGAAAATAATTAATCCTCATGAAACAAAGAGATAATTGAAACCTAGTGTTGAAATTAACTTAAATCATGTTACTATAATTTTTTTTTGTAAAAACCCAACAAAACACGACCAAGAGAAGCATCATTTAAGGAAAGCAGGCTCTGGGGTTGCCTGACAGCAGGGCCATTGCAAAGTACTGTCTGCAAACAGCTGGGAAACAGATCTGCTCGTGATGGTTGACACCGCAAGTGAGATAGCGCTGCTGCAAGGGGGGATGTTGTCCCTGGATACAGCCAGCGGCTGTGTCAGAGACGTTCCAGCTGTTGCAAAAGTGCCGTGATCGATGACCTGCCATGGCTGGGTGCAGCGGAGGGGGTGTGCGGGGTACCAGCTGTCCCTGCTCCCACGTACCAGCCATCGCGCCTCTGCTGTTTACATCTGGATATAAAATAAATGGCATGGAATGGCATGGAATGGCATGGAGTGGAGTGGAGTGGAACAGGAATAGAATAGAATAGAATAGAATAGAATAGAATAGAATAGAATAGAATAGAATAGAATAGAATAGAATAGAATAGAATAGAATAGAATAGAATGAATACTTTTGTCTCCCTGAGGTGCTTGTTGCCATTTTTCTTCAAGGATTATTATCATTTCCTTTACATCTGCAGGCACTGCTTGATGGGGCTGTCACAGCACCTGACCAGATGTGCTACAAAGAATCATTTGTTCCCAAAAGGTTGCAATTATGTAAATCGATATATTGACTTGTTTTTCACTGAATAAAACCAACAGGCTTCGTACTCACTCCAAACTGTCTTGGCATGTAATCTGGCTGCCCACTGGGATGGAGGTAATTAGTGAGAAAGAAGGAGACAGCTGTAAAAATTGGATATGGACGTGACACGAAGAAATACATCTTCACATTACTGAAGTGCTCTCCTGCATGAACCCCGTGGGAAGCGCATGTTGACACATTCCCCTGCGTGCCACCGGCTTTCTGTGTCCTCTCTGGGCTGCAAAATCAGGCTCAGGGAGCCATCCTGTGTGGCGGGAGCCTGACGTGTTGTGTGAAACATCTGACAGGATGTGCTGGGACACGGTGTGAACCTTGGGTCCTACAGCTCTGTCTGGGGACCGAGCTGCCGGACCCCTTGGTGCCTCCTGCTCCCTGCAAATGGAGAATCACAGGGTGGTTTGTGTTGAAGGGACGTTCCAAGCTCCCCCAGTGCCCCCCTGCCATGACAGGGACATCTTCACCAGCTCAGGTTGCTCAGAGACCCGTCCAGCCTGGCCTGGGATGTCTCCAGGGATGGTTCATCCACCACCTCTCTGGCCAACCTGGGCCAGGCTCTCACCACCCTCAGGGCAACAATTCCTTCCTCATGTCCAGCCTGAATCTCCCTCCTTTAGTTTAAAACCATCACCCCTTGTCCTGTTGCAACAGGCCCTGCTCAAAAGTCTGTCCCCATCTTTCTTATCAACCCCTTAGTACAGAGAGGCCACAATAAGGTGTCCCCAGAGCCTTCTCTAAACACACTCCCTGGGGCCAGGGAAGGCTGATTTTGGCATTGCCAGGGACGACAGGCTGAGCAAATGCCCAGGGTCCCTGCCTCGTACCCTGCACGAGGACGAGGGTGGCACCTTGCTGAGATGCCTTCACTTCTGCAGGCACAGCTGTTCCTCATGTCTCACACAGACCTATTGTATAACGGATTGCTTTGGGAAAAAATGCGTTGGGCACCTGAGTAAATATTTAAACAACTCCAGATCACAAATAAACGGTGCAGGTGGGAGTCAGGCTGGTGGAGACACCTCCTCTACAAAGCAACACTGGGGCTTGGTTGAAGGTGACATTGTGTGGAGGCAGCCAAGCCTTGGGGCAGAAGCCCAGAAGACAAGTTGTCCTCTTCCAAAGGCTCAGGAGGAGAATGGGGAATGCTAAGACCCAGGAGACTGAGTGCAGTTGGGTGTTCGCAAAGCCAGGGTTGTGGAGCTGCCATGGTCCTGGGTGGATGCACATGAAGGTTTGGAGATCCACCATCCCCTAATGGGTCCACAGGCCTTGGAGCAGATCCTGTGCAGCACTTATCTGCTCATTAAAAGTTGATTTAAGATGAAATGCACTTCAGCAGGGGGTTTCTCCTCTGAAAGACTGGCTCTCAGTCAGCAAAGGCATTTGAAAGGTTTCTTCTTTAAGACACGGCTTTTGCAAAAACAACGTGCACAGCAGTGCTGCTCCTTCAGGTGCAAGGATGAGTTTACAAACGATGTTTTAATGAAACTGTTATTAGCATTTAAATGGGAAGAATTCAACCACATTTGTAATAAAATTATTTCTGAAAGGTACCTTAAAATAAGCACTACAAAATTATTTAAAATTAAGCCAATTTCCTCGAGCTCAAACAGGAAAACCTTTGGCTAATTAGGGAGTTGAGCTAGCTGAAAAGCGGGAACGCTAATATAAAAATATCAGGAGAAAATTGTATTTCTTTGGGTCAAAACAGTCGTTTGTTTGTTTGTTTTGAACTGTATAGGTGTGGGCATCGCTATGGCCCGCTCAGGCTCGGCAGGGCCAGTTGGTTCCTGAGCTGGGGACTGGGTCCAGATGTACAAGTTGGGTCAAATCCGTGCAGAAAATGGGCAGTGCCGCTCAGTGGGGAAATACAGTTTCTTCAGAGAAACCTTTGCTGAAAACATGGACCTGAGCAACGTTGGGCAGGACAACCACCTGCTACTGCTGCTGTATCATGGGAAACTTTGTGCTTTTAATGACACAAGAGTGCACCAAAAGCAGTGCATGTTATTTTATTATTCTATTCTATTCTATTCTATCCTATTCTATTCTATTCTATTCTATCCTATCCTATCCTATCCTATCCTATCCTATCCTATCCTATCCTATCTTATTCTATTCTATTCTATTCTATTCTATTCTATTCTATTCTATTCTATTCTATTCTATTCTATTCTATTCTATTCTATTCTAATTCCGTTCTAATTCCGTTCCATTCCGTTCCATTCCGTTCTATTCTATTCTATTCTATTCTATTCTATTCTATTCTATTCTAGTGTACGTTCATTTTCTTTCAGCAGTAGTACCCCTATTTGTATCATCCTCACTGCGAACTGAATCGAGCTGCACAGATCTACAGGATTAGTTTCCAAGCTTTCATTATCAGTTACTGCACTTTTCTTCATAATAAAATGGAGGAGAAGGCAGTTGTGAATCTTTCTGTTCGGAGGCCCAGAGGATGCTGTTGTGAGACATCATCTCTGCTGGCAGCGTGAGGTCTCAGCTGGAGACCAGGATGAAAGAGCCAGAGTTATAAGTCTTTCTTAAAATAAATAAAAACCCTCCTAAAAAGCACCTGTCTGTTCTCTTCATTAAGCTCGCCTGATGGAGGCCTCGGGGGAGCTGATTAACATGAATATTTTTCCACATTTAAGCAGAATAAATATACCTAAAATCAGTCACCAAATGAGAGCGTATTTATAGCTAATTACCAGTGGAATACACCCGGAATGGAACAGAGTGCGTTTCATACATCCGTTGACTGGCGTGTTTTATAAATACACAATTTCTCACTTCCTCAGATCAAGTATTTAAAAGACTGAATCTTGTTTTCATTGGCCTGATCAAAATAGAACAAATTAAGGTGATAAGCAAAAAGAAAATGTAGGGGGAAAAAAATAAATGAAAAAAACCAAACAAAAAAAAAAACAAAAAACCCCTGCAGTTTTCTAACATTTCCCTGGGGAGCTCCCCACGCATTTATTAGGCATCGTAATTCCCAGGGTGATGCGAGATGGTTGTGAGCAGTATCACAGAATTGCTTTGGCTGGAAAAGCCCCTCCCCTGTCCCTGCCTCATGTCCTGAGACCCTCATGTCCGTCTGTCCAACCCTCCAGGGATGGTGACTCCAGCACTGCCCTGGGCAGCCTGTTCCAATGCCCCACAGCCCTTTGGGGAAGAAATTGGTCCCCACATCCAGCCTCTTCCCTCCTGCCTTCTCCCCCTTATGGCCCCAAATCCACTCTTCCCTTATCTGAAGCTTCAAGACACAGCTCTCTGTCCCTGTTCATGCCCGTGCCCATGTCCCTGTCTGTGTCCATGTCCCTGGTCGTGCCCATGTCCGTGTCCACGCCCGTGTCCTTCCTGCCTACGGCTGTGCCTCTGTCCCCATCCCTGTCCATATCCACGCCCGTGTCCATGTCCATGTCCCCATCTGTGTCCATGTCCGTGTCCCTGTCCACGTCCATGCCCATGTCCCTGTCCCTTCCGATGTCCATGTCCATGTCCGTGTCCCTGTCTGCATCCATGTCCATGTCCATGCCAGTGTCCCTGTCTGTGTCCGTGTCCATATCCGTGACCATGCCCGTGTCCCTGTCCCTTCCCATGTCCCTGCCCTGTCTGTGTCCATGTCCATGTCCATGTCCATGCCCGTGTCCCTGTCCCTTGCCATGTCCATGCCCATGTTACGTCCCTGTTTGTGTCCATGTCCATGTCTGTGTCCGTGTCCATGATCGTGCCCATGTCCCTGTCCATGCCCGTGTCCCTGTCCATGCTTCTGTCCCCGTCCGTGTCCCCGTCCCCGCTCCCGCCAGGTGTCACTAGGTGTCACTGCTGTCCCTGCGATGGCGGCTCCGCTCGGGCTGTGCCGACTGAAACCACCGCGCTCGGCCGGAGCCAAGAGGCACCAGAGCCCCAAATCTGCCGCTCAGGTGGGTGCCAGCCCCGCGCAGGGGGCCCGGGGACACCGCCACCCCGGCAGCGACATGTCCTGAGCTGGATTTTGGGACACCCCTCTCTGGCTTTTTGGAGTACCCGTCTCCGGGTTTCGGGACACCCCACTCTGGGGTTTTGGGACGCTCCTCTATGGGTTTTTGGGGACACCCGTCTCTGAGGTTTTGGGACACCTCTCTAAGGGTATTTGGGGACACCCCTCTCTGGGTTTTTTGTCACCCCTCTCTGGGTTTCGGGTCACCCCTCTCTCAGCGCTGCTGGCCCAGGCTGCAGCAGTTGTGGGCAGCACAAGCCCTGACCTTGCTCACACGGTCCTGCCGCTGGCCAGGCTGCTCCCCAGGAGCTGGGATTCAGTTTGAGCCCCACAGGACAAAGGCAGCGTTCGGCCGGACTGTCCCACACTCCCACAGGTGTCTTCATGTCTGTTCCTGGAACGCAGCTGCTCCTTGCTCAATGGATCCAAAACACACAGCCCTATTCCCATCCCTATCCCCGCTCAATCTCATTTCCATCCTACCCTTATACTCTTGCCATCCCCATCCCATCCCCATCCCCATTCTCAACCCATCCTTGTCCCATCCCATCCCATCCCATCCCATCCCATCCCATCCCATCCCATCCCCATGCCATGCCATGCCATGCCATGCCATGCCATGCCATGCCATGCCATCCCATCCCATCCCTTCCCATCCCATTGCATTGCACCCCATCCCCGTCCTCATCCCATCCCCATCCTTGTCCCATCCCACCCCCATCTCATCCTATCCTGTCCCTTCCCATCCTGTCCCATCCCCATCCTCATCCTCATCCTCATCCTCATCCTCATGCTCACCCTCATCCCCATCCTCATCCTCACCCTCATCCCCATCCTCATCCTCATACCATCCCCGTTTCCATCCCATCCCATCCCCAACCCCAGTCACTCGTGAAGCTGGGGCTGCCCCACAGATGAGCTCGGGGTGCCCCCAGCCCATGCACAGCCCTGCTCCCCCCAAACCTCCTGCGCACCCAGAAGGTGTAAGGTCCCCATGGGTGAGCACTGAGGCTCTGCATGGCCAAGGCACTCAGGGCGAGCGACACGGGGTGGCGGGGCCAGAGCAGGGGATGAGGGCAGGAGCACTGCCTGGGGGCTGGTTTCTCCTGGTTTCTCCACACCAACCACCCAAATCCCACCCAGGATGCTGGACCCACCACCTCCTCCAGCCCCAAGCACCACGAGTCACAACCGTGTCGCTTCGTACAGATGATCTTTGCCCACATCTGCCTGTTTGTACATTGCTGAAATGAGTTACGCTTTTTTCTCCCCCTTCTCCTCTAGATGCTTTTTTTCCACATCAAAACATTGTAAACAAGAACATTCTTTTCCATCCTGTAGCTCCACAAAATTCCCCTTAAAGCACCTCCTGTTTCTTGGTGTCTTCTTGCTTCCAATTATCTACAAAGCCGGAGAAGAGTGATCCCTTTTCTGAGCCTTCACATGCAAGCCCTCTGTATCCGCCTGACATCGCAGTTGCTGAAATTTGTATCCCCAAAGCTTTTGGCAATTTTTTTTTCATTGGGCAAGATGAAATACACTTCACTCTTCAAAGCTAATGCAATTCTGGTTTGCAAATCTTTAAGGTATAAAGAAGAACAAAAATAACAGGAATTCTAAGAGGTTAAATTGCATATCTTGCCTTCATCCTGCTGTTAAATTACAGTGGCGAGGTGTGGAAAACATAGTTTTGCCTGCTTACACCACAGCTTGCTCTTTATGTTGTTCTCTTATCACAGGAAACGAATAGAGATGAAATCTGAATGTTAAAAGCTACTGTATGTGTGAACAGAGATTGCGTCCTCCACAATTTCTCGCTTTCGCACGTTTTGGCACAACCACACTTTGCTATGCTGCAATGTCCCAGTCTCTAACATGGGTCTAACGCTGCTTCCTCAGGGCACTATGAGACTCACTTGTCAGAAAACATTTCTAAAGCACTTTAAGTTTAGAATGTGCCAACAATTAACCCACAGAAGCTTGCTAGCGATCCACAGAGCACAAGCAGACACATGGATCCAGCTCTCCTGACCCTTGGCCCCAGCTTTTCAGGACTGAAAGTGTACACAGGGCTTTCCCAACGTAACTCGGGGATGGGAACCATTTTCCTGACATAGCTCAGGGATGGGAACCATTTTCCCAACTGCTGCTGAGAGGTGCCAAAAGCCAGGAAAAGGGCAAGAGCGCCGGGGGCACCCACACGCCCGCCGCAGCCACCAGCTGCTTTGCACAGCAAATGGAGAAGGCAGACAAACCGCGCGCTGCAAAAAGGAGTCAGGCGGAGTTTAAAGGTCTCTCCCAGCATTTTTCTCTGGCTAAAGTAACTGCCAGCATTCCCATTGCTAATTAGAATTAATACTATCTTCTTCCTCCAACAGTAAAAACAGAATGTTCCCGTCGTGTCCCATCTGATAAGGCAGCAAAGCTCATCCCATGGCCTCGTAGGTGGGCTGCTCTGGCTGCTCTGGGCTCCACAGGGAGGGGACCCCCACGGGACCTGCACCCCCAGAGCACCAGGCCAAGGGGATGGGGAGCACTGAGATGAGGGTGTGAGTCACAGCTTACATCTGGGCTCTGGGTGGTTGTGTCAGGTAACAAATAACCACCACACAAAGAAAAATTAGCTGCAAGGCGTTCAGAAAACATCATTTGTCCATGCCAGGCCTTGACCTCCCCGCTAGTTTATTCCTTTGAGGACCAGCCCTGGACAGTGTAAGGTGCTTTGTGGCCGTTGCACCCCATCCTGCCATGGGCAGCGTTTACTGGCAGCCGCAGGCAGGGCCCATCCCGCAGATTCCTCTGGCTGTTTGCGATAATTAAATCTCTATTCAAGCAAAGAGAGGGCAGGACTAACGACGGCAGCAGCCGCTTGCCGCTCCCAGCATCAACATCCTCTGCTCAGAAATATCCCAAGTCATCATGGGGCCGGAGGTACCGGAGTGACCATCCTGCTCTGTGGCCAGAGGCACGAGCAACCGTGCACCCACACCATGGCACCAGCTGTCGGGAGTTGCTGCCACCCTCCACTTATCCCCCAAACCTCCAAACTGCAGGTGAGGCCAGCCCTGCCCTGCCCTGAACAACTGCTGAGGGGGACATGAGCCCTCCAGCATCCCCAGGCACCTGGGGGCATCTTGGGAAGGAGCTTTGATCCCCAGGGCTAGGGATGTTGCCCAAGATGTTGCCTTAGCCACACCAGGTTGCTCCTGGTGGCATCTCCTGGGCACCATGGCCTTCAGCAGCACATGGGGAAGCAGGGACCTGAAAACGCCTGGGCCTGTGCAGTGGCTGAACCTCCAATTAAATCGATTAAATCTGAAGGGATGTTTGGGGAGAGTGAGGTTCAGCTGACTCCGTCCTCAGATCCCCAAAGGGCTGGTCCAGCTCTCCATACTGCACTGGGGACCAGCACTGCACCCCTCTACTGCAGAAACCTCCTCTGCAAAACCCCGCTTCCCAGAAATCCACACCCAAGAACTTGCTCCCTTAAAAATAAAAACCCATTTGGAAAATCCTGTTCCCTCAAATCTGATCTCTGAAAGTCTGTTTCTCTAAAAACACTCCCCGAACACCACTCCCTTGCAATCCATCCCTCGCTGTTTGCTGCCTTGAAAAAGCCCATCCCTGAAACCCACTTGAAAACACCCACCGAACAGAACCCACTGGCAAAAATCCTGTGCCCCCCAAATCCCACTCCCCAAACCCTTCCAAACCGCTGCCTTAAGAACCCGCTCCCTGCACCCCACTCACAAAATCCTCCTCGCTCAAACCCGCTCCGCAAACCCCCTTCTCCACAACCTGCTCCCCAAAACCCGCCCCCTGCGACACTCTTGCTCCCTCGACCCCCCCTCCCAAATTCCCCTTCTCGACGCCCGCTCCCCCCTCCACCTCCACCTCCCGCCCCCCAAACCCTCTCCCCTCCCTCCCTCCGTCCCTCCAGCCCCCGCCCCGGCCCCGCTCCCCGCCCGGGCGCGGCGGGGCGGAGCGGAGCTGCGGGGAGAGGAGCGGGCAGCGCGGAGCCTCCGCCGGCGCGGAGCAGCGCGGAGCGGCTGGGCAGGGCTGGGCACGGCTGGGCTCGGTACGGCCCGGCCCGCCTGCATGCGGCGGCGGCGGCGGCGGGGCGGCCGTGCGGGATGAACGGCTCGGCGGCGGGCGGAGCGGGCACGGCGGCGGCGGGGCTGCTGGCGGGGGCCGGCAGCGCGGCCGCGGAGCTGGAGCGGGCGCTGCGCTGCTGCACCGCCGCCTCCGTGGTGACCGACGGCGGCGGGGAGGCGGCGGAGGAGCGGAGCCTGTACATCATGCGGGTGGTGCAGATCGCCGTCATGTGCGTCCTCGCCCTCACCGTCGTGTTCGGCATCTTCTTCCTCGGCTGCAACCTCCTCATCAAGTCGGAGGGGATGATCAACTTTCTGGTCAAGGACCGGCGGCCGTCCAAGGAGGTGGAGGCGGTGGTGGTGGGACCCTACTGACCGCCCTGGGCCCCGCAGCCGCCCGCCCCGACGGCCCGGGCTGGGGGAAGCGGAGCTGGGCCGGCCGCTCCCGGCGCTGACTGCACCGCAGCCATTCCTCCTTCACGCAGACTGACTGGTGCTTTGGGGGTTGTTTTGCTCCTTCAAAACAACAACAGCCGAACCCCGAGATCCCGGTGAGACGTGCGGGGGAGCCCGGCGTGTGCGGCCCCCGCAGCCGCCCCGTCCCGACCCGCGGGTGCCGAAGTAAAAACGTGCTCTGACGGCAACAGGTCTGGGCTTCCTTCTTTCGTTCGCCGTCATCAACGCCTCCGGTCCGGGGTCCCTGTGGGTGCGGGGTCGGGGGGCTCCACCGCCGCGGGTCCACGGGGTGAAGCAAACGCCTCGTCTTTGCAGGTTTTTGCTTTGCAGCTGTGCTAAAACTGACATTTGGACGGCTTTTGCAGCACCCCCGTTGCAGCAGGCGGGTGAACGCGGTGCCCTCGCTCCTGTGCGCACCGGAGCAGGGCGGGATGTGCCCGGGGGACATGCGGGGACCCCCCTCCTGCCCCGTGGAGTCCGGCTCTGGCCGGAAATAACCCTGGGCACCCCAGTTGTATCCCCCTCTACTCGGGTTTGACTAGAAAACCACTGTACGTACTTTTTATCAACCCAACTGAAAGCCTCACCAACAGGTGACTTCTTAAGATCACATTTAAGGGAGGGAAAAATTGATGCTTGCACAGGATTTTTTTTTTCATCCGTTTACTTTGCGGGGATAACAGAGCATCTGTCTATGAGAGGTTTGCATAGCTGTTTATCATATCCCCGGGGGCTTGGGCTGGTTGCTAGTGATAAATCAATGCATCCACATTTGCTGTAGGAGTGGAACTGGCATAAACACTTGCTGGAGAGCACAGCAGCAGGATGGGGGCAAAAAGGCTCAAGCAAGCTGCCTGTGAGAAAATATCTCTCAAGACTTCTCAAGTCTTGCAGTAAGACTGTTAATTGTCAATATTTTTGATGCTGATAAGAGTCAGGAAGTTTTCTGGAGCAGCCATGCAGACTGATTGGGTTTTCGCTCAGTTTATCCTGAGCTGGTGTGAAGACGGCCAAGCCATCACATCATTGTAGGTGCCTTTAGGAGACATTAGCAGAAGTTTCCGCTTTGATAGACAAGGTGAAACTCAGCATTTACAAAATGCACCTGAGCTAGAAGGGGATGAAATAAAGCTGGACTCTGAGGCAATTGATTGACTGCAGATAAACTTTTGGTAGAAAATGAGACAAAACAGAGTATATCTCAATGTAGTCCAGTTCCCTCAGATGCACAGAAATCTCAGCCATGTGCTTGTTCATTTACAGCTACATTTAAGGGAAAGACAAAGAACAGATCTTCCTGTTCTCTGAGAAACAAATATGCCATGGACTTTGTCATTACATCAAAATAAATATTACTGAGCCATCTATCAGCTGAAACATCGGTGAGAATTTTAACCAAACCGCTTCTTTCTTTACCCCTTAGTGTTGTAGAAACATTAGCTAAGGTAGAATCTTAAAATAATATCATAACATGGAAAACTACACATATAGATGTTTCAATCATTACGAAGCATTTCCAACTTTTAAATTTGCGTCACTTTATGGTATTGCAGATAACACAATCGTTCCCGTAATCTGACTTGCAAGGAGTGTGCTGCATGTTTGAGCGTTTTTTGAGAGCTAGATTCATTAGACATTCTTAATTATAGTGAACACTTAAAGTACAATACATTTTGATTCTCCTTTGCCAGCAGCCACAGCTTTTTCCAACACTGTAAATCTCCATAAAACTCCGGGTTCTGTAATAAAATTGCAGGATTTTCAACGCCAGCCCAAGAGCACACGTGGCCTCGTGCCTCTCGCCTAACGACCCCTACAAGGTGAGAGCCCCTGCGCTAATAAAGTGCTTGTGACTCTTTAATTTCAACAAAGACACTTCATTTCGGGCAGAAAATGGGCAAAGGGTTTTTGCTCAGGGATGCAGAGCTGCTCGCACAAGTCCCGTCCATCAGCCTGGCTTACGCCTCTGTCCCTCCTCTGCCATGGGGAAAGCAGAGCCCCATCAGCTCCTAGAACACACCAAAGATGAAAATGCACCTTGCTGCAGTGCTGACGTGTCGGGAAATCGGTGTATTTAGGATAAAACCAGTGCAGGCACCCAACGGAGGGCTCCACCACCTTGTTCTTGGCTTGAAGATGAACAGCTGACCCACTCCCCTGTACTTGTCCCTTGTTTATTCAGCTTAAACGATTGAGTATCTTCAATTTTACCACCAAAACTCAAAGGCCTTTCAGTGATGTGCCTTCCTGTTTCTCCAGATTATTTCCACCCCTGAAATTCCCAGCGGAACAGAAGACGATGAGAGCGAGCTGGCAGACCTGAGCAGCTCTCAGTCATTGCTGTCAGGCATGAGAGCTCCTAACAGGGAAAATGTCCGGTTTTTGAGGACACCCTGCTCCTTGCGATGCTCGGTGGACTTTGCTGCAGGACTCACCCCAGGACCTGTCCTGGCTGGTTCAGAGACAATGCTGTCCAAAAAGTCCATACAGCCGCAATCACAGCAAGCACCTAATGTGGTACCATTTGCAATTCTTCTTGAGTATTTAAACTAAAAAAGCTCAAATCTCAATTTCTTACACAAAAGTTGAAGTAGTCTCACCTTAGGTTGTCTGCATAACTAATTACTGTCTACAAAGTAATTACACAAGATAATAGATTTTACCTTTTCAGCTCAAAACGTATGCTAATCCTGCAGGACAAAAATCAAGAGGCATCTTAGTCACTTCCCAAACACCCACCAAAGTGGTTTGTTCAATATTTTAGATGGGATACACTTATTAAAGACACTACAACAACTGCAATTGCTTTTAGATAATCCTGCAAATGTACTCAGGTTTCATTTGTCTAGATAGCTGTACAATTTAAATCGTGTGCTTTCTGCATCTTGTTGGCAATAATAATGATCAAACACTGTTTGAAGAAGGGGAAAAGGTGCATTTCAGCAGTTCAGCTATCTGCAGATGTGGGGCTTCATTCCAGTTCCATATTCAGGCAAAATTCATATTGATTTTTAGAGCAGTTTAATTTTAATAAGGAAAAGAAGATCCTGCTGTTCATTTGCAGTTGAAAGAACAAAACTTCGCCGTAAGTGCCAAGCACAGCACGCGTTAGAGCTTTATGGTTTGCCTTAATATTTATCACTTAAATGATCCAGCGAACAATCCTGGTTTGTGCAGCACAACCAGCACAGGGTGCTCACCCTGCACTGGGGCTGGGAACCCTTAATGGAATTGCATTTGCTGAAAAAATCTTCACATTCAGTCAGGCAGCCGGTTTTAACACACAGCCCGTATTAATTACCGTTACAGAATGAGTCATTAGAAGCGCTGCTCCTCCCTCGACAGCCCCGTTTGTGTGCATGGATGGATTACGCCGTGGTCATTGATTCCAGCAAACCGTGACGGGGGCTGTCTAACCGGTAAAGCTGAAGGGGCCCGGAGGGACATCAAGTCTTTCAATTCTTTTATATATTATCGAACAGCGGTGTCCTCACTATAATTAAGGCTTAAACTTGCTGTCCAAAGATCTAATGTTCTGTTAGCTGCCCAGCAGCAGGTGATAGCTGCAGCTTGCTGGGGGCTGGCAGCCAGGTTTTCTCCCAGCCTGTTCCACCCATTGTGCCGCTCCCGTCTCCACTGCACAGTCACCGGCACGGGGACACCGGCTTCTCGACTGCGAGACCGAGGAAAAAGCAGAGAGAGAAGCCAGCAGGCGGTGGGAAGTGTACAAAATACAGGGGGAAAGCACCATGAGTGGCACTGAGGAGTAACAAACTGAACGCAAAGGAAAACTTGGTTTTTAAAAGTTAAAAAAAATGTGCGGTCAACCTGTGAAAGCCTGGGAAATTGGCAGATTTCAGAAAAGGGGTGGATGTTTGTAGGGAAGACGAGGGCAGCAGCTCTCACGCAGGTAGGGAAAGAACACAAAGGGGTTGCAGGGAACGTGCTCTGGGAAGCCTCGGCCCCTGGCTGCCGCGGGATGCAGCCAGGATGCTGCTGGTCCAGGCTCTGAACCCCCCAGAACATCATCATCCTCCACACATAGCCATGCATAGCCTCCATGTGCTGCCCCGCACAGCCACCCCGAGCCAGCAAACACCCGTTGCAAACACAGTTTCTGCAACACAGCCCTCTACCTCCTATTTTTAAAGTTGTCAAGAGCACCTGTTTGCATTAAGGCTTTGCTTGCCTCTTGTCCCAAAGCAGGACACACACTCACATGCAAAATTTTAACACCTCCCTTCCCTCCTTCACTGAATTTAAATCTAGGCCAAGAGATACTGGTGACCATACAATTTATCTTCTCTGTAGTATATTTGTAGGAAGCTGCTTTCTTTTAGGGGACACCTTTCTTTTTCAACACCAAAAATTGGATAATTTTATTTTATGCCTGCAGAGCAGACACAATCACTGAAGAAAGAAATCAAAGGAAGCCTGAGCTCCTCAGGACTAAGCGTATCCATCAATTTGGTCACCAGCAGCTTGGGACCCATTCTGCAGTTACAGAACGTATTTTTAGCACATGGAAAAACAGTGTCATGAGCACATGATATGAAAAATACACAAAGCAATATATCATTTTTATGTCCTTTATTCTATCATAATCAGGTTAGGATTTTTTTTCCCCCCCACTTGCTTCTATTTTGGAAGTGTCTCCAGGGAGGTTGTACGAATGTGCCGGCCCATCAAACCTGCAGCAGCCACAGCAAAACCGTCCACCGCATCCAGGGAGACGGAGCAGAGATGAATGAGAAGGTTGAGGTTGGATTTGGGAACAATTTCTTCCCCAAAGGGCTGTGGGGCATTGGAACAGGTTGCCCAGGGCAGTGCTGGAGTCACCATCCCTGGAGGGTTGGACAGACGGACATGAGGTTCTCAGGACACGAGGCAGTGCCAGCGTTGGGTTAACGGTTGAACTCGGTGACATTGAGGTTCTCTTCCAACCTAAATGCTTCTGTGATTCTCTGATGTCTTTGCCCTCACCACCTTGCGGGCAAAGCAAGGACCGAGTCCTCCCACAGCTCCAGGTGCTGAAGTGATGAGCACAAGGGATCAACCACAGACATTGGGCTGAAAAGAAAGAGATTATTTTACTGTGTGAAAAATGTAAATGCACATAGAATCTCCTTTTTGTCTGTGTGTGCTGTATTTGTAAATGTACCATGAAATAAATTATGAACAGGTCACCCCCACTCTGGTTTGTTCCCAGATAACAAATGCTGGTGCCTAAATCCCACTCAGGTACCCCCGACAAATTGGAAAATGAGAGGAAGAGCAAGAAAAGTCACCATGCACCTGGAAAAAATTACAAAGAAATAAATACACGTTAAAAATATGTAGTCTAGGACAGAAACGGCAACAAGAGCGCTAAATGCATGATACACATCCCCAAGATATCCTGATGGAGCAGAAAATATTTTGGAGATGAGTTGTGTCCAGTGCCGATGGGCTGGGAGAGGCCGGAGTGCAGGAGAGCAATGCTGCTGGTTTGGAGGAAAGGCTTGAAGATGAGAGATGTTAGGCTGTGGAATAATCTCTATAAGGAAGATGTAACAATTTTATTTACAACTTTCACTCCAAACTTGAGAATATGTTCCCTGTAGGATATTGCTGCATTCCCAAGAAGCTGGACCTGGTTCTTTAACACAAACTCCCCATTGCTGCCTGATGAAATTCCCTGCCTAAGCCAATCACTGCCTGTCACTGAAACCATGGGAATGAGAAGTGCCAATCATCCTGTAAGTATTAATTACAAGAAAGAACTACTAGAAAGTTAAAGAAAACGAGCTGACTGAACACCTGGCAATTTTGGGTAGTAGATTTTAAGAAAAAGAAAAAAGAAAAGCTGTTTTCTTTCCATTTTCTTTGACTCCCTCCCCTGCAGAACCCCGCTGGCTGTTTGACAGCAAGGGAGACGTTTCAAATCCTGTTGCCCATCAGGGCACGTGTGTGTGTAATGGAACTGCCACTCAGAGCTTTCAAAATGTATATTCAGTGTTTTACAAATCCATTCAAACTTTCATTAAAATCCCTATGCGGTTAATGAAAGCTGTGTATCTCTTTATGAAATACAAATTTCAAGCTGCTGAAGAGCACGTGTTTGTGACAGAGGAGATCACTGAGATTATTTGGAGCTTTTCCTACCTGATGAGCCTATGTTGCCATCATACACAAACCACCCCTTTGTCTCACAACATGAGGGGCAAAAGGCCGGGCTGATGCTCATTCATTTGCAGAGAAATCACAGAATCACAGAATAGTTTGTGTTGAAGGGACGTTCCCAGCTCCCCCAGTGCCGCCCCTGCCATGACAGGGACATCTTCACCAGCTCAGGTTGCTCAGAGCCCCGTCCAGCCTGGCCTGGGATGTCTCCAGGGATGGTTCAGCCACCACCTCTCTGGGTACCTGGGCCAGGCCCTCACCACCCTCAGGGCCAACAATTTCCTCCTCGTGGCCAGCCTGAATGCCCCATAGCCTGATGAACCTCACTTCCCATACACTTATACCAATATTAACCCCATCCATGAATATTCCCCGATTCTAGCTCCCTGATTTTCACTGGGGGAAAACCTCCTTACCATGTTAGAAGAGAGGAAACCACACATTTCCTTAAGTAACTTTGTTCTTTGCACACTCCATATACTTGCTATCACTTTTCCTCCTTTTCAAATGGTACACCATGACCATTTTTATAGATGAATAACATCTTGAGCAAAGCATATCCACAGGATATTCTTTGAGTGAGAAATGAATTACCTTAGGAAAAAAACTAGAGTCTTATTGGAAAATGGAGCACAGCAGATCTTAGTTAATGGCACCTAACATTTATCGTATCTTGGATAGAATATGAAAATACATACATTAACTAAAAGCAAGTTTTAGGGAAAATATTGTTAGCTTGGGCTATAATAAAAGCTAAAGGCTTCCAGGGAGCTCCATTGTGCTGCACTGGGGCTGTGCAGTGGGAGGACTCAGTTAATGTGATTAAATGCTGGGGTTCAGCACTTGGCAACAGATATGGAACAGCAGCTCATTGCCTGAAAGAGGGATGAGAAGCACGAGACCTCGCGAGGAACTTGGGGGACTCAGTAGATCGGGGGCTCTGTGAGACATGGGCAAGACTTCAGCTCCCAACTACGTGCCACAATTTGAATAGACCCTGTTTATCCACTGGTTAAATTGCAGCCCCACGCTCAGTCCCCAGCTCACACAAGGGTGGATCTGGGAAGGAAATCACGATTTCCCAGATTCTACCTAAGGTCTCTCAGTGCTGGCGAGTGCTGCCCGTGGCACAGACCGTACCTGCGGGACTTCAACCGTCCCCGTGGAAAGAGCAAAGTTAGACTGTAAAAACACTTTTAATAAAAGATTGCTGCCAAGTATTGACATTCTGTCATTTGCCGACTAAGGTCCGGGAGCATTTAAAGCACTGTACTATTTTTAATTTTCATGAAAGGCCCACACTGTGCAGTGATGTTGACATCTCAGTGCTACCACGGCTTGGTCCCACATACTGAATCTCCAGGGCTTGTGACTTGGTCCTGGCTTTGCCATCCAGCAGGGCAGGGAGTCAACAGCTTGTTTTGTTTCTCAGCAGCATTGCAAAGATTCATTCCTCTGATTGAAAAGAGGGGTCTTAGCAAGATACCCAGCCTCCTGGAAAATGTGAACTGCCATTGATTCAAGCTAGTGCTTGGAGATAAAAGCCCTGAAATCGTTTGTCCTGCTGTTAATCAGTCAAAACAGGATCAATAGCCCCCGATCTAGCAAGGGAGCTGGGGTGAGCAGCAATCAGTGGGTGCTGGACCCTGCACAGTTCCCAGCCAGCAGAATGCTGCTTCATTTGTTCTTGGCTTTTATGTCAAAATTCCAGATGAATTCTGACAACCCCCACATGCCCAGAACGTAAAACACCACAAAACAGTTTAAGGCACTGTCTGTCATAGCTGTCCCATCCCTTGGATCCAGAGCATGCTCATCCTCATCTTTGCTCCATGGATGCTGCCGACCACACACTGGGAAAGAGGTTTCACCACAGCACACACGAGGCATCGCGCTCCATCAGGGAAACAATGGTCAGTTTAATAATAAAGTGGGAGATTCAGTGTTTCCAGAAGATTTGAAAATAGGAGAGCATGGCAACAGGAGGTCAGAACTTCCAGCAAGCAGTATTTCTCATTGCAGGGCCAGGACGGAGTATATCGAAACTGCCCAGGGCAGGTACTGCTGTAATGCTGGAAAGCTTCCAGAAAGGAAGGTTTCACCATTTCCCTGGATAACCCATCCTGGATTTTCCCATCATGAATCATTTTTCCTCAGATCTGACCTCAGACACCTTGACTACAAACTGCCAGTTTGTAGTGATCCATCTGCAGCAGCTGGGAAAATAATGGGTCGTGACTTTCGTTGTGTTATACACCAACTATAGGATGGAAAATAATACTTTCTCATTCAATTCTGCCATTTCTTCAGAGCAGAGACTTTTCATGGGTTATTTCCTATTTAGGAAAAGTTAAAAGAGAACAATTAGCTTGCAGTAATTTACTTAGAAACAAGGATGGGCACGGGGGAAGAGATTAATGCAGCACTGACAGTGACTCCAAGCATGGAGGAGCATTCCTGTCCTTCCTCCATTGCTGCAATGGTGCATCCTCCTCCTCACTCACTACTCATTGGAGATGCCAGAAGCCCCATCACATCCTCCAGCTCCATGAGCTCTTTTCCTACTTATAAATGTTGAGCACTAGTGGGTATGGACACGACTGGGTGTTCCCATTTGTTTCCCAGTACGTCGCTGAGGAAGGACGCTCCAAAGAAAAGCACTGGGTGGTTGACTTGCTTCATCAGCAGAGTTCATTTGTGTTGGAACAGCCCCCAGTGCCATCGCTGCCTCTGTTAGCAACACCTGGGGAACATCAGCCATGCAAGGATTGCTTGGGGAGCAGAAGGAAGCAGTGACAGATTTTACCTATTAACAAGAAGATAAAGTGCTTCTTGATCTTGTCTGGAAGACACCAGTCCACAATTGGTGCAAGTGGAAGTAAGTAGCTGTGATTTGTACTTTAACAAGCCTATGAGTCTTGAAAAGATGTTGCCAAGGAGCAGTAAACTCCTTGTTGGAGGTGAGAACCTTTCTGTAGGTGATTACTTGAACAGAACTATCAAACATAATAACCTATATTCAGGTACCATGGAGAGACCAGCTCCACCATTCAGTCTTCCCTTATTTCTTTGATTTTTAATTAGATTGTGTCTAGAAAAATATAAAATATGGAGTCCGATTTTTTTCCCAATCTATGGAGATTCAGCACGCCCATTCCAAAGTCTATTTATCCTCATGGTTCAGAAATCACACACAATTTCTGTTGAATATACCTCAAGTCACTCATGGATTCCTTTCTTCTTCCTCTTTTTTCTACAGTGAAAGGCTCTACATTACCAGTTTCCACTTAATGAGACTTAAAAAGTCTAAGCCCTGGACTTCCTTTCAATGAACCAAAAGGTTTTGGTAGTGGAATCGTGCTTATAGCACTTACCTGAACTTTTGCCAACTCAGTGTCTTTTTTTACATTTGGGCTGTTAGAACTGGACACGATGTTCCAGCTGCAGCCTCGCCAAAGCAGATGTAGAAGTAACACCACCTCTCCACCCCATCAATCTACATCCTGTTTTAAGAAGCGTGTGGATGCCAGTTGTTCTTTTGGTCCCAGTGTCATTCTTCACACCAACCTTCAGCTGATCCAATTGCAGTGACACAGAAACCCTTCAAAACCTGAGTTCCAAGGCCAGAGTCCAAGAGGCTGTGTCACCTTCTTTCTTCATCCTTACATATATTTCCCATATTAAACAATATCGAAATGTACACCGCATGAAGAGTAAAGTTTGACTGATAGCATCTATCTCATATAAAGCCATGTAGACCAGCAAACGGTTATATTTGCCTTTTGTAATCCACGATTTCAAAGTTTTGTTGCTGCCCTGTCGTGCCTGGGATGGACAGATGGATGGACAAATAGATGGAGGAATGGATGCTTGACTGATGTGCACGTGATTTGCAGGGGTTCTCCTCACAGACTCTCAACTCATTAGGACAGTGTTGGGTGTGAAGTTTCATTTTATAGCTCCGGGGAGGCTGGAGCTCATTCAACAACATCAAGAGCCCTCAGCTTGTTCTTTACGGATTTTCAGAACAGATTTGTTTAACATTTCTGCCTTCACCACCCATGACTAACAGCTGCGTTGTTCCTATCTAGTAATCTAGTAACAATACCATAGATAGTATTCCCTCGTTTACTAAACCACTTTTTTAAAAAGCCTTGCTGCAGTTATTTCTGCTTGTCATTTGTCTCCCCTTTACTCCTTTAACTTACCAGTGTGTCTGTTTTCCAGTAAATATAGATTGTTTTAATTTAAGATAGGCTTGTATGGAGCTGTTCTCGCTCACCCAATAGGTCAAGACCATTTTTCTGCGCGGGAGTGTGTGGGGACAGACCCAGTTGCAGCCTCGCTGTCCGTGCTGAAAACAAAGCCATTCCCAATCACTGCTGCATTTGAATTCTATAAGAAAAATATTTGAGCACTGAGGTTAATCCACACCTGATATGTCCCTGATTCTCCAGAGCTGCAGTTCAGCGTTGCAGCTGCCAAACAGGGATGCCATACTACTGTATTTCCTATCTCTGAAATGCACCGTGTTTAACAAGAGCTCTACGGTGTGATTGTTTCAGAAAAAATGTGGTTTGTTCCTTTCAAATCCGAAAGAAAAAAATATTACTGAATAGAAAGTAGGAATATCATGTGTTTCTTATGAAAAAAAACTGAAATGCATCAAAAAAATTGGGCCATAATTATAGAGTTGTGTTACACTCGCCTCCTAATTCATATTTTGTTCTCTTCTGATTCATTTTTAGAGAAATGATAGAACAGAGGCTAATTCAACAGAGAAATGACTTAATAAGACCATAAACCAGACACGCTGCATTGCTATAACCACTCAGTAGTAGTATAGCACAAAGCACCTATAGCAATATGTTGGAGACAGAGTTAATTTAAGAGTCATCACTTATTCAGCCACCTGAGTACAACTACCCTCACTTACACAGCGAAAGCCCCAGCTCTGTGGCACAATGATTTTGTTTGGACTAGAAATCCAAGATGGGAAAATGGAAAAAATATTAAAGCCAAGTAGTAAAACAGCTCACGCAAGCGGGAATGTGGAAAGAGAAATGATAGACTGATGCAAAGGTGATGGATGGTCACACTTATGCACCGGGCACTCCTCCAAGGAGGAGCAATCCTGGAAAAATTCCTCCTGGAGAGAAGGACGTCTATGGCAGAGCTCTGGGTCCTCGCAGTGAGTCATCTCGCCAGGGCAAGAGGAGATGTGAAAGGGTCCGAATGAGCCTCCATTAGTGCTCCAGGAGCTCAAGTGGCAGCCCTTAAATGGAGAAAGAAATTGGTGGTGGATATGCAAGCTCAAGAGGGCTGGGGAGCTTTGCCTTTTATAGCTGATGGTGCCTCTGGCCTCTCTAAGAGGCTCCTGCTTTTAGCCCCTAATTTCCTTTACAGCCACCACAGATCTCACCCAGGAGAGGTCCCGCTGAATGGGAGATGGAAGTTGGGACAACAGGCACCAGTGACAGGACATCACCTCCCGTCCCTGCAGTGGGGCTCCAGGACACAGTGATGTCCCCTGCTTTTTCCTAGAAATGCTCTAAGATGCACATTTCCCCCAAGTCATACTGTCTGACCCCTTGTCCCAGAAAGCCACCCCAAGAGCTTTTGGGTGCAGGAACACCCCAACATCCGTCCCACCAAATCAGTGGGGGATGTCATAGCCTGTACATTCAACATGTTCAAGTCTTGAATGAGACCATGTATCTTAATAGCAAGTGTAAATACACTAATTATGATAGATATAGTGAAGTCTGGATATATCCTGTCTAAACTAATGATTTATGTCCCGCAGCCCGTTCCTGGAGGAGCAGGTGACAGCATCAGAAGTGCCTGTACATGCACCCCAATCACTCCCCAGGTGTGCACAGGGAAACCCCCTCACTCAAGTATTCCTGCTTGCTCTCCTCCATGACATTGCACAGTTATTAAAAGGACAAATTTTTACCAGAAGCAAAGAAAATCATGTTTTGTGGCTCAGTCATCCAGGGAGCAACCTTGCTGATGTTCTTGGCAGTCCCAAGAGATGCTCCCAACTGCAGAGACACTGCAAGGCTACTACAATTTACTGCTATTTCTGCTCTCCCTCTGGTGTTTTTAGTCCTGATTAAGATGCCATGAATTAAGGTATCTGCAAATTTTTGCACTTACTTTGCCAACAACGTGACATGGAGCACCCATAGCTAGCAGTGCATTAAAAGCTTTATTTTCACTCTCCTTTATTAGCTTTCTATTGCTGATCCTGACCAAGCTTCTAGGATTACCAGAAAAGCACTTTTCTTTTTCCTCTGCCTGTGCAAGACAGATCTACACTGACCAATATATTGAAATTCAAATCAGCTGGAGTGACCTAACCTGCTCAGTTGAAAAATACGTTCATTGGTACTTCTGCTATTTGACAGTTTAAATACTAAAAAATAAAGCAGGAGTGTACATGTTTAAAAACTAAAAAGCTGCAGTGCTGCAGGCAGAGGCTGGGTCCACTGGGAAGATGCCCTGATGCAACCCAGGTTCATATGGAAAGGAGTAACAGGAAACCTTGTCCTGTGCTCTATCATTTGGGTTGGAAAAGACCCCTTAAGATCATCAAGTCCAACCACTGAGTCCCCCAGGATCTTCCTCCTCCACTTCATCCATTGCATAGCATGAGCAGAAAGTTCTCTGATGACCAACCAGGGTCAGTTTGGGGTGATGAGGAAACGTTTTCCTTTTTCAAGGTGAAGATCAGGGAAGGTACAAGTAGTGGGGTATAACCAGGGAATAGGGATGAGATAAAAGGATATTTCACTTATTTCTTTTCCAATAGCTCTCAGTTGAAGTTCTGAGTAACTCCAAGGACTCACCAAGAACTGATGAGCGACCTGGGTTCCCACTGGCTCTTGGTGAGGTTGGAGGGTTTCATGGATGGAATAACAGAGCATTATCTCCCTCAGTCAATCTCCAAAGCCCCTTCCCCTGGGACGGGGTTGCAAGGAAAGCAAAACACCTCAAATCAGCTTCCAACCACCTCCTGTACCTGCTGGATGACAGTCAGCACGGTCAGGTTGTAATATATTGCTGTTGGAAGATGGATATTGCACTACAAAAACTGTTCAACACATGTCTATGTTTCCACTGTGAGTTTTGCTGTTCTCCCTCCAAATCCCAAGGCAAATTAATAGGAAGAATTAATTTTGTTTGAGCCTTTGTGCTTCTACCACCAAATGATAAGTCTTTTCTTTTGAATAATCCACAATAGGTTGTGAGAGAAGCGGGGAGCAAACAAATCTCCCGCTTGGAGCCAAGCGCCAGCCCTTTCTGAAGGGGTTGTTACTGGGACAGGGAACCACAATGGAAATCAGACAGGCAGTTAATGGTATAATGAAATGAAATGCAGTTTTGTAGCTTTGTGAGATAATAAGAAAAACACCCACATTCATTTAGAGAACAAGAGCTGGCTTAAATCCTTAGAAGAGGCAGACAAGCAGTGCGTGCAACGTTTCCACAGGTAAAGCTGCTGCAGCTAATTCATAACATTACAGATGAACCTGTCACCAGAGCTGACACCGCAAATTAAATTCTGTATTCCCTCCGCAACTCTACCAATATCAGCTATATTAAATCTGTATTTAAAATAGGCTGTTGCATGTAGAGCTGAGATAAATAGCTCAGCGCATCAGTAAGAGCTTCCCACCTACAAATGCACCATGGCCATCACAACCAGCCCGTGGCGGCACATGGTCCAGGTGGCAAGTGACCGGTCCTTCCACATTGCCACCAGTGACCACAAGAAATTGGGGGAAATTAAGTAATATAGCCATAAAAGCCTACAATGTCTTTACATCTATGACACTACAGATGTCAACTTTCCAAGTGAGGAAGGAACTCTCTAAGAAAAGGTATTTAGGAGGGGGGATTATGGTATTTTTTTTCCTCAAATGGTGTTCTTGACCTACAGAACTTGTTACCAAAAGCATTTCCAGCCTTTGTAAACTGAGTGTGCACACACACAAAAATGCATCTTCATAACCTGGGTGGGCAAAGAGAACTAATTTTGATTAAATAGTCTCGTGTTTCTCCAATGCTTTGGCCCTCACCCACTGCAAATCAACAAAGCTCCATCTGAGAACGAACGTGGCAGACACCTGCACCACAGAGGTGGCCACGCAAAGGTTCTACATACATCCCCTTGCCTGCAACCTCCTCTTTTACCAACCAGAAATGCTTCAGAATTCTGAAAAGTTCTACTGCACTCTACCTATGGATGGATTTTAAGTTACACACTAGTTCCCAGCAAATAATATTTCAATTATCTGGGCTCATCAATTGCACTTCACCAGTATTCCTGCAGCGTTTCTTCCTTTCACTCAAATCAAAGAGCAATTTTGAGGCTAACAAGACAATGTATGGAACCTTCTATTGAAAATGGTTACATTATGTATTATATTTTCTGGCTTTCAGATATCTAATGACAGAAGATATTCTCTGTATTTCAATAGTAATTTAGCATACATATTTATCCTAGATAAACTAAAGAAATTCCACATGCATGCTAAGAAAGAAAGATGGAGCCTAATTTTACTCAGATCACTGTGGCGATGAGCAATTTTGGCATCACACATCAGCCATAAGTGACAATTCCAGGGAAGCTGCCTGCAGCCAGACAGGCTCGCTCAGTTACGGTCCAGAGGAACAGCTAATGTTCCTGTAAACTACTTGTCACCCGTAATAACGGGCGATTTGGAAGGGATTAGGTTTTACTGCCCGACCCACGATCAGCAGTCCCTGGACTGTATGTCTTCAGTTGCGTAGAAAAATAGAAAGTGGAAGCAGCAAGCGTCTCCTAATTAAAAATAAAAGCAACAGTTTGATGCATCACTTCGCAACGTATTTTAGATTTTATGGCAGGAGATGGGATGACAAAAAAGGAAGAGAAAGATAGAAAGCGAAGAAGAACGCACAAAGCACTTGTTGCACCGAGTGCTGCTGCAGCAAGCGCAGTCCATACAGCACCCGTCCCCTCCCCGGCTGCAGCCGTGCCCGGTAGCTCATGGGAAGCAGTTTCACAACCCTTCTCCAAGCCCCATGCAATAAACCCCACCATCTGTCCCCACCGCATCCCCCTGCCGCGTCCCGGTGCCGTACCCACCGCGTCCCGGTGCCGTACCCACCGCGTCCCGGTGCCGTACCCACCGCGTCCCGGACACCCGGCAGCATCTGTGACCAAGAGGTCCCGGAGAAGCCCGACCAAGAAGCCGCAGCTGCTGGAATCTCCCATATTTATAGAAGGGAGATGTTTACAGGAGCCCTTCCAAGGCTGCCAGCCACATATGTAAATTGTGATGATTACTGTTATTAATAATAGCAAATGGACTCGGAGGCTTTTCTGCTGGAGGCGGGTGTGCACAAGGCATTATCCCTGGGCACATCTTTTGGGTTCTTTCAAGCAGGCTAAATAAAACAAACCCAGAAGTTTTCAGCAGAACAGACAAATGTAGTTGCAGGAGCCGCTTACAACCAGGAATCCCACAGCCTGGACTGAGTGGTGTAGCTTAAAGTGGGAGCAGATCCCTTCTCAGGGGTCATTCTTCTCCATTCATGCCTTGATTCCTCTGCTCACAGAACTACTAGACTGAGAATATCACGAGTCAATTGATCATCAATATAATTTCCTTTTGTAAGTTACTCCTGTGCTTTATTCTTCATGATGTACTTCATTCCTTTTGCAAAGGTCAGGCGACTCAGATCTGTCACAAAATGAGCAAATTCACCGGCCTCTATTGCATCTCTGGAGTATCACACCATGACTGTTCAGCAGCAGGGGGGCATCTTCTTTTGCCACTGCCTGAGATTTGCATAAGGGTCATGAAAGTATAGCACCCTACAGTGCATTTTCCATTTTTAGAATCAAAACTGAATTTGCAGGGAAGGACAAGAATGTATTTTGCCTAATTAGAAATCATTAATTCCAGGGAACAGATGGAAACTGTTTGTTTGTGAGACAGATCTTCAGTTTGGTCTGTAAAGGACATGTTGCATCTGGGTAATAAATAGGTTTTTCAGCTCCTTCCTGCTGCGGACTCTGCTGCACATACTTAAAGATTGTTTGCATTTCAGCAAACACTAGAGAAGGAGCTTAAGGCACTTGGCCGCTGGAGTGCGAGGGACATTTGTCGTTAACCTCTCTGATGCTTTTGCAAGTCCCATCATGCCAGCTCAGGCAATGCTTTGCTTCTTCAGAAACAGGGCAGTTGCTAATGCAGCTGCTGCTACTATGAGCAAACCCTCCAGAGCAAGAAGATACATTCTGTTCCCATCCGTGATACGTCATTATGTTGTTGGTCTCTCACAGTTTGGGTAGGAGCAAGTAAATTGGCTGGTTTTGACAACTAAGTGACCTTCTCCTCCAGTTGCAAAGGGTCCCACACTGTTCTCCAGTTGTAGCAGTAGGACAGTCCTTGTCTTGCTGGAGGAACAGGGCTCCTTCAGTGCTGTTGCCACTGGGTTTCTGCTCCTTCATGCTTGGAGAGGTAGAAATGGCCATGAACCAGGTCCATAGGAAAGCTTTAAAGCTAAACTCTTGGTCCAAGCAGGTTGCATCACATTGATTCTTAATTGCTTACGGGAAAGTCAAGACCTAGGAGCAAACATGTTGCATCTATGACACCAAACATTCTCTATAAGGTGATATAATCATCTCTGGAGCCCACCTCTGCCTTCTATCAGCACAGGGAAGCTTTCAAAGCTTAGTGCAGGACAGTAATAATAACTCATAATATTAATAGAACACATTCTCCTATTTCAGTAAGCTCCCTGCCATGTTTCAGCACAAATGCCAATATTTCCATTTGGAAAATGACTTCCTGTCTGGATGTGTAATCTGTAGGAACTGCGGTAATGACAAATAACTCAGAGACCACACTCCTCCACCCAGTGCCAAGGATGATCACCGGGAATATAATTTCTGCTTGCTGTCATCCACACCTTCTATCCTCACACCAGGGGAAAGTGCACTTTCCCTTGCTGGAGGGAGCTTTCAGTCTCTTTTTAAATAATTTTCACATTTAATATTTTTTTATTAGTATTATTTTGGAATAAGAGAGGTACTATCCTTGGGAAATGCAGCCTGAGTGTCAATAGGAGTCGATGCCACGTGAGGACCTGCCAGGGATTTTTCTCCGGTTTCTGACCATGTAAATGAGTTTCCTGTGGCTACTATCTGAATTGAGTTAAAATAGAAAAGAAAGGAAAAGAAAGGAGGTTTGGGGCAGACCGGAGGCTTTAGTCATATCTCATTTTAAACTGAAAAATAACCTACTATTGTATGGTCTTCAGAAAAGGATTAGAAAATGCCCAGGATATAGAAGAGAAAAATAGAAGATAGAAGATCTTATGACAGAAGAAAAATGAACAGTAACAAAAAGCCTCTATTGTCCAGTTCTCTGAGGGAAAGAGGTGGCCAATCTCTGCTTTCTGAGGCTTTTTGCTGAATATAATGTCATTTGTCAGGCATGTTGCTGTCTGATAACCATGGATGAAGTGCTTGTTTCAGAAAAATTCAGTATGGTCAGAAAGCTGTGCATAGGAAAGGCTCATATAAACTGATTAGCAGTGAAAGAAGAATGGAGATGCTATCTTGGCTGTGAGCACAGCTTTCTCAAAACTTCCCTGGAATAATTATACTGAATTATATCCTCAAACACAAAGCCTCACAGATAGCCTATTGTAAGCTGAATTAAAAGTCACAAATCAGAAGCTGATTCAAACCACAAGCTCATTAGCACATGTACAGACACAGGAATGAAAAAGGAGTTATTTCTGAAAAGCATTGAAAATCAAAGTTACACCTGTCAGGATGCTCCCTGAGCTCAGGCTCAGCTCCATCTGAGCCAGGACTAGCTGGGCCCTAAACGAGCACACAGGATTAAGCTGCCTCTTGGATTAGGGCTTCATTTTGCAACGGTGCAATGCACCCGATATCCCCAGGTCATGCTCATGTGGAAAGCAAAAAGGCATAGGTCGGGTATTTCTAGCATATAGAACATCTTGAAATGATCATAAACCAGTCCCATTCAGGTCATCTTCACCCAAAGGGTGCCCATCATGGTCAGAAAACTCACCTTGGTGCTAAAGACCATCAGCTAAACTCACAGCCCCAGTCTCTTTGCTTTAAAGAGTGGTTGTGTTGTTATTCCACTAGTCTTCCTAAGACTTTTGGTCTAGAAAACGTCATTTTAAAATATATTCTGAAAAAAAAAAAGGATTAATAGAAATAACAGATATCCAACAAAACAGTCAAGCAACCTGAAGTTTACCTGGCCAATTGGAAAGCTGTTGTTTGTAGTTTAGTACCACAACTCAAACATAACACTCTGCTTCAGAAATCTGCTTTTACCAGAAATATACTTATTTTTAAATGGAGTTCAACTGGTATTTGATTTGGTTCAAGCACTACAAATTGGATTTCAAGCATTAGAAATTCTTAGAAGTGACGTAGTTTAAAATAAAGAGTAAAATTCAGTTAATAGGTTAGCTTAGAAAACATGAGATGACTGGGAAACATTCTAAATATGAGCAATTCTTTAATTCATGGTTTTCCATCAAGTATCATTTTTAAATTTGGCTGCATGCATTTCTAGAAATAAAACCAGCAAGTCCAATGAACTTCAGAAGGATGGCAAAAGCTCTTGGATATACTGATAGAAAATTACAAAGGCGTTGAGTGACGATACATTTGGACTGGAAGCATTGCCATTCTATAGTCGGTTTTCCAACAGTCACACAAGGGAAAAACCAAAATACCAATGTTAGATAGCCGCAGAATGCTTTCCTTGGCAATTGTAACTGCGCAAAAGACTGTTGTTTCCTTCTGTCTGCCTAATGTCAGCAAATCTTTAAGCTTATCAACTGATCTATGAAGATTAGTACAATCAAAATTAGATCATTTATTAATTTGAAATCACAGGGCCACATCCAGAGAAGTAACACAAGTGTATATGTACCTGTGAGTGCTGCAGCAACCCAACAGCCTGGATGGATGATTCCCTTGTGTGTTTTCATGTTTTCATTTATTCAGAAGAGGGAAAGACAAATTAGTGAAGGGCAGAACCAGGAAGAATTGCACAGACCCAGCTGGGGAGAAATTCACGTGGCTTCTGCTGGGAAGCTGAAGTTGCCTGGTGCCAGCAACCTTCAGGAATTACATTTCCAGAGAAAGACACACAAACTTGTCTGGGACACTTGAACCGTTTTGCTTGGCTGGTGTTATAAGGGGAGAGGGTTTGTTCACTTGCATTGGTTTTCAGTACTGAAATCACAACCAAAATGTAAAAGCACTGACAAATCCAGTAACAAGAAAAAAGAGGCAGCATGTGACTGGCATCTCTACATGAAAATACGTGCTTTCAAATCTATATTTATTTGTACAGAAGTATATGCAAAATTCACTTCAACATTTCAGTTTTAAACATAAATGATCTTTTTGCTTCTTTTACAAGTTTCACGTGTGTAGGTTCCTCCTACAAGCCCGATGTGAAAATACATGCACTTGTGTCCTGCAGCAACCGGCAGCAAAGCTGAAGCGCAAGGGGCTGCAGATGCAGAGGGAAAAGGTGTCACAGCCTATTCCATTGCTTATAATCAAAGTTATTCATGCCAAGGCAAAACAGACTGATCATTGTATCTGAAGGCAATGGAGACCTGTTCCAGCACCAAGGGATTCTGCGTTCCTGGAGGGAAGATTCAGAGCAGATTGTTGCCCAAGCATAAATGCACGTTGGTACATACACTTGATTCAAGTTTATAAATGATAATTATTTCTTATAAATAAGTTGCATGGCCCATGTTTTGTCTTTTTAAAAACACCAGTTACTCAGAAATGATTAGCCTTATAAATTGCTTTTACATTGCTTTGTTATCAATCAACAGGGAAAACAGATGTACAATATAAAAATTAATAAAATTAAACAGGTACAGACTTTTGAGCAGGGCCTGTTGCGACAGGACAAGGGGTGATGGTTTAAACTAAAGGAGGGAGATTCAGGCTGGACATGAGGAAGGAATTGTTGCCCTGAGGGTGGTGAGAGCCTGGCCCAGGTTCCCAGAGAGGTGGTGGCTGAACCATCCCTGGAGACATCCCAGGCCAGGCTGGACGGGGCTCTGAGCAACCTGAGCTGGTGAAGATGTCCCTGTCATGGCAGGGGGGGCACTGGGGCAGCTGGGAAGGGCCCTTCAACACAAACCATACTCTGATTCTATGGTTTCTCTTTTTCTGATGAATATATTGAATTTCAGCCATCCTACCTGATTTAAAATGAGCTCTCTAGCTAACTTTAATTAAAGAGAAAAAAAACCAACACAACAAACCACAACAAAACAAAAAACTGAAAAACAAACCAAAACCACACACAGAGTCTGGATTTGATTGACAACTATGTAATTAGATATAATTAATAACTTTTCAGAAATGACTGATGCAGGATTCATCCAAGTGTCTGTGCCCTCCACACGCTGCTCCCCAGCCCCGAACCTCGAGGGTGAGCACAAGAGGAGATGTACCTGCTATTCCTGCTCTCCATGTTCGCTCCTCTCACCACATCTCAGCTGCAAATATCCCAGGGGATCAGACACTTTTGCCATGTCCTGGCGCTTCCAAGCCAAACCCATCTACGTGTCAGGGCAATATCTGTGTGGTGGCCATGGGCTCCTTGGAGACTTCACTGGGGCTCACATCTCATCTTCTGGGACAGAAATATTTAATTATTAGGCACGTGCCATTTCACAGAATCGCAGAATGTCAGGGGTTGAAGGGCCCTGTAAAGCTCACCCAGTGCAACCCCCCCATGGAGCAGGAACACCCAGCTGAGGTTCCACAGGAAGGTGTCCAGGCAGGTTTGAATGGCTGCACAGAAGGAGACTCCACAACCTCCCTGGGCAGCCTGGGCCAGGCTCTGACACCCTCACTGTGAAGAAGTTTCTTCTTATATTTAAATGTAACCTCCTGTGTTCCAGTTTGCACCCATTGCCCCTTGTCCTGCCATTGGTTGTCACCAAGAAGAGCCTGGCCCCATCCTCCTGACACTCCCCCTTTTCCATATTGATCCCCATGAATGAGTCCCCCTCAGTCTCCTCTTCTCCAGCTCCAGAGCCCCAGCTCCCTCAGCCTTTCCTCACACGGGAGATGCTCCACTCCCTCCAGCATCTTGGTGTACGAAAACTGAAAAAAAAAATAAAAATCACAAGTCCAATTTTATATTTACCTATAACAAAAAATACAAGCCTGATTATATATTTACCTATAACAAAAATACAAGTCCAATTATATATTTGCATATAATTAATCAGACTTGGATGTTTTTACATTTACCCAGTGACCCCTGTCAGAGGCAGGTTGGCTGCCAGGAGCAGAGCTCACCAAGTACTGCAGTATCTTAGTCTAGGCTAACTACTATTTTATTTTATTTTATTTCTCCTTGATCTGTGCCTTTCATCAGTATTTCCTCTCCTATCATTCACCCCGGATATTGTGTGTTTTGCCTCGCGGTAGCAGTGCCCCATCACACTCCCTGTAATTCCCTACGATCCCAGGGGTTCCTTAAACCGCGTCAGAGTCCACAAAAATAAGCAGAATATTTGCGTGTGAATCAACACAGAAGCGTACCAGACTTAGTTCTGAAGTCATTCTGCTGACCTCATCGGAGTGGGGTTTTGACAAAAATCTGTCCTTCACGTTCAGATTTTCATTTCCTTTTTCCTCACTTGAACTCGTTACTTGTACCCTTGTGGTCTTGAAGCGGTGCCTTTGGGCAATCAGCTTGTGGTTTTCAACCCAAAGAGAAGCGCTACCAAAGTGAATTTACAAAGATAAGTTCCTGAAAGCTGGTTTTATGGAAAAAATACCTCTTATGGCACAGAGAGACAGCCCCAGGAGAAGCAGCTCTGCCTTTCCAGCACAGTTCTGTGCCACAAGCTACTTGCTTTTATTCTACAAAGAGATTATTGCCAAGTACATGAGTTATTAGCTACAAGCTTGATTTCCAATCCTTATCATGACTATTAGCTATAAAATAATAGCAAGTAACTTATTCTAAAAGTTTGGCAGGGTCAGGGCAGGCTGGATGGAGAGCAGAGCCCGGGGTGGCTTCTTCTGGAGATCCCTATGGCTGATTAGTTCCCTAATTCCCACAATTATTAACCTTAATGCAATTTTGCTCTCTAATAGCTGCACAGCTATTGATTTTTAATTGTTTTGTTTGTGCCTTGGATTGATTAATACCACTTCTGAAACGCAGGCACAGCAGGAAGGCTCACTTGTCATTTGCAAATCAACATGAAAACAATATGAAGCAGGCAAGCAGGGAGTGAGCTGGCAAGAGCATCCATGGACCTCGCACCATGTGCATCTCCAAACGTCTCCAGAGGAGGAGACTCCTGGGCCAGGGCTCCAGCACCTCGCAGCAAAGAAGGTTCTTAGCAAAGTAAAAAAGTTTCTTATTAGCCCAGGAAATCAAAAGAAGTGAACTTATTACCACCAAGTCTGGATGTATCAGACCACACAGCATTTGAGCTACAGTTAATGTAAAAAAAAGATTGATTCTTCTTTGCTACATATCCAAGATGTGTAACAAGAGGTGGCCTACCAAGTTCATTTAAAACAAACCCAAAAACAAAACAAACCACGTGAGCATAAAACACAGACAAACAAAACCAACACAACTTTCAAAAAGTTCACACATTTGTATGTTCTGTTTGGATTAAATAATTGTCAGGTTAAATAGAAGACTTATGCTAAACAGTGTAATTAGGAAATGGAAAGAGATGAATATCCAACATGAAGAGGAGCAAGGGAGGACCAGGAGCCAGCCCCAGCCCCACAATGGGGACGGTCCAGGGCGTCCCACTGGTGCCACCTTTGACACCACAGTGTGTCACTGCTACAGCCCTCCCCACCGCGCTGTGACCTGAGGGCTCTCACAGGAGAGGGGAACCTCTTAACCCAAATCTGCACAGTTTTCCTGAGATGGGATGCCTAAAAAGATCCCATTTCACCTTCAGCATCCCACCCAGGAATGGTTCAGTTATGTGACTTGCACTGCTATTCACAAAGAGGACTCTGCTTGCTTGCAAACAAAACCTCACAGCTTTCCATCTTCAGGCTGGTTTAGTCTCAAAACTCTGGAGAGGATGAAGAAGGTCCCAGTCCTGCCGCCAGCCTCACCTCCCCAGCTCACCCTCGAGCATCCCACAGTGAGGATGTGGCTCAGCGCACCCGTCACTCCCAGCCAGCAGCCCCTGCGAGGGTGGCAGTGACAGGGGACCCTTCACTGTGTCACCCAGATGAGCCCCAGCCTGCTGCCCCCATTGGCACCAACACACATAGCAGAGGCTGCTGGTTGCTCTGGATTAACATCTCTCCAGGGCACAGCCCGTCCCTCCTTCCCACCTCTCAGCAGCTCAGGGAGCAACAGTCCACAGCAAATGGAATTTCCACAGGCTTTAGCATTTACCTTTTTCTCCTTTTTGTATCTTAACATGCATGGGAATCCTGAGCCTTAAGGAATAATACCCATACTCAGAGTATTTAAGCTCCACCATTCCGAGAAGGAAGGCTGCTTACTCAATTTGTGTTGGAAACGTTAATCTCCAAGCAAAGTGTGCAGATCAATGTGCAGAACACTTCTTGGCTTTTCAATATATAGAAAAAACACCTTTACACCCATACACCCACATCATGCCCATGACACGGTTCACCCTCAGCTGAGGCATCGCCACACACACGCAAAAAGCCTGAAATCAATAATAAATGAGAGGGGCACGGTAGATGCCGCAGTCCCTTAGTCTTTATGGTTTCAAAAATACCCATGCTTTCTCAGGTTTAATATTCATATTATTACCAAAACGCATGCAGTGAGAAGCATGAGATAGTTCAGCTGGCTTTTCAAAGCAGGATTCTCCTGGCATTTTGTGCTGGAGATGGAGTCCCCTGGACCCTGCTTGGAGGAACATGTGGTCTGGTCATGAGACATTCAGTTCTCAGCTCTACTGTAAACTTCACTGAACACTCAAACTTTATAAAGCAGAGATTAAATCTTCTACAGTAATAGCTGGCAAGTTACTATACATAAAGCAAGACTTTCTCATCTCTGGAACTCAGGAATTGAATTTTCTTTCTCGTGCTTACAAAATTAACTAAAATGCATTTTATATTCATCACAGAAAAGAAGTTAGTGTGCGTTTCGTTTTGATGTTTTACCTGAGAAAGTATTAATATAGAGAAGTTTGGGTCAGATGTGGTTTCTGTGCTGGCTCTATAGATGAGATGTTTTGTTCCCTGTATCCAAGAGAACTCATGGATTCAGTAAACCAGGAGTGTTGTTTTCCTCCTTTCTAATGTCAGGAATCGTGGGTTGCAGAAGGCACCGGAGTCTGTTGATCCTGCCCCATGCGAGCCGGCTCTGCCTCGGTGCTGCATTGCAAAATTCCCCTGGGGCCGTGCAAAACGCAGCTTTTTGTGCTTTTCTGAGACTGTGTGGCACCACTCTGCATTAATTAGTTTCTCAGAATCGAGGTACTTCAATATGTAATTACCAGCAAGCGTTTTGACAGAAATTATGCCAAGATCAAGGCCCAGTAGCACAACGTAGCAGAGCCCACTGTTTTTTCCTGGAATATCTCCATTTGCTGGGTGTTGGGTTACAGTGGAGCCACCTCCCAGCACGGCTGCGATGCTGCAGGATGGGGTCAGCTGCTGCCCCAGGGGGACCCCAAAGGGACAGCCTGTGCCAAGCAGAGAGGCTGAGCACAGAACCCCCAGACACGTGATCCTGCAAACCCAGTTCCCAAGGGAGCTCACACACCCTTTGAGAAGATGCTCTTCTTGCATCACTGTCGTCACCTGCTCCTCTCTTTGCTGTGAGTGGTGATGGTCCCAGCAGTGGTGGAGAATACAGCATGGAAGAAAAACACCATCATGCATGGTCAGTCATAGCTCATAGAATCATTGAATCATTTTGGTTGGATCAAGATCATGGAGTCCAACCATAACTCACCCCAGCACTGCCCCATGTTCCTGAGAACCTCATGTCCGTCTGTCCAGCCCTCCAGGGATGGCGACTCCAGCACTGCCCTGGGCAGCCTGTTCCAATGCCGCACAGCCCTTTGGGGAAGAAATTGTTCCTAAATCCAACCTCAACCTCCCCTGGGCAACTTGAGGCCGTTTCCTCTGCTGCTGGCGCTTGTTCCTGGGGAGCAGAGCCCGACCCCCCTGGCTCCAAGCTCCTTTCAGGCAGTTCAGAGATCAGAAGGTCTCCCCTCAGCTCCTGTTCTCCAGCTGAACCCCCAGCTCCCTCAGCCGCTCCCATCACACTTGTGCTCCAGCCCCTCACCAGCTCCGTTCCCTTCTCTCAACTTGCTCCAGCACCTCAATGTCACTCATGTACGTCCAGCTGCCACCTCTGACTTCAGTTCACAGGTGTCCCATCCCAAATAACTCCTTTCGGCAAAGGGAAAGAAGGGAACTGGCTGCTGTGGCTCCGTTTTCTTCCCCAGGTGGAATATTTGATGTGACACCCCAGTGCCTCCAGGTCTGGGAAATGGGATTTACCCACAAAGCTGGAGCACCTGCAAAGCCAGTGGTTAAATACACACAATGCTGTCATACTCCGGTATTCCCCAAAACTGACGTTAGCAAAAATAGTTGGGGTGGGATACCTACATATTGGGAAAATAGCAAAATAATTATAAAAATAGGGGGGTGAAATACTGATGTTGCCCTGTGAAACCAAGCTAAATGCTCCCTTAGAAAATGAGCGAACTGCAAGAACCATGCAGCACGGTGCACGAGCTGTGTGTGGGCACGGGGTGTGTGGGCAATGCAGGATGAGGTTCTCTTGCTTTATTGCTCACCCTCCAAGCTGCTGTCCCTGTCTCTCTGGTGAGGTGACCAGCACGCTCCCCCTCCACGGTCCGCACTTCTGAAATAACACAGATTGGAAAAAGGTATTATTTCCCAATGAAAAATCAACTTAAAATGAGCTAGGAAAGAAAGGGAACAAGCAGACAAAAGAAAGGAAAAGCTTAGCTAGAGTAAGCATAAAAGAAAGCAGGTTTTATTTAATCTTCACAATGAATGGAGAAGAGCAACTCTGTCTCATTCAAGTGTTAAAAGATTGCTATGCTTGTCAAGATAGTTTAAGTTTATTAGTTTCTCTGGAAAACGTTTTGGAGTGGATTCCTGGTATCACAGCGCTTTTCCAAACTCCTGGTTTACTGAGCTTAAAAATGAATAAATAAAACCAAATAAAACCCACCACCTAATTTGCTGTTCTGGCTTGAACATTAAAATGTATAAGCTGTGTCCCTAACCATGGTTTACTAACACACATAATGATTTAACTCCAATGCATATGGTTGAGAAAGGGCATTGCTGAAAGATGCTGGAAGGAACCAGGGATGCAGGGAAACACTGGATTTCTGGGTGCACAGATGAGTTCCAGCTGTACAGAAGTTACACACTGCTATCAATTCTGCTTTCCTTTTTTTTAACTGGAAGTATTTAATAAAATTATGTTAAAATGGTAAATGGATAATCACTTCGCAATGAGTTGTAAATATTAATCATCCTGCAAACATACCAGCAAGCTTCAGTTTTAATATATGCATCCAAAATGTGACAAATTTTGCTTCAGATCACATACTTTGCCAGCTGGGTATTAATTTGAGAAGCTCTACTTCAGCGCTTTCTTAAGCTATCTGTTTATATCACAATCAAAACAAGCAGTGCCAAGTGAGAAATGGAAAAATACTGTTTCAAACCATTTACCTCTAAGTGACGGCAGCTGCTCGCAAATGGAGCTCTCACAGACACCAGCCCCACCAGGAGCTCAGGGATTGCAGCACTCCCAGCCACACGAGTCCTCTCAACAAGGGTATTTATTACCTGCTGCTTTAGATCCTAAACTATCACGCACATGCCCCACTTTGCGGAGAACCAACTAATTCTGGCAGAAAGTGGGTTAAAAGACTGAAGTTATACCTTTATTTCCATGTATATATACAGTACAATGGTTTTTCTTTCCTCAGAAGCTCAAGGAGATAAACTAAACACACAACAAAATTGCATTCAGCATAAGCGAGGAGTTTAATATTACATTTGATTGCAAAACTTTGGTGTAACGTAAAAATCAAGCGGTGCACAGCAAATGGGTGCTGGGCTGAGGGCAAAAGGAACAGAACGGGCAGATTTGCCTGGTTTTTAGAGAGATAACTTAGCAGTATTTGCTTCCACACTAATCCCAATGAGTTATTTCACTAGGAATAACTTGCAAAAAAAGAGAAATCATCAAAACACACGAAACACAACTTAGAGATGCCAAAATTCTGATTTTTCAATGAAACCATAACACATGTTGCTGCCTTTGGCTGGAAAGCAGCCCGGCCATGGATCCAGGCGGCTCAAGCCCAGGACACGTGGCACGGATAACGCTGGTGCTGCTAAACCCAAACCCAAGCTCATCTTGTGATGGCTCGTGGGGACGTGTTTGCGGCGGAAAGCAAGCGCTGTGACACCGGGGTGAGCCCCTGCCAGCCCGGCTGCGCTTCCTCAGCCTTCTGACAGCGAGCAGTCAAAACCCAGCTGCCTCGGCTTTAAATATTTATGTTTTGATTTGAAATGTAACAGCTTTCCTGGGATGTTTGATTGTTTTATATTCCTCCTGTATGTTTAAAGGCAGAAGTCTAACTAACTGTCACTGCCAATGGCAACTTGCTATATATCATAAGCACTAATGTTTTTTGTCCTTTCCACTGCATATTCAAATTTAATGTGTGCCGTGCTCCCCGGGCTCAGCCATTAAAGCCAATTTATAAGTTTGCAGGTAGTGTCGTAATTTACCGGTATTTCACAAAAACAACCCTGGCATGTTGCAGCACCATTCAGCTTTGTAAAATCCAGTCCCATAGGGGTAGATTATCCCCAAAGTCATTGTGGCAGCAGATAGAACCGCATCCCAGAGAGACCCTGCCTCCGTGGGCCGGGGGCTGAGCCCAACCTAAGGGTCAGGCAGGGCTTTCGGCGGATATTGGCTTTCAGACACATTTTCTGGGTGCTGCTCAGAACTAGCAGGGAAGAGATGACTGGTGGGGCTGCAGCTGCATGTGCCCCATGTTAAATGGTGAATTACAGAGCCAGTGCTGGATTTCTGGCACATCCCTATTGACCCTGACCGGGTCCCCTCACCGGTGAGCCCTGACTGCTGCCTGGGCTTGCTCATCCATTCAAACCCATGCAACAACATTAAAATATCTTCTACTTCTCATGGCACCTTGGGGTTCCCCTGTCAGCTACAAAACTGCACTGGCATCACACACAAAAAGCAAGACGGGGCAGCATGAGGTGGCTCCAAGCATAGGGCACAGATTTCCCAAAGTAGGGGCTTCCTATCACAGGGTAGAAGAATCAGAGAGGGCAAAGCAGCACAAAATTAGCTTGTCCTGATCCTTACAACCGCCCAGTCCCACCCAGTGTATCAGACACGGCGCTGAGGAGTAATAAACAACCCTTCTCTCTCTAACCCAAGATAATAAATGGGATGTTTTAAGCGATTAGCGGGTGGGCACCCGCTGGACTGCAGACAGGAGACGGAGGTTTGGTGCCTCCGGGCAATACCACGGATCAATGATACTCCGGTTTCTGGAGCCCGTCCTGGGCCCCGGCTGATTTATGGTAAATCAGTGTCTCCTGCAAGAGCTCATCTGGAAAATGAAATAAAGCACAGGAGGAGGGGGCGAGAGCAGGAGGGTTTCTGGGATGAAGTGGGCAACACAGTGGAGTGCAAAGATAGCCTCAAGGTAATTTCTGGAAGACGTAATGTTTGTTTTACATGAATATTCTTTAAGCAGTTAATTTAACTGCAGAACCATATTTACTGACCTCATTTGTGTCTCCTGTACATTATCATGTTTCTGTATAAGCGATAATTCCAGGGTTTGGGTTTGTTTTCCTGTACAGGGCCGGTTAGGGGCCGGCATTTGCTGCCTGATACTGCACAGAGCTCCAGAAAATACAATTTAACATTAGCATCAGCATCTCATATACTTGCAAAAGGTTTTGTCTCCTCTCTGGCCTGGCCAGGTTCTCCCTCTCTGATTTAAACCCATCCTGCCCTGCAACACATCTTTACCCAAAAGGGGAAAAACCAACATTTTGGGGCGTTCATAGGAATCACTGCTGTGGATGAGGCTGTCGCCTCCAGACAGCACCTGAATAAATGTGAGCATGTGTTGTCCAACCTGTCTGGTTTGGAAATTGTATCCACCTGCAGAAGAATCAGCACACAGCTATTAATATTAAATCAAACTTAGGGGTTTATATTTCACACACTGTAGCACTCAGAAATAAAACTGCTTGGTACATGAACCAAACAGAAAAACAGCACAGCATAAGATATTTCAGTGTTTACTTCATTTCACATAATAGCTATTTCTATTATTAATTGCTAAGCAATTGAAACGCCATTTCTCTGGAAATAAACGCATAAAAATATGCTCCTCCTTGAGTGGCGTCCATGGAAAAAATAAAATGTTACGGAAGGCAGAAATAACAGATGTCACTCGAGCTCCCCTGCTCCCCTTGCTAATTAAGTTAGGAACCAATCAGCTTTTATTAATGTATTTTTAAAAAAAAAAAAACCTTTTTCCTCTAGTTTAAAAAATATCCCTTTTCTGTTACACAAGCACTTACTGCTCAGGAAATATTTACCTTTCGTCAAGGCTATCTATTTGCATACATATATATATGTATATATATTCCCCCCCCAATTCTGCCACAATGTGCAGAACGAGCCACCAGAAACCTTGTGGGCAGTGGCTGCTGCATCATCCCCAGCCAAGGGGAAGCCCCTATTGAGACATCCCCAGGGAGAGCTTGAGTAACCCTATAGTAGGAGCAATATGTTCACATACACCTGGCTCAGCCGTGACAATAGAGCAGATTTACCTGCCTTTTTGTACCCTAGGAAAACAGGAGGAAAAACCCTCTTGCTTGCATGAGCACCATGGTCAAACCCTTGGGAAGGGTCATATCTACCTGACAGTTTCTGCTGTCTCAGCCTGTGCCAACGTGACCCACCACATAATTCCCATAAGGAGTAAGTGGAAAAATACTTGTAGTCGGGGCAATATGGGAAAAAAGTAATGAAGTCATTCTGTGGGAGAATCGAAGATTAGCACATAGAATCTCATCATCTACCTCCTGGGAGAGAAGGGCGCTCAGCACCAGAGACCAAGCAGAAACATCCCCAGGAAGCCCATCCACTGGCATCTCAGACACTTTCCTGGTCCAGGATGGGACTGATTACAGATTGCATTCAAAGATACTGTTTGAGGTGTTGTGAATGCCCATGATGTGTTATCTTGTAATTCAGATGCCACCTCCAGACATCACTGGGCAGACCAAAGCTCCTCACAGCGCAGAGATGGCAGCACACACTGTTCATTCCCACTATGTTTTTTTCACACCCCCTTTACTCCTCAGCCACAATCATTGCAGTTACACACACATGTGGCTTCACAATTAGTGACAGGCAAGTGAGCACAGGTTGGAATAAAAGGTTAATGCTATTCTGATATCTGACAAGGGTCAGCAAGTTTTTGACGCGCCTTCTGGCGGCGTTTGAGAAGCTGCGTTCCCGCTGCAGACGAGATCCATGGGAGAGGAGATCATCTCCAGAGGTTGTGCTCCCACAGATCACAAATGCAGCTGGGTGGAACCGATCTGATTTAACTGCTAAATTAACCATGGTTGCTGCCTTGGGGACCCCTCCCACAAGAGGGAGGTAAAGCTGTCGTGTTCCTCAAACCCAAGTATATATATGGTAGAGCTGAAACAAGAGCACAGAAATTAATCATTTCCCCAAAGTGCCTTTGTTTTGCATCTGGAACAATCCATATTTTGAGCCAAAACTGAGGAAAGGGGAAGATGTGTCATTCATTAAATATAGACCCTGCACCCCCCACACTCCACAGGTTGGAGAGGAGCCACCAAACCCACTTTTCTGCCAAGTGCTGGAGAACCTTAAGTGCAACTACTTTGTTCTGTTTCCCAGAGGGAACCAACAAATTAAGTCACTACAAAATTATGCACGTTCTTCAGGCGAAACTGAATTAAAATGAGACCTCCAAATCAAATCAAAAACCAAAGTAAGGCTGCAAAAATGAGTAAGTCTTTCTAAAGGCTTTCTAAAGTCCTTGTCAAGATGATCAGAATAGGCAAAAATGAACAAAGGAACCTCAGTTTATGGATTATGCCCAAAAAATTACTGACACGTAAAAATGGAATGAGAAAGCAAAGGGCGAGCGGGAAAGGATGCTTTACAAGAAGCAATGACAAAACTAGCTAGAAGTGCAGCACTTAACGGATAAAGTGGTTCATTGGGGAAAAGTTAATTTATAAAGAGCAGAGGGAAAACGGCAAAACCCTCCCCTTATTCTCCGCTTCTCTCAGCCGAAGCATTTGCAAACAAGTGCGGAGAACAGATGTTGTCGCGATGCCTGGTGACTCAGAGTAGAGAGCCAGCGGGTTCCCAGCCCGGGTGCCAAAGGAAAAGCTTCTCGTTAGCTGGGAGCTGCAGGCACAGCCAGCTGTGGGCACAGCTGGACCTGGTCCCACTCCCACATCCACCACTGGCCAGCAGCTGCTCACACGCTCCCACTATAGAAATGTGCAGAACAACTGGTTTGGGAGATGCTGGTGTGCAGAGAAGACTTATGGTTTGAATATATATAAATGTTGCACGCAATCAAGAAGTTAAAGCATCGCGAAACACTTCCCTCCAGAGCAACAAACTCTCCTTTGTGCAAAGGCAGCGATGATCTCAGCTTACTTCTGGCAACCAAAAATGGCCAGCTCTAATAAAAGGAACACAAATATCTTGCTTGAAAACTATAACCTTTGCATAGTCATTACAGGCTACATAAAATCTGTGGGAGGCATGCCGGCAAAGTACAAAACAGTACTAAAAACGTCACGTTTATGTACACAGATAGATCAGTGGATTCAGCTAAAGGATTTCCAAGTAGTTCTATTAATAAGCCCCTTAATACAGGGTTATTTGGTTTCGGATGGCATCATTAAATGTTATTACACAGGACTGTAACACCAATTCAACGATATGATTCAATTCATGAAACACGGTCCAGGCAGTTAATAAATAGGGCTGAGAGCTGGAGAAAGGCACAATGAGGAGAGCGGGTGGCACCATGGACAGGAGGACCCTGTGCAAGGATGTGACGTGTGAGAGTGAACTCGCAGATAACACAACTCCTCAGCTTCATCCCCAACACCTCCAAGCGCTCCTGCTACACCCCATCCTTCAATGCTTATCCTACCAACCACATTTTCCAAAACATATGAAAAGGAAAAACCTATTACACACGTTCCCTCAACCCCAGCTTTAGTTTTCATGCTCTTGTCTAAATTAGCAGATGCAACAACTCATTAAAAAAAGTATTTGTTAAATTTTTTGAAGCACGTCTAGGTGCAAGTGATTACTATCTAAATGAAGGAAAACTACATTTACTATGTGGATTTAAACAGAGCCTGCCTCTGTTCGTGGTCCCCCTGCACTGCAATTGGTCTCCAGTTTGCCAGTTGTGGCAAACATGAGATAAGCTACAAGAAAATAAGCCAGAAAATAAAAATATAGGGACCCCAAAGGAGAGGAGGGGGAATTCATCCACCCTTGCCATCGAGGGCAGCCACCAGGACAGCCCAGCTCAGCACAGGACCCCAGCTACCATAAACCACCAGAATGTGTCTTATTTTCATCCTTTTCCCAGCTTTCCCATACTTGATAAGAGAATATTTCAGCTTGGTCTCTCATTCGGTGTTCGGGCTGGCCGGTATTCAGCACAAGCCACATGGGACTAGATTCTAACCGAAGGGCATACCAGGTTGATCCAGGTCCATGCCTTGTGTTAGAAGGTGGCTCTCCAATGAGAGGGAATTACTGAAAGCTCCATTTCTCATATTTCAGGGCAGAAACACATTTAAGATGACATCAGGATTTCCTATTCAATATTTAAATTTTATTTCATTTTTAAAGTAACATTTCTATGGAAAAAGTCTTAGGAAAACCTTGCAAATCCCATTTCTGCTAATGTGTGATTAAGCAGGCTGATCTGAGGAAAAACGTTGCCCAGATTGAGTCCCCCATAATGTAATAAATTGGCAATTTACTGTAGCATGGTATAATTGCTTGTGACACAGTGCTTCCATGTGTCAGCATCTAATGCTGCTTCCCAGGACAATTGATTTTCGAGAACCTGAGTTTATGTAACAGTAGGATACAGTGGCCTTCCCCCCACTATTCAAATATGCCAGAATTTTCTCTGCTCTTTTACACACTGATTTTAGCATAAAAGAAGTGAAGAACTTGCTTTGTCATTGAGGCATTTTATGTAACCATGCAGTTGCTACAGCGGATCCCTGTGGGAGAAACACGACACAACTTCACGCCCAGTGAAATAAGCTGATTTTTCTCTTCCCTGCCATGGAGTTGCACACAAAGATCCATTAGGTTTCGATACTGCTGCAGGGCAATTATTTTTTCCAGGGCACTCTTTGGTGCTGCCCTGTCACTGTGGAACATCTTTGCTTCACTTGGACATTCAGCACAGCTGCTGGTGTCTGTTTTAAAACGCCGAGCTACTAAACACCGACCCCCAGTCTCTGCACCAAACCTCCCCCAACCACCGAGGTCGCAGACAACAGTGCTTCCATAGACCCACAGCTTCCAAATCCATCAGGACCTGAATCGCTAGTCTGAGCTGCACCCCAAATTTGGACATAATAAGCAAATGACACAAAATTCATAAGCCCTTCAGTTTTTATTTATTTTTAAGTAGTCAGATTACTTAAAATTGCCTTCACCGTTCTCATGTGAGGTCTCATTTTAGGTTGCTCCATTCGGTCACTGCTTTCAGCCAGGTACTCTATGGTCTCTGCTCGGCACCAGCTTCCCTTCCCACTCACATTCCAGCCTCCTGAGACATGAACACAGTTGATATCAGCAAAATGCCCCATCCCTGGAGGCATCCCAGGCCAGGCTGGACAGGGCTCTGAGCAACCTGAGCTGGTGAAGATGTCCCTGCTCATGGCAGGGGGGCACTGGGGGAGCTGGGGACATCCCTTCAACACAAACCATCCTGTGATTCTATGAAAACCAAGTTGTTCTTGATTGCAAGATGTTCAGATCCCAAATACAGCCCTCCTGGGTCCAGCTTGGGTTTGGAAACCAACTGCCACCACCTTGCATTGCTCATTCCCAACTCCCTACTCCTGATTTTCTCCTCCCTTAATTATTACTTGAAGAAAATATTGGAGCTCAGTAAGGATTTCACAGCCACTCCAGCACCACAATGGGAAAAGCCCAAAGAATACCATGTTAAATCTTAGATGAACATGTAACTAAGTTAAAACTTAAACACATCCACCAGTGTAGGGTCCAACCGATATCCCTTCTTTAAAGGGCAACCAAGGGTGTGAGAACCACCTTCACTTGGGTGGGAAATAGGTCTTGAACATTTTGGCCTGAGGGCTGCAATGCTGTCTGCTGGCGGGGATCTGGGGTCCTTCACACACCTCCCCAAAATTGGGTACCTGTGTGAAAGCAGATTGTTCCTGGCCCAAGACGCATTTGCTGAACCAGCCCATGAGGCACTTCAAAGACACACAAAGGAGCAAAAGAATGGCTGGTGGATCAGAGGTCACACAAGGATGCCCAGGAGTTTGGGGATTTTAGATGCCCCCAGCTCTATTACTGCTATAGATACCTCCTTTTAGCATTTCAGCTGCACAGACTTCATCAAATACGGCCACCAGCCTTGAAGCGAAAAGCACAAGCCATCCACAACCTGCCTTGCCTTTTTGTTTTTGTAATCTGTTCAGTTATTCACTCCCTGTGCTACCAGTGGGGTTCAGTAACCTGATGCTCCCAAACTGCCTTTTCCACCATGAGTTCATGTTTTGACAGATTTAAAACTTGAAAGTCCAACTCTTCAACAAAGAGCAGCAAATAAAATCAATGGCAAGCACAGCATATTGAAAAGACCACAGCTTAATAATAAAAAAAGACACACTGAATTCAGTAATTTTCACGTTCCAGAGGAAAAGCAGTCAATTCCCAAGAAAGAGTTCATTGTCACTGCCAGAGGTTTGTTGTAAAAGGGATATATAGTGCTGTTGGCAGCCTCCCATTGCCCAAAGTCTTTGCTTCTTCCTGATAAACAATAAGAGAAAAAAAGAAAAACTAACCACAGCAAGCTCACAATCCACACTTTAATATTAAAGTCTGTTGTTCTCTTATTGCAGCATCTGCCTTTGACAGCTCTCTCTGCTTTCAGTTAAATGGCACTAATGCATCAGGTTTTGCCACCAGCAGAGACACAAACCACCAGCAAACAGCCTTCCGAGACCCACAACTTATACACACAGGACACATGTGTTGCCAACAAGGTTTAACTTCAAAACTTCTGGTCATAATCTTGCTTTAAATACACAACATCTGCATAAAATACGTTACTCACAGCTATATATGTGGTTATGCAGATTTAGTGAACTTAATGTGATAAAAATAAGCAAAAAAAGGTGTGATTTTGTTATTATTTCTATCCTCTTGTCTTTCAAAATCTAAGAATTAAAATATACCTTGTCTTAGATGAAGGTACACACACAATCTGGCAAACTCAGTTTCATCTATTTGGATGGCGAGGTTCAAAAATGCATTTGACCTAGTGTTTAACTGCAGGAAAGACTGATTCTAACTGCGGAAAAGACCCATTCCTGGCTACTTTTGAGAAAAGCATCTGACCCAGTCACAAACTGAGAATCATGACCATATCACATAAATGGGTATTAAAAGACGGCCAGGGTAGAAACCTCGAAGTGATGAACAGTCACACCAACTTCTGCCTCAGCTCATGGGGAGCATGAAGAAAGCATCACGGGAAATGAAAATGTTTATGTAAATTACCTAAATACACTCAAAAAAGGGACTTATTCTGCTGGATATTGAAATTCTTTTTCCATCAGAAGGTGACACAAAAAATATCCAGAGAGGGGCCAGGAAGAACCTCTCTCTACTCATTGCAGACACTATGGGCTTTTTCACAATAAGCCTTTAATTTCATTTCCATGGACAATATCAAGACAAACTGATGCAATAGGACACAAAAGCCCCCAAACTGCACCCAGTTCTGGGTAGTCAGGACTGGTGAAGCCCCAAGGGGTTCAGCCTGCAGATGCCAATCCCACCTCTCCCCTCCATCCTTCCCCATTATAACCCACTAACGAGGCTTCACATGGGCAAGATGGAAAGTGATTTACACAGCTCCTACACCTGCCTGTTATTCACTGCCTTATTGGATTGAGGGTTACACAACTCCATAGCCTTGGGTAGCTTACAATACAATAATAAAATACAATCATCTCTGTAAAGTACTTTCCCTGTCTCACATCCCCAGGCACTGTACAAATAAGATTTAAGAGATAAGGTCCATCCCAGTTTTATGATGAGAATGTGCAGCAAACAGACTGAAAACAGAACCATGACACCCAGCCATATGTTACTCTAAGTCTGCACGGCACGGGGATTGAGTTTGTTTTAAAATTTTTTTGAAGTCTTCTTTACCATCTCTGTCTTTAAATACGGAAAAATTAGGAACCCGCCATAAGCAGCATGAGATTGCACAAACACATGGACAGCGTGAAGCTACTCAAACCTGGCAACATCCCAATCTATACAAATAAATCCTTCAAAAGTTGTCAGTCAAGTCTCAGAGGACAGAGGGGATAGAAAGGAAGATGGCTAACGTGCTAACTAGAAAAAATAGCTTTATTGAATTGATCTCTATTAGAGAGAAAATGACACCTGAAGGACAGCATACACACAGCACTGGCTGTGGCAGGGTTTTCTTTCAGAATCAACCTTAACCAGTTTTGAATGTGCAACTCAATGTCCTTGAGCAGAATCATCGTGTTTTCATCTCACCATGCAGATCAAATTAAAACTTAAAAGTTCATTTGTGGGTTATGATGGGTTTCTTCTGCAGGAGACCAGACCAAAGAAATAATTGCAATAATAACAACACTCAGCATCCAGTGGGAAATCAGCTCCAGTCTTACGGGCAATAGCAATATAAGCATCAGTCTTACAGATCTGCATCTGTCGGGATATTTAGACAGGGCTCTTCCCCAGAGAAATAAATCACACCACGAGGGTCAAAGCACAAATGATAGTACGGGAGGTTGAGGGCAGTAAGTGATCGAAGTCAGCACAAGTGACTCCAGCAGTACGTTACTCAGCAAACCCGTAATTTATCTTCCTTTCCTCTGGCAATAGCCCATTTTCATGATACTTGATAGAAACAATTTTATTTGAGAAACACACACATCTTTCAAATGGTCTGAAATTGAACTTGGTGTCCAAATTAGAGAATGAAGAACTGAGTCAATATTATCCTACTGAAAATTAATCTCAAAAAAAATCATTAATGTTCAAGACACAAAACACAGAAGAACTGGGCTGGTTTCACTGTTCTTCACAAAAATGCTGTACTATGGTTTCCAACACAGGTTATTTATTTTCAGGATGAACTTAATGTCATGTTAGATTTTAAACATAATGCTAAAATAAAGCATGTGTGAAAACTCTGTTCAACTCATGCCTTAAACACATTTTCATCACCGCAGAGAAGTGTTTTCTATCTATCTATCTATCTATCTATCTATCTATCTATCATCATCACCTCCACAGGACAGGTTGGGTGGCTTGTGTAGCGTGTTTATGTAATTAAGATGAAAGAACTGGAAGTACATTTCTTTTGGAGAAAGAAGAAACTACCTCTCAGCATGGAGATGCACATCACATCTCCAAAACAGCAATGACTGAAAAACTACAAACTTTTGCCATTTATCTCACTTCCCTTATGCTGCTCACTGCAACTTTTAATATCTATGCATTCACTGACATGGCCACACTGTAAACCAGGTTGCTAAAGTGATCCAGACCAAAAATAACCATAAAAATGAAGAATAAGGAGACCAGTCCCAGCCACCAGACAAGATGCTCTTCATCACACACCACTGCACCTCCGAGTTAAGGCTTCTGTAAACTGGGACACCAAGGGACCGGGCTGGGGTGATGGGACAGGACTGTTCTGCCAAAAACATCCTCTGCCACATTTTCCAGTAGTTCCAGCAAAGCAAAAGCCACCACCAAGCCCTGAGCATTTTGCATGAGCTCTGCAGAGCACTGCACACTACATTGAGTCCCTCTCCCCCTCTCCACAGGGATGTGGATTTAGGATAAACTCACACTCCCAACCCTATAAAATCAGGTTGAAGCAGAGGTAGCAGAAAACAGATTGGGTTTGAAAAGAGTCTTTTTCCACAAACTCTGATACAGGAGACTGAAATGGAAATAAAATCAGCAGCTTTCATTGCACTCACAGGATTTGATTTATATTGCAACCTTATCCCATACATTGCTCAGAAATATGTGTAAATACAACTTCGTATTACACTGCTAAACTAACTGAGCAAGAAAAAAAGCAAAGCACATAATCAGAGCTGCAATGCATGTTCGTATTGCACCACTGAGAGCAATTTAAAGATTGATATTTACTTCTGTCACTATATAAATTACATCTTGGGAGAAAAAAGGAAAATAGGAGACACTGTAATAAACCAGCATTTTGTTGTGACTACTTCATTACCTTTAGAGGTGAAAAAAGTCAGGGAGCTATGTTTTATTTTCTGTTTGATAATTGTACTTTTTTGTTAAAAAAAGACATTTCAAAACTCAGTCAATACACCTAAGAGCTATTCCTGTCCTACAGTGATTTTCCTTTTAATAGCGTTTGCAAACATCACTCTCATGACCGGCTACAGAACATAGCACAGTAATGTTCCTGCTATTCTCTTTAAATGGCAAGGTTATCTTTGGTCTGTGCTCTCCAAATTCAGCAAACCAACAATAAATACCAAACCAAGTAGTCCAGTGTTACTACAGACTCCTTGCACTTCTGCTGAATGTTATTTTTCAGGGTTTCTAGAAATGATGAGAAATTAAACATTAGCTAATATATTTAAACCAAAATACAAGTCTGGTTTCACTCAGTCACCCTCAGGGCAGAAAGTCTCCATTCCAAAATCACTTTAAAAATCATATGGCATCATCTCAGGTAGCTTTCCACATGAGTTATTTGACAGTAATAACACAGTTGAGTATGTTTGGCCAAAGAGGTGTTAACAGAGCCCCCGGGCAGCTGGGACAGCCCAGAGAAGCACTGATTGTGGGCAGATGTGATGGGCAAAGGGGTCCCGGTCCACCCCAGGTAGCTTTGTCAGTTGGGATTAGGGCTGGGATGTTCCTCATTTCACTCTGGTTTTGGACGTTTTTCCCCTTTACCTGTCCCCAGAAGAAGCTGAGAGCATCCAAGGACTAGGAACAACACTCCACACAACACGACTGTTGCAAAGGGCTTAGAGATGAGGTTGTTACAAGCAGAGAGTAAACCAAATGGGATGGTCACATTTGGCACTTCCATCAACTGTTTCTGATGTATAAGGACTTGCAAACATTAGGCTCATCTTCTGGGAGAAGATGTTGAAGATTAAGTTCAGAGAGGATGAATCTCACCAACCAGCACTCGTAGCAAGAAGCGCAGAATTAATCTTCCTCCATTTTCCTGTAACCACATGTCAGTGAACATATCAGTGCTATCTGCTCCACCACACACATTTGTAAGGGATCAGGAACACATTTCCATGAGCACTGCTCATGGGGTTTTGAGTTTGAAAGAGGGAGGAGGAGACAGGAGAACCATCTGCCACAAAGCACCTGGTTGACCTTGGACCAACTCCAGCTGTGATGGGTACACAGCCCTCACTTTACAAAACCAGCATCTAATAGCAAAATCAGATGTCCAGACTTCCCCCAATTTCTCACTGCAAATACTTTCAGTTCCCTGGTTTTTATAATACTTTGAGTTAATTTTAGACAACCCAAATTATCTGTTCTTAAGAACTTCTGCCACAGTCCTGCTTCCCATCTCAAGCCCAAGCCCTACTAACAAACAGAGCTACCAAAGTCACAGCATTACCACTTTCAAACTGCCATTCTGCAGCTGACTATGGGCCACCTACCATTGCATAAATGAGGACAAAGCCACACAGCTACAGATGAGTGCATGTGAAATATCACCTTCCAGTTCTACATCTGAAACAGTATCTCTCATCCATACAAAGTCCCCCTAGGAACTCCCATTCACTTGCTCATTTGGACCAACATTTGTGCTACTGCATCCTCCAACATGTTTCATCTATTCTCTGCCACCTCAGGGTTTCCTAGAATTTAAGTTATCACTGCAAAGGGTCACACTGAGCAGAGGTGAGGATTCACCGAGCAATCTAGAAAGCCATGTCCTCTGCTCTAGAATATTAATTTAATACCAAATAATATTTAAAAAACGGTGTTCAAACTGATGCAACTCCGTAATGCAACCCTAGCTCCTAAAAAAATCACAGTATCACAATATGTTTGGAATTGGAAGGGACCTCAGAAGATCATCTAGTCCAATCCCCCAATAATCTATCCAATAAAACCACTTGTATCAGCTGAAAGAGGGAGCAAGTGAGGAACAGTCTGTTGTATTGGCTACATATATATTATCACATAGGTACACAGCATTCACACCCACATGGCCTTAGGTGAAGGGGGCTGGCAGCTGTGGCTAACGGCAGCATCTCAGACACGCTCCAGCTACTCCTTTTGCATAAAAGTTTTAAAACAGCTAAAATACTTTATTTTTCTCAGCCAGCTGTCCAGCCACATGCAGCTATTGCTCCAGATACCAGCATCTTGTAACAAGGCCCAGAGAAGGGAAAACTTACTTGTAACCTCTTTGTTGTGATGCTTAGAGACTAACAGTAAAAGTAGAGTTCAGAAAACATTTTTATTACTGCACAAAATAATGCAATTACAGGAGAGTCCTTTTTCTTTTGTACATAACTTCTAGCTGGCTAAATCAGATTTTTAAAACCTGGATGGCTACTGTCAAGAGCACTTTCTGCGCAAGATCGTGATCTGTCAGCCCTGTCATGCATACAGGTATTAGCTGTCTCCCTTTCATTTTAAGCTTTTAAGCTGTCTGCTTTGCTTTGTACCTTTCATCTCTCACCTTTGGAAGATGTACCCTGTGTCCTCCAGCACACCGCAGAGATGTGGAGCTGATGTACAGCCCCAAATGCCGATGAATAAAACCCAAAAATCACAGCATGCCCCTCCTGGCAGCAGAGAGGGCTCACCTGCCCAAACTAGCCCCTGCCATCAGCCAAACCCAAGTATTTAGGGACATAAAGGTTGCCTCTGTGTTCATGTCCAAATGCCCCTATTTATAAAAGGCAGGGATTTACTCTGTGGTTTTGATATTACCATTTTTCATGGGAAAAGCTACTTTTGCTATGTACACACTGCATTTTCTTAGCGCTGCCACTTGTACTAAAGCAGAATTAAAGCACCTGTTTGGCAAAAACAGTGAACTATTAATCACAGGCATTAACAGGCACTGTCAGCCCGGTAACAAAGAGGGGACTCTATTTGTGCTACTGAAAATGAAGGAAGGGAAAGAAAAATCAATACATTCTTCTAAAATGGGCTCCTTTTCCTACAGTGATTTTTTACAGTAGCTTATTCTTAATATTTTCTCATTCCCTGGTTAAAGGATCATTGCTAATCTCATGTGACTGGGTTAAAGGAGCAAACAAGCCCTGCATGGCACCCCAAATCAGGCACCCTGGCCTTTCTCTGACACCCCACAGCCTCCAACTGCACCCCAGGTCACCTAGAGATAATTATTAGTGCATATGGCTTGCTTGGGCTGCAGACTTGAAATCAGCTATTTAGCAACAAATCAGAATTAGACAAGATATAAAAACATATGGGTATTTTTCCTACTGATATGAAATAACCTACAACACATTAAACCTGTTCCTAGCCCCAAAATCATCATAGTTCTTGAGCACTCATCTCTTCGGTGGTCCAAACACACCTTCTGACTGCAAGGAGGTCCTGAAAGGGCACAGGAGTATAGCATATGATATATATCATATATGGAAAGATAAACTTATATACTTCTTTAAACAATTGACTTAACATCTATTAAGTAGTCAATATGAAGTTAGCAAACAGGAGTTGTTCTCGGTGCACACAAGTCTGTGATGCTCTCTCCAAGCACTCCTGTGCACATTCCTTGGTTGCTCAGCTGTCAGCGGAGTCACAATGTTTGCAAGGGAAAAACCAAACAAAAACGCCCCAAACCAAACAAAAACGCCCCAAACCAAACAAAAACGCCCCAAACCAAACAAAAACAATCACCACCACCCCACTCAGAAAAGGTGTAGAGGAAAAATTCCTCCCTGTTGCTCATTGGGATTCACCAGGACACCATGCAAGGCTTTACTACTTTTTCTATTTAGCAATATGTTATTACTTAACTAGCCTTTTATCTCTGAAATCAAGGATGCTGCTCACAAAGAACTATAACCCAGTGTAAGAAAGTGCAGTGAAAGCCGGTCCAGGCTCAGGAACTGTTCCTGTGTGAACTAAGGCACCATCCATCAATGTTGTGTCCTGCCACACACAACCAGTTTGCAGGGTGTCAGGGTGATATTGACCACCTGGATGCACAACAAGGCAGCAGAGTGTTTCTTGCTCCACTCCAATCCATGTTTTTATGGAAAGGAACGCTTGATGCCCCTTTTCTGGGGAGAAAAGCTGGCAGAGAGGGACACAGCTTGGTACCTGGGAGGAGCAGCATGGAGAGCAGAGATTAAACAACAAAGACTGTTTTATAGATACAGCGCAGGTTTAGCAGCTGCTCCAGGCAGGGCTGTGCTGGCACAGCAGGAGCTGCATGGGTGGACATGGGGACCAGGGGGGACATCTGGGGGTGATGTCAGAGCTGACAATTTTCAGTAGAAGATACAGGATGGAGGGGAAAAGAAAGGAGGAGATAGGTATTGACTCAGTTTCACAGTTTAATTAAAATGAGACTACAGTTGTTCAGCACTCAAGTCATTTAACGCATGTAATTAAGCTCTTTGGTCTTACCTAACAAATGAGTAATTGTTACAGCAATTGCAGATTTTGGTCTGCTGGGTTATTCCTGCGCTCTAGCTCAGTGATCGGAAGACTTATGTTTGTAATATAGAAGCCCTTGCAAAAACCTGACCTGCAGAACATGAAGATTACAAGTTATTTTACAAGTAGAATGATTGTTATCTGACAGGGACACATCTTCATTGCCAAAATTATGTAGGAAAAAAAGGCTTCTAGATATTTTAATAATGGCACTTTTTACAATCCTTTTTTTGTAGTACCAGAAGTATTTCAAACAGTTACAGCGTCATTTTACTGAAAGCCAAGAGCTTTTTACAAAGCCAACACAACAGCAAGATGGTATAGAAAAGAAACTGCAATAGTAGGAGACTACTAATGTTATTGTGTCAGTGCCTAAGGGCTCAAATCGGAAAGGTGTGCTGCACTTTGCTACGTGTTATACAAATACATCAAATCAAACTTACTGTGAGAAAGCTAAAACCAAAAATCAAATATTGGGGTGAATCATACTGGTTTTCAGCTTCAGGTATAAAGCACCTGTGAGGATAACTTCGGTGTCACAAGACAGTGACAATTTAACAACTTAGGGGGTTTACAGGCTTTCTAGAAAAGGTATAAATGGGAGGGGGAAGGGGAGTGATTTAGGAACACTCAGAGGGTTTTTTTCCAACCAAAATGATTCTAAGATTGAGTCCAACCTTTAGCCTATCATGGCCAAGTCCACCTGTAAACCATGTTCCTAAGAACTTCATCTCCATGTCCATTCAACCCCTCCAGGGATGGTGACTCCAGCACTGCCCTGGGCAGCCTGTTCCAATGTCCCACAGCCCTTTGGGGAAGAAATTGTTCCTAATACCCAATCCAAATCTTGGCTGAAATCAGCCCCTCTTCACCAGAGCACTGCAGAGTCTTCAGACACAAGTGTATAAGAGCTGGATGGGGTGAGCATGAAAATGCAAATCAACATGTTGAGATAAGGCTGCACTCATTTGGCTATTTTTAGTTTCAGAGAGCACTTTAAATCCCCACGGGGTTCAGCATAACACATCAGCAATCTTTCAAACTGGCTCAATCATTTCAGGTTATCAACAGCAGCCAACAGCGCCGCAGGATCCCAACCAGCACAGGAACCTCTTCACCACATCACTTTTAGGTCCTACCTCACCCAACCACCTGGTCCTTCCCCAGTCTCACACATTTAATGGGAAAGTTGATCTCAGCTGGTTGCCAACGCAACTTCTCCTGATGGCATCAGGCCAACTGGTCATCAGCCCTGAAGTCATTTATTGACACAGCACAGGGCTGGCACATGGCTTGCCTGGGGCTGGAGGATGCGTTGTGTGATGGACACCCATGTGCAGAGCATCCAAGTGCCACCATCCCAGCACGGGGTCAATGGCCTCGTATCCCCCACCCAGCCCCACTGCAATTGCAACCACCCAAAAAGAGGAGCAGGAGTGTGGTGGGGTCACTTTGGTCTCATTTTCGTTTGGAAAAATCTTAGTCATGTTTGATAATTTTGCATTTGGTTTGAGGTATCGCTTCTCCATACAGCAAAGACCTTGGGGAACCTTTGGTATTATCAGAAATTATTAAAAGAAAAAATCTGCTTCTCCTGTATTATCCCAACCTATTAACATTTATCTCTAAGGAAATAACACAAAAGTCCATGCCTCGAAGTTCTTTCCTATAAGGACACTTGAACCTGGGAAAGCTTGTTGCTTAAGAAAGACACTTTTAAGAAACTATTTCAAGTTAATATTAGCAGAACAGAAAACTGTGCTTTAAAGGTGTCCCAGGACAGGCTCTGCTCCCATCTTTCCAGTGACAAGTCAGTCAGTGTCACTATTTCTTCATCCCTCACTGTTTGAGATTGAGGAAGTCGAACCATTAAAGAATTTCAGGTAAATTCCTGCTGCTTTGAGAGAGTCTTCTCTTTCCTCACTCCCTCCCCTCCTGCCCCCTTAACATCCTCAGACACCGGGGAATAAAATCCCAGAATTAGGACCAGAAAATTCAAGTTATTCTGTTGGAGTGTCTCTGATCATTAATGCCCAGTTAACCAGCGACAAGGATCAGCCAAACATGGGTTGACCTGAGGAAACCTGTGCCATCTGCACCTCAGCAGAGCTGAGGATGCTGACACTCGTCTCACACCAGAGGAGCATTAGCTCATCCAAATCGTGTTATAAAGTGGGTGGAGGTAGAACAAGACCCTCTGGAATATCCAGCCCAAGTGAAGCTGGCAGTGATTTACAGCTGTGAAAACAGCAGCTGAGTTTTGAGCAAACTCCTGAGTTGCTGAGGTGGGTTTCATTGTTCAAAGGGAGATGCTCAAAGAGGTCTGGCTGAGGCATCACAGGTGATACAGCAAGCTCCAAACCAGAACAAAGAGAACAAACCCACCCCAAATCAAGGGACTACCATTTCAAATTGCTGTGTAAGCAAACCTTACCTTGCCTATAAAAGAACCATACAAAACCTGATGCAAGTTCTACATCTTCATCAAAGGGCTGATTTATGCATTATTCAGAACTGGGAAGACAAGGACTTTATAACAACAATTATCTGTTTTGTGTTTTTTTTTTACCTTTTCTCCCCACATTCTGCGAACGCATCTGCTGAATCCACAGCTGCACGTGTTGCCATCCACAGAAATACCAATATTAAATTATTTGTGAGCACTAGTAATGCTAGAATTTGTTATAACTCAATGTTCAAGGGGAAACATCACACAATGAAGGCACACAAGGAAAGCAGCAAGTAGAAGTCATAATATTGCATATTTTAAAAGCACTGGTCCACAGGTCTTTACTGACCCTTCCTACTCCCCTGTGCCCATGTTGGAGCTGCAGAGGGGCACAAGTTTAGCACAGAAACCAGAGTGGAGAGAACGTGTGGCTGCTGTGCAGGGACAGGATCTGACCACGGGAGCCATCAATCAACACTCATCCACAATCGATGATGCTGCTTAATGACTTTGGGGTCCTTTGCAAGGAGGAATTTCATTAATGGCTGGCACATTAGAGCCCCAGCCAGTGCAGCCCTGAGATGAAGTGCAGAACCAAGAAAGCCAAGCAGCAGCCACAGGTTTGGGAGGCTTAACATGAAGAAACCTTTCCACAGCAAGGAACTCACATTTTGGGTTCAATTTGCCATGTTTTGCACTCTACAGGGACTTCCTCTCTCTCAGGTTTCTGTTACAAGGGATATGTGGGTCATGGTGTGTCCTGTGATGTCCCCTTTGGGTGTGTGAGGGACAGGGGCTGATTGAACACCAATGCCACCCATGAGCCATACAAGCAGATTTATCCGAGATGTGGGCCTGTCATTTGGTTAGCACTTACTTTTCAAAACATTAACTGGACTAATAACAGTCCTTAGTTCAGCCAAATCACCTTTTGAGTTAGAAAAGTGAAGATCTGTAAACCTACCAGTATATTCCCACTATTTGAGCACCTAGAAATTATCATTTTCTCATATTTTCATTCCAGAGACCACATTGTAATTTATGTCTTGAAAAAGTATCTTGATTCCAAGCACTCTCCTAACAAAATTCTCACTTGACAAGTTGTCCATCAAAAAGTGTTTTCGGCTGCAATGATGCTGTGAGTCACACAGCAACCCAGAGATCCCGACCCGTACGTGTGTGTTTCTTGGTCTTGTCAATGAGCAACCAGCTCATCCCATGGGCTGTAAAAATGCCTTCTCAGGAAGGCAAACAGTTTTTGAGATTGCTTGGAAGAAAAGTTCTTCTTGATTAGATATAGCAATCAAAATTCTCCCTTGCTCCTTCCCATCATTGCTCAGTTTCGATGTGGTTCTCTAGAAATTGGGTGATATCTAGGCAGCGTCAAAATACCTAAACTGAACATGCCGTGCCACATGCCCAGGTAATTTGTTCTGTGAAGGGAGGGGGGAAAACAAAACCACAACAAAAACCACCTTTTACATCAAAGTCAAATATATTGATCATAAGTTTAACCTAGACTGAGGAAAATCTGACAACCTTCAAGAAATACTGACCAATTATGGGCTGAAAGACAAGGCACTTAGGCATTGTATGCCCTTTATTTCAGTTTAAAAAGGGAAAATAAGACTTAAGTCAAAGTGTCTTACCTGGATAGAGAAGGGAGCCTCCCCATTTAGTTCTTAGAGGTAGGTACAGGTGAGTTATTGATACAATAGTCTGAATTAACTGTGAAACTCTGAGGGCTGGTGCTTGTCCCCACATTTATTATAGCATAGGCGACATACGGAATAAAACATATGCACACACGTCACTGAAACATTCAGATAGCCATGAATATCAAATGCTAAACTTTTAAAGTTTAAATAAAAGGCAGAGATATTTTCTTTATAGATCTGGAAGTTTCCAGAGTGAATTTAGTCCCCAGAGGTTTGATTAGAACGATTGGACACAAAACCCCTTTGAAGCTGCTGACAATCTCTGCACTGGCTCAAGAAAATAAGAGATCAGATCTATGTAAAATACACCGTGCTGAGTAGTTTCCATTTCTGCATACAGATTGCCTTATTCTTCATTTCTATCGAGTCTGAAAAGAACTGCAGGGAAGAGTGACAGGGATTAGCTTTACAGACAGGACATGTCCGTCGGTGAGCAACAAACAGCTTCATCTGCGCCTCCGAGATTGTCAATTAAGCTGAAGACATTATTGAAAGAATTCACCAAAATTGGAAAGGCTGGTAGGAAGCACCTCGGGTCTCCGATGAGCAGCAGCAGTGGGAGATCGCTCAGAATGCTCATTTCTAATCAGTTCCATAAGGCTCATTTGCAGGGGGAAATTTCCATTTTGGTAACTGTACAAAAATGTCACAGCTTTCAAGAGAGCCTTATCAGAATAGGAACAAATAAAACGTCAAATTCTGACACCCTGAAAGTTCATTGCAATGAAAGCTGTATCGCACTACTTTACCTGATTCAATTAGAGCAGCAGAATTGTTTAATCTGGAGCCTCAAAGGATGCGGAAGAAAAAAACCAAACCCCAAAAACCACACAACACAGCAACTAATGAAATGGCTTCGTGTTGAGAACATACTCCAAACTTCCTAACAAGCATTTTTGAAACTCTGGGAAAAATATGGAGTTTTGTCTCTTGGCGGATTGTACCCTCTAACCTTCGATAAGATCATCCTGCTTTTATTCCTCAATACAGAAATAAGCCTGCAGCAGCAGAACATTGCCCTGAAATGAGCAACTACCATCATGTCATTAGAGTTGTCCAACAAAGCTGTTTATCTCCTGAGACATGGAACAAGGAAACTTCGCGTTTTGGATGGAAATAGAGAGTTCAGCTACCTGATTATACACCACAAAACCCTGCCCTCTCCACAACCAGCAGGAACCTCAGCCCAGCTTTGACACAGCCATGGCAACAGAATCCATCATGGGTTACAGAGACAGAGGCTCACCCAACTAAAGAAAATACCTGAATAAAATGTTATTTTACTGGTCATTTTTAACTCTATTTAAGGAAAACTTCATGCTAAACATTGAAGTCCTGTTGTCTAGAGCTTTCCATCAGTTTACATAGGATTGATAGGCTCACATTACCACTGCATATAAAATTACACTGAGGACACATCTTTGTCTTTTCCACCAAGCCAACACAAGTATCTTTACTCCCTCCACAGTGGAGCTGATCCCATGTTTCCCAACAATTTTCAAGCGTAGAAGAATAAATTCCTCAGCCTGTGTTTTCATCACTATAAAAGAGGCAAACAAGGCATTCCCATACAGCTGCATGTCTTGCTAAACCCCTCATTGCTTCTATTACATCAGAAATTCAGTAGTATTTGGGTTTTTTTTGAAAAACAGAAAAATAGAGGAAAGAGAAACAGCCCACCGAGAGCACTAAAGTGCATGCAAGCCCACTTTTCCTGCATGCACAAAGCTAATTTGTGTGGATTTTAGCACGGTGCTTTTTGATGAGTACAATTGCACATCCCTGAGTGCCAGCATTGCCAGCAGTTGTCTGTTCCACCCAAACAGGGGATGCTGTGCTGGCATCACCTGAGCTTCCTACATCTTGTTAAACTACTTGTTCTGTTTCTAAACATGTTTATGAAAACATAGGTTAAATAAGATTAGAAAAGACAGAGCTGGCAGCAAAATATCAGCTCATCATAACATACACAGAAGCCTCAACAAATGAAATGGAAGCCACCATCCTGTGCTGTTGGCAGCTCAGCAGCGTCAGGTCAAACTCATAGAATAGTTTGGGTTAAAGGGACCTCCCCAGCTCCCCCAATGTCACCCCTGCCATGAGCAGGGACACTCACACCAGAATTTATCTTCACTGAAATCCTACTTTTAGCAACACCCTGAAGACAGCAGTTTTTAATCACTTCAGCATGGACAAGCAGTTCTGGATTGCTCCTCTTGATGCTCACAGAAAGCCATCGTGAGTTTCTCTCACACTTCATTAAATAGCTGAACATTTTCCAATTTTTAATGCAATCAGGCTTTGCTCAAATTAGGTAAAGCCCTGTGTGCTCCTTGAGCAGCTTCTCAAAGCCTGTGCTCCTTTTAGAGCTCTGCCCTGTTTGTTGCACACAAAAGCAAGTTTCTCAGACCTTTTTCTCTCATTTAAAGCCTCGTGTCAGCTTGGGCACATGTCACCTCTCAGGCCTCAACCAGGTCTTTATGCCAGTTAGGTTAAATCCTAGCACCAGAGTTAATACATTCTTAATTATGACTCAAGTCGTAGCAGGTCTATACATTTGGGGGGGAAGTTGTGTCACTATATTTAACCATTATTCACAGCCTGGTCCTGCTGACAGGTGCCCAGTTGCACATCACATATGGCTCTGCTCACGTCCCATGGAAAGAGCCATCACCACATCCATAACCGCAGACATCACGCCAACATACATCTTATTCTTACTCAGCTATAGGGAGTGCCTCCTCCCTTAAATCCCTATAACCCCTACTACCATTACAAAACATTCGAGAGAGTAAATCCAGACTGTGCCATACGTTATTTATAGCCCTTGTTCCATTCAGAGAAAGCAAACACCTTATTCAGCTACAACTGAGACATTTAGTGAAAACAACACGTTTTACTGCCTAGTTAATTTTGAAAGCAAGGATTTATCTCCTTGGTTTAGTCTGTAGCATGTCTGTGTTTGTTTTATCAGGCTGTACATGGCTAGGAGGGCTGAGTAAGTACAGTTACCACTGATGATAAACTGCATCCCATGAGCCTTATTCAGGCAAAGTCTTCTGAATTTCAGAGCACATTTTGACCAAGTAAGGCATCCGAATCCAAACTAAAGCCAAGCTATGAGCCATCTTCTGATTCCAGAGGTTTTCTGGAATTTCATAGACACAAACTTAGTTTGTGGCTGATTTACAAGGAGTGCTACATATTTCACCAGTGGACAAGGAGTTTCTTGTGAAGAGACCCAACAACTAAAACATCCACACTGGTGAGCTCTGTGGGTGCTGGGACCCCATCAGTCCCCATGCCACATCTCTGCCCCATGGGTCAGGACCAGTTCCCCCAGGACAGGGCTCTGCTTCCATAAATACAGTCTCACCAAGCAGTTAGACACACAGTTTTAAGGGAAGGAGCATCACTTCCCCAAATAAAAACCAGAAAACACCTCAGAAGTCAGGGAGTTTGCTACAGACGTGCTTCAAGTATTGAAAATAGGGATGGCTCAATTTGAAGGTCTCTTCTTTGGCACCTTGAACTTGGCAGGTGCGCACCCAACTCAGAGGCACGCCAGTTGGACTTGTACACACATCCCTATTTGTAGCCCACAGATTCAATTAGCGAGGAAGCCAACATACATGCCTTAATTGCACTTTCCATTACCCCTGCTGCTCAGATGCTGCCGTTCTCCCTCTTTCTGGCAGCACAGCCAAGAGCAGTGTCCTCTCCCCAGGATGCTCATTAGCTAAAAGCCCATGTGCAAGCACTGGTATGTATATTTATTTTAAATAGCTGGGCCTATGGCTGGTTCCCAGCCAATCACCCAAGTGGCTGCAAGCTCCCATCAGCCAAGTGGTTCAGGACTGTGGTTCCCTGTGACCTGACCACACACACACCACTCCAACAAGATAGATTCACCAATTCTGCCTACTTCTTCACAAATTAACACTCCTCACCCCCCAGAGAATAAGTTCCTGTAAGAAAATCCCGTTAACTTCCACCTGTAACTCTGCACAAATTCAAATCAACCTAGAAGAGTGAGAGGCAAAGCATATTTTAATTATGGGGGATCAACCCTAAATCAATTTGTCCAAACCCCTTCCACAACATCAAGTCATGGCAGCCAAATCTTCATCAGGAGCTACTGAGCAAGCCTGGATTGAAATGAGAACGTTTAAGCACATTACCCCTTTCCATTTCTAAACCATATTTTGAAAGAAAAGAGCCAGTTTCTGCATAACAAGAACAGAAGAGATTTACATAAGAGTAATCATTTTAAAGTGTGCAATTGTGCTCCATTATATATACTTATATATATCAATGCACGTAAGTACAATGATCCCACAAAAATATTCGTGTTTTCCACCTCTACCAGCAGCACAAGCCACCTCTGGGCAGCAAACGGGCCCCAGAGCCCCAGGTAAATGCCACCTTCACCCAGTGATTATTCAGCTCATCATTTGACACCACAAGGTAACAACTGGGGTTTTTGTTTATTCCTCCAAAGACGGTGCTATTACATGACCAAGGGATGGGTTTGCCCCAGTGACTTGCTCTTGGTTTTGTCCCAGATGCTGGATGCCCAGATGTCACACTGCACCCAGCGCAGCTGGGGATTCTGCAATGAGCCATTTTGTACTTGCTAAGCCCAGACTTTCCTTTCCCTGCACCCAGCCCCAGGCACATCTCTGCTTCTCAAAACCAGCTCCAAAGCCACTCACAGAAATCTGGTTCTTCACTTGGAAGTGAGACAAGAGAAAACCATTGCTCACCATTGCTACTAATGGGGTGTCAGCACATTAAGCGGATGATTTATGGAGACCATTAACACACAAGAATCTGGTCTAAAACAGGCAAGTTGCTAGAGATGGGTAGGACAGGTTGGACGCCCAAGTCCCCATCAGGCTCCTCTGTTGTTCAGTGTCACACGCTGCTGCCCTGGGGATCTCATGCTTGGTTATAGATGCTGCTGAACTTGGTTTTCTGAGTGCCAAAAAACAGCTTGAGGAAAATCAAATCACAATTAAAAGAAACCAAAGCATGAAAAGTGATGAAGTGTTGAAATGGGAGCAGGTCTGAAGGAAATAAGCTAGGTATATATCAAGGAAAGCACTGCATAAAAGCAAGTGACTTATTAAAGCAGAAGAGGAGAGTTAAATTGAAAGGGTTTACAGGCAACGCACAACAGATGACAAGATATTCCTCCTGTGCATTCTGAGAGCTGCTCTGGCTCTGATGTTTTTAACTGTCATTGGAGTACACTGGCAAAGCCGTGCCCAGCCCCACACGCTGAGCAGCAGGATGCGCTGTTCACCATGCGAGCATCACCCCAAACCCCGCAGCTTCCCCAGCAGCACCGCACCAGGGGGACATCTCTGAAAAACACACTACCTGCAATCAGCTCTGCGAAAAATAACCCACAGCTTCTGAAGAGAAAGGGTCAAAGGAAGAGAAGATACAGGGCAGCCGCAGTTGTTTATTCCAAGCGGCTGATCAGGACTGTGACAAGCATGGATGAGATGAGGCCAACGTTCGGTCATGCATTGGGTTCAAACAACACCGGATACATCCTTCAGCTAAAACTGGTGAAAATACCTGCACCCTTGTCTTGCAGAAGAGATTTATTAGTGGAGTGTTGGTTAAAAAAGTGAGTAAGCAAATATTCTGTCTAAAACCACATAAATGCTCAAATAAACATGGTTTGCTTGTGATTTCAAAGACCCCAAAAGATACATAAGATTTTGATTACATGTTTAGCGGTTTCTCAGAGAAGGGTTTGGGGCTCAGCCCACAGCAGCACTTCAAAAAGAGTTACGTGGATCAAAAATTTATCTTTTGAAATACAATTCACTGAATTTTTAATGTTCTCCAAGCATTTTTTATTTCCAGAGTTGGAGTCTGGCCACTGAGCTGAGTTCAAACGCTCACCTGAACATGAAGAAACAAGAGCTTGGATGTGGCTCTGGTTCAGACTGGTGGTCCATGGGGCCCTTAAAGTGGGATGTAAGCACCACAAACAGTCATCCTGGCCTGATGGGAGCCACGAACCTATTTGAGACAGCCTGAGCAGTATAAGGGAAGCATTCACAGATTTTGTGTTAAGGAAAAGGTAAGTTCCAGAAAAATAAGAAAACATTAACATTTTCTGGTTTTAATACCATGTTTAAGTTGGTATTCCTATATCAAACCACAATGTACTTAATCATGGTTCCTACGTTTAAATAAGAACACCTAAAATGTATTTTTCACAGCCAGACATCACAGTCCTCCAAAGTGAACTCCATCTGATAGTTAAACTTTCAGTGCTTTGCTGTTGCTTCTTGTGTTCTGATAAGTTCTTCTGTTACCAAAGTCCTAATTCATTTAGCATCGATGCCAAGAAGTGATCCCTCCCAACAGCACAGCCTCAGGTTTAATCATTCCCAGCAGGAGAAGTTAATTGAACAGCCTCCTGGCCGAGACAACATTTGATTTTCCTTTTCAAAAAGCCATCAGCATCTGCAGGTGTTTTGGCCACTTTCTGGGAACAAGTAAAAGGAAAAGTGCTTTCATTTCAGAGAGAGACATTATCTCTGATGAAGAACAATTTGTGAAATGGCGAGCTTCTTGCAAGAGGGAAGAGTAAGGATAAGTGTGGTAATGGAAATCTGGTAACCCATAGCCTGTTCAAATAGACTGAAATGTTACTGGTCAGGGAAAACAAGCTCAGTAAGAGCTAAAGCAGAGAGTAGAGGAAAAAAATAACTGATCTGGAACCAGATGGAGACAAAATGCAAATTCCCTACAATGAAGAACACATGCATCTTATTCATCCCTGAAAAGAAGTTATTCCTGCTGCGTCCTCTATTTTTCCCCAGTTTGGAGTGGGTGATATCAATTCCACTTACCAACAGGGAGATGCCCATATAAACGGTGGCCACGCAGTGAGCAGGAAGCAAGACAACAAATTTAGAGGTGATGATCTGCGAAAATATAAAGAGCAACTAGCACAGGTCAATGATGTGCTGCCCAATACACTTCCTGTCAATATCAGCATATCACACAGTTTTCTTAAGAGCAATCCCTGGGTTTTGAAAGATCATACGGCATGCTCGATCATTACTCCCAATGGAGAGCAAATCTTGATCATTATGCTGAGAAAGTTCAGTTGCAGCAAAATTTAAGAGACACAACTGAGGTTTCCCATATATAAGTAGGAGAAATTGTTTCTCTGAGGATGTTAAAGAGATGCAAACTGGAAAGGCATGATACCCTCCTGTCTTACACAGGAGTTACCTGAGGATCAGTGGTTTACTTTTCCCCCTACCTTTTCCCTGTCTTGTTTTACAAGCTTAGATCACTCAGACCCTAATTGCCCCCCAAAAAACTCCATTGAATTCTTGGATAGTCAAGACAGCCTTTGCAATGAGAATGTCACCTTATGCTATTTCCTCTATAGGTAAATAAGATACTTCGGGGGTCCAGCAAAACATAGAGATGTGGCTTTTCCCATTCCCATCCGCACAAACACCCACCCCAGGTGGGACAGGGACCACCCAGCCGGGACACACATGTCAAACAAGGCACATCCTCAGGACAGAGCAGCTCCATCTCTGCAGGACCCTCTGCCTCAACCCCAACTTACAGAACAGCACAGATCCCTGGGGCATCATGAGGTTTGATCCAGCACCCACACACCCAGATCGAGCTCATCTGGGTACCAGAGAGCTTATCTGAAATATTTGAACTACTCTGCTCTCACACTCAAAATGAAAGATGAAAACCAAATGCCAAGGATAAGCCATGCATCTGTAAGCATCTTCTGTTTCATCAAATAAATTTCACATTAGACTCAAATACATTTCAAAGTTTGGCATCTTCAGGGGAATGCATGAGATGCTTTCCCTGGGAAAAAAACAAAAAGATAAACTGCTTAAGAACTCAATTAACTTGAGAAACTTACTGTCATTAGAGATAATCAAATATAGAACTGTGAAAACATTCTAACAGATGCATATATAAGTCAGATGACTAAGAAAATCCTTCTCAAAGCGCGTGAAGCATGCAACACATCATCCTGTAACTGCCATAATACAGACATACACTGTACCAAAGCACATTTCCATAAGTCATCTTGTTTCTGGTGTTTTCCAGAGATGTTTTCCCTGCAGCCCCCAATGCCCCGGGTGCTCCATGGGCAGACTCACTCCCACCAGGGACCTCAGAACCAGGGCACTCCTGCAGCATCTTTATGTCAGCCAACCAAATCCTAATAAAAACCTCTTCCAGCCAGAACTCTTCTGACCGGCTCTGGTTTGAGATCAACACAGGCTGTTCTTGTCGTTGTTCACCCTCTTTTGATTCAGATTTGATTTTACTGCTCCAAACAAGTGCCAAATGGGTTTGGAGAAGATGTAAGAGTGCTGCCTAGCCCTGGATCAGAAACGTGCAGAGGGAATAGAAAAAATGCAGCTTTCCTCCAGGATTATCAGGGAAAGCTGCATTCGGTGCACAGGCAGCTTCCATGGTCCATGTATCCATGGGCATCTCCAGGTACAAAAGCACCAGCAGACAGTGAATAATAAGGACCAGGTGATTCACAGCTGCTGATATTACACAAAACTTTGGTTATTGCACGAGAGTGCAAAGCAACAGTTCCTGTCATCCAGTAACATCATCCTCACTGCTGTTAATACCCAGGACTTCAGGGGAATCCTAAAGAAGCCACATGCAAAGCTACCCACATTTGAGAACTCGGCAGGCTTTGGCTAAAGCTGTTGCTTCACAAAATTCAGAGTCAAAGCCAACTTACATCAGGTAGAGCCTATTTTTAGATTAATTCACTATTTATTCTTATTTTTAGGATTCATTTCTGCAAGGATCAATTCACTTCCCAACATTTGTACTGCAGCCCAGAAGTTTTTGTTGCCAGAAGAGCAACCTCATCTTCCTCACCTACATCCAGATGTTGATTACGTGTTTCCCCATGGTCCTCAAAGGGACACCATGGAGAGGACACGTCCAAAAGCTGCACAGAAGAAGAATTGGGCAGAGGAGTCTTGGCAGGAGATAAACAGCTAATTACAAGATTTACTTTATTATAAGGATATAAAGCATCTATAGATTGCCTCCTACTCCATTTTGCTCTCATCTTTACTGCTGTCCCTCTTTAGTTCTGAGCAGAGAGTTCAGAGGAGGAAACAAGGCTTCTGGGAGCATTCTTATGATTTAGGCTTGTCTGGGAGCCTGGTGTGACTTATACGTGCTCATTAAAATACAAAAATAAAAGACGCTTGTTACCCACACAGACCGAGTAGGTAGATTAAGCACCATGTCCCCTCAGTCATGGAAAATTGACACTGCTAAGGCTCCAAGCATCCATCTCAAATTACCTTGTGAATCATTCTCCCTTCTGGAAAGAAAAAAATAAAAAGGCAACTAAAGCAGCTACGCGGTTATTTTCTGTTTCTTTTTTATCACTTCACCATTGCCACCTGCTGTGCAATATTTTATGCTCCATTTCTTCCAGTTAGGCTATTTCTAGGTGGAAAAAATGCAATTTATTTTGTTCAGGTATGGGAGATATTTGTGTATTGTATGGGAGATATTTATGTGTTGTTCTACAATGATGGACACCTATGAAATCTGAAGAACAGGAACACTAATATAGCACAAGGAGCATCAGCCCTATAGCAGAACAAGCTATAAGGAGGCTGGAACCATTCCCACCCATTTTGCTCTAAAAACAGGGATCTTCTGCTTTCTGATTTCAGGAAAACAGCACAGAAGAATGAGACTGATGTGCAAACAACACAGAGGATCACACTTCAATCTGTAGCTATTCCAAAACAGCGTCTTTAAAAGCTGAGCCCAGCCCAGGCTGTTCCTCTGACCCACCAGCAGCCACATCCATGGATTCATCTTCCCTCTTGGTAGAAGCAGGACCTGCAGTTTTCACATTTCTCCTGCTGTTCAATGGAGCAAAGTTCCAGGGCTGCACTGATTTCCCTTCCTTTCCAGCCCCAGTGATGAATTTGATGCCTGAAGCCCAATTTTCGTTCTTTTTTGGACTCCTACCAAAACAAAGCCCAGAAAGCCTGTCACTTCTGTTATAACCCAAGAAGAATTATTACAGCAGCTGCTAACTATTCCGGGACACAGATACAGTTCCTCAAAACTACACATTCATCTTTACAAGAGCAACCTAATGACTTCTTTCCCCCAAGCAAATATTATCCTCAAAGAGCCAGAAGAATATTTTATTTAACAATAGTACTGTAAACAACACAAGCCCTGCTCATTGCATTCCATATCGCTAAAAACAGAGGCTGCAGGGGCACGCTGTCACTGGGATGACATTATTAACGAGTCCACTTGTGCTCATCAAGCCCCCACAACAGCCCACACCAAGTGTGATGCAGAAAAGAGTCTCAACATCAGCATGAGGTTTTGACAGAGAAACAGACAAACCATCATCACTTTGCAGTCACTTAGCTGGATCCCTGAAAGAGAATGGATTTTCTCTCCACATACTTCATTGTCAAGGACCACACCGTCATAAATGTTTGTATGAATTTCTCTGGAGACGGATCATATTGCAAGCAATAAATGACAATTTTACTAATTGCTGATACTATATTCGCTCACATTTCTCCAACTCCTGGCCTTGCAGGATGCAGCAGCTGATGGTTCAGCAACAAGAGGTTTAAGTGAACAAGACAAGCAATTCCTAATGCCTTTTTATTGGCAACCTGATGCTCCAACTCATCACCTCCTCCTGTTCACGCCAGGGAAAGCTGAAGGGAGCACCAGGCTCTTTGGAGTTTTTTGCTATTACTGCCTAAATAACCAACTTCACACCAAAATCAGCGCTAGCTACTTTGCTGGGCTTTTCTAGGCAGGGCTTGGGTAGCCCTGTGGTATGGCAGTCTTATCTTACCTTGCTGGTACTCTAATAGTAAGCTCATTGAGTCCCAGTTTCCCTGGCTAACCAGAAGGAGAAGTGTTCACACCAACCCTGGCTCTCAAAAGGCTGAAAGCAAAGCAAGGGATCCCCAAAACCTTCATTTCAGCCCAATTCAGCCAGAACCAGTACAAAAAGACTCTGGGCAAGACACTCAGCCCTCAGAAATCACTGTAAATTCACTTAGGATGTAATGATGGGTATGAGTTGCACTGAACATCTGAATTGAGTCTATTAATGGCCGGAAATTTTACATGGATACATTAAACAAATCTACTCACAGCAGGTGAGAGCTAACGCCTGAAACCAAAGCAAGCAAAGGCAGAGGTTTCACTGCCTGCATACCAACACAATATAAAAAATTACTTGAGATAACTCCAGTAGGATCAAATATATAGATGATACAATATTTGACATACCCTGGGTTTACTCAGGAGAAACTCATCCTCAGGAACTGATATTTTCTGCAATGCACTTAGTCCTTTTTGCTTGCAACCAAGCAACAACCCCTAATATAGTGGACTAAATGAAATGTTACAGTGCAAAACCCCTGTGACCAATTTCTTTTTTATAACTCTCGCCTATAAACAGGATCTTTTCTTTTGCACAAGTCCATTTTTGCTGTCCTCTGCGACCTCAGGTTAGCTAAACAAACAAAACCTTTCTTGCCTCCCTCTTGCTTTTTGTAGGACTGCTATGAACATTTAAAGGTCACTTATAGCTGTGTTTTAGAAATAACACAGCTCTTCAGCTTTCCCTCACCTTTGTCATGTGCCTGACATTTCTCAGATGGATTTTGTCTTTTGTGCCCTCTGTTCATCTGTTTTGCCGTGGTTTTGCCTCCTTTGGTGCAGCAACCTGTGTGCTAAGCCAAAGTCCTTCCCCAGGGGTGGCTGTAGGGATCTTTGCTGGCACTGAAGGAGCCAAAGTGCCCGTTTTTCTGAGCCACCAGCCAGCAAAGTCTCAAAGAAACTACAAAACCCTCTTTGAAGACTATTGAAATACCTTGGGTAGCGCACCAGTGAAATTAAAACCCAGCTATTAACCATCGATGGAGTCAACCCCTTCTTGAAGTTTATTGAAATACCTCGGGTAGCACACCAGGGAAATTAAAAACAAGCAATAAATCAGAGTCAGCAGGAAAGACACACATGGTTATGGCACTCTTGGTGGGGTCTTGCCAAGCACACCACAGCTCACCAGTGCCTCTTCCAGAACATTCCTGGCCAGGATTTAGTCTCACACACAGCAAACAGTCTCCTGGCATCCTCTCAGCTTCCCTCGTGAGTTACCCATCTTCAATGCTGCTTTTGCCACAACTGAGATACTTGCAGATATCTATGGGCTCTGATAGGGATATTCCTGAACTCCTAGGTATAACTTATAAGCAGCCGTGTTCTAAAGATAAACCCAGTCTTTGAGAAAGAATGATGTTTGACAATTTTTTAAGGCACTTAAGTTTTATTTTCATTCTTACAGGAAGATTTTTAAACCTACCTAGTCACTGGGAAACTGCATCATGGTCCTTTAGCCAAAGCCACATTTTACCCTCACCGGTGGGCACAAAACGCTCTTCAGACCCTTTAACACACACTTAACAGCTCTTGCCACCTGCTCCCACCCTTCATTCTTTCATGTTTTTGAAATATGGTTGGTTTATGTCACAGGCATAGCAAAGATAAATGCTTGGAGTTCATTTTCTGAGGGAGATAATGGAAAATAACTGGATTTCCCTAGATCAAAATGGGCACAGCCATCTGTACCACAAGGGTTAGTGCAACCTAAGAGAGTATCTGAAAGTTTGAAGTCCACATCAGTTGCTCAAATGATAGCAATACCAGCTTTTCTTGGAGGAAAAGTGAGACAGTAAGTAGAAGTCAGTGATTTAGATGGAGCAGAAGAGAACAGCAATTAACAATTCAGCCCCCACAACAGCCTGCCCCAAAGAAAAGTTTTTCCCTAGACTAGGAAAGAGCATCACAAAGATGAGCTGCATCATTTGGCACTGTCATGCAGTCTTCATAGAATGTCCCAAGTTGGAAAGGATCCACAAGGACCATCGAGTCCAGCTCCTGTCCCTGCATATGACAACCCCACAGTTCACACCACGCGTCTTCTGATACTTCCAGTCACTGTCATCTCCCACCACTGTGTTACTTCTGAAATATTCATCTAGAGAGAGAGCCCAAGATGGATGAGACGTTGTCTGCAGGAGTTGGGCACGACCTGAAAAGGGCAGAAGGGAGAGACACCCCAGCACCACCGGCCATAGAGTTGGAGGGTCTATGACAACAACACAACATTAGGTGCAGTTTTATGTCCATCAGCTCATCATCCACAGCCTTGAAATCACAGATTTACTCAGGGAGAAAGGCATCTCAAGAGCTCTCTGCCTTTTGAGATCCTTGCAGGTTTTAAACACTTTCCATCAAGACCAACACAAGCATCCCCTCTCAAGTTCATTTTTGAAGAGCTCTGTCAGAACACACTCCCTTGGCACTTGTGTTCCTGGACAGAAAGAAGCATCATCCATTGACGTGAACATGGAATTGAAATAAGCAGCTCATACAAATGCCACATCTCTAGCAGTGAACATAGCCGGTGATGAGCGGTTACCACCACAGCCGACTCACTGGTTCTCTGCAGCTTCCCCAACACGAAGCAAAAGTGAAAATAAGTCTCATCTCACCTTGTCAACTCAAAGTAGAGGTATTTAGCACCAGTAAGTGACATGAAGTGGTTTGCCACAGCAGACTGGAGTCAAGCACAGCAGCTGGATATTAGAAAGGGTAAAGCTGGTTTTACAGACAATAATATGGGCATTAGAATAACTTGGATAGCAGACCCAGAGGCATATTAAACAGCAATAATTAGTAATAAACAGTAAGAGCAGTGAAGAGTGCTGGCTGAGTGGAAAATCCATGAAGTGAATAGTGGAAAGATTCCCAGAAATTTTAATGGGATTCACATCCGTCCCAAGGGGAAATAAGTTATCCAAGTGCCATTAAAACAACAACCTGCCTATGCTGTCCTCCCAAGCAACAAATGAAAATTAAGACAGGAATTTACACAAGGCTGTTTTTCCTCTATGTATTTCAGCTTCCATGATGTTATCTTAACTTTGTTCAAGATAGTATCTAGAAAATAACCAATTGTCATGCATATCTATGAATTGTTCATATATTAATCAATTTTCAGTACAACTCTGTAGTAAGGATGTTTTACAATATTTTGTCTTTATTAATAAACAGTTTTCCCTCTATTCCTTCCCCCAGACAGGCTGCATAGAAGTTCATGGAACATCTCCATAGGATAATGCAAATATACTAGTCACATCTTTTCCCTGCCCCATATTTCTGAAGTCTATCAACCATGTGGATCAAAACAAAAGTATGACAAGGTTTCCTTGCAATTGCCATATTCCCACTCTTCCCTAGAGAAGCAGCACTGGGTCTGCAGAAGCACAGGGGCACTGCACCCTCACACACAAGCCAAACGCTCAAACAGCAACTGAGAGGGTGTTTCTCAGAAATTCTCCCAAGATCCCCCTGATCCAAATCTGCTTCTGCATTTTCATCTCAATATTACTGATTTTCCATGGACCACTTGAGAAAAGCAAACACCCGCTTGCAGGGAAAGGATCCCCTTTTTGAACACCCCACTAGAACAGGTTGTGCTGCTGAAGGCAAAAGCAAAGCTCGTTCCTTTCTGAGCTCTGATGTTGATGTGATTTGTCATGGAAAACCCCTCCGTTTTCACCATGTACAACCCACCACCTCGTTGCACAAAGTCTCCTATGCTATTTTGCCATTCTGCATTGAATTGTCTGTGTTCCCCCTCACAGAATCCCTAAATTTAAGGGAAAAAATCTGCAAGATACAGATTACAATGTTCTTCCACATACTGCTGATAAAGGAATAATGGTTAAGATACACTTGGGATAAGAAATGCTAATTAACTCTGGAGATGGTCACTTGCTTTGATGTATTCTTCCTCATTAAGGTGCTGAAAGTGCTTAACACTCCTAAAGCACCTCAATTATTATGATGTGTAGACACTAAACCAAGCATTAAAGATCCACAGAAACACATACATTTCCCATCATCTTGCCTGGAGATTTCTGATGTTTCTTCCATATCACTAAGGTACAAGTAGGTCCTTGGTTCTGAGGGACATCCGCGTGAAGCCCAGGTTCCTGCCAAAGCCTTGGTTGGTTTCTCCTCTTCATTCTCCATTTGAAGGCACCACCGCCTGCAGTATCACAGCTGGTTACTACAGAACTTAACTCTGGGCCCCAGGCACTGAACTTAAAGTGCATTGATGGGAAGTGTCCAAGTGCAGCAGGAGCTTCAGATCAGTCACACAAATGTTATTTTATTATAGGCCGACAGCACATAGAGGTCTGGGGAATCCAACAGAATCAAGACTATTTTTTCTCATCATAAAAAGGAGGTACATAAATGTTGAAGACTTTCTGGTAAGCATTGCTCAGACAAAGCACAAGTCCTCCTCCCTAGGTAGAAATCACAATAATATAACCACACTGGTATTGCTGTTAGGGGCAGGAAGAACAACCCATGAGCTGGAATGGAGCAGTCAGATTTCAGAGGATGCTCACAACCTGCAGATGACTCATGTGACATCAGGGTAGCATCCACGCTCTACCAGAATCCAAGACAAACGTGAGGAAACCTCAGCAGATGGTTTGCTCAACACAAAGAGGAGCAGCTGTGCAGCACAGTCCTGTCTGCAGCCTCTGGTCTCCCTGTTGGTTGTAATGAATAAACAAAGTGAGAAGTTATTGACATGTGCCCAATGCCCAAGAAGTGCACTGGAGTGTTGTAGCTCTGTCCAGAATTTTATAATGTATGTCCATGCATTTGGTTAGAGAAATGCAAAATACTGCACAAGTCCTTGGAGAAGAGAGTTTATCTGGACTGGAAGTTCAAGCTGCTGATTGAAGCAAATGCTCTCACCCTCAGCCAAAGCGTTCGCTACCTCACATTTCTCTATTTACTATTCTGGGTAGGAATTCTTGACAGACCTCGATCTCCTCCAAGTATGGAGGAGAAAGAAACAAAAATTTGGACAAGCCTTACAGAATGGGAAAATAATTTTTGCCAGCCAGAATTGTATCTACCTGCTAGAATTTAATTGCTATCTAATAAAATATGCTAAAAACCTCAATACTTGGGCACACCACCATTTAAATAATATTTCTGTAAATATAAATCAGCAGGACACTCAGATGTAAGGTTTCTATTCTTCATGACAACTTCGTATATTTCCTCAAGATTTTTTCCTACTCCCCAGTGAACTGTCTCGCATGAGGACACCTCACTTTGGAGAAACATGTACCCAATTAGCCTCCAGTTCCATCTTCGGGAACATCAAACCTTGTTTTACAGCTTCAACCCATTACAGAGATGTAGTAGTTCGTGAAGAAAGTCGGCAATGGAAAGACAAAGTTAAAAAGCAGAAATAGAGAGACTCTGAATCAAGAGATCCATCGTGGAGTGTACCTTCACTGGAGACTTTTCAAAATATATTGTCTCATTATAAGCTACACTTAATTGCTATGCATCAATCAGTTACTGCAAAAGAGTAGGAAGAAATCATACACGAAATTAAGGAGCACATTGTAAATGCCATCCGTGTCTTTGCTGTAAATACATTTAATATTCATGTGTGACCTCTTAAGACAGACCAAATCCTCACGCACAGAAATCACGGCATCAGTATGGAATGATACTGCTCAGAATAGCAGAGAGCTGTGTTAAATGCTGGGGATTGCAGGTTGCATGAAGGATTTTATCCCTTTTGTGCATCTGACCGTCTCAGCCACAAAGCTGCCAGGGACTGCTTCCATTCAACTGAGAAAATGCTCCAAACCCAATCCCTTCCCTTGTGGATAACCGGGGCTTTGGTCCCTCAGTTGGAGCTATCAGGACCTGCATCTTTCCTTGGGCAATTGAGCCAGGTTAGAACTAAGCCTTCAATCCCAGGATTAGAACTTTCCTCACTCATTTCCTTTACTGCAGGGGTCACTAAAGCTCACAGTGAACAGACATGTGGTGCCAAGACATTTCCCAGTTTAACTCCAGATGTTTTTTGCATCACCATGCCACATCCCTTTACCTCAAATAAGGGACTGTAGGTTGTGACCAGCTCCACAATGGAGCAAGGAACCAGAGCTTTGCTTTGGAAGGGACAGCTTGGGAGCAGAGGTGCAGGGAGGGTGATGGCACGGACACACGCTCATTTCTGATGTCCCCACATTCAGGGCCATCTTCCACCTCCTCATTGCACTATAACCAAGAACCTCTGTGTCTGCTCTAACTCACATTTTTAAGCATCTTATTATCAGCCACACAAGGCAGAAACCAGAGTGTGGTTTGGGTTTGCAGTCATTCCTCTCACCAAACTGAGGTTGCACAAGAGAAAACATAAGGTTTTTTTCTTACCTAAACATTTCTAGGACAAGGCACCAAGTGGTATTTGCAGATGTGACCCACCTGGGTAACACTCTCCAAGTGCCTAAACCTCTTGCTTACTGCAGAAAGTTACCTCCCAAATACTTAATGTTTCAGGTTGGCAGAATTATTTCATCAAGCATCATTTATCCCTACTAATACACACAAACACTCCTTGCTGTGGCATAAAGGAAAAAACATTTGCAACATGGGGTATAAGACCACTTGTAATGCACACACTCCTGCACCCAGGGCAGGAAACCAGTATCAGGCTGCAAACTGCATTTCTTAAACATAAATCTGTAGTTGCATGCTGGAAATAACACCTGGTAGTGCCAGGTGTTGGGTAGACAACACTTAATTCCTAAGCTTATAATGCAGAAACACCATAGATGATCATTTTTTATGAGTCCGGAAAGACAGGATTAGATGTAATCAGCCAAGATATGGATTGGTAAGAAAATAATGAAAAATTAACCAGCTCACCCACCACACCCCCCCCCACATCAATGTTGGTTCAGCATTTTGTCTCCAGTGGAGGGTTAACTCTTAAATACCACACTTGCAGTAATCCTTCAGTTGTTCACAGATTCAGCTGCTCTCAGTCCACCAGACAAGCAAATAAGAGCCTGTTTGATGGAGCAGCAGCTCTTATTCTGGCAGCTCGGGATGAACAGAGCTCAGGAGCCAGGTTCGGGTTTCACGCCTGTGCTGTGTGAGGTTAATGCTGAGCTCTGGTCTCCGTGGGGATGAGGCACCGATCGATGGGAGAACTGCAGCGCAGAGCCATCGATTCCTCACTTCAAAGGGATCCAGATACTCTCACTTCCACTGAAGACAGTTATTAAGGTGTCTTGTTCTTCTAAATATCCCCTAATTACATTTTATGAAATATTGCATCCATTTCACAAAATCTCCCTTGCATCTTATTTTCCTCAACAATTCAGCATTATAATTCATTCCACAGGAGGCACAGTGATAAAACAGCAGAATAGGTACAAATCATCTCTACATCTCCTCATCACACAAGAGGTCAGCTGTACGATTCACTATCAATAAGGTGAGTTAACAGACTGTTGCAAATAATCCAGCCATTAAAAGCATATGAACTTTACATGGAGCATCCACAAAGCCCATCAAGGAGGACACAGACTTTTCCACTTCATCACTGTCAAAACCTTCATATGAATAAATGAAAACACAGAGCACTTCATAACATGGCGCAGTGAATTAAAACTTAATGACTCTGCTGTAGAAGACACAATTTCCAACCTCTGCCTTCACTACCAGAAGGCAGGATATTGCCTAACAACAATAAATCATTACAAGCAGGGGGTTTATCTTTGATGAGCGGGCCAGAAGTTTGTATTTGACAGGAAACGTGTAGGTTTTGTTCTGTGAAAGAGAGGGGCTCATTCCCAACCAGGGATGCCACAATGGCCATTGGCTCTGATTTTCCTACTACTGGTAGTTTTGAAGTCACCAATACAACCGTGTTTCATACGTAGGAAGTTTAGTTCTGTACAACAAAAACACATCAATATTGAAGGCAAAAGAAACTCCCAAAGGCAGAAAGAGTCACCAAATTCATACCAAACTAGCTTAAAAAAAAATAACAGCCTATCTCAAACTATTAACACAATTCTTATTCTTATGATCATACCTTCACAAATGGGGATTAAGAACTCAGAAACAACAAGAGGGAGCCATAGGGCAGTATTATTTATGAAAACAGTGTCTAATAATAGAATAAATTGGGCATAGCCCAAAAGCTTAAGTACTAACACATTTTTTACTCCCTTACACTCTTAATGAGTTCTTTCCACCCTGTTCTCTAATTTTCTCCTCCAACTCAGATCATACCCTAACTTTATAATATTCTGTATCAAGATACCATCATTCCCCAAACCCCACAAAGACAGGAGTAAAACAGACCTGTGCCTGCAGCAGGGCTGATCTCTGAAAGGCAGCACACCAGCCTCCTCCACACCCAGCAAACACCTCACACCATAACCAGCCTCACTTATAGGGAGAGCAGCTACCAGCAGGTGTAGGTACTGATCACCCCCAACCTCCTCTCTCTGAAGCTGCGTCTGGCCAGGATGATATTAAGAACATTATAGCAATTACCAAAGCCTGATAGACAACATCTGTGTTTCTGCAAAAGAGACTTTTCACCACTCAGCCCAGGGCTGGCTTTCCTGTTTAGGATTTGGATAAAACCTGGTCCTGCACCTTCCCAGCTCAAGCACTCAAAAGGATGTGACTATCACCATCATCCCAGGTCATTTTTCATCTTAAGGGGAAAAAACCCAACATCCAAGATGCCTCTAACTTCAAAATTGACAAATCTGCATGGTATTTGTGCAGGTGATTAATCATTAGCAAACAACTTGTTAATTAAGGGAGTGATTAAAAGATGTAAACATCAAAGCTGCACCTGCTTTCTAAATGGATCTCCCTTAAAGTGTAAATATTTTATCTATACAAGATGGGAAAACAGAATGTCACCAGTGTTTAATCTGTACCGTTCATTACAGATTTATATTAACCTTTAGAAGAGCAGTGACTACATCCCAGCACTCAGGATGAACCACTATTAAGAATAAGATCTGAGTCAATTAAAAATTGAAGGATGGTGCTTTGCTAAAGGACAGAAGATTATTATTATACCATTGCAAGAATGATCCTAAAGCTACAGATTAAGTCGGACTTTCCTCTGGTGTTGTATTGTCATGTAGATATGGCTTCAAGTCAAAATTTTGAATTGAAATAGTAACACTTGGGTTTAGCACAGAGGGAAGAAGTTGGGTCAAACTCCCAGGTGATTGTTCTAGACCATTCCAAAGCAGAAGTCCCTTTGCTCAGCTGAGCCTCACACAGCATAAAAACTTCACAACAATAGGATGTAATGGCAGATAACAAATAACTGCCTAAAGCCAGGGCATTGTATTAAAATGAATTACATATAAATGCACACAAACAGCACAGGTAGGTTTTAATCCTTCTGTTGTAATAGTCCACCATCAAACTGATTCCCAAATTTACCAATGAAAACCAGGGAGGCAAAGGGAGGAGAAATGTTAATCATATTTGCCAAACAGACCCCAAACAGCAATAAAACAGGCTTTTCTGAGTTTGACTGTATTTCTAGTTATTAAGTGGCAATTCACCCACAGGAATTAGGACATTTTTCAAAATCAAACTGAAAACATAATTTATAACATCTATATAATTATGCTATTAATTTGAGGTATGGAAGAAGCTGCTAAAAATTATTTCATGCACAATTTCTAAATTCTGTATGTGAGAGAAAGGGATATCTTGAGTTCAGCATTGGGAATACACCTCGCGCTTTGGCTGTAACGATTTCTCTCCATGCTAACAACGGCACTTGACAAACGTGACGGATGGACGGTATTTCAAGGCACGTTCACAAACTGGCAAAGCAAAACAAAGGACCCACGTGAGAGTACAGAATTTGGGCATCTGACATCGTTCTGATGTAATGCTTCGGTACCCGTAAAAATGAAGAGATGCAGGAATGAGATAGTAGTACGTAATTATAATGTCAGAGGCTAAAAGATGCCTGAAAACGCAGGATAAAAGGAGTACAATTGCCTAGTACATTATCTTCCAAACCCAAAATGGCAATAGTTTTACTGCATAATTGCACTTTTATTGGTTTATTGAGCTCATTAAGAAGAGCAGCCTTTCTCTCTTGACTCCTCGGTGACTACTTGTCTCCTTCGCTCTTGGCTGCTGGTCTAAATTCCTCGTCCAAACCCATCTGCAGAGCGACTGGCGATGGGTTGGAAAGAGCTGACTGGTCCCGTGTCGTGTCCCTTCCCAGTGCCCAGATGCTAAACCCTCTTTGGGATGGCTCAGCATGCACTGAGAGAGGCCTCGGCACTGATTTCCCCTGGATCCTCTTGCTGGTATCGGCACCAGAAGGTCCTTGCTGTGCCAGAAGGAGGGAAATGGTCCCTGCAAGCAAGGGGATGGGAGGCTGTGATCATGGGATTATCATACATGTCAGGTTTTCAACTCTTTGTTTTTGCTTGACAAGCCAAACATCAAAATCTGTGTGTGCTAGACATTGTTAAATCTCTGAATGTCCCTATAATCCAGTGGGTCAGCTCTGTTTGTGCCTTTCCTCTTCATTTCTTTTCTTTTGGGCATATTCCCCTTGGTATGTGTCCATGCAGAGCTCACTCTAGCACATCTGGTTACAGATGTTGTAAATGGCATGGGATTCATGCACTCAACAGAATAAACCTCTATTAGCATTACAGTGTTCTTGCTTGTACAATGGCAAAATTTCAATATAACCTTCAAACAGGTATGTTGAAGACAAAGCTGACTTGCTGCACTGTGCTGGTCACCCACCGAAGACAGACATTACAACCAAGAGAAGAAAAAACTCACCCTCAAGTCATCCCAGACTGAAGTCCTCAATCTTGCAGTCAATGAGGTGGAATTTCAGTCAAAATCAGTGGGATTTTGCATAGTTTGGGTCAAATTATCCAATCCTTTATGGAAGACCCTATACCAAAGGAGCAGGAACTGCTCCAGGCCCTGGTAACTGTTGCAACTGAAGTTGCGATGCTCTGGGAGAAGCATTTGCAACACCTTCCCCTCAAAAGAATGGCTGTCCCTTAATTAAACAAACGTCATCTTAAATAAGACCCAGGACCAAGTTTGCATACACTAATGAACAAATAAATTATTGACACTAAGTGCGTAGCTGTACTTGTTCCATTAGTCTTGAGGGCTAAGCTCGCCACAGGGGACGAAGAATCACAGTTTGTCTTTCGAGGGCCCGTTATACGAGGCACAATCTGGTTATTTCAGTTCAGGTCACACTGACTTCAGCTTTTAGTTTATTTACTTTATTTAGTTTATTAAGAAGTTACGTACATGCATGAAGAACTCATAAAGTTAGACCCAGAGGCTGCCCACTTTTTAAGACAATGCATGCACTGTTTTTAGAAAGTTTTCCACACACACAGTGCTTTATAAATCATTTGGCATTAAAGATGGCAGATTTCAACTCTTGAAGATCTCCAGGCTCTTGTGTGTTAGCAGGGTTTGAAGAATGAATGGTAGGATGAACAGTCTGGTCTCCTTCTGTGGGAGCCGCTATGAGATATTGAGGTGAGGCACACTGAGAATTAAAAATGTTAAACATTTTTGGTAGAGTTAGGATCTAAAAGATAGGATAAACCAACTAGAAACAGTAAGTTTGCCAGAAAACAACAGAAGGGTTGTTAAAATAACTCCTTAATAACTCCCTGCCCTCCCGCTTCTTTGGAAGCTTCACATTTATATACATTGCCTATTCTGTACCGTATCTGCAGCTCACGTGAGAGTACCCAACAAGGGTTAACAAAGCCAGGCTCAGGGGCCAAGGACAGCACAGGCCACCAGGGAGGAGATGACCACCGATGGTTGGAGCTCTTGGGGAGGTCATAGAATCATAGAGTCGTTTGGATTGGAAGAGACCCTTAAGATCATCAAGTCCAACCATAACCTAAACGTAGCACTAAACCATGTCCCTAAGATCCTCATCTTCCCAAGTTTTAAACCCCTCCAGGGATGGTGGTTCCACCACTGCCCTGGTCTCGCTGCTCTCCGGTGACAAGGCAGAGGGGCAGATGTGACACCCTCCCCAGATGCACAATCCACATGGAAATTTGCCTTTAGCAGCGGGGCTCAATTTGCTGAACCAACCTCAGAGGCAGGAGCTGAAGGTGGAAGCCCAAGAGAAAAGCCGTATGTAAACTAACCTCATTGAGCAGAGTGAGACTGCAGCTCCCTGCAGAAGCCAGAACAGATGAAGTTGTCTCCATTTTTAAAGTGACAAAGTGACATGGGGTTTTCGAAGTGGCACCTAGAAAACTAAATTGGAGCAGATCCTTCTAGCTGGTAATACGTACCAACAAGCCTGGCTATGTCTTCGCTCAGTATCAGCTTCACGCACAGGAGGGTCATCCCGTGCCTGAGCAGATGTCAAAGTGATTTAGACTCAACTATCAACATAAACAATCCCAGAGCTGGAAGTCCTAGAAGTAAAAGAACCTCATAGTTCCTTTCCCAAGAAGGTATCCCTAGCTGGTGTGAGCTGGCATCCCAACACACAGCACCACAACAGTTATTTGATATTATTTGATACATTTATTGTTTAGAAGAAGGAGATGTGAATAACTTAACTCTAACAGCTGCCTGTCACCAAGAGACCATAAGAACACAAGGTTATATTCAGCATTATAGGGCATTGAATATTAATACATATCGTATTATCAGGAACATATGGAAGCAAACAAAGCAGAGGTGATTCCCATGTTATAGTAAAATCCAACCTCTAGAAGGAAGGCTTGTTACTGAATTCTAGTGAAAATTGTGAAGTGTGAAAAGACTATTACTGAGAACTCTGGCTGCAGTGGGACATCTGCACATGGTGGGGCTGCAAAAACATGCTCGAACCCCAAATTTCTCTAAATTAGCTCGTGGGTACACTGGTAACCACCCATGCTGTGGCATACCATTCAAAAAAATGTTCAGTTCTTAGAAAATACTGCCCTGTATACAAGAAAAACATTGAAACCAACAGTGCTGGGTACTGAAAGGTTGACATTGACACTTAACCCTTCTCGTCTCAGGGTCCCAAATCGCTGCACCGGGTGTCTGGGTGTTGTTATGTGGAGGGAGGTCAAGCAGCCGCTCCAAGATGCTGCAGAGACTCAATGGGGCCGCTGAAAGCATCTTCTGACTCCCAGCCAGGATATTGTGCCCTAATATACTCGGTCTTGAAATATAATATTTAAAAAGAGTCGCTCCAACGTGCTTGAGAGTAGGAAAGTTGATATTAAGGACATCAGTTAGGAAAGCAGCAATACATTATTCAAAGAGTTTCTGCAGCATTCGGATCTCTGCTAGATGCCAAGACAGCTCTCCAGATTTTATTCTTTCAATTTAGTATGAGAGCTGCAAGAAAGAAAAACAATAAAAGAAAACTGAATCAATAATCCAAAGCTATGCTCTCTGCTGCCAAAATGAGACTTCAGAATATTCAGCATACCAAACTTGAAAGTCATTTCGGGCCCTTTTGTTAAGTTTTGTCTCGGATTTCAAGTTCCCCATGCCTGTAAGCAGCACACAGCTTTCCCAAGAACTCAATAATTCATTAGGAACTGGGCTGGACTTTGATCAAGACCAGTAATTCGTGTTTGATAGCCCAAAGCCCACAGAGACAGTCCTCAAGGAACATGGGCAGGCAGAACTACAAGGCAGTGTTAAATCCCAGCGGCGTTAATGACTAATTGAAAATAATGGCTTTTCTGGTGGTGATGTTGATACATTCAAGGCTTTCCAATTGGGTGTGAAAGAAGTCAAAAAGAAACCCAAACCAAATAGCTCATTAAGAGCCAGCAGTGCCAACGACTACAGATGGCAAATAAGTAGTCGTGAGCTGATCCAAACAGTAACGTTACTTTCATGCAGGCTGTTATTAGACATCCATTGATTGCAAAGACATTTAAGTTCTCCCGTCTGAAGGGAGAACTTAAACTGTCACATTAATGCAATATTGTATATCATATAATGTTTACGTATATCGCATGTATATATTGTACTCTCATATAAATGTATATTAATGTAACTATATATGAAATCATTCATTACAAAGCTGAAACTCTTTAAAAGTACAAACACATGCCTAAAGTTAAGTGTTTGTTTTCACCGTGGGGTCAGCTGGCAGTGTAAATCAAAGCCAGGCTGAATAAAGGCACACGGGAACACGCCAGTCCCACAAATAATCAAACATAATGAGGATAGTGGGCTGAACAGGAATGGCTGTGAAAGCAGGGCAAGCACTTAGATCATTTCATGGCAGCCAAATAGCCTGCCTACCATCAGGGCTTTTCACAGCCAAGCACTAATTGAATCCATCAGCCAACAGTGGCCTGAGATATTCCTTCTGCCACTTGTTCAAGTTTCTGGTTTTTGATGCAGCTCTTCAAATCCGGACACCAGATTGAGCAGGATCCTGCACTTCTGTGGGCAATGAGAAACGGCAGGAGGAGAAAAGCAGAGGCAGACAGTGGGCTGGGAAGCAGGTTCCTCTTGCAGTGACAATTACAATTTTCCCTTTGTTTTGTTTTTATAATTTCTTTGATTTTATTATTCCCTTGTTTCTTTTTGCCCTGGAAATGCAGGCAGAGCACACCACGTCTCGTGGGAGTTGGTTGAAGACATGCATTAAATGTTCTGGGAACAGATGAAAGAAAATGTTGTTATCATATTATTATCATATCATCAGGGAATTTGCATTTGGAGGTAGGTTGGCCATGGCACCAGGAGCAGTGTCTTTTTGTGTTTAAAAGGCTTGGATTTCTCTACTTTCAGAAGAGGATGTGTTATGCTCAACGCTCTTTCCTCTCCCAGCAGGACCTAAGCTGACCCCCCACAGAAAAGTAATGCTTTTTTTTTTCCTCATTTAGAGTGAAATTAAGATTCCCACAGACTGTGGCGATACTTGTGAAGGCAGCGCTCCCTGTCACAGGCAGGATTCTTGGCATTAAGTCTCAGGGTTGGGGGTCTGGGGAGCACAGAGGAGGCAGCCTGACCCCCTCGGACAGCCGTGAACACTTCACGTTCAATTAATCTCCCAGCGCTAATCAGAAAGGAAATATTGCCCAGGATGTTCTTTCCCTTAGTCCTCCTCCAAAGTCGGGAAGCAGACAAAGGGACCCAAACCCCATCTTCTGCCAGACTCAGCCTCCAGACCTTGATCTGCATCTCAGTGAAGGGCAGGCAGCTGCCAGCACCACTTCGGTTTCTCTCTAACTTATGGTGGCATCAACATCTGGCAGAAGCTGAAATCTCTGCCCGGTCAAAGCAAGTCCTTGGCTGCTGCAGATGCTGCACATCTGGTGATGATTTGTTCTGCCACCACCACGCAACACGTGCAGGGAACGTGGGAGGAGATGAGCACGTACAAACTTGTCATAGAGAAAGAAGGAAAAGGACCGAGGAGAGAGAAAGTGAACAGTGGGACACCAGCAAAGACCTTGCAGACGTGTTTTTCAGAAACTTGCTTATGGCATCTACGCACCATCAGCCACGTTTGTTGGATCACGCTTCTGGATTCAGCTGTGCACACTGCAGCCAAACTGCACTTTCTGGATCTCATTCCAAGAGTTTATAATCAGGGAAGAATTTAAACTCAGCGTGGAAGAGCCAAAGACAAAAAAAAAAGGTCACGTTACTGACATTTTTTTTTGCTTTCTCGCTATTGTAATAAAAAGCAGCATTATAGTGCTCCCAATAATAGGCTCTCCACATATATTTTGTATCCCCTTAAGGATTCCCTCTGATGCTGGTGCTGGCGATGGAGCAGCTGCAGGAGAGCGACCATGAACTCATCCCGGGTACCACACAGGGCTGCGGTGAGCCCAGGTTCTTCGCCTGGTTATACAATGGGCAAGTCCTATCTAATAAAACCAACACCTGACACCGTGATAATTAATTTCCTTGCTCATAAAGCTGATAGTGTGACTGACATGAGCGTGGAGTACAGCTCTAAATGTGTATTCGTCCTAGACTGGGGGTGAGAGAGAAGGCTGAATACGCAGCAAGAGCAGAGGAAGCACCAGATGCTCTGGCTCGCTGTGTCTTCTGACCACTTTGACACGAAAACAAGCAAAGTGACAAGAAACTCATCCCCAACATCACAATTGTCCTTGAAGATGTGAATTGCTGTTTCTGGTTTAAGTGAGGACACAATTCAGTGCTAAACGATGCCCAGTGATGAATGCTGTGACCCACAGCACTGCTCTGCTTGGCTCCCCTACCTGTGAACTGTTAAACACAGCCCATGGAGAATCTGCTTTATTCTTTAGATAATCTCCAAATAAAGCCCAGATTTGACAGGGAGAGTGCTCTCACTCTGTACCATAGGCTCCTAATTTGTAGATAAACCACTTTCTGAGGGATATTCATCAGCAACTGGATTATCTTTACATTTGTTCCGATAACCATTTGCAGCTCTGACTGAACCAAGAACAGTGTGAGCAAAAATTGTCCAGCCCATCCGTTGTGATAAGAGAGATGACAAGATGCTATTGATCTACTTGTCCTGGGAATATCACACAGAGGGGCTTCCTGACAGCTCAGAAGACGATGAAAAGGAAAAAATGTGCAAGGAGGGAAGGGAAAATAAATCTCTCTATGAAATATGTTTTGTAAGAAAGGTGATGGGCTGGGAACCTGCTTCCAAATCCCTGCTCATCCCTGTGCACTGAGCTACTGGCACACAAGGAGGGCACAACCGGGGAAACATGAACCCAAATGATCCAAAACGGATCTCCCTGTTGCCATCAGTTGTTTTTACAGGCAGTTCCTGGTCTTTTCCAAGGTCTCCAGCCCCGCTCCAAGCTCTGCAGACACAGTGCTCGAGCAGCAGAAACCATCTAGGAAACTTTGAAACGCAATCAACCTCATGCCTTCAGTAATTGTAACGACAGTTACATTTTGTTTGTTAGAAAACAAGCCTGTGAGGAAGGTTAAAATCTATTGTCATTTAAAAACAATGCATTTCCACCAAAATTCTGTTTATGGGTTGAATCCTGAGATAGCTGAAACCAGCAAGTGATTGTCACCGAGAGATGTAGGGGTGAAAAAATAATTGGTAGCATTTGCCCCAGAACAGTCCTTACTTTTCATGTCAAAAAGTCTGATGCAGTTTGCTTCTGATGTCTAATTACTAAAGGCCACTTTCCTCCACCTTCATCAATGTTTGATACACCATTTTAATACCAGCCCAGGTTGTTCAATTGTTCAGTATGAGAAGTGCAGGAGATGCCCACAGGGATGGCAGAATGAGCCCCATCTCCGAGTAACTCACTTGAATTGTTAAAGGGGTATTTTGCTAATTTGGAATTGAAATTCAGCAATACACAGATAAAATCAAAGCTCTGCTTTTACAAGTGACTGGCTATTTCATTTAAAGAAACCGCATTTTAGGCGGACAGCACACCAAACTTTGCCATGAGCCTTTTTACTTCTTTCATTTTCTCCTTTTGGTTTCCTTCTGTTACCCACAAATATATTGTATGTTTTATTATACAATTGTATAAACTGATGGTGTTTTACTTGTGGCCTTTTAATTTCTTTTTTTCAGATTCTAATGAAGAGATTCCATGAAGATTAACAGCAAATTTCATAAGAACAATTAAATTTTAGGGACCTTGTAATTGAGATAGATAAAACTAAAAGACACAGATGTGGGTTTCTTTTGCCATGGATTGCAGCCAAGCCTGATTATGAAGTTCCTCAATAATAAGTCTTTATTGTTTCCTCCTGGTATTTACAGGAACAGAGAATAAGTGATAAATCTGGTTATTATTATGTTACCTTACATTATTGTGTATGTGAAGCAAAGGAATAAACAACTTCTGATGGTGATCTCTCCTAGGAATAGTTTTTCCCAGGAACAAGTGATGGTGTTTTCTCTAATTATTGGCTATAGTTACAGTGAATAATGAAGGCATTAAGATGTTCATCATCCACCCATAAAGTGAGATTGACTTTGGATCCTTTACGTTCTCCAAAGCCCACAAACTTGCTGTAGATACTAAACAAGCCCGAGGGCTATTAACGGGAATGCTTTTGGAACTTGCTTTGAAATGCAAGCATTGTGCACGTCCATCAGCCACACGGCTAAATACAACTACAGTTCGACTCAGCAAACCCTGGAGGTACTTTTAAGGTGCTTGGTAAAGTATCACGGGCAGCACCCACATGCCATTTGAACGAACAAACAGCAGAATTTCCAGATGTTTCAAAGTCTTTTTTCTATTTCCAGGAATTTCTGAAGTTTTGGTGGTGGTGGGAGGTTTTTTGGGGCGGGTGGGTTTTTTTGCTCTTTTGGTTTGGTGATTTTGGTGTTTGGTTGGTTGTTGGGTTTTGGTTGTTGTTTTTTGTTGGTTTTTTGTGGTTTTGTGTGTGGTTTTCGTTGGTTTGTTTTCCCAAGCAATCCCCAAATCTCCAATGGCATAGGCTGGAACTGCTCCCAGTCCAGCTGTTGTACAGATCCATCCTGACCATGCTCACAGTCATTTTCTCAGGGTGCATTCGGATTCCCATGTTAGACACAGCCATCCAAGCTGGATATCAATGTTTCCTCGTCCAGTCAGTTTATTAAGGCACAGTGTTATCATCCCACAGGGATCTCCTGCTGTCAAACTTAGTGTTTTGGCAATGCCAGCAAGTATAACGCTATTCCTAGGACATTTGGGGGACATACACTAAGCCTAACACCCGTGTTATCAGCCAAGCCTAGACTGCAATGCTATGTCTTAAAATGGGTGTAAACACAATGTGAATACTGAAGATGTCCCTCGGCAGACGACACAGGGAATGCTGCTGTGTCCTTCAGCAGGTCCCTGCCGCAGCTGCTGCTCCTCACCTCTGCTCGGCCGCCGGCTGCTCCCGTTTGTTACGCTTTCTATATTTACCCCTCATCCTGCATGGGGTCAGAACAGCATCTTTTCCTGAGTTTTGAGCAATGAGATCCCTGCTGTACTGATCTGGGTCTGGTATCTGAATGGACAAAACCTGCCTGGAATGTAGGTCCAGCAAATAAGCAGGCCCAGCCCTCTCTGCCGTCTGTCCCCAAATCTGGAGGTGTGACAATAATCATAATTGTTATTTTCCTCAATGAGTATCTGGTATTTAACAATCGTGTTCTATATTCATAGAAAAGTCATAGATCATAGACAATTTTGGTTGAAAGAGACCCTCAAGCTCATGGTGTCCAACCATAACCCACCCCTGGCACTGCCCCATGTCCCTGAGAACCTCATGTCCGTCTGTCCAGCCCTCCAGGGATTGTGACTCCAGCACTGCCCTGGGCAGCCTGTTCCAATGCCCCACAGCCCTTTGGGGAAGAAATTGTTCCCCAGATCCAACCTCAACCTCCCCTGGGCAACTTGAGGCCGTTTCCTCTGCTCCTGGCGCTTGTTCCTGGGGAGCAGAGCCCGACCCCCCTGGCTCCAAGCTCCTTTCAGGCAGTTCAGAGATCAGAAGGTCTCCCCTCAGCTCCTGTTCTCCAGGCTCTCCTCCATCATTCCTTGTGATACAACAGTGTAAACAAAAACCAGAACCTATACTCTCTGATTTTAAAATCCAGCATACGTGCACCATCTCTGCAGCTCAGCAAACGAAGAACTATGTAGAGCACAAAAGCACAGAGCGATTCGCCTTGTCAAACACAGTTTGAGGCATTTTCGGATACCTCATTTTCATCAGCAGTTAACCCTGCAGCTAATTGAGGGATCATCACTCGGCTCTTTGATTGTTCTCTGTAGGACTTAACAACCCTTTGCGCATCCACTTCCCTCATTTTGATGACATTGAGCCTTTTAATCAAGCGCCACGGTTTGTGAGGACTGCAGTGTTAGTTATCTGTTATGAATAGTTCATTGCCAAAAAATACCGGGTAGTTTCTGCCATATTTATGTTAAGAAGACTTCATGAAACGAGCACCCCGGTATTAGCAGAGGAGCTGTTTCAAAAAGGGTGAACTCCAGAAAGTTCAAGGCACTGTGAACTGTGGGATACACTATTTAAAAGTATACTGGGATTTTGGGGTGCTTTTTCCTCTCAATACCCAGGTGCAGCTCTTGTGACAATCACATCTGCCCAGCTCAGTAGGTAGAACACAGTCTTCCCTGAAACATCAGGAGAAATGACCATTAATATTGACATACGCTGTTGACTTCACGTATTTCACACACAGCTGCTGGTTTTTGCGCCCAGGCCGGTGCTTTAGTGTTCAAGTACACCAGGTGGGTTCGGGTAGATATCTTTTGAAATTCTGCTTAACAAATAACACCGACCAGACGCCAAAAACCGTAAAAGATGAGTAGCTGAATAAAAACCACCAACCTGCAAGACAACATATTCCTAAATACGAATAATTAATATTAATCCAGCAAAAAGAAGACTGAAGGGGAAGCATTATCACAAAGGTGACTATTAGTCTTTATTTACCCCCTTTAAAATGATAAACACTTATTGTCTCCTGAGTCTACCTAATTGCAACTAGGAAATGGTTGCCATGGTGCCACTGAGGTATGCAGATGACCATTTTCTATTTATTTAACCTGTTTCAATGGTTCTTTGTACAACAGAAGTGGAAGTGGCACTGGCATTTGGATAAAACCGAGCCGTTAGATGATGGATGAGGCTCGGCCACTTTGCAGCTGGACAAAAGCAGAACACAATTGTTTTTATAATGCTCGCAAAGCCTTCTGTGATGGTTCAGCTGCTCCACCAGCGAGCGATGCTGGAGGGAAGGGAAGGGAAGGGAAGGGAAGGGAAGGGAAGGGAAGGGAAGGGAAGGGAAGGGAAGGGAAGGGAAGGGAAGGGAAGGGAAGGGAAGGGAAGGGAAGGGAAGGGAAGGGAAGGGAAGGGAAGGGAAGGGAAGGGAAGGGAAGGGAAGGGAAGGGAAGGGAAGGGAAGGGAAGGGAAGGGAAGGGAAGGGAAGGGAAGGGAAGGAGCACCATGAGTTTGGGGTGACCTGGCTTCACCTGGTTCAGGCACCAAACCCCAAACGTGGGCTGAGGAGCAGCGGGAAGCGTCGGGATACAAGAAAAAAGGGGGATTTAGCAAAATCACTGCGGGTCCAGCTCTTGAACCGAAGCTTAGTGCTGGAGAACAGCTGCACTTTAAATGAGGTTATTGCTCCATCGCCCTCCTCAGGTCTGTGTGTGCCACTGTCCCAGCAACCAACTGGCCAACGAGTGCAAGTAACACTGCAAAACGCAGTTTAGTTTCTCACAGAATGAGAAAGAAAGGAAGATAAAATGGTGTTTTCACATTTTGCTTCTCCCACAAACCGTTTACCTTTAAATGGAGGAATTTGCTGCACAGAGCTCCCCAAATTAAAGTTTTAAAGGCTTGTTAAGAAATCAGCTTATAGCCACAATAACCAGCCACAGCACCCCACTCCTTCCACTGCCACAGATTCCCAAAGCAGCAAACCTATTTATTTATATTGGCACACCGAGGGTGCAGGGAGCTTGGGTTTGAAATCAATGTTCCTAATCCCAGCCACAAACCCCATTTCTCTTACTGCAATCAAGACCAAAGAGAAACCAAATAAAACCTTTTTATTAAGCATTTCTCAAGACAATTTCCAGTCGTTCTGGTGGCATCAGACACTGGATTTTTCCTCCCCTTCCGGCTCTTCCGAGCCCATCGGAGCCATGGGGGACAGCAGCGGGTGGGCAGGAGCTGGGACAGTTCGGCACTTACCAGATATTCACCAGCCTCTTGCGACCAGAAATTACACCATTATTATTATTATGTGAAGAGCAGCCTTCAGGAAGTCATTTAATACCCATATATATAATTTCAACACAAAGTACTGCTTAATGGAATTGTACAATTATCAGCACCAGAATTTATTAAATGCCAATGGCATAGACGAACTGCTTTTCACATTAAAAATGGTAAAAATCCACAAACAATAGATGTTTCTATTCATTTATATGAAAAACATTAAAGACTCAGCAAAATGCACTGTAACCACTGAAATAGGCAGTTTTTAATTCATTTCAGATTAATAAGAGAATTCTGTCTTAGCTATCATTAAAAAAAGATAAGGAGGAAGTATTTTAGTAGGGCTTTTAAACTCCTTTTTACTCGTGATTTCAGACCTTATCTTGGATCAAATCAACTCGAAACCACAGCAGGAAAGCTGCTGCAGGCTGGGGTTGAAGCCCCGTGCTTCCTTGGCACAGTTTGCCCCACTACTGCTACAAAAAGTTAATAAAGCAGTAGAAAATGCCTTAAATCATCAAGAGCTCCGTTTTGCACACGGATTTTAACTCGTTCTCGAGATTTTGCAGTAGATGCGCTGGGTATTTCTGTAATTCATTCTTACCGCTTAAAAAATAAACCAGCAACTATCTCGAAATAGAGACACAGGATATTTCGCTGCTGACAAAGCAGGACAGAAAAGACCTGCTTGGAATAGCTGAAACGACAAAGAATTCTCATCTGGTTCGCAGTGAACTTGCAGAGAGCTGGATTGATGGATAAATTTGCTAAAACAGCGTTGCTTGTTTTACCTGCAGCTTTTGAGGACAATTTGCTTGTTTTCACATGGTGCAATTACAAAAAATGCAAATCGAAGCAAGTAACAGGGTCCGTTTCAAAAAGGAAGGGGGAAAAAAAGGAGTAATATTTGTAAGTCCTACAAAGCCAAATGAGCAGTACATTGCAGAAAACAGCCTATTTAAAGAAATATTTTTAAATTGCTGTACCAATTCCATACGTCAAGGGAGATGCAGGTTTCTGCGGCAGGAGCGGCTACAGAGGTGTTTTGGGAATCCCTGCGGGGAGCACACAGCACCCCAGGTCTGCAGCCCTCACTCCTCTTCCTAACCAGGTTTGGTTGGGTGTGATTTGATTTGGTTTGTTTTAATTAGTGAAAGAATTAGCGTGAAACTTTTTCTCCTGTCGCCATTATGAGATACACAGACCACCTCCTCCAGCGCTAGGAAATGTCGATTCTTTCCTCATGCAAAGCCAACACAGGCACTCCTCTGGTGTCCTCACAGCAGCTCCCTCGCTCCAAGGTGTCTACTTACAACTCTTTCCATTTTGTGATGTATATTAATATATTTCACAGGTAGAGAACTGGCCCTCAGGTGTAAAGTTCGATCCTATTTCATGTACCCACGGCAGCAGGGGCTGGAAACGTGCGCATCTAAATGCTGCAGCATCACCTGCTTTTCCAGTTGCTATTCTTTTATTCTCTCTCAAAAAACCCTCTTTCCTATATCCATTATAATCAGAGATAGTGAGCAAAGACTCTGTATGCAACACCCTTGAGCATCATTCCTGGACAATCACCATTTTACCATTTCTGCCCCCTCTCTGTCTTCTTTCTGTGGTTTTGGTTCTGGTTTTACTCAGGCTCCCGTGGCCCTTTCCCTGAGCACAGCCCCAGCCCAGCACCAGCAGGGCAGGAATGACGGGATCAAAAGCTCAGTCTGGATTTCCGAAGCCACCCTTGCATCTACAGCATGTACGAGCATCTGAATAATTCATTGCTTAGGATATTATAACACAGTTTTTGTAGGTCACGGTTTTCAGCGACAGACGTTTAGCATCCACCAACTGTTTTAAATTGCTACACGGAGTGAAATTTAATCCAAATCTGTGAATTATTTGGAAAAGCTAAAAATAAACTTTAAAAAAATCCCCACTGGATATTACACATGCTCTAGGAAGCACAGATAACAATTTCACACACTGTCTAGTAAAGAAACAGCAAATCACCTACAAATGCTGAAGACATTTTGGACACGTCCAGGAGGACGAAGCTGCATGGTGGAAAGATCGTGTTTCAATCCACAAATGAGTAAAAAAGCAGTCAGAAGGGATAAAGCCGCCCGAGCACGCTTGCATTACCTCTCAACACCCTGTCAGTGACCCAGAGCTGGACCATATCAACTGTCCCTGTCATCTGCTTCCAGCAAGTTGGGCAGCCAGAGGAATCTGAAAGCTCTAGAGAAAATCTGCCCCTGCTCAGAAAGGATCTGCTGTGTGCTTAGACAGAAACAGGTGCAGAAATACCATGCAGAGAACTATCCCCAGCAAGCTGTAATTCACTTTGTATCGCTGCTGGATGCCGTGGAGAGGACGAGGATGGAGGATGGAGGATGGAGGATGGAGGATGAAGGATGAGGAGGAGGATGGAGGGGGAGGATGGAGGAGGAGGATGGAGGATGGAGGATGACGATGGAGGAGGAGGATGGAGGAGGAGGATGGAGGATGGAGGAGGAGGATGGAGGATGAAGGATGGAGGATGAAGGATGGAGGAGGAGGATGGAGGGTGGAGGATGGAGGATGGAGGAGGAGGAGGATGGAGGATGAAAGATGGAGGAGGAGGATGGAGGTGGAGGATGGAGGGTGGAGGATGGAGGATCGAGGAGGAGGATGGAGGAAGGGAATGGAGGAGGATCTCCACCATCATGGCAGCACCACCATCTTCCTCCCCGCAGCAGCTCAGCTCTTCCCTCTGCTCCACCAGTCCTAGCAAGTTTCAAAATTCATTTCATTTCATAGAAACACTTTCTGAAATAATTGAACCAGGCCCTGTAAAAATCACAAGGACTTTAAAATGTATTTATTTTCAATTCTTTAGTTACAAGAGACTTGAAACAGGAGCAGCAGTTCGTCCTTCCACCCACCACATCAACAGCTGGAGGAGGAACAGGGTGGACCTTGTTTGAGTCCTTTGTATAACAAGCATAAAAACTTGGCATAAGATTTCACAGTCATCGCGTGTACTAAAAAAAAAAAAAAAGCATTTTTATACATTTTTATGCATTTTTTAATTTGAACTGTCAGTCATAAAATACCTGCTGCGATTACAGCTGCTTTTTACCCACATCTTTGAAGAAACATTCTTTGTCGGGCACATTTTCACGTTACCTGTGAAGCACAGAGCGTGGCTCGGATGACGAGCTGAACAGCAGAGCCCATGTGCGGGTGGGGTAAGCGACCACACCAGCTTTCCTGGGGGTGCTGCTGCAAGAGAGCCTGATCAGCAGCCTAATTCAGAGAAAACTCACGTCTCCAGTGAGCTTCACCCAATCCAACTGTGATCCCTGCCCAGGCACTTGAATAAAAGCAAAAATCCAGCACACTCTTCATAGCACGGCAATTTACCCTCCTGTGCTGCTGCATCTTAAATAAAGCTTCTTTTCCAGATTAACCACCTCATTACACAATGGTACTAATCAAGTCCATTTCATCTGTGCTCTTTTTGTTGTTCTTTCTTGAACTTTAATGCAGCAGCATGGAGCGGAGCTGAGTTTACAGGAGAACAGGGCACTTTTGGCTAATGCTGTCTCTGCCCATCAAAATGTGGCAACTCTTTGTCCTTTGAAGGAACTGTGCCTTGCTGGATGGGGACAATGGGAATCCAAAGAGACACTGAAAGGCACAAAGGGAAGGAGCACACCTGTTTCATGTGACACTAGGAGGTTGTGGATGCTACGAAGGAAGGTATAAGTACATTAGGTAGAGATCTCGCTTCCTTCTGAGCTTTCCATGAGATAAGGAAAACGTCTGATGCTCAAAGAGTGCACATCCACGCCGATTCTGCCAGAAACACTTTGGGGAGCAGGACATGGAGAGGTGCTGGGGCTCTGAACATGGGCAGGACCCCAACAGAGATGCCTGCACCACATCCAACCACGAGTTACAGGCTTTACCTGAGCTCGCATTTCTCTCTCTTACGTGGGTAATAGGGCGAGATGTAGCAGAAGCAGCAGGTGAGGTGGTTGCCTCAGTCATTACAGTCTCTGGTCTCTAGGGATGGAGACATCCCAGGCCAGGCTGGACGGGGCTCTGAGCAACCTGAGCTGGTGAAGATGTCCCTGCTCATGGCAGGGGTGGCACTGGGGGAGCTGGGAATGTCCCTTCAATCCAAACCATTCCACGATTCTGTGATTGCAAACGTCCAGCGCTTGGCAGGTCCTGCCTCCGCATCCCAAGGAGCTCAGAAGAACTCAAGGATCTTCTGACTGGAGTTTTAACACCAAACTGGGTGAGCACTGGACGTTGTAGCTGCTGACAAGCAGATCTGAGAAGTAACAACGAGCTGTCTTTAGTCCCCATCGTGGGCAGGTTCAGGAGCACATTGCAGCTCCAGCCTGCCTGGGGTTTAGCTGCTACACTCGGTTGTAAAGTCACTCGTGAGCTGCGTCCTTCAGTAGCTGCATTGAAACAAACATAAAGCCTTCCAAACCCACCCACCTATCGCACACACTGCATCACAGACATATCTATCCTATTTCATACAGCCATTTTAATTAAGAGATTTAATTTCCCACGTAATACAATTTAAGGAGGCCGCTTCACGTGCACAAGCTGAAGAGAATTACATTAGGCTTTCTATAACCCAGAACAAGCACTGCCTCGATTACAGTGCTGTGTACACAGACACGATTCCAAACAGAGAACACAAGAATCATGGGCTTGAATTATAAGAACGAACCTAATGAAGACCCAACAACCACGAACAAATAAACCACAAACAAACAAAAAAACCACCAAATAAAACCCACCAACGGAGTTCAGATGGTTAAGGAACACAGGGTGAAAAGACCAAACTGTTCCACTTGGCAACAGTGTTTGAGAAAGTATTTACAAACAGACCCACAATACTCTGCAACGACACAGGTCAGAAAATGCAGGTTATTAACAAAGTATTTAGATCTGTAGTATTTTCTGTGTGGTGCAAAACAAAGAAAGGAAAATACTGCATGTGACAGCAGCTGTGTGTATGGGTTTGCACAGTGAAAATTCGATTCCATATACACGTGCTTTTCATACAGAAACACACACAGTCAACTGTTGCGGCGCTTGTCCAATTAAATATCAAGACTGTACATTCTCAAGAGTATGGACTTTGAAATCGTATAAATTTACTTCAAAATTGATGTTTCTTCACTATTTCAGTTCTAACATACAACAAGGTTATATTTATCTAAACTAGATTTTTTTTCTGATCGAATATATTAAGTAAATTAAGCAAGACAAAGCAAATTCCATCATCTCTCACCACACCATATCTGATCTGACTGGCAGCCTTGATCTTCTTAGAAGCCCAGGTAAAATAGTGCAGGAAGGGTGAGCAGCTTTATACGCTTTGCAAAGACAGAAAAACCATACTGGTTACTTCTGTAGATTTTCAGTGTGAACATCTGCCAGCAAATTCTCAAACACACGAATGTATATCAGATTTAAGCATACAAGAACAGAGCAGCATTGTTAGCCTTTGTCTCTTTGTCAAAATATTCTTCTATTCTTAGCACAAATATTTGGGCATATTCAATAACACTGCGCAGAGCTGCAACCCTTGCAGGTAAATACAACATCAAGTAGTTTACACTGAAGAGCGAGATTGTTTAGAAAAACATAGGAAAGAGTAACTTGTAATTTCCTTGATCTGATTTTTGCATTTCTCTGAATCCAATAGAAATGCTTCAATAACTTCTTCCTTGCAGTGTTAGGAGGAAAAACAACAGAGTGCTGTACAAGTATCAGAGAGCCCGAGTACTTGACTGTATGAACTAAAAGTTGCTGATTTCTATCAGGTATGATTTAAACAACAAGAGCAATGAAATTATTATTTAAGACACCAACCTCTGTCATTGGGCTTTGGGAGCATCTTCAAGGAAGTGTCACCGAACGTCATCAAGTCACCACACCATCTGCATCGGGTACCACAAAACACAAGAGCAGCCGTCCCACGGGGCTGCCACAGCACTAATGATACAGAAAAGATCTCCTTTCCCTGCAAAAGGGAATGAGAATGAGCAGGGACATCTTCACCCAGCGCCCCGTCCAGCCTGGCCTGGGATGTCTCCAGGGATGGTTCAGCCACCACCTCTCTGGCCAACCTGGGCCAGGCTCTCAACACCCTCAGGGCAACAATTTCTTCCTCATGTCCAGCCTGAATCTCCCTCCTTTAGTTTAAACCATCACCCCTTGTCCTGTCACAACCAACCCTGCTAAGAAGTCTGTCCCATTCTTTCTTATAGATATATATATATAGATACAGACAGAGACATGTGCATAATCAAGGTCGAACTCTGATGTTTTCCAATGGTTGGGCATTCATAACGTTTCCCATATGGATTTTTTGTTGTGCAACAAGAACTGAGTTCAACCTAGAGCTTTTCCTTGGAGATGAGGAAAAAGAAATCGTCTCTTCTGCCACCCCCTTTTCTTTGCCAGCTCAACCCCTCCGGTTCCACCAAAGCTGTTCAGTGGGCTCCGAAAGTCTCTTCTGGGCGATGATGGGGAACAGAACTGAGGAGGAACAGCCAATGGCTTCGTCTCACAGACCCCGTTTTATCAGTGATTAAGCTAAAATAACCATCACCTGAAGGCTTTGTGGGATTAGGAGTTCAGAAATGAGTTTGGTTGCTCCAGCTGATGGGGGTTGCTGCGGTCACTGCCCAGGGTGCAGCCAGGAACAAAGCAGGGCAGCCGGGCATGTATACGTTTCCAATATGGAAACGTATGGGATTGTTGTTTTAAAGCATCCCATAGCAGCACTGGGAGGGGGAAACACAGCAAACATTCTCATCCAAACAGAAAAGCACTCTCAGATTTCTACAATATGCCCCAAATTTAAGCTTCTGGTTGGCAGATGCTCATGTTTCCACTGAAGCTGCTATGTAGTATAGCAAACAAATTTAAAATAAAATTTGACCAAAAAAAGCACAAAAGAAGAGAACCTTGCATGAAAACCCGAGCAGCACATTGACAAGAACAAACATTAATTAAACTCTTTCCACTGTCTTCCAGACAGCTGTAGGATCCCTATTGAAATGGACAATTTGCAATCATTTCAGCTCTCCAATCCAGAGACACGGCCAAAAGCCATTCACTGGGATCTCTATATAACATGGGCAGGATCCAATCTTCCATGCAATCACATGCTGTGACTCCAGACAAATTTTAGATGTTTATTTATAACGTATTCTCTTTGAGGTCCTGCAGCAGAAACAATAGCCGTGATACGCAATCAGCGCCGCTCGTGCCCCTGCTGTACGGTGATGACAACAGTTCAGAAATAATTGCATCAGACACAATTAAGCCCCAAACTCTTTGCTGTGGGATTCAGGGAGAAGTTCTGCTCAGGAAAACTTTTGGAGTTTAACAACAGTGCACCAGTGCAAAAGTAGGAGTCCTGAAACCAGAATGCAATTGAGGATAACAACAAGAAGCAGCTTATCTCTGACTTTACAAGTGCCAGAGCCCACACACCGCGATTGGATCACTGCTACAGCTGCTGTTGACTTTGCTCTGGTCTAAACCAGCTATTTTAATGCTATAAATACTAGGGGAAAAATACTATCATTGCCATATATTCTGTCCACTGGGATGGAACAGCTATACCCCCTGTTCTTGTAGGAATGATTGGTTACCGCAGTTCCCTGCCCAGAGGTCTGGGAGATGCAGGAACCCAGCCAGACAAGGTCCCCAGCTGCTCGTCCTCAAGGACAAACCCAGCGCAGAGCTGGTCCTGGTCCTGCTGCAGCAGCCCCTGGGGACCCCCCTTCCTCCAAAGGGGTTCAAGGGCGTTCGAAACGCAGTCGATCGTATGACGTCTCTTTGAAAATACATGAGAAGTCTCTGAAAAGGAGACTGTTTAAGAAGCAAGAGGGAAACAATGGAAACAGACAGCATCGGTGCAGAACTTAGGCCCAGCTCAACAGCATAGACACTGCCAGAATTAAAATACAGCGTATTTTATTTATGTTCTGCATATAATTTTTTTAATTTATACTCAACGCCTTTAAACACACTTCCAAAAATGGAAAGATTCTTCAAGAACTCTTCCACAATCATGGTTAACTCCATAAGCATAACAAAATGCCTAATTATGTTTCTTAATGATGACGGTAGGCTTTGATTCGCCACCTTTGCCCATCTGCAGAAGCAGCCGGTCACCAGGAAATCCCTGCCCTCAAGTCACCCTCACACACATCTCCAAACCCAGGTTTTGGACAAGGTGACACCCCGTGGGGTTCTACTCCCCATGAAAATGCAGAAAGCGTTGAGATGGGCCGGGTTGTTCTGCTCTCCACGCTGCCCAAGCTGATGGCAAACCAGTGGGAAGTGCCAAACCAGCAGGAAAACCTTAAATTTTGCCTAAAATTTTAAATTTTTAATTGTTGGTGTCATTAAAAAAGTTGCCTCTAACAGACTTTTCCATTGTGCATTACAAAGAGCAGCAAAGCTGCTGAACGGTGCCAAAAGCAAGCAGGTGTGCAGATAACATTTGGAGCTGTCAGAGCGATTTCGTTTTCCATCACACACCGTGCAGATCGCCAGAACACTGGAACACGGTGGGAAAAGATAAGCAAAACCACTTTAAAACAATGCAAGCTGAAATTCTTTATAAAACAGCCCCTATGGCAAGGGGTGGCGTGGCAAACATCTGGGTCAAAGTCAGATGAAATACTGAAAAAATCAAGTCGTTGTTCAAGTTGTTTTAAGCCGAATGGAAAGGTGGCAGGATGACCAACCGGGAAGTGCTGGCTTCTTTCAAATGGGTTATTGATAAATAGATTTTCAGCTTCCACGTTATTTTATTCTGTGGGAATATTCCGGTGTAAGTAAAAAGCTGGTTTGAGTGTCTGTGGAGAACGCCCCTGCTCCTCTGGGACAGGGCTCTGCCCAGGCTGGGACACGGCCAGAGGAACCTGCTTATTGCTCACATTCAACACATTAACTTCAATTCTTTTGTTCCTCCCATTCTATTATTCACAGGATTAAGCAGCAGATTAGAAAACACCCACCATTAAACAGGATGGTTTCTCCTAAACATTGAATCAGCTGTAGTCTCGGGGACTTTTGTTCCCAAAGGTGTGCCTGGACCTTTCCTCACAGTGGACTCAGAACAGGACTCACTGCCAAGTGACAGCAGAAGACTGAGCTAAAATCCCCCAGACAGACCCTCCTGCTGGGCGACATCTCATTTATGGAACATCACTGCTTTGACTTCGCATCTTTAACTGTTTCATCCCAACTTCCATAAAAGATCTCAGCGGTACCCTATGGCTTTCACATTGACCATTGTGGGAAACACCATTCCAGGAAGTGAATAGAACTGAAAATAAGATTAAGCTCATTTTTATGCAACAGTATTAGGGATGGCAAAGCCTACTTTCCATGACCCATTAGACCAAAATTCAACTGCTCATAATACCATTTATTCTCCTTATATATACTGATATATATACTTATAATACTCATTCTGTGTTGAGCCGCGTAAGTTCAAAGCAGAGCCACATTTCCGTCAGCAGCCTGATGAACAACATTCTCCCGCATGGCGCAGTTCCATTTACCCACACTTTCAAGCTTAAATTCACAGCAAGCCATTACCTGCAGAGACAACTCCCTGCATCACAGCAAACTGATCCCTTTCTCAATGCATTAAGAAGTTTCCCTAAGAAATGTATTCCAGAAGTGGAATGAGGTGTTTAAGACAGCAAATACGGGGAAGAAGGAAAAAAAAGGTATTTTGGAAGATTCTCAAAGAATGTATTTGCCCTCCTGAAGGACAGGCCACACTTGGGTATGGAATGAGCTGCATTTGCACAATGATTTCTAAATACACCCTGTTAGGAGGGTTTGTTGTGACTTTTCCATCACACTTGACATTAACTTGAAAGGCTGGTTTTGTCTTTTCTCTCAACTAGAACCCTCCTGCTGACAGGGGTCCTGAGGAGAAAGAGACGGGGAGAGTGCCCAGGCATTAGAAGATTTCTCTTCCTACCGCTACCCTTGGTTGTGAATTAATGCGGCTCTCGTGCCCTTTAAGCTTTATCCCCACGCTTTTATCTTTAGCTTCATTAGTCTCTTTGGAACACATTTCAGACAGGCTTCAAAGCTTCCCGTGTCGAAAAGGAAAATTTCCGATAACCTGCACTGTTATTTTATTCTGATTTTTCTCACGCATTGCCTTTTTTCCCCCCCTGCTTTTATTTCCTATATTTAAAGACTTCAAAGGTTCCTAACTGTTGGTTGAGAGGGCTGGATGCTATTAAACAGATGTCATTACTCTCTTTGGTTTTTAACATTTCTCTTGAGAGATTTTTTTTCCATCTTTAATCCTCTCTTATGACTTCAGGATTTGTTTTTCAACCAATAGTCCAGAGTACATTTTTATTTCTAGCACTTGCTCGTAATGAAATACGGATTATTTGTCTTAAATCCATGAATTCATCAGCGATACAGCAGTAGGATCAAGCAACGAGCATTACTGATCTATGTTTCATCGCAGGATTTTTATGAAACAAAGCGAGCATATGAACACAAAGTGTGATACGCAATTATTTAGCATTAAATCCCTTATTAGCTTGATCAAAATCAGTAATTAGTGCTTGCATCAGATTTTGAGTAGGATTCTACTAAAAAGTGAATCAGGTGGACAAAGTTCAACATTTACTGCACAAGATCTGGGAATCTGAAATTATCCATCTCAGAGTGAGAACTCCCTTGAGCATAACACTCAGAGCCAGAAGCCACTCGAGGTTAATACATATATATATATATATATATATATATATATATATATAGTCCCATATTTTTGCTTTGTATTTTGCCTTGACTTTGGTGGGCACTGGACCTGGATGCCTTTCTTCTCTTGGCACCTGACTCCCAAACTCTTCCCTTCCTGAGCCAACAGAGGGGTCGAGATTCAGCTCATTTCCCCAGAACCCAAGAAATCATTCTCAGCTTTAGACTTTAGTTCAGGATAAGTAGTTTGACATACTCATATGATTTTTCCCCATATCGAACTGATGCGAACCCAGCCGGCTCTTGGTCTGATGTTTTTCATTATGACGGTGCAAGTGGGAGCAGAAAATAATGAAAATGTGCCGTGATACTATAGCATCCAGCATAAAATACAACCCCACCGTTTATAAAGCAAACCACAGAACTGGAAAATTCAAATACATGTTTCTTAAAGAGTGAAAACTCAGTGAAGTTATTCAGAGGAAGAAATAAGCTGCAAATAATATATTTGGAACATGGGAAAAAGCTCCCTATGGATGTTTCCAAAAGAAACCAGGGTGATGTGCTGAGAGGGTCTAACTAGGATACATCAGACAGCCCTGGGACTCCTGGCAAGGAAAAAACCCCAAACCAACCAACCAAACCCCCAAACAAACCAAACCAACAACAACCAAACCAACCCCCCTTACCACAAGATCAAAACTGTACTTGTAAAAAACCAAACTAATTCCATTCTTGAATAACTTACGAAGCTCTAATGGGAAAACAAAATAAATCCTTCTGTATAACCGAAAGCACATCTGTTGTGAAATAATCAGATGCACCAGCAAACAAAGCCATAACTGGCTTCATGTAGAATACAATTTCACCCATTTTTGAAAGGTCCAGTGAGATTTCTTTAACTCGCCATGTTAGACACCAATAGTTCCAATCTATCCAGAAACTCAGACGGTAGTTGCTAAGGCAACACTGCCTTCCTGACCCATTCACTGTTTGCTTAATATGCCAACACGTGAAAATATTTTACCGGTGCAATGAGGCAGGACAGAGCTCTACATGGCACTCTGAAATAAAAATAATAAGAAGAAAAAACAATTCAAAATATATGTGTGTATATATGTATATATATATGTATTTGGTTTTTTTCCCCTTAACAAGCTGCTCCTGGTTTAGTAACTGAATGCCAAGACAGACACACTGGAAGCTTCACTGATGTTGCCTTTTTGATCCGGTCTCGGAGCACATTCTGTGTCCAAGCCCTCACCCTGCTGGCCAGCACACGGAGCTGTTCCAGACAATAACCGCAGGAACCAACAGAGGCTGGGGAAACACCTGAGGGTAGTCTTGTATTTATACAGGAAAAGCTTAAGTGCATTTCTAAGAGCAAAAATAAAAGACCACCGTGCATCTAAATATACTCTAACTAGCAGTGCTATCATTCTGTTGTAAAAGAAACTCCTCTCAGCTTCCTATAAATTCTAAATTTCAAAATACAGATGTAGTGGCAAGGGACTTGCCTGCACGATCAAGAACGAAGAGTTAAAGGTATGCATTGTATCAAAATCTATTAAAAACAGTGCAAAAAGTTAAAACCTTGGTGGGGAAATCACTTGATTTAGCCTGATTTTAGGCAGCAGATCTGGCAGAAAACCTTGGCAAAGTAAAGGCCTTTTAATGTTTGTGTGTTTAGAGACTCTTAATTTGGACTCTGCCAGAGGTGCCAGGATTACGGTTGGTAGTTTTAACTCTAATTTCAAGATATGAATTGTATAAAACAGTTGTTGAGGAGCTTTTTCTCACAGAGCACTGTCTGCATCCTGAAGAGGCACAACTGGAAACAGCAAAAGCGCTGCCCACTCTGCCTTAATATTGTTACAATATTTGGAGGAATTCTGCCCTGTTTGTATCAAACCTTTAAACCCATGAGAATCAATGTCTACTAACAGGGTGAAATCAGATTTCTTCTCTAGCACTGATGAGAAACACCCAACCAACAGAAAACATTCGCACGCACACAGATTTCAGATTAATTCCCCATCAGAACACCTTTATTTTGTGTACTGAACAATGTAAAATCACAACATGGAATGCATTCTTCCATGTACATATGTACAAATACACACAGCACTGAATTTAAAGTATACAAGCTGATTGCATATTTAATCTCTCTTCCGCAACCCAAGAACTACAGTGGATATTCAAATAAATTGTCCTTGATCCCACAATCCGAGAAAGATGAAAAGTAAAAGGCAAAAGTTACTCGCTCAATGCCACTATCAGAAAATTGTAATAGACTTAAAATTTAGAAGAGGAGGTCTGTACAGGCTCCCCCTGCCCTCACCCCAACCAACCTGGAGCTGTACTGGCCCAAAACTGGGAACCAGTTCTGGTTCGTGTCTCATCACAGAAACTCAGTTTAAGTGTCTGCACCCTCAAAATACAGAATTAACAGCGCTTCATCATAACAGAGGTGGGTGGGAGTCAGAGAATATCACACTGGCACAAAAATAAAAGCCACATTCCCTAAATATCTTCAAAGGAGAAGACAATGTAAGACATGCTGCTCGGTGTAATTCATGGGAAAGAAAAACATGCTCCAGGTTTGGCTTTTATGGGAAGGACCAGTTACAATGGTTACATAGTAGCAAAAATATGCTACAAGCCTGGCATTTATAGGAAGTTGTGGTTACAATAGTTACATAGTAGCAAAAACATGCTACAAGATTGGCATTTATAGGAAGTACTGGTTGCAATGGTTACATAGTAGCAACAGGAAGAGTAAACATGGCCTCAGTGAAATAAACGAACTCTGACAAGGGAGCAGGTCCCTGCACATTTAGTTCCTCCACAAGTTATTGCCGGTAGGTTTTTTACTGCATTTGTTACATTTTAACTCTTGGGTGCAGTATCTCAGCAAAATCTGCTGAAGAAAACCACTCTCTGTGCATGACAGCGTCAGGAAAACAGCACTAAAAATCAGTTCTAAAAATCCTCACTCTCTAACGCTCATTTTAGCATTAAGGCCACATGGAACAATTTCTTACATATGACATTTCACCAGTACATTCATATTAGGTTCCTTCGTTGTCTCTAAACCCAGAGCATTTTGTCTAAAGAGTGTATCCTGCTTTAAATACACATTTCAGCAACTATCACAGCACCTAAATCAACGACACCATAATTATAATGGCCATATGTACCAGCTGCTGGGATTTCACAATTATTCAGTGATTCCCTGGCTCACGCACACCGCAGGTACCGCTGGCACCATCCGTTCCTCCCAATCCTCTGGAAAAAAAAAATAAAATAAAAAATAACTCCAAACGCCATCCTAAAGGTTCCCAGCTATTCCAGTAGCCCACAGGGAGAACTCTCCATGTCCAACCAACACAGCTGCTTTCTGTTGAGACCCCTTCTCAGTGGTTTGCTGAGCGAGCTGCCTGGTGAACACATCGTGTAATCAGCAAAAGAAATCCACCCACACCCCCTGCATGTATAGATACATATAAAAATAAAGACAAGGTTTGCAAATACTGTACAATTTTTATCTTGCTATAATAAATTATCTCCTTCTTCCACACCAAACACTTTTCAGTAGGTATAAAAAGATCACTACATACCATATGCCCCAAACCAAAAAACATACAACACTTTGACATGTTTTTTACCATTTTATTGAAAACGAAGAGTTACACTTTACACTTAAGTTCAGTTGAAGTCACAGTGAATTTTAACATCGGGTCAGTTTTCAGCTTTCCTTTTCTGGTCTTTGCCCCCTCCCTTCTCTCACCATTTCCAGCACTGAATCCTGAATCTGACCCCAAACCACGTGGGGCAGAGGGACCAGGACAGTCACTGTGGCAGGGCTGAGGCAGGAGGGCACAGTCTGGTCTGAAGGAGGGCAGGAGACACAAAGATACAGCATGAAATTCATGTTTAAGGTAGTCTGTTGGTTTAAGTCAAGCTCTATTAAACACAACTAATATCATCTAAATAAAAAAGCAAGAAGCAAGGAGTTTAAAATTACGAATCCTTTGAATTCTTATCAATTTCCTTTATATTATTTTGAACAATATTTTCAAAAACTTCTTATTCATAAAAATACAGATTTAATAAAAATGTCACACAGAACCCATGAAAGTATCAACACATGTGCAACATCACACCTCGCCCACCTGAGCCTTTCCTGCTCAGTTCTCATTTGAGGTGGCACAATGGGACTACTAAAAAGGATAAAACCTCTCAGGATTATCCACAAGTCTCTTTGGAAAAGGTCAAACCCTCCAGTGCTTGAAGAAGCCCTGATTTAAACCGCCTTTGGCAAAGTTTTCAGTGACTGCTTACCTCAAGAAGAGTACCTCAACCTGCCCTAAACTAGCAATTCTAGTTTAAGGCAGCATAGTTTTCTTCCTTGAAGCACAGGAACACCTACAGAACCAAAGAATTGTTTGAGTGGGAAGGGACCTCAAAGCCCATCCAGTGCCCCCCTGCCATGAGCAGGGACATCTTCACCAGCTCAGGTTGCTCAGAGCCCCGTCCAGCCTGGCCTGGGATGTCTCCAGGGATGGTTCAGCCACCACCTCTCTGGGTACCTGGGCCAGGCTCTCACCACCCTCAGGGCAACAATTCCTTCCTCATGTCCAGCCTGAATCTCCCTCTTTTAGTTTAAAACCAACACTCCTTGTTCTGTTGCAGCAACCAACTCTTGAGCACCAACACGGCCATTGTGCCTTGGGGTCACGTCCCCACAACCATTTCCGCAGGGACCGTGTCGGTGGTTGAACTCGTCCCAGCCACCCACAGCTCGTGGGGAATCGGATGGTTTCCTTCAGCACCCACGTCACGCAGGGGCAGAGCTGAGGGACCTCCAGCCTGGCGGGAAGCAAACCAGCAAGTGCTACCAGCTACACTTAGCAGGGAAATTATGGACCAGACGTCCATCCTTGTCCCATGGGGAAAGCCCAGGAACCACCATGTGCTTCTCCTCCCCAAAAGGCTGGAGTCCCGCTGGAGGAAGGCAGGTTCCTGTGACTGTAAAACATCTCCTCGGCCACACCTTGAGACTTCTTTCTCCTTTAAGTCTTCCCAACTTCTGATCTTACAGGGAACACTTGGTCTGCAATCCACCACCAGCACCATGGTGAAGAATTTCTTTCTTATACCTAGTCTGAATCTCCCCTCCCCTTGTTTAAAACCACTAAAGCTGCCAACCACACAAGAGCTTTCCAGGGCAACAATTCCTCCCCTCACTGCGCGGGTCTCAGCCCGGCGGCCGCAGAAACCCGCCCTTGGGCCGCGCTCCCGGGCCCTCCAGAGCGGCCCAAGAGCGCCTGACAGCGCTGCTCCTGCACAGGCCCACAGCGGGCCTGAGGCGGCGCCCAGGGCCTGGCTCAGCCGAGAGGCCCCGGCCCACCGCCCTCAGCTATGGTTCGGCGGCGGGGCCCGGAGGGAGAGCGGCGGGGCCCTCCGAAACCGCCCCGGCCATGGCCGCCACCGCCCCTCCACTTCCTCTGAGGAGGGACGAACCACCGCGCGCCCGGGGCGGGGGGGAAGCCGCGCTGCCGCCGCACTGCGCGCCTCCAGCAGCCCCACTCGGCACATACCAACCCCAACCCACACAGGGGTGGGTAATAAGGCTGAGCGTTCGCGCCGGCGCGTACCACCTGCTGCGCGGCTGAGGGGAGCGCGACCGCCACCTCTCGGCCTGCTTGAGAGGGCGGCGGAGAACGCGCTGAGCGCCTTCTCCCCTCTTCCTTCAGACGCTGCTGGTGCCGCCCGGCTCCTAGCGCCCCGCCCCCGGCCCACGTGAGCCGTTTCCCAGCGTCCCCTCCGCTCGGCCCCGCCGCAGCGCTTCCCCCCGCGCCAGCTCCGCGGCCCGCTGGGCCTGCGCCCCGTCCCCCGCCGGCAGCGGCCCGATCCCGCCGGGAGGCGCCTCTGCTCGCCGCAGGCCCGGTCCGGAAAGCCGCCTTTGCTCCGCGGCTTCCCCCGGGTGCGGGGCCTCTCTCCATCCGCTTGGTTCTTGCCGCCTCCGCCGGGCGGCCGCCAGCGGCTCCCAGCGTCGACGCCAAGAGAGGCGGAGAAGAGCTCCCCGCGGCGGGGCCGGCGGCCAGGATGTCAGGTGGGGACTCGGCGGCGGCGGCGGCGACCGCCTCTCCGCAGCCGCTCCCGTTCTCCTTGCCGAAGCCCCCTCCCCTCATGCAGCTGACGCCGGGGGACGCCGTCCGCCCCGTCGCTTCCGCTGCGGACCAATCGCCGAAGAGCACCCGTCTGGCGGGCCGCCCGGATTGGCCGGCTGGGAAGCCAGTCAGCCTGCTGGCCCCGCTGCTCCCGCCCCGCGGGGAGCCCGAGCCGCTCATGCCCTTTGGCCCCTCGTCGCGGCAGCCACTCAGAGGGCGGCTTCTTGGCAGGTGCAGCGGGGGCAGCCTGCTCAGCCCCTCCATGCGGCCCGGCGGCGTCGACCGGGGCTCCCTCATGGTGAGTGGGGCGGGGGGGGACACCGGGTGGGCCTCGGGCCGGGACTGCTTCCCCTCAGAAACTGAGGGGCGTGGTGTATTAGAAAATGGAGTGGATTAGAACGGGTGGTTAGTAGGTCAGAGAGGTTCTCCTGCCTCTCTACTCTGCCCTGGGGAGACCGCACCTGGAATATTGTGTCCAGTTGTGGCCCCTCAGTTCCAGAAGGACAGGGAACTGCTGGAGAGAGTCCAGCGCAGCCACCAAGATGCTGAAGGGAGTGGAGCATCTCCCGTGTGAGGAAAGGCTGAGGGAGCTGGGGCTCTGGAGCTGCAGAAGAGGAGACTGAGGGGGGACTCATTCATGGGGATCAGTACGGAAAGTGTCAGTATGTGTCAGGAGGATGGAGCCAGGCTCTTCTCAGTGACAACCAATGACAGGACAAGGGGCAATGGGTATAAACTGGAACACAGGAGGTTCCATTTAAATTTGAGAAGAAGCTTGTTCCTGGTGAGGGTGGCAGAGCCTGGCCCAGGCTGCTCAGGTAGGTTGTGGAGTCTCCTTCTCTGCAGACATTCAAACCCGCCTGGACACCTTCCTGTGGAACCTCAGCTGGGTGTTCCTGCTCCATGGGGGGATTGCACTGGATGAGCTTTCCAGGTCCCTTCCAGTCCCTGATGTTCTGGGATTCTACGAAAGTAACAGAAAACGTGGATGCACTTGGCACAAGGAATCGTTGTTCTTGTACCTGGAGTTATTTGGGCTGCGTTGGAGGCTCCATAACAGCCAGGTTGCTACTGAGCATCTCATAAAAGTCAAAGATGTGACAAGAGTCAAGGATCCAAGTGTTACATTTGCATGTTTCAGCCCTTCCTAGTTGGTATTTCTTTCTGTGAACTTTATTCACAGTGTCTTCTGGTACAAAACAATCATAGGAAAAATGTTTTTTACATCAAAAAGGAGCATTACTTCTTTTATGCTAAGAACCCTTCTAAAATGTTTTGCTTAAGAGTAGTTTTAATGTTTATAAACTAAAGCACTTACACACAGAAATATGTTGTGAGTTTAAGTTTCGTGTTCTTCAAAGAAAAATGCTTTCCAGTGTTTGTGCTGAGATACTCTAAAAGCTGTTACCTCTGACTAGAATAGAAGGCTCTAAACACATATTGTTAATTAAAATAGGAAAAATTGGCCCTAACTGTTTTTGTAGTAGCAGTGTAACTATACTGAGAATTAGAACAGCAACAAGATTAATGTTTTTTAGGGAAGTACAGAGACAAGGATGGTACTTGGTGTAGAAGCTATTTCAGACTTGAACATCAAGAGTAGAAGATATTTTGTTTCTCTGACTTGTTCCTCCATGCAGTTACAATTAACACATGCAGAAGTAGTTGCATTCCTAAATTTAGTATGATTTTCTGTGACAGGCCATAAGATGAAAGATTATGGAGGATTTTTCTCATTTGGCTGTTGGTTTTGAAATTTTAAACGGATTTGTTAATTATGATTAGCTTTGGCTCAAGAGAACCCAGAAGAGTGAGTGATCCTGCTTGTTGTTCTCTCACTGTCAATCTAGAATTGCCCAAATAATTTTGAGTGCAGCGCTGAGCGTCTCTGTGTTATTAATGCTTTTGTGGGATTTGGGGCTGTTGGCTTCATGCTGATTTGTCTCCTTTGTTGCTGATTTTCAGATGGGACACCCGGGAATGCCACATTATCCTCCCATGGGAATGCACCCTATGGGGCAGAGACCCCCGAATATGCCTCCAGTTCCCCATGGGATGATGCCTCAGATGATGCCCCCCATGGGAGGACCACCAATGGGGCAGGTAAGGCAGTTTTCCAAGGTTTGTTTCTCCTTTCTTTTTTCCTTCCCATAATGATGTCAGGTAGTCCCTGAGGTTGGTAAGTCTCATACAGTAGCTTGCACATGGTAAGGTTAATAATTCAGGGTATTTCATGTCACTGTTCATATGCATATAGCAACTCTTCTCGTTTGTAATTGATGTACCTCATATGGAACTTTACTTGTAAATAGCTAGAGGTACAAATCCATAATTTGCTTCTTCTTAAAGCTTTTTGGTAGTTTTCTTCAGATGTTGAAGAAGTAAGACTGTGTTGCTAACACACAGAAATATAACGTAGTTGTTCTTTTCAGAGGTCGTAATGGTAGAGAACTTCATGTTTCTTTAATTCTTGGCTGACTCTTACATCTACACAGTTGAAAATTATAGGGAGATGCAAGGGAGGAAATAATTATGATTTGAATTTTTGCAGAATTCCTTCTTGAACCCTAGAAAGTGGTTTCTGGTTCTGTGTATATACAGCTCTTGAGAGTGTCATGACTGACAAATAAACTTGACTGTTCAGATTGACAGGTGGGAACCTGGGTTGACAGGTGGAGTAGCCAGAATCATATCTGTGCTTTTTGCACATTTAAAGCTTTTATTTTCAATAATCAAATTTCCATTCCTGTGTGATTTCTGATTAAATTCTGAACTTCTAAAAGAAGCAATTCTCTTTCTGGATATAATAAATGTTGTAGCGATACTGCTTGTGATGATGGTTTGCATAAGTAGAAACTGAGTGTCATCAACTAGACCAGAGGGCAAGATTAGAGCAGACAGAGGATGGCAAGAAAGATTAACCCTCTGAGAAAAAGCCCACAAGGTCCTGCTGGCAGCTCCCGTCTTCCTTTGCAGCACCTTGGATACAGCGTCCGAGGTGTTTGTTGGTTTTTTTAGTGGTGTATAAAGGCTTGATAGGAATCTTCAGCTTCACTTCAGTGAAGCGTAACTCCTGCATAACTATGCCTTCGAGACTGCAAGCATCAATATGTGAGCAAAAGGTAGCTTAGCTGAGTAGCAGTTCTGTGGTTTTTTTGGTCTCATTGGACCACCCAACAAACTCGGAGACAAGTCTAGACTCTAGACTCAAGCTTTTCAGTTCTGTAGTGTGCTATGTCCCCACTGCCGAGTTTACACTGTTACGTGGTTTAATATTGTATGTCTATATTAAGGGTTTTTTTAAGACCTTTAAAAAAAAAAGAGTTCAGAATATTTTAAAGCTTTGATGTTTAATAGCTCTCTTCATCTCAAAAGTTGTTTGCAGAAATTGGTTCTTTTGGTGTCTTTGTAAAGTGTTTCTTCCTATTTGTGGAAAGATGAAAGAGAGACAGGTTGGAAGTTGTCAAAAAATGTGAGCAGAACTAATCTCACATTCTGAATTTACCTTCATTTAGTTTGTTCTGTGTCGCCTCAGAATTTTGCAGAACTCTTTCTCCACCTTTATTGTTCCTGCTTTCATGTAGGGTTTCAGTAATAGCTTATTAATAGATCACATGTCATTTGCTGCTTGCTTTTGTAGTTTAAATGATCGTCTTTATTGATGTTTCCTATCAGACTTTGGATTACTGTGGACATGTTATTACTAATGTCCATTTTGTAGGAGTGTAATGAAGGGAATGAGAATTCCACAAACCTATCTTACTTCTTGTTGCCAAGTGCTTAAAAGGTTTTTTGGGGTTAAAAATGAGTATCACGTAATTGCTTTTAAATAAAAAAAAAAAAAAAAGAATCCTCCTGTTTTATGTTGAAAATTTCCTAAAATTTCTCTGATATACTATTTAATGACAGATGCCTGGAATGATGCAGTCAGTAATGCCTGGAATGATGATGTCTCACATGTCTCAAGCTGCTATGCAGCCTACGGTTCCGGTGAGTTTCACATAACCATTCTGGTTTTCACAATGTCTTTCTGTCAGTCGCTATCATTACTTCAGTATGGTTGTGCCTTTGTTTTCCTCAATTGGATTATTCCAAAAGTGTTGCTAATTGAAATGAAATTTTATCTAGCTCTTGAATTGTTGTCGAAATAAGATTTCTGCAAGAGGTAGAGCTAGTGCTGCTTGGTGTCCTGTGGCTTTCCATCAGTCTTTAAACTCCCCTCTGTAGCTGCTTCTGCTTTCTGCTTCTTTTTTCTGGCTGGATTCTGCTCCCCATAATGATCCCCACACCCCAGCCTCCTCCCTCGGCCCTTACCACTGGGAACTGGCTGATCTTTCATAAAAGTTTCTGAAAGTCAGTGCGTTTGAGATCTTGAGTGAAGTTTGCTGAAATCGGTAAAGGTATGAAGACGTTATTTGGTTGGAAATGGAAAGGGATAAAAGGTCTTTAATTAATCTACTAAATATGCTGTGTGTAACCAGATGTGTTAAGTGCTCCATGCACCATCTGTATTAATGAGCGAAAAATCACAAAGATACAAAGTTTCTGCAAAATTACAAGAGAAGGGACTGTTAGGAAGAGGACGTAATGTCGTCCTGATATGTGCTACATGACAGAAAATTGACACCAGAGAAGGGAGGTTCATTATCTTAACAGTGGAGGAAAAAACCTTAAGTTTAGTGCTTGGGCTTTATCAGACTCTAGAGAATCTGCCTGTTAGTTATGAGTTTGTTTCTCGCTGCTGTTTAATGAGATGGGAGTGAATGTTCCAGCCTTAGTGTAATTAAAGTAAAAGTCAGTAACTCCTCAGGCAAAGCCTTGGGCACCAACCACACTTCGTTAGTTCTTGTGCTCCTGCAGCTACTTCCTAATGCACGGAATATTTTAGAAGCTACCGAGTAGGGAGGATATTAGTGATTTTTCCTCCATTTCCCATACAGAAGTTATCAATTACTGACAAGTGACGCTCATGGAAAATTCTGAAAGAATTTCAGACCTTCAGAAGAAAATCTTAAAAATGCTGTGGCCAAAAGAGACTTAAAAGGAGAGGGATCAATGCTAAAATTTAGAGTTTTACTGTATAGTTTTGCATATTTTGGCAAGAAGGCGGATATTTTGGGTTTCTGATCCAGGATTGGGAGTAATTTCTGGTTGAATTCAGTCAGTGGATGTGTGATATTTAGGAGGCAAAGCAGCCTGGCAGAGAACTCCAGCTTTTAATGTAGCCCTTGAACTCTGGGCAGTGACTTCAGGAGCGCAAACCCTCAGGCAGATGGCGGAAAAGTCACTTCTCTGGCCCAGCACCATTCTTAGCCCTCCCTGCTGTCACATGTGGACCACAGCCTGGCAAGTGTTTCAGGAACATAAGAGTCATTTTACCACTTCCTAATGTATAATAATTTGTAGATGAGTTATCTATCTATCTGTCTATCTATCTATCTATCTATCTATCTATATTTTGCAGACTTGATGATTTGCTTGGTAAACTTCATGAGTGCAATTCATAAAAATGATTATTTCAGTCAGATTAGTGCTCTTACTATATACAACAAACTAGAATGGAATTTGGAAAACACGGGCACAAGAAAATAAGCGTTATCAGAAGGGTTGCTTGCCTGAGACACAAATGATACTATGGCCTTGCTTAACCAACTGTATTTATGCTCAGAGACATGTGCACACACAGAGTAGCTGCAATTTTTTAATATACAGAATGCACTTCATGTTTTGCTGATGATTCCCCTGGTTTAGTCCTATCAGACAATTATCAAACAGAACTGATCCAGTGTGATTTATTTTTTAACAAGTTTTGCCTTTTTTGCTTAAGGATTTTTTTTGCTAATAAAGTTTGTAGAAGAGAGCTGAAAGATAAACCCTCACAGAAGATAAACCTGCAAGCTGTATTTTTGCCTACAGAAGAAGAAAGAAATTAGGAAAACTCTATTTGAATTGTGTTAATCTTTTTCCTTAGTGTGAAAGAATTTCAAACAGGGTATCAGTAAGAACTTTGGTTATTTGCAAGCACTCTTATGAGTGCAACACTAATCCATTCAGAGGATTATGCCACATCATTAGAAGCTTAATAAGCTACTCCAGCAAGAATTCAGAATGTCATTCCTTCCAACCTACTCATTTGGGAGACAAAGATGGTACCAGAATGATGGCAAGGGACCCCCAGTGCACTTCATTGTATAAAGAGGAGTTTGATGTTCCTAACCGCTTATTTAAGGAGTAGTAGTAATATAATATAATAATAAGTGGGTGATGGGAAGGTCGGAATCCGTATTTAAGGTAGTAGAGCATTATGTTACCAAACGCGCTTGTTCAGATATGTTCTGTATTTACTGATGATTTAATGACAATTGCGCTCAGTACTTAAATGTCTGTTGATTGTTTCTACAGCCAGGGGTGAACAGTATGGATGCACAAGTAGGTAAGTAGAAACAATTTCTTACCATGTCCAAGTTTTTCAGCAAAATTAGGTAAAGTATACATATAAAAAAATGATACTTTTCTGTAAAAAGTGATTTAGCATTTCAGTAACTGATATCTTCATTGATTCCCAGTTTTTTTTTTTTCAAATATTAATTGGAGTCTTTATATAGAAAAATAAAGCAGCCAAACCATTTTTGAATTATTTTTTGCAATTTTCTTTTTTAGGTGTAACACCTCCTGGAACTCAGGTACGTGGAAACCAAAATTGTAGGAGATTGTAATGCAGTGTGCTGGTGTGCATGCATGGCTCTACAGGTTTCAAAAAGTCCTTGTATTTTTCATCTTATATGGAGCTTTGCTTATTTGACTGTCAGCCTGTAATCAATAGTTAGAGTAGGTGTGTTTTCTGTTACATTTCCACTCATTCCTGAGCACCGAAGTCTATTTGTTTCTAGTTCTTGTAGCACACGGGACAGCAATAGGAGACGTTTCTGTGGTGGTTTTAGGTCTTTTTGCCCTACCTCAGCAGCAAGTGGACTGTATCCTAGATACCTATATTACTCTAAATCTGACTGTTTTCAGATGTAAATGTTTGCAGGCGTTGGGCTGGATCGTCACTCAGAGTAGAGCTGGGGGTTTACTGCACGGAAGAAGAAGGTTGTCTCTATTTCTGTGTTTTTCCTTTTGTTTTTTTCCTTTTTTTCCTCGTTCTGAATCAGTGCCCAGTTTATAAGCAGATGTTAATTTTATTTATGTTCAGGTAACTTGTTGCCTGTTCCATATGAATGAATACTTTGCTTTGCAGTTCTAATGTGTATCCCAGGGTTTGGTAGGTGATGGTTACGTCTTCCTTGCTGTTCCCCAACGCGCCTGCGCTCAGCAGGAGAAGCCAAGTCAAGGTTCTGGGATTGTTCAGCCCCCTGTGATTATTGGAGCCTTTATTAGCATCGTCAGCTTACCGAGGGGTTTGTTACCGAACACTTGAACAATAAAAAAAGAAGAGGCTATAGAGTTACCCGTGATAATTTTGAAAACATCACTGCGGTTTTTGAAGAATATAAAGTACAAACGTGGAAGGGTTATCACCACTTCAGCAGTTTTGCTGCTCATTGGCAATTTAGCATAACTCTCTTCCTGCCACCCCCAGTGCCTTGACATTGTTTGAAATTTGCTTTTATTAGTGTCTCCTTCAACATTTGTGGGAACATAGCAGAATTCAGTAGCTTAATTAGGAGTAAATACTGAGCGTCTTGTGTGGAAGGTGATTTAATGTAGGTTGAAGTTGCAAACAGGGTGGTGCTTGCAGGCCAGACTTAGCGCGTGGGGTGATTTTCGGTGCACTTCCACCTTTCCATCAGAGGGAAGCTGCTGGTGGAACAGACCCGGTGCTGTATATCTCAGTATTGAGGTTTTTGAATCGTGGATCAGTGTAACTTTGTATTGAGGTGGGCAGGTCCTCTGGGAGTAATCTCAAATTTTAGATTTGTCTTTCACGGCACTGTGAATGACCGTGAGTAGCTTTCGGTCACTCAGATTCCCATTAAATGTTGTAAAATATGAAATTACTTCTCTAGAAGATAGTCTAGACATTTACCTTCTTAATTTGTAAGATGATGGAGAAAATAGTTTGGCTAGGTAACTAGGAGGCAGAATCTGTAAAAATAGTCAAGTGGCCTCAAAGATACCCCTTGAACTTTTTGGTTGTTCCTTCAAAATTTGGTGACCTTGTACCCAGCTTAATTATTAAACGTCAGTGAATATCAGCTGTCCTCGCATTTCTATGAGATTTGCATTCTAGGTCATTATATCGTGCAAATCCTCATTTTCGAGAGTTTACGTAAGCAGTAGGAAGGTGCTCCTGAGTTCACACTGAACTCTTGAGGTCAGAATCTTCTTGAAGGAAGTTTTTCTTAGTTTGGAAAACACACCGGGGCTTTCACTTGAAGTTGTTAGGGTGCAATCACTTTCGCTTTCTTTTCTGATGGTAATGGGCTGCCTTGGGTTGCTGAATGGGGCAGTGAGACTCTAAATAGCTCTTGTCACAAAGAAGTAGTTTCTTGAAAACAATGCTGACTTGAAAGTGCTTAGATTTTGCCTTGCTGTCTTTGCTTTGCCACTGAATGTCTTAGTACGTTTAACACACACGTTGAAATGAAAAAGCGATATTAACCAGAATGTCTTTTCAGAGCTCTGTTTTGTTTCGCCCTCAGACAACACATCCTGTGGTTTGTGCAGCCCAGCAAACTGCCACAACCAACAGTTCTGCTACCGAAGACCACTCCAAACAGGTTTATCTGCTTTCCACTTGTGTTTAACTTGATTGTGGCTTTCGGCAGCACCTCCGTTGGCAATTACTCATCCTTAATATCTTTCCTTTTTCCTAGAAATCCACATGGACAGAGCACAAATCACCTGATGGAAGAACGTATTACTATAATACTGAAACGAAGCAGTCGACGTGGGAGAAGCCAGATGATCTCAAAACACCGGCTGAGGTAAACTGAATCCAGATGGAGATGACTGTTCGGTGTGAGTTTGTGTGAGCGTGAGAATTCAGTGGCTCAGCCACCGTGCAGGAGGATAGCCATGCCAATAGGTTTTTTTTTTCCAATGAGAACAAACTCTTAACATTAAGAAAGTTACAAAAATGCTTATATTTCACACTTTACATTAGTAGAACTCAAGGCTGTAAAATGGACAAAACCATATTCCATATGGGTCCAGATGGGATGCATCCGCGGGTGCTGAGGGAGCTGGCTGAAGTCATTGCTAGACCGCTATCCATCATTTTTGCCAAGTCTTGGGAAACGGGAGAGGTGCCCGAGGATTGGAGGAAAGCAAATGTCACTCCAGTCTTTAAAAAGGGCAAGAAGGAGGACCCGGGTAATTATAGACCGGTCAGCCTCACCTCTGTCCCTGGGAAAGTAATGGAACAGCTTATCCTTGGTGCCATCTCAAGGCACATCAGGGATAAGAGGGTCATTAGGGGCAGTCAGCATGGCTTTACCAAGGGTAAGTCATGCTTGACCAACCTCATAGCCTTTTATGAGAATGTAACAAGGTGGATGGATGATGGCAGAGCGGTGGATGTGGTCTACCTTGACTTCAGTAAAGCCTTTGACACAGTCCCTCACAGCATCCTCACAGCTAAATTGAGGAGGTGTGGTCTCGACAATAGAGTAGTGAGGTGGGTTGCAAACTGGCTTAAAGAGAGAAGCCAGAGAGTGGTGGTCAATGGTGCGGAGTCCAGTTGGAGGCCAGTATCTAGTGGAGTGCCTCAGGGGTCAGTACTGGGGCCAATATTATTCAATATATTCATTAATGATTTAGACGAGGGAATTGAGTGTACTATCAGCAAGTTTGCTGATGACACTAAGCTGGGAGGAGTGGCTGACACGCCAGAAGGCTGTGCCACCATCCAGCGGGACCTGGACAGGCTGGAGAGTTGGGCGGGGGATAATCTGATGGAATTTAACAAGGGAAAGTGTAGAGTCCTGCATCTGGGCAGGAACAATCCCAAGTTCCAGTATAGGTTGGGGCATGACCTATTAGAGAGCAGTGTAGGGGAAAGGGACCTGGGGATCCTGGTGGACAACAGGATGATCATGAGCCAGCACTGTGCCCTTGTGGCCAGGAAGGCTAATGGCATCCTTGGGTGTATTACAAGGGGGGTGGTCAGTAGATCGAGAGAGGTCCTCCTTCCCCTCTACTCCGCCCTGGTGAGACCCCATCTAGAATATTGTGTTCAGTTCTGGGCCCCTCAGTTCAAGAAGGACAGGGAACTGCTGGAGAGGGTCCAGCGTAGGGCAACAAAGATGATTAAGGGAGTGGAGCATCTCCCTTATGAAGAAAGGCTGAGGGAGCTGGGGCTCTTTAGTTTGGAGAAGAGGAGACTGAGGGGTGACCTTATTAATGTTTATAAATATATAAAGGGTGAGTGCCATGAGGATGGAGTCAGGCTCTTCTCAGTGGCAAACAATGATAGGACAAGGGGCAATGGGATCAAGCTGGAACACAAGAGGTTCCACTTAAATTTGAGAAAGAACTTCTTCTCAGTGAGGGTAACAGAGCACTGGAACAGGCTACCCAGGGAGGTTGTGGAGTCTCCTTCCCTGGAGACATTCAAAGCCCGCCTGGACACATTCCTGTGCGACCTCACCTAGGCGTTCCTGCTCCAGCAGGGGGATTGGACTAGATGATCTTTTGAGGTCCCTTCCAATCCCAAACATACTGTGATACTGTGATACTGTGATATTCCTCAAGTTTTAGATACATTTTCTGTGTTAAAATGATGGCGTTCTTCAATATTTAGATAAGTAATGTGTTTACTTATCGGTAGGGAGGATTTTCCTTGGAAAGTATATGCCTTATATTCATTGATCCTTAAGTTATTCCTTGGTATAGTGTTCGTGGCTCACTTCAAGCTATCCTTTCCATTTCAAAACACCATCGTAAGTTGGATTTTCTGTGTTGTTTTTTTTTCTGTCCATTAGCAATTGTTGTCTAAGTGTCCCTGGAAAGAGTATAAATCCGATTCTGGAAAGCCCTACTATTATAATTCCCAAACAAAGGAATCGCGCTGGGCAAAACCCAAAGAGCTGGAGGATCTCGAAGGTAACATTGAGAAAAATGAGCAGGGAGGGTGGGAGCGAGTTGTAAGCTGTGCTTATGCGTGACTCTGCGCAAAAATGTTCCATCGTACCTTTAGTTCCTCCTGTGGCAGTGACATCCGGTCCCGCTCGTGTCCCCAAACAGGGACTGAATTGGGGTGTAACGGGCTGGCTTCATTTTAGGGCTGTTGCAGGATTTGACTCTTCAGTGACTCTTCTTTGGAAACCTGCAGGAACTTAGTAGCAGTTTGAAAAGGCTTCAGGTTGATGGAGGAAAATGAGAGGCAGAGGGGCAACTGGAATTCATGCACACTTCTGATTTTTGACAAAAATTATTTTGATCAACTATAATGTGGCAAAAATATGAGTAATTTTCTTAATGCCCTTCTGTTTGATAAAGGCAGTGTCTCCTTTTGTACAGTCGTCATATGATGCTGTGCTCCTGTTCACTTTTAGCACATTTTTGATTGGTATTGTAATAAGGGAAATAAGATCTTGATGAAAAATCTACAGAATCAGCTGTGGTGAGAAATGAGTCTTTAAAAAAGTACTATGAAGAGTGAGCTTCAGTGACAGAATGAGGAAGGAAAGACCTGTTTCAGTAAACCTGACTTTATCTGTTCTTCAAACTAGTTTTTTTTAAAGTTGAAATAATTCATTTAAACCAATAAGTCATTTTTACATACCCTAGTCTTTATTTAATGGGATTTCTAAATGTTGTTTTAGTCTGAATTGGTGTCGGTCTTTCAAGGGCACAAATATTAAAATTATTGATAGTAACACAAACTTTTAAAGCTGCGCTTTTATTAAATCATGTTAACGGTAACTGTTCACCATGCATGTATAAACTATTTTGAAGCTCTGTTTTGATTGTTTTTCCTCTTTCTCCTCCAGCAATGATTAAAGCTGAAGAGAACAGGTATGTTTTTAATGATATGCTAATGCTTTTTACATTTGCCTGCCTGTTATTTCTTAAAAATGGAATCGAGTCCTTGAATCTGAACACATTCTCCTTGCACCTTTTCATTCCAAATAGTGCCTTAATATATAGAAACTCGATATATTCTAGATTTCTTTTTAACCAAAGTGACTGATCGATGTAGATACGGTTTCAGTGAAGTATTTCCTTTCTCTGGGCTGAGATTGGTTTGTGTTCTGAGATACAATCTCTGTAACTAGTCCTAAACCTCTCATTTCGTACTTTATTAACTTATTCAAACGACACATTTCCCTAAACCATTAAGTTGTCCTGTGCTCATGTGTGACTTTTCCTGTTGTTTTCTATACCTACAGCATAAAGCCCGAAGAATCGACTCCAGCAACATCTGCTCCAGCTGCCGCGGCAGAAGCAGCGAACGCAGCCAGCACAGCCACGGCTGCTGCCGAAACCGCCGCGGCCGGCGCTGCCACCACCACTGCAGCAACAGCAGCGCCTGAAGCAGAATCTGCTGCGGCTGCTTCTGGGACAGAAACCGAGGCAACGGGCACGGCCGCGGCCGAGGAGCCGGGCCAGGCAGCGTCTGCCCCCACCGCGCAGGAGCAGAGCGGAGAAGCTGCCGCCGGTGCGGCCGATGACTCCTCCAAGCAGGAGGCTTCAGCAGAGTGAGTGAATTTACACAGCCTGGGGCTTTGCTGCAGTTCTGTGTCATATTTCTTCTAGAATCTGCTTTAACTTCAGTTATAGGTGGCCAGACTGCTTTGACAGCCATTTCTTCGATGAAACGTGAGCGTGAATCAGTGGCAGCCGAGGAGAATGAGTAAGAAAGGGAGGAAGGAGCGTTAAATCGTTAAATCTATTTTTAGAAAAATTAACATCCCTCCACCAAAATTCTTAAACCAAGCACTTCATAAATTTTCGCTGGCTGTAAGAGTTTCCTGGGGTAACATGATGTGCTTACCCTGCACGTTTCCTCTTCCACAGAGCTGTGCAATTCGCTATCGTTAGAAGAAAATGCAATGCTAAAAGGATCTTTATCTGTTCCACCAGAAATGAGTTCCTTGGGTTTTTTTTAAGAATGGAGAATTGATTATGTGGAGAATTATAGCTTATGATTTTTATCATTCAAACAAAGACGCAGTGGGGATTATAACCATCAGGAGATAATTAAGGGCAAGAGGCATATTTTTAGGCACTCCCCTTTATATTTTTCTGTCATATATATAAATATTCCCGCTAACTTCAGCATTACATGTTTATGGATAATTTCTAGATAACTTGAGCAGGTAGCCAATTGCATAAGTGATACTTTTCCAAAATCCTTTGCTTTTTTTGATCAGTTGTATGGTGTCTGTAAGGAAGAGTCTTGTACGAACTGTGGTGTTTATCATGTGTAGCATTATTATTTTGAATTGCTATTTAAACTCCTCGTTCTATCTGACTGGTGGTTTAGGACTCTCCAGCGGCCTAACTTAGAGAAAAAAGCTGAAATAATGAAATTATTGATTTTTGTATATAGTGCTGCTTCGAAGAAAGAGGACGATGATGCTCAACCAGTTAAAAAAACCTACACGTGGAACACAAAGGAAGAAGCAAAGCAAGCGTTTAAAGAGCTCTTAAAAGAAAAGGTATTTCAGCCAACTGTTCTTCATGCTCTATGGAACTTCAAAAACTGCATTTGCCAGAAATTGCTGGCCTGTTTTTTGTGAAGAATTTCTAGTGTTAAGGAAAAGGGCTTCTGTACTAGACAAGAAATGAGGGAAGAGAATACTACAGTGAAAACAGTGCATGGTTTAAACTCCTTTCTAACTCTTCGGGTGATTGCGGAGGTGTTGAGTTTTCATCAGGGCTCTCTGTTCAGGCTTTTTTCCCACTATGAAGTAGTAATTCTAAAAGTGTATTTAAGTGTTGTAGAAATGATGGCTGCCAATGTTTTTGTCTGACAGTGAGGTACCTTTCTAATAAAAGATTGTCTGAGCCCTCAGTTTTTTATCTCTGTTTTAAAGGTAGAGATGAAGTGAGAGTAAAATGAGACTGGCTTTGGCTTTCCCTCAGTGTATGAGATGTGTTTGTGTTTTGTCCAGTGGGTCAACATGGTAGACAAACTTCCAGAAGAATTTCTGGTAGAAATGGCAATAATCCCAGCAGTACTTTGTTTCATTTCCCATGTTAACAGTAAATACTTTAAAAATAAAAGTGACAAAGAATGTTGTCTCAACATTCAAAGTAGTGCTTTTTATTTTTTCCTAAGGGCTATTTTTTAAGGAATCTGTCATTGTTTGATGTTGGTTCCATATCTAATTAGTTAATGATTTAATGTCTTCACAGCGAGTACCATCCAATGCTTCGTGGGAGCAAGCTATGAAAATGATCATTAATGATCCCAGATACAGGTACTGCCTGATTCTTTCCTCATTACATTTCTACAGAAATTAGTATTTTAGGTAGTTTGACTTTACTGATGTCACTTTCCATTGTTTTAATAGATATTTGTGCATTTGTGAATGTGTACCATTGTCAGGGAACTGTGTTCCTTTACTACATAAAGAAATGCAAGTCAGTTTTTCATTTGGAAAAGGTGTGGCAGCTGTTGGTTGTATTTTATGCTATTTATATTAATTTCTTGGGAAAAAACACACACTTGCCATGATGGAGCTGAAGACTTTCTAGGTGACTTTTTGTGATGAATGGCAGAAAAGTGGTTGAAATAGATGATCAAATTAGTATTGTCATGTGAAACGTGTAATCGCAGCCTGATCTTCCATTAATCCTGAGGGAGAGACAGCATGATGATCGACCATTTACATTATGTTTCATTTTGTCTCAAAAGTCTGGATTATTCAAATCTCTTGTTATCTTCTGGTTCCTTGGCTTTGTTTTCCTAATTTAGTTCCTTTGTATATAACTGACACTGTTTTCTTTTTCTTTGATATGAAGCGCTTTGGCAAAATTAAGTGAAAAAAAGCAAGCCTTTAATGCTTACAAAGTCCAAACAGAAAAAGAAGAGAAAGAAGAAGCAAGATCAAAGTACAAAGAAGCTAAAGAATCCTTCCAGCGTTTTCTTGAGAACCATGAAAAAATGACATCCACAACAAGATACAAGTAAGAGCCGTCTTCAATGCAGTTCCAGCCAAGTTAATAACCAGATCTTGCTCTTGGTGGACACGCTCAGCCTGGAAAAGCCTGGAACTAAAACTGTAGAAGAACACAAATATCTGTGTTTTCATAGACCAGAGCAAAACAAACTAACAAACCAACCTCAAATGGGTGGGGTGCTGATGAAACGGTTTGCACTTCTAATAAGTAGAAATATAAGATTAACCCAGAGAGGAGTTTTATATTACATCTACCATTAAGAACAAAGTAGTTGTGATAGCTTGTTCATGGAAATTCCTGCCCAAAGGAGGTGTATCTGAAAAGCTGCTTGTTGAAAATTTCCTAGATGTGATTTCACATATTTGCTAGAACAGTGACCTGAACTTGCATTGGCCCTCAGATAAAAATGCTCATGTAATGCGCTGCAGGTGAACTTGCACTTGTATGGAGAGGAATGTATAGTGGCATCAGCTTTGGGTTTTTCACCATTTCCTTTGGTTTATAAGGGTTAGAAGCTGTCACAGAAAAAGTTGCCTGAGAGAGAAGATCAGGGAGATAACATTGAAAAGCATTACTGCTCATAAAGAGTTCCTTTAATGTTATTGTAAGCCAATGGGACCATTTAAGTCGATGTTCACTAATAAATGATTGTAAACTTTTTCTTTGTTCTGTACAGAAAAGCTGAACAAATGTTTGGGGAGATGGAGGTCTGGAATGCAATATCTGAGCGCGATCGTCTTGAAATTTATGAAGATGTCTTGTTTTTTCTCTCTAAGAAAGAAAAGGTAACTTGCTTTCAAACCTCTTTTTTTCACTTGATTTCTGTAAATCAGGGACAGGCAAAATGCAAACAGAAGAGGAGGAACCTGTAGGAAAGGCACGGAGACCCAAATTCAATTGTTGCAGCTGCTGTGACCCATATACTGCTCACAGGTCCAGGTCAGGTTACTCCCTCTCCCAAAGGAGCGAGAGAGAAAAGAACAGAAGGAGATGAGGTTTATTAATGATGAGAAGCTGTAGAGGGGGGACCCTTCAGTTTAGAAAGATGTGATGGAAGGAAGCAAATCAAAAAAGCACTGGTGGAACTCTCCAAAACCCCTAATCTGATCCTGTATGGCAGATGCAGCAGCAGCCCTTCATGAGCTCTTTCCATCCATTGGAGCAGTCAGAGATAACGGTACTGAAATGGTTTATCTGTGGATGCAAGCAATAATAGTGTGTACAAAATTGTAGGTGGGGCCAAACTGTATTGTGTTGCTTTGTTTGCGGATGAAAGGCTAATTCTGTGTTTTCTTGGAGAGCATGTTTGAGGGGCCATGTATTTTTGTCTATACAACTTCACATTTTTTAAAAAATGTGTTTTTTCTTTTCAGGAACAAGCCAAACAGTTACGAAAGCGGAACTGGGAAGCTTTGAAGAACATCCTAGACAACATGGCTAATGTCACTTACTGCACTACCTGGTCAGAGGCTCAGCAGTATCTGATGGACAATCCCACATTTGCAGAAGATGAGGAACTTCAGAGTATGTAGAATATCTGTGTTTCTTTTGGAAGAGGGAATGGATCTATCTTGGGCAGTGAGGACTCCTGACTGGGCACAGCTTGTTTTTGCCCCGTCCACAGCCGCCCATGCAAAGGAGCCCGTATCGTTTGGTTACTGGCAAACAGATGGCAGCATCCTTGCATCTGTTCCGTGTTTTTAAGACATTAATACCTGTGGCAATGCGGGGAGATGCACAAGTGCTCATCCGCAGCGCTTTTCTCATGAAGGTTTCTGTGCTCTATATCGGCAACGATAACTGATCCATGTTGGGGAGGTTGGTTCTTGCTGCCATGCAGGTCTTCATAGATTTTTGTGCTCAGTCACAACTTCCACTCAAGTGGCAACTGTTAGAGTAATAAACTTACTATGGGAAGAAACACCTGATTTTCACTCTTGCTCTCTGTTGCTAGACATGGATAAGGAGGATGCGCTGATCTGCTTTGAGGAACATATCAGGGCGCTGGAGAAAGAGGAGGAAGAAGAAAAACAGAAGAGTTTGCTTAGAGAAAGAAGGAGGCAGCGTAAAAACAGAGAATCTTTTCAGGTTGGTGGAGTGTCTTTTTCTGCCCTAGACGTGTCATGTAATGAGATATTCTGTGTGTTTTCTTTGGGGAGGCTAATGGTGCGTATAATGCGTCCGTTCTCGGCGTTTGTAGCGTTTGTCCGCGGTGCAATGCAGCTGTTGACCAGCAAACTGCAAGAGTAGGGGAAAGTGGGAGGAAATGGATTTGAATGGAAAGGAAATGCAATTGGAACATTGTAAATGGTGGGGGAAAGGAGGAAGAAATGATGATGGAAAAGGTGATTTTTTCAATAACAAAAATGGAATTCCAATTATCAAGAGTATCCATTCCAGCTGATCACCAAGTAAAGGTGTGATGAGCGACTATGAACTTCCATTCCACTTCTGTTTTGTAGCTGTTTTTAGATGAACTGCACGAGCACGGCCAGTTACACTCGATGTCCTCGTGGATGGAGTTGTACCCCACCATCAGCTCCGACATCAGATTCACCAACATGCTTGGCCAGCCTGGTAAGGATCCTGGCTGGGGTTCGGGGCAGGATGGAACAGGGTTATTTGTGTATTTTCTGAATGTCTGAAAAAATGCAGCTCTTTTATTAGAGCTAGCTTTTGACTTATCTAGTTTTTTCATCAGGATCAACAGCACTTGATCTTTTCAAGTTCTATGTTGAAGACTTGAAAGCACGTTACCATGATGAGAAGAAGATAATAAAAGATATCTTAAAGGTGAGAGGGGAAAGCACTCCATTGTGTGCCTGCTTCTTTTCTTGACAAATGTATCTTTGCTATTGGGAGATGGAATTTCACATTGTGTTAATGTCATGTGTGTGAAGAGAGAGTTTCTGGCAGACCTGATGCTCAAAAAGCCATTTCCTTACAGGATAAAGGGTTCGTGGTTGAAGTGAATACTTCTTTTGAAGATTTCGTTACGGTCATCAGTTCAACTAAAAGAGCTACCACTTTAGATGCAGGAAATATCAAGCTGGCTTTCAACAGTGTAAGTATTATTACATAGGTATGTTCAAAAAATTACAGTGTGAAGAACAAGAATCGGCACCTATTTTCACTATGTTGCTATGAATATTAGAGAGACGCGGCGCTTTATAGTTGCTTGTCCTGATAGCAGTTCCCAAAATAAAAGATTGCAGAGCTGTATCTATATTCAAGCCATAAATATTTCAACTTGAGAAATTCTGTGGTAGGAATTAAGTGATGTTCTCTCATTTTTACATAACTTTTCTCATGAGGGGTTTTTTGTGTGTCTCTTTCCGTAGTTCTGGCTTGCGTGATGTATTAACTTCTATTTTAGATTCTGTTTGAGAAACAGCAGTTGCACACCATAAAAATAAGTAACTGGTTAATTTTCCTGTATGCCCAAGTGACTAATAGAAAACCCTAACGGTGAACCATCACTGGGCTTGCCAGACTTTGCATTAAACTGAATTCCTAGTCTTCCGTTTTGATAAATTTCAAATAATTTTCTGACTTTCGTTTGCAGCTGCTAGAAAAGGCAGAAGCTCGTGAAAGAGAGAGGGAAAAGGAGGAAGCTCGCAAGATGAAGCGGAAAGAGTCGGCCTTCAAGAGCATGTTGAAGCAGGCGACTCCTCCCATCGAGCTGGACGCGGTCTGGGAAGATGTACGTACCCTCAGTCACCAGAGCCTTTCCACGTGGAGTTAACGGGCTGCTGCTTGCCAGTGCTTTGACCAGGAGGTCGAGCTTCTCTAAGCTCTTTCTGTTGGTGTAACTTCCACCATAAAAATTGTCCTGTCATTTCTTCGGGAAAATTTGAGATTTGATGTGGATGAGTTCATTCTGTTGATACTTTCGTTTCAATAGCATTAAAAACAACTCTAAACTCAAACAAAGAAAACACCACAGCCCCCAAAAAACCTAATCACACCAAGCCCCCAAACTTAATTTAACTGGAGATCAAGCACTCTGCTTAGTGAAAGGTCTATAACTTTGTTCTGGTAAGACAGACTTGGAGAGGCAAGGTTCTTAAAGGTTTTTTTTTTATAAAAATGCAGGATTTCACAAGCTTGCGTGGCTTAAAGGGCAGATGTAGGAAAATCCGGTTGGTTCTGCTGCCTCCATCGATTACAGTTTGGCTGAAGCCCACTTTGGTTGTGAAGTGGTCAAAAAAACCCCACCATGTTTAGCCTTGTAAGAGTACAATGGCTTTTCCAACTGGTGCAATCACGTCTCTTTTGTATTATTTTTATTTCTGAATGGCCGTATTTCATATTGGCATTTGGTTGCCATTTTTTTTTTACAGATCAGAGATAGATTTGTGAAGGAACCAGCATTTGAAGACATCACACTGGAGTCGGAAAGAAAAAGAATATTTAAAGATTTCATGCATGTGTTGGAGGTAATTATTACTTCATTTTTTCCTGATTAAAGAATATACAGAAAAGTTCTTAGTTGTTGGGCTCTGCAATAGAGTGGGAAGGGAGACGGGTTGACCAGAAGTCTGAGTCCAGTCCCAGCAGACATGGTGCGTTATGTGAAAGTAATGGACATTAAAACCTGGCCTTGAAAATAAGGGACTGAAGAAAATGTTATGGTTATTTGGTATTATTAGAAACATAGCTTTTCCTTTGATCTGCTTCCCTAAAAGAATTGTTGGAAGTGAATTTAGTATCAAAAGTTCCTGGTTAACTTTAGAAAAATGGTTTCTTGCTGTGATTTTGTACAAAAAGTGATGAAACTTGTGCAGTATTTTGTTCACTACAAATCCGGAACTTCAAGAAGGTGCCACGCTCTGCAGGTGAACTTTCCCCCCACTGAAGCCAATTTTAGTGTGATGTAGTTTAGTATTCTGAAGTTGTGGACGGGCCGCAGTAAGAGTTAGCTGCAGAAGCTGAGACAAGTCCTTCTTGTGGAGCAAGGTGCTGGTTTGCCTAGATAATGTGAGATTTGATTTTTGCAACACACGCTCTTTGGGGTTTTTGTTTCATTTTCTGAAGTTTGTAACTTCAGAACTTCAGACTTGGCTGGGAAGGTACACAGCACATTCTGGGCCATCCCGAGCAGGGGCTTTAATTGGAAGTATTGAAACAGGGATCCAGGTAACAGAAACTTTGTGCGTGCACACCTAACATCATTTCCTCCTTATTACAACCAGAACATGGCAATACTGGTAGCTGTTTATGGCTTTTAACACAATAAATACTTGATTCTATGTTTTTAACCAGTGCTAGCCATAGATGCCTTGTGGATGTTGAGAAACATCATTACTGTTTCTTGCCATGTCCCACAGACCGATTATAACATCTGCCTTCTCTTGTACTCCAGCACGAGTGTCAGCATCACCATTCGAAGAACAAGAAACATTCTAAGAAGTCTAAAAAACACCACAGGAAGCGTTCCCGGTCTCGTTCGGTAAGGTGTCCCGTGTCCTCAAACCTGCCCGTCACCCCGCGCCGTGCTGTCGTCTCGCTGAGCACGTCCTTTGTGTCCCCAGGGCTCAGAGTCCGAGGACGATGACAGCCATTCGAAGAAGAAACGGCAGCGCTCAGAATCCAGATCGGTTTCCGAACGTTCTTCCAGCGCAGAATCTGGTAGGAGATCGGTTTGGTTTTGAATCAGCGTTTCTGTTTCATTGCCGGGTGTTGATAATCGTATTGATGTGCTTTTGTTTCACCATGTGCTTGCAGAGAGAAGCTACAAGAAGTCAAAAAAACACAAGAAAAAGAGCAAGAAGAGAAGACATAAGTCGGTGAGTGCAGTTGACTTTGGGGTCAGCTAACGGACCTGCTTTCTTTGATCCTTTTTGGGGATCGCTCACCATCCAGCTGCCTTTGTCACAGCGACTGCGTGAAACCAGCCCGCAGCAGAATAACTTTGTTCTATATACCTTCATATTGAACTGTTTAAGACTGATAAATTTGGGGGTTTTAACCACAACCACGCAAGCAGATGTGAAGGGCTGTACCAGTAGCCTGGTTTTTGTTGTTGGCATTCACTTTGGAGAGCTGGGAAGGATCCCAGCCGCCTCTTCTTTTGCCTTACGCTGAGCATCGTCCCTTCTGTCCGGGTTGCGTTAGGAGCTCTGATATCGAACGTACCGGAGCATCCAAAGGACCAAAAGAGCAAGAAGAAGCTTCGCTCCATGTCAGCGGAGGCAAAGAGTAGTTTTTGTCCTGGGTAAAGAAGGAAACTTGGGTTTCTGAACTTGTGTTGGCTGCAGAACTCTTCAAAACCAATGTATGTTCAAAACCCATGTCAGTTGGTCAGCCAATGTCTCTGTCAACTCTTTAAAACCAATGTCAGTTGTGCCCTTCAGTGCACAGTGTTCACCAAGAGGGGAATATTAATTGTTAAACAGGCTCACATAAGCTTAGCAACACCAGGATGAAATGTGGAATAAAAACACAGTCGTGCCACCCAATCCATCCCATGGTGGGTGACAGTTCAAGACAAACCCAGCAGCTTTAGAGCGATGAGTAACGGGAAAATATTCTCTAAGTTAATATCTAATGTATTTAATATTAATCTTTAATACTTCCCCCATTATTTACACAGGATTCACCAGAATCTGATATCGAACGAGAAAAAGACAAAAAGGACAGGGAGAGTGAAAAGGATAGAGCCAGACAGAGATCCGAATCAAAACATAAATCTCCTACTAAAAAGAGACCTGGAAAAGATTCTGTAAGTGTTCGTGTTCCCTTCTATCTGATGTGTTGGACTTCATGTACCAGGGGAATGCTGTAGTGTAGTGTTCAGGCTTTACAGGTTGACTTTAAGGTGCTAAAGCTTAATTTATATTTTATTTATAGATAAAAAGGACCAAATGTTGAAGCAGAGCTTAATCATGCAGGTCCTATTGCTTCATTTAGTGTCTTTTTTTAATGGATGTGTGCAATTAGTTTGATTAAGCGCTGTTTATTGTTGCTTGTTGATGTAGGGTGCGAATGAGGCACATTATTTCCTACACAGTACCAAAGCTTGGTCCGTACTGTGACTGAGTTTTTGTGACTAAACTGCTCTTCCTTTTTGCATCCGATGGGCCAGACTGATCTGGACAGAGATGGGTGCGGGTGGTTCAACAGTTGAGGGCACCTGCCGGCCAGGATTTTAGTCGGGGCAGCACAGGGCTGGTGCTGGAGGGAAATTGTGGAGCAGAGTTCTGCAATTGTGGCATTTCTGGCGGTGGGAGCGGGGCTGCTGTCCTTGCTGCCTGGGCAGGTGCAGAACAGCGTCCGCAAGGATGCGGACGAGTGTTTGAATGGAAAAGATCAGCTTGGTTCAGCATCTTTGGGGGTCTCTTCAGGGGGAATTACACACCTGGCTCTGGTAATTCACATGGTGCTGTCCCCATACCCCCACCCGCCGGGGGGAGACGGGAGGGCGCGTGTCCCCTTTTGAACAACCCAATTCTGAGGCCAAACGTGGCATCTTCTATCGAGAAGGTGAACTCGGGCGCAATTGAGCAGCTGCAGGAGCTCGGCTGGGCTGGCAGCCCCCCTGCCCTCCCACCCTCAGCCTGGGCCCTGCGCTGTCTGTCTGGGCGCTGTCTGTCTGTCCGCGCTGAGGGCCGTGCCGCCAGGAGCCCCCACGGCCCGGCAAACCCCACTAACCGTGCATCTCTCGGCAGGGGAACTGGGACACGTCCGGCAGCGAGCTGAGCGAAGGGGAGCTGGAAAAGCAGAGGAGGACGCTTTTGGAACAACTGGATGAAGATCAATGAGAACATTATTTATACCAAATATGTTTACATTGTGGCATAATAAAAGAAACCAATGTCTAATTCAGGACGTGGGTTCTGATATCCTGAGTTCCATTGTTGAAATGACAGTGGGGTTTTTAATTTGACCAGATAAATACATTCAAGTACCGTTGTTAGGGGCCTGGCAACACAGCTGGAGCGTGGAGCGGGGTCTGTCCCGGCCCCACGGTCCCTGCAGCCCCACAGGGGTTGGACCTTTCTAGCAAAGCCTCACACACGGCCCTTCCTAGAAAGGTAGGAACTGCTTTTCCTGGCTGATGTAAGCAGATACAATTTCATTTGTAGAAAGAGATTCTTAATATAGTTTCTTGTGGTTTAATTTCTTCTATGGATTTTATTTTGGAGAGGGGAGGGCAATGGAAGGGGAGCAGCGAAGCCATTTCTCGATCTGAATTGCGAAAACAAGTCAGCTATTGGAGTTGCTCTTTGTGAAGCGAGTCACTGGCCAAACCCACGTTGAGCTTTTGTACAAAGACCTGATTCCCGGCTGAGATGGTGTCCGAACACCGGCTCGGGGACACGGTCACTTGCGATTCCCTGCGGTAGGTGGGATGTGAGCAGCCCCTCGCTGCCCGGCCCAGCTGCCCGCTGTTCCCGACCCCAGCAGCCCCAGCTGGTACTGCAGTGCTTATCTCCCCGCTAAGAAAACTTTAAACCCATGTTGTAAATGGATTTCCATGTGTTGCCTTAAGAACCTGCTGAAGAATGTGCGGTGGCGCTGCGGCCCCGTCCGGGTGCGGGCGAAGCTGTGGCCCCGGCTGCTCCTCGGCGGGGTCTCTGGCCGGTGGGTTTGGGATGTTCTGAAACCGCTCTGACTGCTGGGAATATTTTTGTACATTTTTATCAATTATTAAACCTTGTCTTCTAGCGTCTACTAGTATTTATTTCTCCTTTTAAATGGCTCTGGTGAATAATGACTAACTTGTCACTGTTGGATTTAACCAACACGAATGATTCGAAGATGATCTTTAGAGTTCAGCGCCCATTCTATGGCTTTTTTTTCGCCATACATGGCAGCTGTTTCTAGTGCGTAAATGCCCCAAAAGGATCATTTTCTGGCTGGGGTGGTTGTGTGATTCAGACTCATTTTTCAGGCCACTATTTGAGATTGAGATGGGTCATTTGTGATACAAACTGCTGGACCCCGGGAGGTTTTTCACCGAGCCGATGCGCACCGTTCCTCCCAATGGCTTCTGCGGGGAGGAGCTGCCCATCCCTCTGGGGAAAAAACACCCCAGTTTGGTCAAACGGGACCTGTAGGAATGAATTCTCTGTATCCTGTGGCTTGTTGTCTCAGGATTGGGGAAGGTGCTGGCTGCTTCGGCAGTGGTTTCATTGCTCTCTGCTCTCCTGGGTGCAGCAGGACGGGAGCTGCTCCCAGGAGTAGTTACAATCAGCTGGACATTTAAACACATCCTTTACTAACCTTGCAAGCTCCCTTTCCTGCATTTATATTTAAAAATGGCAACGTGTAACCCGCGTGGCAAGTGGCAAACAGACCACAGCGAAAAGGGGGGTTCCCCAGGTCCTGGGGCGGGTTTGGCAGCCACACCTGGGATGGGACAATAACAACAAAACTTACCTACAATGTTTTGTTATTGCCTTGCATCAGCTCGCATCAGAAATAAAACCCTGTTTCTAAGGAACTAGTACTTTTAAAAGCTCTGCATTTATTTTGCCATTAAGAATAAAAAGGAACTACGTGCAAATTATTCTAAGGGGACTCTGTCTTATTTAGCGCTTGCAAAACGAAATGCAGCTTTCAAAGCAGCATGGTGAGGTATCATCATCTTTAAGGGAAATGAGCTGAAGCCCTTGTACTGTTATTTTCATGTATTTATGGCACCCAGACCCGCAGCCGCGTTCTCCGCTGCAACCTCCGGCTCTTCACCCCTCAAATAGACCATTTGTGGGGAAAAAAACCCCATAAAAGTGGCCAACAAACCCCCTCGGGATTACAGTGTAGTAGTGTAAATAGTTTATTTGATCTTATGGCAGGAACAGACCAGGAAAGTAACATGAACTGCTTTTATAAAACACTCCTAATATTGCTAAGAAGCAGGTCTATTACTAGAAAAATATTAAAGAGAACATGCCAGCATTATATTCTACTCGTAGGGTAATTTGTCTCTTCGATTCAAAAAATACCTTTTTGAGCTTCAGAATGTGAGAGCCGGTGCTTTTAACCTCTTGTTTGTTAAATTAATTGTCAGATTCTCTTAGATTAGAAGGCTCTTGGGTCACGGGTGTGAGGAAGGAGGCGCTTGGGCATGTTCTCTTTAGCAGGTCAAGTACACAGTGCTGTAAATGCAAGGAGGTGGCAGTTTTTAAAGTAAACGGCCTGTAAATGGGTAAGCAGAGGTCAACGTGGTAACTCTGAGCCCCAAACTGTCCATTTAGTTAAATATAAAAACAAAAACTATAAGTTAAAATAACATTCAGATTGTATAGCACAGGCTGATGCATTTTTTTTTTTTTAAACAATATTTACAATATTACCCGGAGGCCAAAGTGGGAGGAAAAGAGAAGTGTAAAAACCATAAAAAACTGCACCAATTTTGTAGCAAAATATCTGTACATTTAAAAACAGATTATCATATAACTACACATTATCCGAGGGGAAAAAAACCAAAACGGGACCTTCACCAGTGGTTCACAGAAGCACAACATAAAAGAAACAAAGAAATTCAGTGGTTAAATACTATACAATAAATTTTACAATTAACATATGGATGCAACGAGACCGGGAAAGGGGAGCTGGAAGCAAAATGTGTCTTGGAGAGCAGGAATTTCCCTGCAGCCCAGTTCTTCGCTGCCGAGAAGACCCCGGCCCCCTGCCCCCGGCCCCAGCGCCGCTCTGGGCCATCGCGGCCCCTTCCAGACTTCAGAATGGCAAAACGTCACCTGTCACCTACCGGGATTTGAGCCTCGCGGGGACTTGGGACCGGATTGTCCGAGGGAGCGGCGCTGGGTGTGAATCCCACCGAGCAGGGCACAGGGCGCTTCTCGGCGCGAGGAACTGAACGGCCGCGGTCCTGGGGGTCCTAATACTGATTACTGAGATGTTAATACCTTAGTGCTAATTAATAAATATGCTGTTATCCAGAAGCTGCCTCTGGCTGCAGAGCACGTGGCTCTGCCCCCTCCTCGATCTGCGCATCGGCCTTGGTGCCCCAGCCCCACATCGCACAAACATCCGACCTCCTGGTGACGATGCCGAACATCCCGTTGTCACTGGCGGATGTGGAGCCACATCCCTGCGGTGACACCGAACATCCCGTTGTCACCAATGGACATGGAGCCACATCCCTGCAGTGACGCTGAACATCTCATTGTCACCAATGGACGTGGAGCCACATCCCTGCGGTGACACCGAACATCCCGTTGTCACTGGCGGATGTGGAGCCACATCCCTGCGGTGACGTCGAACATCCCATTGTCACCAATGGACCTGGAGCCACATCCCTGCAGTGACGCCGAACATCTCGTTGTCACCAATGGACATGGAGCCACATCCCTGCGGTGACACCGAACATCTCGTTGTCACCAATGGACATGGAGACACATCCCTGCGGTGACACCGAACATCTCGTTGTTACCAATGGACGTGGTGCCACATCCCTGCGGTGACACCGAACATCCCGTTGTCACTGGCGGATGTGGAGCCACATCCCTGCGGTGACGCCGAACATCCCGTTGTCACTGGCGGATGTGGAGCCACATCCCTGCGGTGACACCGAACATCTCGTTGTCACCAATGGACATGGAGCCACATCCCTGCGGTGACGCCGAACATCTCATTGTCACCAATGGACATGGAGCCACATCCCTGCAGTGACGCCGAACATCCCGTTGTCACCAATGGATGTGGAGCCACATCCCTGTGGTGATGCTGCCAAACATCCCATTGTCACCAATGGACATGGAGCCACATCCCTGCAGTGATGCCGAACATCTCGTTGTCACCGGTGGACGTGGAGCCACATCCCTGTGGTGACACAGAGTCTGTGTGCGCGGTGGGAAAAGGGACAGGGCCCTTCTGGGAAACATATAGAAAGCCCTTAAATGTCTTCCTTTTTGTAAGAACAAACCCAAACCCAACAGAAGGTGTTGGTAAGTGCAGCTGAGGCGAGGGAGTGCGTGGAAGAGCCGAGCGTCACCGGGTCACAACCACTCGGGATGCGGGTCAAGGTCCACGGGAGACCAGTCACTAAACTTCCATATCATCAAACCAAACTAAACACCCCCAAAAAAACAACATGTATTTTACATTTTGGTTAAAAATACTGAATAATGTATTGGTGTAAAAAGATACCCAATCAAACCAAGTCCTATTGCTTTGATTAATTTGAGCAGGTACTTCAATTTCAGGCACTTGTTAGCTACGGTTGAGTGGAGAGCCCCTCGCTGGCGTTCCTATGCGGGTTTTCGGTCTCGGAGCCCTTTGGAAGGTCAGTGTCGCCGATCCCGAGGCTGGCAATGGGCTGGCGGGGCCGAGGGCCGGCTCCGGCCCGCCGGGCTCACATGGCGATCTCGGCGCCGTTGGCGGAGCGCAGGTTCTGATCGTCGAAGCGGCGCCGCACGCTCCGTCTCAGCGCGTCGGCCCGGCGGTACGGCTGGTTTCGAAGATCTGCGGGGAGAGCGGCGGCGGTCAGAGCGCGGCCGGGCCCGCGCACACACGCACACACACGCACACGCAGACGAGACAAGGCAAAGTCCTGCTGGAAGCCAATCAAAGCAGCTTGTGTAGGCACAGGAGAAGGGACTTTCACCCCACCAGAGCAGAAGGCAGCGGATACGGACGAGCCCTTTCACTACGCCCCCAAGCAGCGGGTAATACTGGTGGAGGCGATGCCGGTGGGTTAGTGAGGAGGTCTCCGGGACGCTGGTGTTGATGGAGCTCAGCGGGGAAGGCGACACCGGCTGAAATCAGCCTGCCCGACATGTGCCCTGCTCCTTCCCCAAACACCAGGTGTTTTCTAAAGCGGGATGAAGCTCCCTGGGGATGCCTGGCCCAGGTGCGGGTGTTTAGCAGCTCGAGGGTGGGTCTCTGCTCCCTATTTATCCATTTGCTTAAAAGAAGGTGCCCTGAGGTGCTTTGCAAGCTCCAGCTGCCGTCCTGCCTGGCAGTGGAGGGGCTAATGTGTTTCATCCTCATCCTCATCCTCATCCTCATCCTCATCCTCATCCTCATCCTCATCCTCATCCTCATCCCCATCCCCATCCTCATCCCCATCCCCATCCCCATCCCCATCCTCATCCCCATCCTCATCCCCATCATCCCCATCCCCATCCTCATCCCCATCCTCATCCCCATCCTCATCCCCATCCCCATCCCCATCCTCATCCCCATCCTCATCCCCATCCTCATCCTTATCCTCATCCTTATCCTCATCCCCATCCTCATCCCCATCCCCATCCTCATCCCCATCCCCATCCTCATCCCCATCCCCATCCTCATCCTCATCCCCATCCTCATCCTCATCCTTACCCAGCAAAGCTCAGCTCAACCCGTCCTGCAGCTGCTGGGGAGGGTGCGGGAGGAAGAGGAGGGGAGATGGAGCATGCAATGCGTTGAAAAAAGCTGGAGGCGGTGCTGATGAAGATGTGGGTTACATGAGCTGTTACAGGTGGTACAGGTGCCGTTATGTATGAGGAGCACGCTTGGTGCACCTGGAGACTAATTCCAGTTAAAATATTTCTCCACTGGAAAATAAATGTGCTTTGGACTGGGCAAACCCTCCTCAAATCCCCCTTCATCTTGAGTTTAAATAACTCCGGAAGCCAGCGCTGGGTGCACCCGGTGGGAGGTGCCTTTGGCTGGTTGTCCATCCCTCACGTCCCCTTCGGTGGCCGGAGCAGGACTGAGATGGGGGTAGCAGAATATCCAGGGAATTATGGAATTGCAGAACAGTTTGGGTTGGAAGGGACCTCAAAGGTCCCCCAGTGGGGACATCTTGGGACATCTTCACCAGCTCAGGTTGCTCAGAGCCCCGTCCAGCCTGGCCTGGGATGTCTCCAGGGATGGTTCAGCCACCACCTCTCCAGGAACCTGTTCCAGGCTCTCACCACCCTCACTCTGGGGCTGTCTAAGGCTAAACTTGGGGAAAAAATGGCCAAAATGGGGCAAATATGGAGCCGGTCAGCAGCGTGTGGATCCTGCAGAGGGTGGGAATCAAGGGTCGGGTCTCCCCCGGGTTTGGGCTCTCACCAGTATTACACTCAGCCACATCTACCCCCAGCTGCCTGGCGCACAGAGAGAGGAGGAAGCCAAGTAAAAAGTGATGCTTGCCAGCTCTGTGTATCCTCCACCACCGGTGTGCTAGAAGAAATCCTTACCCTCGAGTGAACATTGGGAAATTTAGTGATATTATTCTTCTTTAGGGCTAAATGGAACAAAAAAAAAAAGAAAAGAAAAGAAAACAAAAACAGAAGACAAAATGATGGTTAAGTAAAAAAATGGGATGGAAAATGAAGAGCAAAGTCAACTTGGTGTTTGAATCCCAGGCGCGTTAGCCAGCAGAGCGGGGACACGGCCACGGGGTTAGGAACAGGGGGACGGGCCGCCCGCGCCCCCCACAACCACACTCCAAGCTGCTTTGAACATTGGCTCCAGAAGAGACTCCAGCAATTAACTCGAGAGAGCAAATAACCGTCGAGCTCATTACAGTTTGCAATTTTATTAGAAGCACTCGTAAAAATACAGACCGCGGAGGCGGGACGCTGTTGTCTTCTTAAGCCGCTGAGCCCTTAATTCAAGACAACAGCGTGGGAGACATGCGGGTTAGTGGCGCCCACATGGTGGAAATGGCTCAGTTCCATGTCAAGCTTTTCCTTGTCAGGGCTTCTGCAGCTCCAGCCCATCCCTGAGTGTTTCCCCAGCTCCGTCCCCCCGTCCCTTGGTTCATGTGCTGCTGAGCGCAACCCCAGCTCCGCACTAAGTGCCCTGGAGCCGGCCAACATCTCTGGTTTTATTGAGATAAAGCTGGCATGGAACTGAAGAATGTTAAATACGGACGTGACCGGATGAGAGAAGGTTTTTATTCTAGTTGTTATATCCCGTGTCTCGCATGCAGAGAAACATGCTGGTTAAAAAGTCTACACCGCATCCCTCCTCGCAGAGTAGGTACAGACGACCCTTCCGAGGCCCAAAGTCCCGCTTAGTTAGTGCAGACCGAGGTTTTGCTTTGGCACGCAGCTCGGGTGTTACATGCATTTCACACAGGTGGGTGATGCCATAGAAAAGCCAGGTGAACCGTCACTTTTTGACCGCATTTGGTCTCCCCGGTCTGGAAACCTGCCCCGAATCTGCTGCCAGCACTGGCTGCTCTATGGCATCCGTCAGGAGGGAGAGATGCCTTTGAATTCGGACAAAAGCATCAAGCCCAAAGTGGATGGGATGGAATAAAAAGTCACTGGAACGCAAGAACATGCAACAGAGGTGACAGAAACACAACTTGAGGTGGACGCTGGACGTCACTGTACACTCAACATTCACATGGTCCTGGCTGAGATCCGTACAAACGGGGAAGGGTCAAAAATCTACAGCAACCTTTCTTTTGGCTAAGAGCAGCAGGTGTGAAAGAGGAATAGTTTAGTAATGCAATTCCTCAGTGAGAACAGGTTCGCAGAAGAACCGAGAGCCCCGCTTGGCGGTTCGAGCGGTAAAGGGCACAGTCTTCAGCACTGCATGGGAATAACAGCCAAACAGACAGACAAACAGCCGTCAGAAGCCGATCCATCGCATTAGTACATGTTAGTGCTCGGTTACGGACGCCCAGGGACCATTTTACACCTATCTATTTTGCCTATCGCCCTGAGCTCCAGCAGGCTTGGGCAACAGGGGTGTTCTGAGTCCTTGAATAAACGCTTCTTATTTTTACATCGGTTTCAAGTCGTTTTGAGAGACTTTTGCTAAATGTGCTCCAGAAAAGGGAGAGTTCTTAGCACTCTGCTCCGGATCAACGGAGCCTTCCCCAGTTGGCACTACCCAATTTAAAACAACACTACCCAATTTAAAATGATGCTTTTATTTCCATACCATTGACAGAGACCTCACAGGCCGGACCCAAGTCCCACCTGACTTTCTGTGCCCAACCTTGATTATTCAATAGCTTGAGGTCCTCAGAAACAGCCCAAAATGGGCAATACCGCAGGAAATGTTTAATTTGAGTCTGGTATGTGGATAGGCTGCTGCCACACAGTTTATTTCTCCTGCAGAGCAGGAGAACCATTTCACCAATTCAACAAGTTTCCAGGAGGCTAAAGGACTTGTAAAAGCAGTAATAGATTAGATATTGTGGCCAATCTGCCCTTTAAAGAAAGAACATTATCTTAGGAAGCTCATAAGGTTAAAAAGAGTTGTGAAAGCTTCAAGCATTCCAATTGCCATCTAATTGGGCAAAAATTCCCCGGCCTTCCTCACTGTATGTAAAACAGCTCCCGTGCCCTCCCGCAGGAAAAACTGCTCTGAAAAGCACCCAGGAGTAGGAGCCAAGGGAATCCTGCCCAAAGACCTTTTTTGTGCTTCTGTGAAACAGAAACAAATCACTATGAAGCTACCAAAGCGTTAAAACTCTGTTCCTTCCACGGCACGGCTGGAGAACGTGCGGTAAAATCACAGCACCGCAGTCAGGGCGGCTGCACGGGCTAAAACTGCTCGGAGTCCTGAGCAAAATGCAGATTAGAAAGCGGCTCCTTTATCAGCAAATCCTGGCACCAAAGTCCTGCTCACAGCCCGGGATTCTGCCCCTCGCCCCGGGCATCGGTGTGGACTTTGCCGACCAAAGGAGGAGCAGTGAAACCAGCAGCAGTCTGGGGTCATAAATCGTTGGGGTCTGACTAACTGAACTGCTGTGAGTGGGCAACCGAGCGGTGCAATTGCTGTTAGTACATTTTAATGAAAATGTAAGGCTCTTAATCATGTTAAAACACCTGTCATTCGTTCCATTTATGGGGGAAAATGGGTTTCTGGGGAAGATCTGCCCGAGGCGCACATCCCCACCGGAGCATGGGCTGAGATCCAGCACGGAACCGGCTACTCAGAGGAGCAGGGACCGAGTAACTCCCGAGATGCGCAAAGAGAAGAACCAAGAACCCAAGCGTGAGCCCGAGGGCACAGACAGGCAGGTTATAGGGGTTTATTCGTTACATCCCACGAGCAAAAGGTTCTGTATTTGATTCCCAGTGTATAAACAATTTCCTAAGCTGTGCTCGAGTCACGCTTTTAAGTACACAAAGCGCTTGTGATAGCTACTAGCAGATACAGATTTTTATCCTTTGTAAAGGGCCTCTCGGATTATGGAACAAAAGGTGTTTACCTGTTATAATGTCTTCGATAGCGCCATCCTTCCCTTCGTACACATGCCTGTTATCCTTGACTTGCCGCCGCCTGAGCTCTGCAATCAGCTCCTGCTGCTGCCTCTTTGTTTTATGTGAAGGAGACTGAAAGCCAAGAAAAGAGGATTTGTAAAAACCCACCCCCAGCAGCCCTGGACATCAAACACCAGCTGATCCCCATCAGCAAACAGTAATTGCCACTTTTTTGCCCAATTTTGCAAGAGGAGGAAAACGCAGGTGTGCGGAGAGCTCAGGTCCCATGGAGAGCAGGGGCAGTCACAAGTTATCCCGGCCAGGCAGCTTTCCTTTCTTAGGTTTGTCATTTATTTCCAAGGCTTCTCATCGCTTCTCATCCAAGCTCTTCCCTCTGAAAAGCATCAGGGGAAGGAGGAGAAGAGGCTTTTCCTTGGGGGGAAGAGCTGGGCTGGGATTAAAGATCCCAACAGCAGCTGCAGGAAGCAGCACCAGCCAACAAAGCGGCCACCTGAGAGCCAGGGGAAGCTGTCTCCAGCAAATCCAAACTCCACAAAAAACCCACATCAGGAAAGTTCCTATTAAAGGAAGGGTCTGGGGACAATGGGACCTTGTCCTGTTATCGACGGGAGGCTCCGCACACCAAACACCAAGTGGGTTTTAGACAGAGCCAAGGCCAGAGCAGGACAAAGTTCGGCTGACAGCAACGATAATGAGATACTTTTGTCTATTCAGTTTTTCTTAATTTTGCAGCCTTTAAAGTAGCAGAACCACACACTCGTATTCTTTCAGCTTATTTTGGTTCTCTCCTCATATGGAGAAAACTTGCAGAGGCTATTTATAGGCAACTCTAAGTCAGGGCAACCAAAGTGGTGGTCTGTGAGCTCTCAGGAGGAACACACGAACACGATGGCTCCGGCTGTAGGATGATCTGTTTCGTACCTTCTGGTCCTGCTGCTCCATCAGTGCTTCTTGCTCCATGAGTTTTTCCATTAAGGCCTGCTCTTGCTTTTTTCTCAACTCATTCTCTTCTTCTGCTTGCTATTCATCACGAAAAAAGACAGGTTAGAGCTTCCAGTTGCTCGAGGGAACTGGAACATTACAAATGAGTAACACCATCACTTGCTGCCACGGGGCTTTCCAAGGATGCGAGCTGATACTCTGAACACAGTCTGAACTAAACTGGGCTGCGAGAGACCTTCCTAAATCACACAAACCCTCCCCTCCCAGCCCCAAAAGCCAAGTCTCGGCTGCAGTCACTCAGAAGTTCAATTTCTGAGGATTCCTCCAGCGCCTCGCCAGCCGTGTTGTCTCTCGGCCCTGAAAATAATTCCTGAACAACTATTTGTGCTGCCCTGAGCTGGTGTTGCTGTGCTGCTGGGGATGGGTCACGTTCTGTCAAAGCTAGAGGGAGCCAAGAGCCGTTCTGTTGGGGAGAGAGGAGGAGAGAGGAGAAAGGAGAGAAGAGAGGAGAAGGAGAGGTGAGGGAGAGGGAGAGGGAGAGGAGAGGAGAGGAGAGGAGAGGGAGAGGGAGAGGGAGAGGGAGAGGGAGAGGGGGAGGGAGAGGGGGAGGGAGAGGGAGAGGGAGAAGGAGAAGGAGAGGGAGAGGGGAAAAGGGAAGGGAAGGGAAGGGAAGGGAAGGGAAGGGAAGGGAAGGGAAGGGAAGGGAAGGGAAGGGAAGGGAAGGGAAGGGAAGGGAAGGGAAGGGAAGGGAAGGGAAGGGAAGGGAAGGGAAGGGAAGGGAAGGGAAGGGAAGGGAAGGGAAGGGAAGGGAAGGGAAGGGAAGGGAAGGGAAGGGAGAGAAGAGAAGGGAAGAGAAAAGAGAAGATGCTCCATTTACCTTGTAGGCCTTCACAAACCGGACAAACACTGGGAAAAAGACCGAGGGGGGTGTTGTCTTGGGATTCTCGCCGAAGTACTTCACAGCATCATCGAAGGCATCCTACAAAAAGCATGGACTTACTGTGTTGCACAGATTTCAAGATAAACTCACCACTCACTGGGGACAGATTTTTGAGCAGGGCCTGTTGCAATAGGACAAGAGGTGATGGTTTGAAACTAAAGGAGGGAGATTCAGGCTGGACATGAGGAAGAAATCGTTGCCTCTGAGGGTGGTGAGAGCCTGGCCCAGGTTACCAGAGAGGTGGTGGCTGAACCATCCCTGGAGACATCCCAGGCCAGGCTGGACGGGGCTCTGAGCAACCTGAGCTGGTGAAGATGTTCCTGTCATGGCAGGGGGGGACTGGGGGAGCTGGGAACGTCCCTTCAACACAAACCATCCTGTAGTTCTCTGATCTACATCTAGAACTTGAACTCAGGACCAAACCCCTACCTTGCTGCACCTTCTCCTCCTCACGTGCACATCAAAGCCTGTCCTTGGCAGTGACATGCTGCCATTCACCATGTCACTCGCACCCCCTCGCCACACCCCAAGAATAAAGCAATACCTGGGCTATTTTGGCGTCATCCTGCAGTTTCTTCAGCTTCCCTTCGTTGTTCTGAATGAACTCCTTCAGCATGGTGTTGTGGTCGTGCATGGTGTACTCGCGCTTTGTCAGATCCAGGCCTCTCTGCAGCTCCTTCACGTCCAAGAGGACATTTTCAAGAGACACTAGGGAATACACCAAAAATGCTACATGCTGGGCAAATGCCTGAACCCACAGGCTGAGCAATTCCCCACTGAGGTGCCCATGGCACGGGTGCCACCACCGCCCGCCAGACACAGGAGGGTGACGGTACCTGCGGCCGCCTTCTCCACGTAATGCAGCTCGTTGTAGAAGAGGGAGACGTGCTGGTACTTCTCCTTGACCACGTTGGAAATATAGTGCAGCAGGGTCTGCTTTCGGTCCGTCGACTTTGTTTCCAGGAGCTGGGGAGAGAAGGCAAAGAGGTGTCTGGGTGGAGGAGCAGAGTGCAGCAAAGTGACCCTCCCTGGTGCTCCTCCATCTCATACGGACGGCTGCAAATTCTCATTTCAGTGTTTAGCAGGCGGTTTTCAAGCCGTGGTCTGCAGAGTCTCCAAAGACATGTGCCCTCAACTAAGCAGCCCCCAGAACTATGACAAGCAAAGCAAACTCACGTCCCCTGGCAGGGAGCACCTTCCAAGCTGTCCTCACCACCTGGAAAGCACCGACCGAGTCCCCAGCAGCCACTCACCATGTCCGTGAAACACATGTTCCCCAAAAAACACAGCCATGAGCACCTCTGGTTTACTTACCAGGTCTAAACTCTGCAGTTTAAATCCATACACAGCTCCCCGTTTACTGCTGTTCATGTAGTTTCCGAGAGCCAGGATTATCTGCCGGGATGGAACAGAGCGTGAATTTTCGGGACAAATGCCCAGCATGTCAGAAAGCTCTGGAAGGATGGCTGCTACGTCAGCATCTCAGCGCACGTGAGGGGATGCACCGGTGAGCGGTTGAGCTATTGAACGTATCCAAAATCAGACCTACCTCCAGTATTTTCTTCAGCTTTTGGGATGACTTTATTGAGACAGATGCAGCTATTATCGCGTGAAGTTGCTGCAGGCAAAACACATGAAGAGCTTTGGTGAATGCATGTCCAACCCAAGGGTAAAATTAAAATCTAAACACATTCTGAATAAAAAACACCCTCTTGTTTTTCAGCCACCCCACAGGCCCCAGCAGGAATGTCATCCTGCCCCGACACGCCGGGATTTCAAACAGTTCACTTGCACCGCGGATTTACCACACTCAGATGTGGCTGGTAAAAGTGTCTTTACGTTTCAGTCCCAATGAGTGTGCGAGATGCATCAGGCTGAATGGGACACGCTCCAAAGAGCCCACGGACTGATCATAACTTCTCCTGATGATACAAACAACTGGATTTTCATTTAAACCAGAGTAAATAGGACAGTATGGAGCAGTCCCAGGTACAAACAGCACCTGGGATTTCAGCTACTGATATATGAAAATATAGCAAGAAAAACCACTTTTTTATTTGTATAATTGTTTTTTGTTCTGTCTCTGTGAGAAGTGACAATGACCCCACAGCACCCAAACCTCCTCTCTGTCTCAGAATGTCCCCAGGGGTTGTCCCCTCCTCACCGGGGTCAGCATCTGGATGCTCTCCGCAAAGTTGCCTATGAAGGCCATGATGGTCATCTTCTGCATCAGCCTCTCGATCTTGCTGAACTGCATCATGAAGCGGTCCTCGTCCGACAGGTTCTCGATGGGTTTGCGCTCCCGCTCGTAGAGCCGCAGCACCTTCACTTCATTCTCGGTGGGCAGGAACCGCATCAGGCATTCCACAAAATCCACTGGCAACGTCTTCAGGTCGAACCTGCGCGGGACCCAGCCAGAAGAAGCGGCGTTAGGACAAGGCTCTACGCAAAATGATGGAACAGCAAAAGAAGGGAGGAGGCGGCCAAAGCCGTGACCTCTGCCTCCTGCGCCGCATGAGCCTGAGTCATGAGAAGCTACAAAGATGCCCAGAAGTTCCTCCTGCTCTGATGGCCCTGGCTGGGGTGGGGATACAATCCTGCATGTCAAGGTGTGAACGCGGTTCCTGCGCTGATGGGAACGTGCTGCTGGGCACCCTGTTTGTGTTTCCAAAGACGTGCTCGTTCCTTCCACTCCTCCGTGGCCACGCTTCGTTTTTATGAGAGAAGATACGTGGGGAGGAGCAGATAGCAGTTTTATCTAATTAAGGTCATACAGTGACATAAAACTGCAAGTTTTTAATATTAATTCAAGGGAACCCGATTTCTGTGAATTTCAAGTTTCCATCCAGATGCAAAAACATTCACACCAACTGCAGGTTCAAAACCATTCTACCTACCAAAAACCACAGTAAATTTCAAACATAATTTCTTCGCTGACAAGTGTTTTACTCACACGTGAATGGCTTTGCATATTTCATCCGCCGTTTTTCCAGCTTTTCTCAAAGTAATGGCAAGATTTTTGGCCCTGTTGGCATCCAGTAACGTGACTTTGTTCGAGCCTTTCTGTGTTATCTTCTGCTTGCTTGAAGTAAGATCAATGGCTGGCCCTTGGGCTTTAGTTTTGAATATCTCTTCAAATTCATCCACATTCAAATCCTAAAAAGGAAAGAAAAGGTATTATCCATCCTGTAGCAAACAGTGAAACCTGCGCTGCCCCACACTGTGCCAGCTCTGCAGTGTGAACCCTGCGGATGTAACAAACTCCCAGGGGCTGCAGGATGCAACAAACTCCCAAGCTTGTGATCAGGAAACTCGCCCTCCACCCACAATAGGTCCATATATGTTCAAAAGTTCAGGAAAATACTCACGGGAGCACCCAGGCTTCCCTCGGCCACGGGCTTGTAAGACCTGTGTACTCAGCTCTGCTCTGTGCGGCTTTAGGTTGCCTTCCCCAACATGCAGTCACCACCCAAGCCTAACTCTTAAAGGCCAGACCAGCAATTGTAGGCTGGGAAAAATGCATCTTCCTCATCCTGGTTGATATGTTCAAAACAAATGCACACAACAGGGATGCAGTCTTTATAACTGATACTGCCAGCTACCATCCCTAATTCTCCACCAAGGGGCTCATGTTGCCCTTACACCTTTCCTAATGGGTGCCAGCAGCCACAGTATGAGTTGTTTGACAAAATAACTGCTGTAAGCTTCACCTTCTTCATGGAAAGGGCTGTGGGGCATTGGAACAGGCTGCCCAGGGCAGTGCTGGAGTCACCATCCCTGGAGGGTTGGACAGAGATGAGGTTTTCAGGACATGGGGCAGTGCGAGGGGTGGGTTAATGGTTGGACTTGATGATCATAAAGGTCTTTTCCAACCAAAATGGTTTCATGATTCTAATCTATCCCTGCAAAGACTGATATTCACACGTATTATGGCCAGAAGCACTCGTACCTCCAGGATCCTTTCGTCATCTATCTCGTTGAAGACCGTCCCATTGATCTGGTTGGGTTTGAGGGCAACCCAGTTGAACACCGGCATGCGGAACTTGGTCTTGATCGGCTTCTTGATTTTCACAGCTAAAGAGAGCAGAGGAGAGGAAATGTCAAAGTCCCCAACCACTGGAAACCCCCCACGTGCCCAGGCCGCATTCTTGAGTCACCATTTCAGCACCAGAGGAAGAACTGCCCGGAGCTCAAGGGTCGCACTGGGAAGCCTGGAAAGATTTTGCTGCCTCGACCAACAAACAGCACACACAGCTGTGACAAGAAGACAAAAAAGCCCCTTTCACAAGGTTTTGGTATAGGGAATGGTCTATGGGCCAGGGCAGGGCTGCTCCTCACCAGCTTTGTCTTTTAAAGCAGCACCGTGAGCTTTAACATGGTTCAAATACCAGATTTAATCCTCTTGTGCTGTGCAGAACCACTAAACCATTCAGTAACTTAACAGAGAAGCTAAGAAAATGAAGCCACACTGCCCTCATACATCTGCGAGCAGAGTACGAATATCAGCGTCGGAGCAACGGAAGACACTTTTCTGTTCCTATTCCTAACAGGTCTGGGAAGTACATGAATAATTTCTGTAATTCAGTTCTCATTTCTTTGAATCTCGCTGTAAACATGAACTTGTTGGTCGCTACAAGATCAGGATGTTCATTAAAATAATGAACCAATGATTCAGGGATGGAGCACATTCGGTTTGCCTCAGTGTTGGCTCCCGACTCCTGCCCACCTGCAGCAGGAGCAATCTCGCTCAATATCTCACTCTCTGCAGAGATGCTGGACTTTTTCCCCTCAATTTCAGAAAATTGCCACGTTCCCAGGCTGCAAAGCACTCGAGCAAGTAATTATTTGACTTCCCCCTAAGGATGCTGTGTGTGTGCTTTTGCCAGGACAGGGACGACCTGTATCAGGGGACGGTCCCGTTGTGCACCAGAGCTGGGTGAATGCTCAAAACATTCCTCTCGCTTTGTTATCCCACTTTAAAAACAAGAACTGAGCTGTGTGTCCATGTCTCTCTCGTGCTCGTGCTCATTTTGCAGGGACATCACAAAAAATTAATTACTGGCAAGAGTATTTACTTGAAAGAAAGAAACACAAGTGAATAACCAGGAACATATACAATAGGCAGCTGTATATTTTGAGAATTGTATTTATCCAACTGGAATACGCGAACACATGTGATCAGCTTCTGCTCATCTAAACCAAAGAGTTTTACTCTTTGCTTAATTAATGTGATTACTTCAAAATAATTCCTAAAATAAATTAAAAAAAAAAAAAGACATAGCTTTTTTCCATCTGAAGCACTCATGAAAAATACATTTTCCACTCGTGCATCCATTAGAATAGATTATTAACGGGGTCATTTGAGGACAGGGAAGGGAGCTGATTGGCTGCTGGGCCAGCTCCTGATGTAGCAAAAATGTCATTGAATTCCCCTTTTCCCCCATCAGAAAGCCAGGCAGGGTGATGTCCACGCGCGGCCTGTCCTTGGTGTCACCAGGACCGTGGCTTGGGGTGGCTCTAAACAAAACACCCGTCTTAATTACTTGCTGAAGTGCTTTGCTTAATCAGGGGCTCCCAGGTGCCACGTCCCGCTGGTCAGCGGTGTCCCCAAAGCCACCGAGGGCCCCCCTCCCCAGGGCAGCCCCGCACACACGAGCACGGCACAGGGGGGCACAGGCAAGTATTAATACTTAGCAGAAAGCAACCTACAGAAGAGCTTGATGGGCCCGTCTTAGCAGGAAGCAGGAAGAACAGAGAGAAAAAAAGTGTTAGTGATGGTCAGAAAAGCTGAATTTGTTATTCCGCTGATCCCCTCTGACCCAGCAGGTCCCTGCCCTGAGAAACGCTCCTTTAGCACAGACACCATGGCAACAAGAGGTGTTTTCGCTTTCCTTCCCTCTCCGAACCCCCTGAAGAACAAAATACCCATCCCAGTTGGCTCTGGGCACCTCAGCCCAGCACCACCCCCCAAACCTCCGCTGTGCCGCATCTTTCGTGTCTTTTTCTTTTGGTAATACGCCCTGGGACCCTCTCATTTCATGATGTATTTGGCTTTCAGAGGAAGCTTTAAAGGCTGGCATACTTAAGCAGTTTTGGGGTTGTTTTGTTTTCTTTTTTTAAAAATAGCTATTAATCAGAGCTCTTCTTTCTGGACTCATATCACACTCTTGAGATTTCCCGGAGGGGAGCAGTGCGATACCAATTAGCATTCACTTGCTCGGCATATATCAGAGAGTGCATAAAAACATAATTAAAGACAGACAGTAAATTTCTCTTCCTTCCAAAAAAAATCACAAAAAAGTTCACCATTTTTTTGCACAGACATTTCTTCATCAGCTCCTAAGACGAAATCAAAACCGCGAAGCTCCGCGTTTTTTCCCAAAGCCATATTTGGTTCGCTTAAAGCCAAGAAATGATCACGTTTGAAAAGTATTTTTGGCGATAGCTTTAGCTTCAGTGGAGAAGCCACCTCTTCCAGACCAAATCAAAACCGCTGGGTTGATAAATGCTCTTTGCTTTTACAAAGGGTGATGCCAGAAAGAGATAAGGGATGGTGTTCAGGTGATGAACCAAGCCGTGCCTCGGCACCCCGACCTCGCGGTGTGGCCACGGGCAGAGGGGCCATGGGGGGGTTTACCTGCGAGCCCTGAGTTGAAGACCACGGTGGGAGAGGCCGTCCCGGGCAGCGGGGGCGCGGACGGCGGGGGCGGCGGCGGCAGCGGAGCCGCAGGAGCCGCATCCAGAGACGGACCCGGGAGCGGCGGCGGGGGCGGCGGCGGAGGCGGCGGCGGAGGTGGCGGCATCGGCACCGACACGGGGCCGTTTTGCACTGGGAAATGAAGGGAAAAGGAGGTATTACCATGAGCACATGCAGAGAAGTCACAGCAGCCACCCTGTCCCCCATTAGATGTCTGCGCTCCACCACTGCGCTGGCTCCAGCAGTTGTTGGAGCCTTCACCAAAGTACTTCAGCGTGTCAGCCCAGGAGAAAACCACCCCAATGAAAGCAGGGAGTACTTTTTTCTGTCAACTGGAGGGCTCAGAAATGGATCAGACAAACACGGGAGCCACCCAGGAGTGAGCGTGACCACAGCCGGGGACCTCAGCATCCTCGGCCACTGCCAGGTGCCGGCTCATTAGAGCCAACGGTGGTTTTGTCACAGAATCATAGAATCATAGAATCATTCCGGTTGGAAGAGACCTTGAAGGCTGATTCCAACCATACCCTAACTGTAGCACTAAACCATGGCAGTGTAAAGCCACTGTGACCGTCCCCAACACCAGGAACTGCCCAGTCAACCTCCTGGGGACAAAACACCTCTCACCTGCCTCAGACGCTGCTGCCAAGGTGGGTAACGGCGGTGGAGGTGGTGGCAACGGCACTGAAGATGCAGCTCCGGCCCCCAGTGTGACACACGTGCCAGCCGCAGCCTCTGGCCCCGCCGGCACCATCCCGGAGGCCAGCGCGACGGGGAGGATGGAGATGTCACCGTCCCCTTTCTTCTGGATCTTAATGGTTCCCTGCTTCTCCAGTTCGTGGATCTTTTTCTCCAGCGTCGACTGGCGCTGGATGGCTTCTTCTTTTTCTTTCACCATTTTTCTCAAGGTGTGAACTTGGGTATTTGCATCTTTGTAGATTTCCTGAAAACGCCGCAGAAACAAGGAATTTGCACTTGTTTTCATGGGACACAACACCAGAAACAGAGCAGCCTGACATGGGACGGTCACTGCACCAGGCACTACCTTACAATGAGCTTCGATGTAAACCATACATCTTTTGGTGGTTAGGAAGAATTAATTTTCCCCAAGCTGGCAGCAACAGTCCTGGGAGAAATCTCATCCGTGGGCACCAGCACCCGGGGGTGCAGAATTCCTCACCATTGCTTTTTCATGATGTCTCCCAATCCTTACGCAAGTTTTAAACATACAGTGTAGGTATGCCACCTCGATTTGGACTTTACCAGAGAGTTTCTGGTGTCCTGTTGGTTGAAATCCAGCCTAGGCTCAAAATGAGGGAGCTAACAGAAGTCCATGGCCCGTTACAAGAGTCATTACCTCCCAAACGCAAGGCGCGCAGGGGATCCATCAGTGACACCCAGCCAGAGCTGCCCCGTCGCCCTTACCCGAATCACGTCCAGTTCTTTGTTCCGTTGCATAAGCTGTTTTTCCAGTTCCACAATCTTTGCCATGGCTTCGTTCTCCGTATCTTGGAGTTTTTCAGATAACTATCGTTCGAAAGAGAAAGAGATTATTTAAGCGGGTAACAGTAGCTTTCTCAGCCAAAATGCTGGAGCAGCGGTATGCAGTAAATTATTGATATTTCACCAAATTCTGAAGTCTTTCTTTGGAAAGCGAGGGGGTTCATGCAATCAGGGGGCATTAAGTGTCCCACTGAAGGTTCCTCTGATGGTGGCCATTGGCCTTCAGCTACGACCAGAAGTAACCTGGCTGCACTGGACCTATGAACCTGCCCAGGTGCAAGAGCCCACTCTATAATAATGGTCTTAAAATGCAATTATTTTCTTATTTTCACCTACACTAAGTCTCATCTGAAACCCCCAAACACCCCTGAACACCACAGTGGACATGTTGCAAAACCAATAGACAACTGAAGTGGTGGAACCTGTAGATATCACCTCTCACAATGCAGCCGATTCAATTAGCAACGAATGAAAATATGTTTGTATTTTTTTTCTCAAGCTCTTTTGATTTATTGTTACTTTTTGCCAGCCCCACTGCTCCTGCTGGCTTTTTCCATCACCAGGCTGCAGAGGGGGCGAGGGGGCACCGCTTGCTGTGTTGTTGAGATAAAACTCCTCCAATTCTACTCTGAGTATTTTTGTCAACACATGACAGGAAGTTACGTCCATGCTCCTGGGATAAGTCTAGTTTATACAACAAGAGATCAGAAGCAAACTCTTAAAACTTTGCCACTTTCCTATCAAGCCAACAGAGAGCTTATGAACAAATCTTTGTAGCAAGCAGAGCACCCATTAACTAAAACAGGCAGAATATGAGATTCAAAATACAGCAGGAAAGCACTCAGGGAGTTTATCTGCATGAGATGTCCCAAACTCCTTCGTTGGCCAAATATCTGATTATTCCCCCAGACAGAAGCACAGTAGTATAAGGGCTTCTGCTAAAATAAGCACTTCTCAGCCCAAAGGCTGTAGCCCCCATGCCGAAATGGGCAGTGGCAAAGCCCACGTGCAGAGCAGGTTCTGAACAGCTTCAGAGACAGAGGCAACAAAGTTTGGTACTAACATGGGAAATGTTTTCTTCCAGTTCTTCAACTCTTTCCAGGGCTGCATTCTTGGTCTCAGCATCCTCCAGCAAAGCTCCCACATCAAAAACGTTATCCAGGTACGCTTGGATTTGCACCTGCAGTTTGTCGCTCTCTGTGTGCTTCAGTTTCTGGAGATCACAGAATAGATTGGGTTGAAGGGACCTTCCCAGCTCCCCCAGTGCCCCCCCTGCCATGACAGGGACATCTTCAGCAGCTCAGGTTGCTCAGAGCCCCGTCCAGCCTGGCCTGGGATGTCTCCAGGGATGGTTCAGCCACCACCTCTCTGCCCAACCTGGGCCAGGCTCTCACCACCCTCAGGGCCAACAATTCCTTCCCCATGTCCAGCCTGAATCTCCCTCCTTTAGTTTCAAACCAAGCCGAGGGTGTCACCCTGCACTGGCTGCCCTTTGCAGCAAGAGGGCCACAGACACCAAACACGACAGGAGAGCGGTGGCAGCTCAGGCCATTTCCACCACCCAGGAGAACACTTCACACTTCAACATTAGCAGGGGTCCTAAGTGAATAAATTGTAATTTTTGAAGACCAAACATCCAGAGCTTTGAAACTCTCTGGATTCAAGAGTTCAGATGCTAAACAGCATCTTATCTTCTGTTACTATGGAGGATACTACTGCTTTCCTCTGCGCTTGCTCCTTGACCCTGGCAAGCTCTGGATCCACCAGATCCACGTTGGTATCACCATGTACAAGTATTTCTTGCAGACAGCAACCGGCCTCTCTCCTGGTTACCGCTGAGCAAAGCCAGCAGGGACAGATCAGTCCCTCGGCAACACCAGCACCACTTTCGTGTCTGCACTCCCAGGGAAAGGGAGAGGGAAAATTACAAAAGGGAAAATATAAAACCAGCTTTCTTCTGCTGGAGAGTGTTTCCCATGGGGTGCCAGAAAATGCCCGGCTGTCAGGAGAGAACCCCAAGGAGGGTTTTCTTACATGGAGATGCAGTGGGCCTGGGCAGCACCTGAGCCGGGCTCAGCCGGGCTCACACGAGCCCTGCAGGCACGGCTGGAGGTCAGGGACGTGGCACGGGCGAGGACGACTGTGGTTCATCCTCCCTTTGTTATAAGGCGAAGCTACAAATTTAGCTCCCTGTCTGTAATTGCAGTTACCGCAGCTGATGTCCCTTTGCAGGGTGGCTCCAGGACACGGCCCCTGGTCCTGGCCAAGGCACTGCATTAAACCACGGCACATCGCTGCTCTGATCTCCCGAAAGCGCTGCGGTGAGGGGGTTTAAGGAGGGTTACGGCTTAGCTGGGCAGATGTGGCACTGGGGGACATGGTGTGGACCCTCCACATCCAGCCTGTACCCCCAGGCAGGGTTCAGCCTAGCGGGACAGCAGACCCGGGTGTGTAGACCCGGCTTATACTCACGTCCAGGTACTCATCCAGGCCAAGCTTTGTAAACTCGTACTGCAGGTGGACCCTGAAGTTCATGTCCTCCACCGAGTGAACAACGATGTTGATGAACTGCATGCAGGCCACCTGCAAGGAGAACCGCGGCACGTGAGAGCGGGCGATGGCGCGGCCCCGGCTGCCCCCGAATCCCGCGCTTTGAGGGGCCCCACGGCTCAGGATGACCACATTTCCTCGTGGTTACTACGAGGAGAAGCTGCGATCCGCTGCTCTGCAGCCGGGGCTGGATTCAGGCTGCGATAAAGGCAAACACAGGTTCCAAAAGTGAAGTCATGTCTGCGGAGTCTACCTTTGCTGCGTGCTGGTGAACGCTCGCCATGCCAGCTCGCACGGCCAGACATCGTGCAAGCACACAAGCTCTTAAGAAAACAATGCTGTTTCTGAAACGGCCTGTAAAACTGAAGATTAATTTTGCAAACTGGAACCCCCAGCTTAGGAAACGGGACTCGCACAAAAGGCGCTTTGTTGGCTGCAGAAAGCACATTTCCAAAGCTGTGGTTTGGTAACTGAACAAGGGACCAGATCACACGGGTTGGCATCCAAATGTGTCTGAGCACAGCGGAGGAAAGGAAAAGTCTCTCGAGTGAAGGAGCAGCGGGGGAGCCTCCTGCAGAGCAGCAGGAATCGGGCCACAAACCCCAAAAGCTTTGCCCTTTATCTGAACACAAAGCATGGCCAAATCCTGCTCTGCACAAGCATCCCCAGCCCTCCTGCAGCTCTCGGATGATCTGCCACCCTCTGAGCTGCTTTAGGAGAGGGTTTGCCTAGTCCTTGCTGGGTTTTTCAAGCACAAAACCTGTCCTGCCAGCAATGCTGCAGTAGGGGTAGCACCAGCATCTCAACATCTACCCAGATATTTCCCAGGTTTCTAGAATGAACCAGAGAAAATAAAAGTCAAAGCAACCTGATTTTACCCGCACGCCGGCCTCCAGGAGACCCCAGCTCTCTGGGTGACTTTGTGGGAAGAATGAACTGCGAGGCACTCTCTGGATCACCGCTTTGCTCCAGAAAACTGGCCAAACTCACTCAAAACTGGATAAACCCACCAGGAGTCACCTGCAGCTTGGTGGCCTCTGTCTACAGGTCTGGCTGGGATGTGCTGCTCCTTCCACCCGGAGCTCCCAGCAGCTGCTGAGCTGCAATTCAAGCCTTTGCTGGCCAAACCACCCAGTACTGCCCAGCTCTGAGGAACTGGGACCACAGGGACTCCACAAAGCTCAATCAAAACCCTTCAGCTACATCTTCCCATGTGGACCCCGACCCGCTTTAACCGCTCTGTTTCCAAAATGACTTTAACACTAGAAAACGTGAAGTTGTGAGACTGAAAGCAGGGAAAACCCAGAGAAGAGAGGAAGGAGGATGGTCAAAAGCTCCTGTGATGCCCCATCCCCACATCTCGGTCTGTACCCGTCTCTCACACAAACAACCCAGCCATGCCATTGGAAACCTAACCCCAGGTTTCAGTCTTTGCAGGACTTCTTCCAGTTCCCATGGTGAACCCCAGTTACTCCTGGTGCTGGTACCGGCCTTCGCCAGCTGAACTCTGCTGTCCTGCCCCACCACCCAGAGCCAAATTCCCCCATCTCAATAGGGCTTTTGTTGTACTCGCTTTGGCTCTTGCAATGTTAGGGCCAAATTCTCGTTTCCTCTCTCAGATTCTTACATACACAACTGAGGAATTTACCAAGGCAGAGAAAACTAGCCCAAGAAAGTCGCTTTTAAGATGAAGTAAGTCAATGTCAACAAAGGGAACCTTCTCTACAATACTTCTCAATTTTGTTACTCTTCTCTTTCAATTCACACAATTAACCGTGGCCCCTTCCCAGCCAGCTCTCGCCATCTCCACCTCGGGCAGCGCGAAAGCCACGTCCTGCAGGAACAGCTCTTTATTTACGTTCAGTCCTTGCAACTCCTTGAATTACTCAAGCTTTGACATTACGTCCTGGAGCAGCAGCCTGTTAGGGCCAGATGGTGACAAGAACAAGCGGATCTGCCAAATCGTTCATCATCAGCTCTCCATTCTTGCTTTGGGCTTGTCATATAGCCAAGCCCATAGTTGGTGGAAGCAGCCCAAAAACGCAGATTTTTATTAGTATTTGGGCAAGGCTTAAAAAAAAAAAAATGTATTTATTCTTTTTCAAGCAAATCTCAGCACTACCTTCAACCTACGGCTGAGAGGACCAGGGCATTTGCTCAGAGGCCATCCAGATGGATGCAGAATGCTCACAGCTCATCAGGCCGGTACGGACACACAGTCACATGCATATTTCCTATGAGAGCCTTAGAACACACCATTTCATATCTTAAATAAAGATGAGGGATGATTTTTGTTCAAAAGGAGTGGAGAAATGCCGTGGGCGCTCCAGCCTGCACCGAGCTGCGCTGCCCTCCCGCTCCCCAAACACCATCACTCTTCCCTGGGAGCACAGGAAAAACCCCTAAGAGCCGGGTGCTTAGGACTGACAAATCTTTCTGTTAAACTACAGACTAAACTGCGTGTACATCTGCAAATACTTAACGTACACTGTGACTACCAACATGTCCTTGCTGGGACTGCAGGAACGAGGAGCAAAACCAACTGTAACGTGTCAGAGTTACTGAGAGCAGCTTGCTGACTTGAGGAAAAATGCAGAGATCATTGGAACATTCTGGGTCTTGTTTAAATACGAGAAAGAGACCATCCTTTTTTGATCTGCCCTTGCCGTGGTGCCGCCGTGCGAGCTGGCGCTGGTGCCGGGGGTGCCAGCCAGAGCTTCCTCCCTCTGCTCCTCTCTTGTGCTCCAGGGGAAGTGGATTTGGTGAATAACCATGCATATGCACATTGAGGAACCAACAGTGGTGCAAGCTACTGCTATATTTATCAGCAGATAAGGACAGACGGCAGCTGCAGTGAGCCTCTCCCACACTTCCCCGTCTGCGGCTCCGGGGATGTTGGCACACGGACAGAATACGCGTCTTGATATTGCGAAAGCTGCTGCTTTTCCGCAGTGAAACAGCGCACACGACCAAAAGGCCACTCTCCTCTTACCTTCTCTACGGTACAAGGCATTTCTTGAAGACAAATGAATGAAGCTAAAAATGAAACGCACGTTATATAGTTTGGAATATAAAAACAGTTGTATTGTGGTAACTTTAGGCCAAGGATAGGAAGGCAGATGCATCTCTGCCTATGCCAGCAGGACCAGACACGGTAAACACTGAAAGCAGAGTCTGCTGGTGATAAATGGCACTCACCATGAAGTCGATGTTGTTGTCTTCGTTTCGGAAGTGCTCCATCAGCTTCTCGAAGCGCTGTTTCTCTCCGCACACCTACAAAAGAATCACCACGTGTTTGTTCAACTACAGTTTGCACAAGAGTATTAAAAACATTTTAAAAGCAGCTTATCTGCTTGCTCAAAACCTCTCTATCCTCTCTTGTTAAAAGTATTCTTCTTCACGACAAATGCAGTGGAGGAATCACTTGCACTGCCAGTCTAAGGGGTCGGGTACAATTATAACTCTTTGTACCTCTTTTCCCCCTAAAAGTGTAATCATACCCACTAATGGGAAGAACGTGAGCAAGAGAGTCGCGCTGGGCTATGCCACAGAAAGACTCGGCCTCTCGCAGTTCAGAACTGGCTTTCCACTCTCATCTAATATAATTAGGAAGAAGAACAAATTACAGGGAAACAAAAATGAAATTATCGCTGGCTAAACGAGGAGTGAAATACATCAGCGTAACTATCAGCTGGTCAGAATTACAGAGCCATAATATGGGGGTGCTGGCAGGAAACACAACCAACTTGAGGGAGAAATAAGATCTAAGACAAAGCAGGTCTCAGGATATTGTTTAAACCTTTTTACTTCCCAGCAGCTTCTCTGGCTCTGTCCTACTCTTCCCAGCACACAAAATGATCTAGAGTAATCCACACCAAAATGGCAAAATATTGAATAAGCTGGAAGTGAAAGGGAGCAGAAGTGAGCACGGGGAGGTGCAGCCATGTCCCCATCCTCCCAAATAGCAGCTGCAACCCCTCCTCTCTGTGCTGCTTCGTTCGGGGTATTTTTTACATCCCTGAACACCTAAGCCATAGGGGTAGAAGCTGGTGTGTGGCAGCTACGCTGAGCCCAGTCATCCCAGTCATCCCAGCAGGGTCAGCTGGGAGGTGATGGGGCAGTGCAGAGGCTCCAGCACACTCCCAGACCCACTGATCCTCACACCCCACACTGTGAGCTGACTTCTCGGTTGCTGGATTCTGGCGTCAAACTGAGCAGCAGATCCGGGGAGAGCACGGGCACGCTCTTCTCAACGAGGCACCAAGTGCCTGGGCAAGCACATCCCTGCACCAACGGTGCTGAACGATGCTCCCAGCATCACCTTCCTCAGGTGCTGGCTGTTTGCAAAAGGACAGAGCAGCTTCAAACCAAACTGGTTTGTTCTTCAAGGTCTTGAAAAACAGAGTCCGATCATGTTGGGGACTGAAGAACAAAACCCTCAATGAACCCAAGAGGCTCCTTCCTTCCCTAACCAGATTTCACCCAAATGTTCCGGGAGCACTGGGGACCCGGTCGTGGGACCTCCAGCCCAAGACGGCTGGTTAGTCATAGAATCACAGAATGGTTTGTGCTGAAGGGCCCTTTCCAGTCCCCCAGTGCCCCCCTGCCATGACAGGGACATCTTCACCAGCTCAGGTTGCTCAGAGCCCCGTCCAGCCTGGCCTGGGATGTCTCCAGGGATGGTTCAGCCACCACCTCTCTGTGTACCTGGGCCAGGCTCTCACCACCCTCAGGGTCAACAATTCCTTCCTCTTGTCCAGCCTGAATCTCCCTCCTTCATTTAAACCATCACCCCTTGTATTATTGCAACAGGCTCTGATTAAAAGTCTGTCCCCATCTTTCTTATCGGCCCCTTTTGAGTACTGAGGTGGACTTTCAAGTCCATCAGCTTCTGAGTGGCACAACCCCTGAGACATCAGCTGCTGCTTCCCTTGGCAGCCAGCTCATGGCACAGTAATTATAGTTATGAGAAATCAGACAGCGAATGGTAATTAAGGATTGGCGAGAGCACCGCCTACTTCTCCTTTAGAAACAAACCTCTTTGGGGTAGGGACCAGTTCTTAGTGCGTATTCCATGTTTGTGTGCCCCACAAGGAGACCAAACCCCCGATTCAGGTTTCTAGATACTCCCAAAAGCAAATTCCTTACGAAGTATTCATTATTATTACTATTCCCATATCAGCTTCCTCCTTCTAACTGTATTTATCTTACAGCATGGACCTACATAAAGGTGAAGGCCCTGAGCACATCCCACTGAAGTCCCACAGAGTTGAGCGGGACCTAAACTGAGCTGAGATCTGCAAAGCACTGCGAGCACTGGTCTGTCAGTGACCTCTCGCCACGCTTTCTGCTGCCTACCATGACCAAATAAAACATACTTGCGGTGTATGCGGGACATCTTCTGTCATTCCTAAGCAAAACTGCCACAACTGGGTTATTATTCAGATATTTGTGGTCGGTACCTGACGTCAATGGGAATCCTGCCACTGGATCCCTGTGAGAGGACGCGGACAGTGGTTATGCTGAATTATTTGATAACACGTTACAATCAATATTTGTGGCCACAATCCCACAAGTTGCAACTACTGGGCTCTGTGCAGGCTCAGCAAACCCGGCTCGCACAGCGCCGATAAGCCCAGAGCTGAGGTTGCTCACAAACACTTGCTAAAGTTGTATTTCAGTGTTTCTGGCTGAACCTTAAAGACTCATGAGTAGAGCAAAAACAACAAAGCATGCACCCTCAAGTTGTGCCGGGGGGGTTAGATTGGATATTAGGAACAATTTCTTCCCCAAAGGGCTGTGGGGCATTGGAACAGGCTGCCCAGGGCACTGCTGGAGTCACCATCCCTGGAGGGTTGGACAGACGGACATGAGGTTCTCAGGACATGGGGCAGTGCCAGGGGTGGGTTATGGTTGGACTCAATGATCTTAAAGGTCTTTTCCAACCAAAACGATTCCATGATTCTCTGACACGTACGCCACCATGCAGGAGTCACACGTCCTTCAGGAGGGAAAGGAATGAAATGCTGCAAAAACATCAGCCCCATCAGGAAGAGCCAAAGAGAAAACCAGAATCTGGCCAGGTTTCAGGAGCTGCTGGCACTGGAAGGATCAAAGGCAGCAGCTGCCCACCAACACAATTAGATTTTGGAGGCGTACACTGGGCCTGATCCAGCCCCCACTCAAAGCAAACCCAAGGAACCCTCTCCCTGCCTCGCACCACAAGTTGCTCAGATGCATCCTCCCTACGTTATTATCCCAAGTCATCTTTTTCCTGCAATAGTAAACGGGATGGTGTTTCAGCTCAACCAACTGCAAATTCTTCCAGCGCTCTCCATACTCTCCCGTCCCCACAAAACAGCGAAGAGTCAACACAATAAAAGAAAGAAGTAGGTTCGTCTCAACTTTGAGCTCTAAACTATCGCATCTCTCTTGCACCCACTTCAGGAAAACTGGAACCGACTCGAACAACATCATGTATTATGGAAACAAAAATAACAATGGTGCGTATGATCGCTCAACAATAAAAGCCAGAAGGACTGATTTCTGGGAAATCTAATGCAAACCGTTCCACATGGATGAGAAAAGCTGACATAAACAACTACAAGCCGCCTATGGCTGACTAATTAAATTAGGGAGCAACTCAAAGCGAAGCGGCCCCAGCAGAGAAGCCGGTCCCGGGACGCGAGCTGGGATACAGCAGCCGATAGCAGGAGGAAAAGCAAGAGCAACCTGCGGCTTTCGGCGGGCGCTCGCAGATATTTCACACTATCATCAGATGAGTCAGTGCTGGAACGCGCGCGGGCCAAGGGACAGCGAGCTGACTTTCACGGAACGGTATAATTTATCCTGGAAGATTAAAGAGAGTGAAACCGTAGATGAAGCCGACAGCCTGAAGGTTGGCCAAAATCCAAGAGGAATGCTGAAATCAAATCCCACCGCATAAAACCATATGTTGCCATTTATATTTGAATAAATTTCCAAGCTCTGTCATTTGAAAGTATAGCTGGGGCTAAGAAAGGCTGATCTTTATATTATTAGCATTATTCTGTGTAAGAAGGAAGATTAAACGGGTTACCACAGCTATAAAAAACCTCTGTCTCTCCTTAGACTGTGAAAAAAAGAAGTTTTTAGGTTGCATTAAGCCCACGTCATTCTAGAAGAACAATGTGACTCTATGGAAAACCACCCACGCAGGTCCTTTCCCTGGCAAGGCTGTGGGCGCTAACGAAGTAAACCCGTCACAGATCTATTACAAAGGTACAATACAATCCTATAAGGAAGCAAAAGGATCCGTTACGAAAAATTCGGGGATGATTGTATCCATATCCACCTGGCAATGCTCTCGGGTCATACTGTTCCCATCCAGACCACCCAAGAACAAAGCCGAAGCACAACCATGCTCACGGGGCCGGATTACGGTGCGATGCTCCAGGAAGGTGTCCTGGGCAGGAAGCAAAACACAACAAGGGTATTTCAGAAAAACTGAACATGTTTTTATGTGCAGAGTCAGGCAGAAAGCGAAAATCCAGACTGATGGAAGCACATCCATCATCCACCTACCTCAGACAGCTATCTAACGACATGAAGCATCACCTCGTTGGGTTGGAGAATGGAGCTCGTAGCTAAACCTCCCCACGAGCAGATACAGCATGCTCCGTGTGGAGATGGCAGCCAACACGGGCCGTATTTCAGGCTCTGGAGCTGCAGCTTGTTGGCCACTGGTACAGAACGCACACAGCTGCCAGACCACTATCTCCTGCACATCTGGAGGACCGATGCTCCTGAGATGCAGAGCCCCATCCAGACACTGGAACCATCTACTGCAACCACGAGTGGAGGTCTGTCAGCAACGGGGAGAGAGAACGACAGCTCTGAGGCAGCAACACGTGCTCCTAGGAATGACACAAGTAAGCTCAACAACTCACAGAATCCCAGAGTGTCAGGGGTTGAAGGGCCCTGGAAAGCTCATCCAGTGCAACCCCCCATGGAGCAGGAACACCCAGCTGAGGTTCCACAGGAAGGGGTCCAGGCGGGTTTGAATGTCTGCAGAGAAGGAGACTCCACAACCTCCCTGGGCAGCCTGGGCCAGGCTCTGACACCCTCACCTCGAACAAGTTTCTTCTCATATTTAAATGTAACCTCCTGTGTTCCAGCTTGTAGCCCTTACCCCTTGTGTCCTGTCACTGGTTGTCACCGAGAAGAGCCTGGCTCCATCCTCCTGACACTCACCCTTTCCATATTGATCCCCATGAATGAGTCCCCCCTCAGTCTCCTCTTCTCCAGCTCCAGAGCCCCAGCTCCCTCAGCCTTTCCTCACACGGGAGATGCTCCACTCCCTCCAGCATCTTGGTGGCTGCGCTGGACTCTCTCCAGCAGTTCCCTGTCCTTCTGGAACTGAGGGGCCACAACTGGACACAATATTCCAGGTGTGGTCTCCCCAGGGCAGAGCAGAGGGGCAGGAGAACCTCTCTGACCTACTGACCACCCCCTTCTAACCCACCCCAGGTACCATTGGCTTCCTGGCCACAAGGGCCCAGTGCTGGCTCATGGTCACCCTGCTGTCCCCAGGACCCCCAGCTCCCTTTCCCCTACACTGCTCTCCAACAGGTCACTCACAAAAGAAGTGGGTAACACCTGGTGGTTCCAAACTCCATCCAGTAAATTAATTCATTTTGGCCGCATTTACACTCGACATGGTCTGGCACGGGAAACGCAGCTAACAGTGGCCTCAGGGTAGGTAATACTTACTAGGTTAAAATACCTTTCGCAAAATATTGCTGCAGTGCATAAGAAAACAAATGTATTTACATTTTCCAGCCCGCGCTAACCGTTCCTCCTAGCCCTGAGTTATTACAATGGCCCGTAAGAATAATTCAGAACTGCTGTTTTCAGGGCTGCCATTCATTATGCAAATAGAGGAATCTGACTCTGAATTGAGCATTGTGAAAGATCGAGGGCTGAACAATATTGTCTCACTTCGCCGGAGTGAAAACTGATGGAGGTAAAGAACGAGGTTCATGTGCCACGTCCCCACCTTCCCGCTCGCTGCCCGGCAATCCATCTGAACCCAGCCTCTGTAAGCTCGGCTTTAATAGTCACAACCAGGTGATGTGCAAGGGGATTGCAATTCTGCTCACCGGTTTCTTCGGAGGAAAAGCATCTCAATTCCGCTTTTATTTTTAAATACTAAAATTGTTTCCCATAAGGAGAAGCGTACAAGTGTAGACACACCTTACTGAATTCAATTATTCTGGTATATGTGTGTATAATAATCAATGTAACTGCTTTGCTGGACTAGAGCCAAAGTCAGGAAGTGCTCCCTGCAGAGCCGGGATTATTCCTGCCTGGTTTTCTGTCCCACTGCAGATCCCAGTCAATTCTTTTGCCTCCTCCGTTTGGATCCATTTTAAACCTACTATTGTGCTTATTGAAACAAACAAACAAAAGGAGCGTACAGTCCTTCAGTCTTTTCCCAGGAATATTTAGTCATTATTGAAGTAAATTCTCCTATGTTTAAAACAGAGATTAACAAAAAGCTTCATGAGGACCCAAGATTGTGCTCCTTAAAATGTTGGTTCATAGTACTGTGAAGAATATTCAAACACTGTAATTTTTGAACATTTACAAAAATTTCACCATTTCTTTGCAACTCTTTTCATTATGCAACCCCATTAGCACTGTTGGGTCGTGATTTTTTTCTGTGTATCTGTAAACCGACTGAAGCTGTTCATTTACTGGCTACTACACTTGCAGCAAATGAAAAACATGTAAACCATGTCAATAAAACAGCTAACACACCACAAAAGAAATTCATTTTGAAGCAAGGCCATAAGTGAGCTGGCAAACAGCTTTCCGCGCTCATAGCCTCCACCAGCTTTGCTTTCATTCCGTTGTACCACAACTTTTCGTTCTATTTCAATGGCAAACAGCTTTCTGCGCTCATAGCCTCAACCAGCTTCCATTCTGTTGAACCACAACTTTTCTGTTCATTCTGTTTCAACCTTCTCTCCCTTTTAGCCCAGAGCGAGACCTCCTGCAAACAAATGAGTTGGATTTAGGTTGGACACTGGGGATGATTCACCCAACATCTGCGCTGGCCTGGACAGAACGACCCAATCCAGGAGGTATGTGAACATTTGGGGCATTTCTCTCTTGGAGAGCTGGAAGTTGCCATTCTGTCCATGCTGAATAGTTCCCCAAAATGCAGAGCAGGCTGCAGAAAGTAGATACGTGCACCATGAGGCCGACCTAAATCGTTCCAGGCTTGCACTCAACGTGAGAACCCCTTCAATGTTACAGGGAACACAAAGGAGAAATGAAAAGATGGATGAGAAACTAATACTGATCTCTCCCTTAAAATTCCTGGTTTATTCTGTGCAGTGCCGATGAGGATTTCACTTTAAATGCTTCCTGCCTTTTGGCAAATTTTAAAAAAAATGTATTCAACAGCTTTGCCATACACCGGACTGAAAAAGGGAACTCGTGTTTCCTACCACCCGCGTGACGGTCTGAAGCCTCGTTTCCTCAGCTCTAATGAACTTTGTAATAAAACACCCACCTTTACTTCCATCCATCCATCCATCCTTCCTTCCATCCATCCTTCCTCCCATCCATCCTTCCATCCATCCATCCATCCATCCATCCATCCATCCATCCATCCCTCCATCCATCCTTTCATCCATCCTTCCTTCCATCCATCCTCCCCTCCATTCTTCCTTCCATCCATTCACCCTTCCATCCATCCATCCTCCCATCCATCCTTTCATCCATTCATCCATCCATCCATCCATCCATCCTTCCATCCATCCATCCATCCTTCCTTCCATCCATCCTTTCATCCATCCTTCCTTCCATCCATCCTTTCATTCTTTCATCCTTTCATCCATCCACCCTTCCATCCATCCATCCCAAACCAGTCCTTCCCTCTCCTGCTCTCCATCCCCCACCAGTATCGACAGTTCTGGATTCTCTTTTCCCGTTGTGTTCTGCTTTATTCGATGCCATCTGAAGTTCCTGGTTCCTTGTAAAATTTGTGGTGGCTTTGAAATACCCTCGTGTTTTTGTGTTTGGAAGCGACCTGCTCAAGGTGATCTTAATCCTGCACAGACAACGAGCGCTGGGCTGTGGCTGTGATGCACAGAGCAACGCAAAGGGAAACAACCTGTGCACAAGAATCCATGATTTCGGATGAAATAAGGGGCAAGAATCACTTTCAGGAGACAGATTAACAAAACAAATCCTGTAAAACATTTGTAAAACAAAACAAAATCATCCTCAAATGAAAAGCCATTTTCAAAAAAGTATCCTTGACAAGATTCAGATCAACTGTGGTTTTCCAGCTCAGTCAGACCCTGAGAACCAAATCCTGTTCTCATTTACATCACATCAAAGTTCAAAGCCTAATGAAATATTTGATGTTCACGCTGATGTAAATAAAAGCCGAATTTGGTCTGAAATATCCTCGTTTCCCTACTGACTTTATTACAGAATAAGCGTTAGGCAGGAGTTCAGGTTTCTTTTGAAGTTATTTTATGGCGAGGAGATAGAGGGGCAGAGATCTAGTTCAACGAGTCTAATCTGTCCTAAACATGCAGAGTGTCTGATGAGAGAAGCGCGAGGAGCCGCGGCACCCAGCAACGCAGCTACAGAACCCACACAAGTATTCTTGGGTTTCCAGTAATTTCAATTGGAACATATTGCTGGAGATCCAACCCTGGGTACTCCACATGTCAGCAGCTCAGATGAGTTTTAATAGACCAGCTGAATGAGTTGTAAACATGAAGACTTGAAAACATCACTGAAAACCTGCGCAGGAGGAAACTGGAAAACAGCAGCACAGGGCAGGAAATAAGCAGTGTAACTGGTTCAAAAGAACAGATAAATGAAGAACTGAGATAAGTAAAATGTCCTCCCTTCCAGCCCCTTCGCCCGCAACATCCACAGCTCCAGTGCAGCACACGACTCGATCAAACAACACGGGAATGGAATAACTAAATAATGGCAGACAAACTGTGTCACATCGGAATTCCTGAACACGGGCAGGACTGAAAAAAGAGGTGACAGAGCACTTGGAAGGAAAAAAAGGAGCAAAACCTCGACTGCAGATGTCAGGAAGGTCAGAGAGCAAACAGGACTCTGTCCATCCTTCCCTGCGACAGCGGCTGCACCCCACGATGCTTGTGGGTCCCTTCCACCTCAGGACATTCTATAACATGATTCTACGCAAAGGGACAGTTTAATGATCCTTACAGACCGTCCCGACCAGCGGTTATTCCGGCTGGACTCATTTACCACCTTATCTACAACCCCTCACAACCTCCTCCCTCATGAGTCACAGTTCTTCTCTAATAGACTAGGAATAAGCCAGAAGAACTTCAGCCTGGAGAAACACCACTGTACTTGGCACGATTACAGTGCTTTTCCTATTTAAAGCGCTTCTCTCATACTACCCGATTGTTCTTCATAGCAATCTCATCTGCATTTGCTTCCGCAACCCCTCCGTTTCACAAAGGTGCAAACAAAGCCACAGGTACCCGCAGCTTGCCCAAGGTTACAGGTGAGGAAACGGAACAACACAACTACAATGTCCAGTTGTGTGCCTGCAGACCTCTGCCCAGCTGGAAGCAGAATGTCTTAGTGCCATACTCTGGGGTTATTTCCATACTCTTCGGCTGGTGTCACCCAGCAGAAAGGCTTTCTCCGTGGTCACACAATCATTCCAACGCGATTTCTGTGCTGTTCCTATCACCCCTGTCCTCAGGCAGCTCTGAATACACAACACAGCTCACGTCTAGGACAGGTCTGGTCTTGCAAAGCTGAGGTTTCTACAACAGGCCCACACTGGAGATGACTTTTTGCTCTGGTTGATGACGAGCACCTCAGAAATACAGTTATTTGTGTAAGACATGCAAATATTGACAGTGGGTGGAAATGAGAGATTGGTATCTCTGCTCCAGAAACAACTTCGAAAACACTAGAAGTTAAAAAAACCCACGTGGTTTGTTGATCATGTGCATTAACCCACTCAGAGCAACCATGGCAATAAGGGAGAACAAGCTACATGTCCATACACAGTCCAGTTGGGACCCATCAAGCCTAACCATTTTTGAGCTGGTAAGTCTAGATTCATTTTTCCCTGGTAGTAAATCCACACATTTATCCAATATTCAAAATAAAGCAGAACAGCAGCTTTCTAGGACTTGATTCCCACAGTCATGCTTCTGAACCTTCATGCGATGTTCTCAAATCCCATTAACCATCATAGGGTGCACCTGAACCTACGTGCCTGTTTTGCCCCAGCTGAGCCTGTTAGAATATCTCTATTAATTTCAGCATTCAGTGTTTCATCACAGAGATTTGATTTTCTAATTTCTCCACAAATACAATTTCTACTCATAGGAAAACCGTGAGTTTTGCGTTTCAAAGGCTTGTGTAAATGGCTCTGAAGATGGGAGATCTAATACACCATTCCCGGTTGTTTTATCACAGAACGTACAAAAGAGTTCAGGAACTGCAGCAAACTTCTCAAGATCTCCATTAATTTCCACTTCAGGGATGTAACTCAATTGGCCAAAAGGTAAAGGGAGCAATTCACGGTCTGGACCCATCCTGTTGGGATTACGGCTCATTTGAACAAAAGCACACAAAACGATGGCATCAGCACCGCTGTCTGCCTCTTTCCACCCAACGTGACCTACGGCAAACCTGCAGTTTATGGAAAACCTTTAGGAAATGCAGCTGAACGTGAAAGTTCTGGCCAGTGCCATCCAGGTAAGAGAACTATCGACACCCGCGCCAAATCCCAATAAAGCAGAGTAACGTACCTCCTTAAAGTTATCGAACGCAGATAAAATGATTTCGTGCCCTCCTCTGACGAGACAAACGGCTGCTAAAAGCTCTAAGACAAGGGCCTTTGTCCTGCGAAGAAAAGAAACCGCGACAGTCAGCGACCACCATGGGAGGAGCCACCTTCTTTCTGTTCGAAACCAGATGTGGGACCCGGAGTTTGCATCCCGCGTATCTTTAATCTCTTGAAACGAGTCAACCTGCGGGGTGTGTAATGCTGAGCATCCCGGGGATTTTGACTCTCCCAGGATCATGCAGTTTTCCCCCATTTCAACACTTCACAAAACATGCAAAAATCGAAATCGCACAATATACTTGAGGAAATCGAAGCAAACAGGTCTGGGATAGGCAGAGCACACCAGCCTTGGACAGCTCGTCCTAGAGCCCCCGTACAAACCCGGGGGAACGCAGGCTTACACAAGCCGGGATCACCGCACACCACCCATCAGTCTTCACCGCAACGCAGCCCTTTTCCTCTGAGCCCCATTTTCAATGACTGCACTTGTAATTCAAATGGGTGTTTTTCCCGATACAAAGCTGAGTTATTTTCTGTGATAATTCATATTATTTGTAGCCACAGAAAAAAATCGAGACGTGTTTTGCTGAAGTAAACATGGGATGCTTTAGAACGTCTTTCCCCTCTTGAATCAGAACTCCGGGCAACTGATCAGCAGCAGTGCTAACACACCAAATTAATGAGAGAAGACAACAGAATACCAAAAGAAAAGCATGCAACAGACTCGGTGTAAATCTGATATAAATAACCCCCAGTACTTTCTTACAGGGTTCACATAAGGCAAAAGCACCAACCGGACTTGATGGCCAGATGAGCTCTGGGCAGATAGGAAAATCATGCAGACACGTATGGAATTAGTCTCATGCTAAAGCACTGACTCAAACCAGATGTTACAGAACAAGAAATACCTTTTGGCTTTCAAAGTGTCAAGGTTATCTTTGGAAACCAGACAAAATGTTCACTTTCCTAGGAAATTTTAGATGTATCATTTTCAATTCTTACTCATCAATTATTTTTTTTTCTTGCCACAAGGAGAAAACCCAAACTGTTCCAGGCAGGGTGGAGGGTTCTTAATACGGATCTTCAGGAACATCCATCCCAGGGCGGGTGTGCGGGGAGGGCACAGAGCCCGGGACGCACATCTGGGTGGGGACGGGGACACGAGGTCACGGCTGCGTCGGTGACACCCGTTTGGGGACAAACGGAGGAGAGGGGGTCCCTAAAGCCACCCCCTCCTGGCCTGCCCGCTCCTGCGGCACTTGGCTCACTCGGGGATGGGATCAGCTCTGCAGCATCTCCCACAGCCCTGTGCACTCAAACCTCTGCTTTCTCCACAGCTTACGACGGAGCTGAACCAAAAAGGTTTCGAACAGCACTAAGTTTCGTCGTCAGATTATTTTAGCCACATTGGAAAGCATTTTTTTTTTAATCAACAGAAACGTAAGTAACCCACTTCTTTCAAAGATGAAAACTCAGGCTCTGTCTTGATCGCCTGATTTCCAGGCACCGGACAACAAAATGATAAAAACAATAAACTTCCCGTATCCTTCCCATCCATCCTGTGCCTGGGCTTGCTGACTGAGAGCTAAAGAAAGGAAGGAAACACCTACTCCCATCAGGACAAGATTTCAAACAGTGCTTCGCAAGGCAAGCGGACAGCCTAAGCAAAGCCTATATGTATATGTGCATATATATATATATATACACACATATATATAGTGTTGTTTAGTTTTGTTTCATCCCCTGGTTTGACCTTCCCTTGCAAACACCCATACGTCAGATTTGGTTCCTTCAGACGTGCAGGAGCCTTGCAGCTCCAAGCTCTGCTGGGGTGACACGGGTGCGGGGACAGGAGGGGACATCGGTGCCACCACCCGCTTATGGAACTGCTGCTGCACCTGAACAGCAACCTGACGCCGAACAAGAATTAAACCCTCGCTCCAAGGAAGTCAAACCTAAGCACCCTTTAGACGAAATCCTGTAAAGATTTTCCTGTTTTTCAGGAAAATCCAGCTGAGCTGCTGATGATCAGCAGGGTCTTCCTTGCACTACAATAGAGTCCATTGCTTCTGAAACCAACAGAACTAGATGGCAACTGCTCATCTATTCGCATCATTACACAGATTTAATCTGATTCGGAATGACGTCTGATTTGTGCTACAGATTTGTGCGTGAAAGTATCCCTGAGCATCCCTTTCCAAGTGCTCTTTACTTACCTACTTCTTAAACTCTCTAAAAGCAAGCACAGCCTACCTGGGATTCTTGTTGTTCAGACTTAGTGCAATTTCATTAACGGCGTGCGGATGCGACATGACCATATTGAATCCATACTGAAAAGAGAAGGGAGAAACAGTGCTTTGGTTTTGAGGCTGAAATTACTGTTTTTAAAACCCAACAAATCACACGTTTCCAAGCAGATCAGTCTTCCCCCCCCGCTGGAAGCCGAACAAAATGATGTTGAGTTTAACACAGCACATTTCCATTCACCACCGTGCCCAACAACTTACGCTGTCAAACATACTCGTTTTGGCCATGTCAGCCAACAAAAGGGGTCCCTGAGCTGCTCCCCCAGCACTGCCAGCCCCTCCACCCATCAGTTCCTCCCTCCAACCCCTTTTAATTCCGACAGCCGAGTGCGTCATTGACTCCCTAAGGAGGAACTCGCATTGAGTAGCCCAAGTGGCCCCTTTTCCACGTGCACGCTGCCAGACAGCGACTGCAGCCCGCGGCTGCTGCACAACTACTGCTGGATTCGCTCTCCAAAAGCGAAAGAAGAACAGCTTTGGAGAATCCTGTGCTGGTTATTAGCACAGGATTGTTGTTTGCATCCTTCCCATCGAGGTGAGAAACCCTGAAAACCCCAGGGAGAGGGTGACCCCAAGGGCAGAGCCCACACACGCAGCCGGGTTAGAAACACCTTGTACGATCACAAAACTTGTAATAAAGGTGTTCAGCACAGCTTTTCTTTGAAGAACATCACTTTTAGTGTTAGTGTTTTAGTAAAAAATCAAAAATGCCAAGTCTCTGACACTGGCTGGGCACGCCATATTGTCCTGCTTTTGTTAAAAAACAAGTTTCTCTTGTAGTGAATTTGCCTGTCAGCTAAAGCTTCATATCAGCTGCATTTTCCTGGAGAACCAGATGCATGTTTTGGTAAACATAGCAATGGAACACGAAGTTATCAATAAGCATGGATGGCCATCTCGCGAGAGGGGCAACGAGAAACTGGTGACCAAGAAACTGACCAACTGTGTATAACATCCCATTCATGTGAATACTTCATAGAAAAGTGGGAGATCACGAGGATCTCGTGCCTTTTTGCATTCTTTTCCCTTCTGCTTATGGGCGACATTAGGAGAGGACCTTGCTGGTCGTCCCTGTGAACTGAGGCCAGTGACAGACTGAATCCAGCTCCGGTTGGCTGCAGAGTCCAGTCCAGGACTTTGGGTGCCAGCTCTGCAGTTGCTGAGACTTTCAAGATTGGTTTTGTATATTTTGTATTATTTTCTCTATTCTTATCAGTAGCATTAGTAAAACACTTCTAATTTTTCCAACTCTCTTCTCTTTGTCCTTCTTTCCCTCCCGATCACCTATGCTGAGTGGGAAGGGAGGAGACGGAGGGGCAAAAGGGGGAAGTGTGGGCGAGAGGAGGTTATCAATACATCTGCCAGGGTTTCATTGTCACCCCGCAATCTAAACCCTCGACGCATATGCTCACAGCAACCTGCTCAGGGGAAAAGAAACTCCTGAAAATCAGATCAACTTTGGGCTAGCTCATTCTTTGACTTGCAGTTATTGCAATTGCCTTGCATGCCAGAAGAGCGAAAGCTTGGATTTTCCATCTGGAAAATTCTCACGTTTCCTAAGTGTCCATGCTAAATTCTGAGATAAATTCTAACTGCATATCTAATAAATTAGTGCAAACTGAGCCATCCTGCAAACAGGACCTGGCCCAGTATCCACAGGCTGCTACCTGTGTGTGTTTTCACATCTGTACTAAACTTAATGCTTGGACTCGATGATCTTAAAGGTGTTTTCCAGCCTAAATGACTCTATGATTCTACAAATCACCTGCACAAGGACTGTGTTATATTGCTTCCCAGCTACACTGCCTAAGAATGAGTAAGAATTTAAACCTTTGCATCAGTTTTACCTTAACAATTCACCACTGCCCTTTCCCTCTCCCTCCCACCACCAAAACAGTTTTGTGGTCCAAAAGAACGAGCAGGGAAATACCTGGTAATTCATTATGGCCCGTAAACACATGATGCAGACGTGAACGTCGTCTTTTTTACTCACTAATCTGGAATTTTTGAGCGTCCTTCGGCTTGGCAAGGTGTTATACCTGCAAACAAAAACAGCGCTCATCAATCGCAAGGCTCTTTTGAGGTGGGGAGAATAAAGGGAACGGAAACCTTCCTCCACCGGTTGAAAATGCAGAAACCTTTTAGCGTTGCAGAGCAGGCGAGCATCGGACAACACACACACATAGAGCTGGAAAAAGGTGACGGGACCTCCATCCTTCGTGGCAACCAACTGGGAAAAAACCATCCGCCCACAAACAGTCGTATTCTGGATTTTCTTCCATGCATTTCACTCTGCATGATCCATAGCACAGACTTCTAATAGAATCGAATATCCAGAGGCATCAGCAAGTGTATTAATTCCCACTGCACTTGGTTTAAGAATGGTGCCTCTCTTCTGTCCTGAAAACCCTCCAGACTACTGGAGGAAAATCCAGCCCTCAGGAACCTTCCTAAGAACAGAGGCGCTAATTATTTTAATTGTAACCCCTAGCTGGTTAATCAATCTTGAATTCGATTGAAGGAGTACAGGAAATAAACACAAAGGGAAATCTTCTGGACGGGGCTCTGAGCAATCTGAGCTGGTGAAGATGTCCCTGTCATGGCAGGGGTGGCACTGGGGGAGCTGGGAAGGTCCCTCCAACACAAACCATCCTGTGATTCGATGTTTCTACATTCAAAGCCCACACATTTCAGCTTGCAGAGCTTCCACCCCTGTTAGTTCACGATTCGGCTGCAAAACAGGTACAGAATATGCAATCGAGAGCTGCAGCGCAGGGAAAACATCTCCAGCACAGATGGGATTCTGCCCTAGACTGAGATCGTTTCCCTTCAACAGATGCAAATTTCTTCACACAGACACGAACGCCAAGAATTAATGAGGATTTTTTGTATGGAAACTCTTTGACGACGACTCTGCACGCTGGAGCTGCGGCTCGAGATGCTTTTTCTGTATTAGACGCAACTGCACCGACTCCCGATGTTATTTGTTCCCTTCCTAAAGGCAGGGCAGGCTGGCGGGAGCTCTGACACCTCCCTTTATGCAACATGAGCCAAAGCAGGGTGGAGGAGCTTCTCTTGCTTTTATTTCGTTTCTTGTTACTAAACATTAGGCCGATCCGAGCATCTGGACGACTTGTTGGTTTTGATTTCCTGTCTGCTGCAGGTCAAAGATTATGTCACCGAGAGTATATTTATCCTGGTAATTAAATACAGATGGTTCCCTCTTTTATTTCCTCTGCCCCTCCTTTAAAAGAAGAACTATAAAACCAGGGGAAAAGGCAGAAACAAAAACCTGACCGTGTGCAAGCTCCTGCGGCATCTTTCCTCGGGCCAGCTGTGGGCGGTGGGATGTCACCCATGGGTGGTGGGATGTCACCCACTGGCAGTGGGATGTGACACGTGGGCAGTGGGATGTCACCCACTGGCAGAGGGATGTCACCCATAGAGGGTGGGATGTCACCCATTGGGGGTGGAATGTCACCCATGGGCAGTGGGATGTCACCCATTGGGGGTGGGATGTCACCCATAGGCAGTCACCCGTGGGGGGTGGGATGTCACCCACTGGGGGTGGGATGTCACCCGTGAGCAGTGGGATGTCACCTGTGGGATGTCACCCATTGGCGGTGGGATGTCACCCATTGGGGGTGGGATGTCACCCGTAGGCAGTGGGATGTCACCCATTGGGGGTGGGATGTCACCCATAGAGGGTGGGATGTCACCCATTGGGGGTGGAATGTCACCCGTAGGCAGTCACCCGTGGGGGGTGGGATGTCACCCACTGGGGGTGGGATGTCACCCGTGAGCAGTGGGATGTCACCTGTGGGATGTCACCCATTGGCGGTGGGATGTCACCCATTGGGGGTGGGATGTCACCCATGGGCAGTGGGATGTCATCCATAGAGGGTGGGATGTCACCTGTGGGTGGTGGGATGTCACCCATTGGGGGTGGGATGTCACCCACAGGCAATCACCCGTGGGGGGTGAGATGTCACCCACTGGGGGTGAGATGTCACCCGTGAGCAGTGGGATGTCACCTGTGGGCGGTGGGATGTAACCCATTGGGGATGGGATGTCACCCATGGGCAGTGGGATGTCACCCATTGGGGGTGGGATGTCACCCATTGGGGATGGGATGTCACCCGTGGGCAGTGGGATGTCACCCACTGGTGGTGGGATGTCACCCGTGGGTGGTGGGATGTCACCCAGTGGGGGCTGGATGTCACCCGTGGGGAGGAAGCGTCTCCGGAGCCTCGTGTCTCTGCTGCTGGAGATTGGGGACAAGGATTCGGCATTTCCACAGCTGGGACACCGCACCCCCGTGGCAAAACCAACAGCCAGAAAGCCGAGGCTAAATCTGTGCTGAAATACACGGTTTAAGGTTCTTTTTCTCACCCGGATCTAACGGAAGTGCCTTTCTGTTCGAGAACAACTCCTTCGGCATTTTGATTCAATCTGTTAACAACTCAGTTAATCATCCAGGCACTGCCGTGATGCCTTTGGAAACCAGGCTGTGCTCTCACCCACCAGCCTCCTACAGAAAGGCGAGAAGAGCGTTTGGTCCAGCCAGCCTCAATAAATTCATTGTGAACACCACTCCTGCCTCCGTGTCCTTGTTCATGTGTTAACACGATCAGCCAGAACCACCAAAAGTATCCGGTGTGTCCTGGACTCCCCCAGCACTTCATGCAACCGAGACCCAGAAAACACAACGTGCAAGATGGTGCGAAACAGCTCCCGCTGACACTGAGAAGCACAAATGGATAACTACAACACCTCAGCAACAAATGGGGATACCCACAGCAAATAAAAGCCCTGCACGCCACGGAAAGCGAGCACAAACCTCAATACAAGCTCCTGCCATCACCACCTCCAACGGGAGGGCTTTCACACTTAGGACACGGGCACCTGCCCGGTCCAATGGTGTAGACTTGTAATGCACCACGTTAATAACAAATACAAGTTACAGCTGTATTTTCCCGCTGTTTTAACCTTATTACCTGGTAAAGAATATCATGCCCTCCTGTGTCTGTGCTGCTGGTTTTGTCCTCATCTAACAGAACCTGGGAAAATGATTAATGCATAGAGCTGAGGAGATCAGACAGCTGTTTTCTGAGCAGTCAAAGTGCTAATGGCAAAGTCCAAACTAAAACGTTTTAGCATACAAAGAAGCATCCAATTTGAGTCCAGTTACTGAATGCATTCAAAACCCAGTTACGGATTAAGACACATTTGCCTGGATCGCTCTCTCATTACGGACTCCACCGATTTTGAAGAGAGAAATTAAGCTCCTCAGTTCGATCCACATAAAAACGGAAGCATTTGACTCAGAAGAAAGAGAATTTCTAATGGGCCAGGACATTACCAAGTCTGCATTAATATTTATCTGACGGGAAAGTATGACTCTCATGTGAAAGTAATGCTCTTTCCCCCCAAAAAAGCAGCAATAAAATCCCCAAAGGTTCATCCCCGCTTTTATCCTCCTGCCCTCATTTTGGTGGTTGCCTCCCAAATCCCTGTGCCTCCTCCTAGAAAATAAACCCCCCCGATTGCCAAGGAAACCCAGCGAGGAGGGAACCGGCAGGGTTTGGCACAACCGAAAAGGGCTACGGAAGCCAGTTAAAGTCACCATCAGCCATGGATAGCCTGGGTCACACAAATGGACAGACAGACACACAGACAGACGGACGTCCTCCATGGCCCCATCACACCGCGGCAAGGGATGCTCACGCACCCTGCCAGGGCTTCCTAGCGCTGCTTTGGGCTGATCTCCTGTGATTCGTGCTGTAATTCACCGTGTCCAGCACCGCAGGGTTCTGGGGTGCACAGGCTCACAGCACTGAACCCCACGGTGCCACCACACCGCCAAAAACGAGGGAAAAGAGCGGTGTGAAAGCTGGCACATTGTTGTTTTAATAAAGAGGAACCCAGAGCAATTCTGCTCTCATTTTTCACATCGCTATGGCACAGCAGGGATGAGTCCGGCTCCTGAACTTTAAATTACCCTGGTAAGACTGTCAGCCTTCTCCTTCCCCATCCAGGAGGGAGGATTGCTCCTTCCTCTCTCTCCACGTTAATGGATTTTACACCAGGACAGAAAAGCAGCTTCCGCACAGCAGAACCCGCGCTCGGGGTCTCCACATGTCCCACACACCTTGTGTTCCCAAAGATGGAGCAGGAACCTCCTGGTTCTGCCCAGACCTGCGCACCCTCCTCATTCAACGGGCACCAGCTCGTTCTCGGGAACAAACTCTGCTGCAGTTAACCAATAGCTACTAATTATAAAATAAGCACTTAAAAACTTCCCACCTCCTTTTAGCTTTTACTTCTTCAATATACATAGTCCCAGCTATTGAAAAAGCACACATCTTAAAACAGATTATTTTTTCTTTGTACAAAATGCAAGCCGAAGATGCTAATTGCACATAACTGTTGGACAGCCTCTGCCCAAGTCTCCTCAGCATCAAGTTGATTCTGCATCTGAAAAGCATCGTAATGGGTTACATTTCTGTGCCAGTTTTGGATAAAAGTCTCTATTTGTAATAAAAAGGATGAAATAACACAGACACTAAGAGCTCTAAGTCTTCGGTATGAAACTAATAATACTATTTGCAACACGAGAAGGAAAACACAAAGCAAAACACATTCTATTTTCTTTTGGAAAAGCCCGCTCTACGGAAGCAAACTGCAAGTTATAATGTGACAACCACACGTTTCGGAGGTGGAAAAGGCCCCGCCATGCCCAGGTGGCTCCACCGAGATGTGCGGTTACCAGATTATCCGGCATGGGCAGCGGGTCCGGCCGCGTCCCCCATGCCCGGCACAGCCCCTGCGATGGGTCACCCACAACTCGGGACTTACGGGGCAATGGGGCCGGGAGCCTCGCGGGCACGGCCCCACGGGAAGCAGCTCCAGGGGCAGGAGGCTGGAAAGCAGCTCTGGTGGCGTTTGAACCGGAGATGTTCGGGCAGAGGAGCGAGGCTGACGGGACGGACGGACGGGATGGGGAAGAGTGATGGGAAGAGGGAGGGGAGTGAAGGATGCGAAGAAGGAGACATTGAAACGGGAAATTAAAAAAAGAAACGATAAGGAGTAAAGGAGGACGTGAAAAGGGAAAAAGGATGGAAGGAAATGAAGAGAAAAAAATGTAAGACACATAAAATGTAGACCTGACATCCATTCCTAGTGTAACTAATCACAAGCGTGATCAGACATGCTCCTGCAAGCACAGGGCTCTGCCATTCCTCTGTCCTAGCAATTAAAGCACTAAGGACACCTTTGCAACGTAAAAATCAACTGGTCAAGCGCTTTTGCTGCACTCCCTGGGCTGTAGCTCTGAACCAGAGCTGTGTGTCCATCTCCTCCACCGCCCCATGCCTGCCAACCATTACACATTACACTATAACACATCTCCCCAGGTACCGCATCTGCTCCAGCTCAGGAACTCAACACTGACAAACCAGAAGGGAACGTCTACTGGAAGATGCAGGAAAAACTGCAAGTCCTCATTGGCTCCGTCTCTTTTTGGCTTCCTGCTTTGTGCTCACAGTATTATGTAACACAACCCCAGAAAAGCCAAATGAAAAGGTAAAAGTCAACGCCGTTCAGCGCTCTGAGCTGTGCCGAGGTGACAGTCTATAGGTGGAGGTCAGTATGGTTTATAATGGTGAAGCACTGAAGGAATTAAGAGCATCAATCTGGAGAAGTGATCCTGCCTCTCCACAAACTGAGAAAAAACCCAACAGTATTTGGAAAGAGACATTGCATAGTAAAGCCTGGGGTGCTGCCAGAATTAACAGCGGCTTTGAAGGATGGAGGTGGTGTTTTAAAGAAAAAACACCTTGTTCATAGCAGCATGGAAGGAATGTGCTGCTACAAGAGACCTTTTTGGCCGGGTCCACGGAAATCTTGAGGCAAAAAGGAATTGCTTCCTCTGCGCAAAGCACCTTGTACCTGATGGAAACGTGTTGTGCATCCTTAGATCATTTCACCACTGGGGAGGGAGGCAGAGTTATTATTGCCATTTCCTCAACTGCTGTGCAACACACGCTTAGTGCTTCTTTCCACCCCAAACCATCAGCACAACACACGTTTCCTACATAGGCCAAGCCTATACCGCGAAAAGGGGGAAGATGACGAATACTGTAATTGGAAAAACCATCCTGCCTCTTCTCACTCCCTGTCCGCAGGTCACCGGCCGCCTGATTTACCCCTCACCGTAAGGTGGAGTGTCTGCCCGAGCGGGAGATGCTGTTGCCGACGGGCGAGGGCAAATTGCTGCCTCGGTGCAGGTCCTCGATGGAGCGGCTCCAAGGCTTGGACTTGTCCATCGAGCTTTCCACGTTGTTCTCCAAACTTTCAAAGTCAAACCTGAAGGGAAACAGAAATTCGGGGTTAGAGGGAAAAGACGCACGTTGCGCTTTCCTTCCTGACCGACAGTGCAGGTTCTAGTAGGTCCCAAAAGATTAGGAAAAGAGAAGAAGAAAGCAACGCGGGCTATCGCCTTGGGCTGCGATTCCATGCGAGCTGCAGATGCACCGTGCAGCAAATTACGGTTGGACTTGATGATCCTGAGCGTCTCTATTCATCCAAAACCACTCTGTGTTTCTATGGTTCTATCAAATTTGGACCTTGCCAAAGGGAGCAGCCAACCACGCCAGCCCATGATTTCCGAAACATCGAACAGCTACGTGCTATTCTACTTCAATGTAAAATAAACAGAGTTGTCGGTCGCTTTGCTGGTGAATTGCCCTGTCCTGAGGGAAAGAGGGGGAACGCTAAAGCTGTCTCCATTTTATGTCAATAAATCAACACGTTGTACAAGTACTAATTGAGTTTCTTTCACCAATACATGACGCTTACGCTGCCTTGTTGGCCCTCGTGAACCTCCCGGCATATGTAAAATATTACCATAATCATTACAGATTTTCCTTGATTTCTGACTCATTGCCTATTGTAGTGCTATTTCTAGCAAAAATGCCTTGTCCTCCTTACAGCTTTTGAGGTTATTACTCATGTTTACCACGTTGGAGAGGGGAAAAACCCAGCAAGTTAACTTGCGTACATTTGTATAATTTTAGGAAGAGAATCTTTATACAAACGCTCCTTTCTGCTGTGCCGTTTGTTCCAGTGTTAGGAACATTTTAAAACACACAATTTTCCTTCGTTAATTTTATTGCAACTCCACCAAAAATCTCTTTTCTGTGCGATGCTCCATACACATCTGGTGGCATCTTTTCTAAGAATAAAGTATCAACTCTACTCAGCTCGAACTCCTCACTACAACAGCACCTTTAACCTTCCGCTTCTTTTAATACAATTTTATACAAAAATCTACTGCGATAATAACCTGAAAGTGAAAGCCTATGGATATACAAAACCACATAATCAGCTGAACATCTTCTAATTTTCCCTAAATACAGCGTGTGACTCATTAGAAAAGACGGACAAGGGAACGATGCAATAAGGTGCTGGAGAGGAGAAGAGAGGACATCGCGACACAAGAAAATGGACTTTATAGAATGTGAGAGGGATTCCATTCAAAAATTGAAGGCCTTTTTCTAGTAGAACATGATGTAAATATCAGTAAGCGAGTAAATTCTAGAAATAATCTCTATATGCAAAGATCTTTGCCCGTTTTCCAACATTCTCAGCCAAAGCCAGCTGGGATTTTTGAACGTACCCAATTACTAAAAAATCTGTCAGTGCAGCACTAGAAATTTTCTCTAGGCTTCATTTAGGATTTTGTTTTGTTTTCTCTGCAACATGTTATGATCTGATAGTTCCAGACTAACATTTTCTCTGCTTGGCACTTCCCTCTCGCTCTACACAAGGGTTTTTGCTTTCCCATGCAAGCCAAAGCGGCAGGCACGTCTTACTTACGTGACGGCGTACTGTGCGAAGGACAAGTACTCCACCAGCACGTCCAGGCCTTTGTTCTCCTCGTTCAGGAACTCCCTGACCCATCTGTTAGAGAAATCAGAGATATCAGAGCGTTCCACAGGCTTGGCGCAGCCACGGGAATCCTGCTCAGATAAAGCAGAGGCGCTGCGGGAGGGCAGAGCTGCCGGGCAACGCTGCTCGCTCGCTCAGAAAAACAGCATTATTTATTACTTAGAGGAGTTTTAAAACAGAGTCCTTTAGAAGACTTGATAAATGTTCTGAAACAAGCATTTTTGCAGCGTTATGATGGGTAAAATATATATGTAATATTTAAAAAGCTATGCACACTCTGCATAGCTCAGGAACGAGATGTGTTCCTGGAATATTGTGTCCAGTTGTGGCCCCTCAGCTCCAGAAGGACAGGGAACTGCTGGAGAGAGTCCAGCGCAGCCACCAAGATGCTGGAGGGAGTGGAGCATCTCCCGTGTGAGGAAAGGCTGAGGGAGCTGGGGCTCTGGAGCTGGAGGAGAGGAGACTGAGGGGGGACTCATTCATGGGGATCAATATGGAAAGGGGCAGTGTCAGGAGGATGGAGCCAGGATCTTCTCGGTGACAACCAGCGATAGGACAAGGGGTAATGGGTATAAACCTGAATACAGGAGGCTCCACTTAAATCTGAGAAGAAACTTGTTTGGGGTGAGGGTGTCAGAGCCTGGCCCAGGCTGCCCAGGGAGGTTGTGGAGTCTCCTTCTCTGCAGACATTCAAACCCGCCTGGACACCTTCCTGTGGAACCTCAGCTGGGTGTTCCTGCTCCATGGGGGATTGCACGGGATGAGCTTTCCAGGTCCCTTCCAGTCCCTGACATTCTGGGATTCTGTGACTCTGTGTTCCCACACACTGAGCTCCAGAGCCGGTAGGTGCCCTTCTCATCATCACTTCGCTCCAAACCCTTCGCTCATCACCTCCCCAGCACAAACCACCAAGCAAATCACCTTCTCGCCATCCACCACTGGTTTCTTTTCTATCACATCCTGGTCTCTAGCAGGCTTTAAAAGCACATAGACAGCACACCAGCAAGAGTAATGTGACATTCTGGATGTGCATTCAATAGTAATTTTCCCTTCTCTTTTTAAAAGGTGTTAAGCTATTCCTGTGAATCTTGGTCCCTGAGAATTATCCAAGTTACCCTTCTCCCAGCAAAGCGGGAATTCATCACCTCTGAGTTATTCTTGTCTTTGGAGGTTTAAATCTTTCACTGTTTACCAGCTAAAATAAACAACCTGGCGTTTTTATAAAATGTATTTGGAAACGTATCTTTCAGACACACAAAGCAAATAAATAAACGTTGGTCTTGTCAGGCTCTTTTATATATCTGGTGCTCCACCGCGGTTCGTTCCGCGCACCCATCAATCTGTGCACTGTCATACAGCATCCTGTAAAACCGATGTGATTGTGTGGTCACGAAATAAAACGCCGGAGAACCCTTTCTGGCTGATGTTCCAGGGCCGAGCGGCTTCTGGTCCCGAGATGTAAAGCAGAGACGCGAGACCGGTGGAAATGTGGATGGGAATGGCATGTTTGATAGAAAAATGAAGTTTCTGGCAGTTCTTCTGCTATTTGAGGGGAATTTTCTGTTTTGTGGAAGTAAAATCCTGGTAACATTACTCACAGCCAGGCTTGGTGAGCTGCATTATGTTAAAGCTATAAAACAGCATGGGGGTTTTCCACATATATATTTATAGCTGCGATGCTATTGCTATTCTAGACACAATCACTGCTCTGACTGAGGGGGAGCAGAACTGGGCTGCAATCTGCTCGCAGCCTTCGCAAGATGTGAATGAACCCTATAAGGGATGAATCCTATAAAGGATTAAAGCTGAATTATTCTTCTGAGATGCTCAGCTATCCCTCAACGAGCCCTTCAGGCTGCAATGATCAACCAAGTGGTACCACTGCTTGGCATGCAAAGCGATATTTTCTCAAAGACATCCATCAGTAGATATATACCAAAAAAATACCCTTAGACCAGAGGTCAGAAAACATTCTTACCCGATGTGATTTGTTCTTAGAGAAATTTCCAGTTCTCGGAGTACTTGAGTAGATTCTTGGACTCGTCTTCTGAATTTCTGTTATTAAGCAAAAATAGCAATTAGACTCATGTGAGGCGATTAAAAATATCAACGTGTCACACAGTGCAGAATGAATAAATAAAACATCAAGGTAAACCGAGAACCCCTCTAAATGCTCAGGAATGCAACAACAAGAGCCCAGCAGGCAACAAAAACATGTGCGGAAAAATAACTTCTGTTCCCACGTATATTTTTGAGTTTCCAGGATAAAGAAAAAAGCCTGTAGATAAATAAACACTTCTTTACAACACAAGCTTTGGTTTAGTACCAAACTCTCCACTGCAAACTGCAGCGTTTGGGCTCCATTCTCAGCCTGGTGCGTTAATCACGACTTCACACCCACAGCAACAACCCCGCCACGATTTCTGTCTAATTACCAACCCGGGGGTGCGCGCCGGTGCTGGAATGCAGACGCTAACGATCTGAACTGTGTCTGCAAAACGAGACGCTGGGAAAGGCCGTGAAATGGCAGGAGAAAAACCCTGGGCAGCGACGCAGCAGAAAGGAGAGGAGGTTTCATGAGGGACTGGAGTGACTGTCAGCAAGTTTGCTGGTGACACCGAACTGGGAGGAGTGGTGACACTGGAAGCTGTGCTGCCATCCAGAGACCCGGACAGGCTGGAGAGCTCGGTGGGGAAAATGTAATGAAATAGAACAAGGGCAAGTGTAGAGTCTTGAATCTGGGCAGGAACAACCCCAGGTTCCAGGATAAGTTGGGGAACGACCCGTTAGAGAGCAGCGTAGGGGAAAGGGAGCTGGGGGTCCTGGGGACAGCAGGGTGACCATGAGCCAGCACTGGGCCCTTGTGGCCAGGAAGCCAATGGTACCTGGGGTGGGTTAGAAGGGGGTGGTCAGTAGGTCAGAGAGGTTCTCCTGCCCCTCTGCTCTGCCCTGGGGAGACCACCCCTGGAATATTGTGTCCAGTTGTGGCCCCTCAGCTCCAGAAGGACAGGGAACTGCTGGAGAGAGTCCAGCGCAGCCACCAAGATGCTGGAGGGAGTGGAGCATCTCCCGTGTGAGGAAAGGCTGAGGGAGCTGGGGCTCTGGAGCTGGAGAAGAGGAGACTGAGGGGGGACTCATTCCTGGGGATCAATATGGAAAGGGGCAGTGTCAGGAGGATGGAGCCAGGCTCTTCTCGGTGACAACCAGTGACAGGACAAGGGGCAATGGGTGCAAACTGGAACACAGGAGGCTCCACTTAAAGATGAGAAGAAACTTGTTTGGGGTGAGGGTGTCAGAGCCTGGCCCAGGCTGCCCAGGGAGGTTGTGGAGTCTCCTTCTCTGCAGACATTCAAACCCGCCTGGACACCTTCCTGTGGAACCTCAGCTGGGTGTTCCTGCTCCATGGGGGGATTGCACTGGATGAGCTTTCCAGGTCCCTTCCAATCCCTGACACTCTGGGATTCTGTGATTCCTGTCACCTCCGGACAGCAGGACCAAGGGTGACCTGGAAAACCTCACTGGGACGCAGCGGCAGCCCCAGTCTGGGGCTCCAAGCAGGCACTGGTCACAGCAGATCTCTAAGAGCACACTGACGTGTCTCGAGTCCAGCCGAGCTGCTCCCCTCCATCCTCTGCAACACCAACGTGCAGCAAACACAACCTGGCGTGTGGACCAAGAGAGCCAGCGATGCTCTTCCCTCCTGCCCCTGGAAACCCAACAAAACTGCCCGAGAAATTATTGTTTGGGGAAATTCTCATTTGTGAACAAGCTAAATGAGAGCAGAAGCAGATGGAGAATGATAATCATCTTGGAATCGCAACATTTAACAGCCACCTTGGTCATCGCTTGTCACACAGAGACCTGATGTGTTTGCTAAGTGTTTAGGGGGCAGCGATCCCAGTGCGATCAGGACTGTGCTCTGAATACAAGGGAGAAAAGGCTTTGTTCTCAGTGTGCTGCAATGAAATCAAGGGAACTAGTGGCAGTTAATAATTCCCAGGAGTCCGTTTATTGAGGTGAGGATGATGAAAGGACGGGATTTACCTTGCTGACCTACACGAACATTATCAGCTGCCTTTTTCTCCGGGGCTTCATCACATGCTGCTTAGCACCGCTGCCTGACTTGGAGACTAAATCCCAGCTCAGAAAGCCACTGGCAGACTGAAATAGATACCTTGCTGTAAACTCCTAGTAGATGTGAGGCGCTATTAATTTTTCCTTTGAAATTGCTCGTTGGGCTCAGACAGTTTCCCTGGACCGCAGTTAATTAGCTCGGAGTACAAAATCACAGTGCCCTCTCTCCCGAGAGAGTTTACACCAAGCAATATAAAGCATTCCCTCTATGCAGGTAAAGGTAAAACATTGATGCAGAGCGGAGACGGCTGGGAGGACACGGCAGGAACGGGCAGCACCTTCCCACGTGGGGCGTTATCCCCCTGCAAGGCCAATGTGCTCCTTGCAACCACAGCACTGAGCCGGCTCTGTGCTTTACTGGGCTCTAGGAGCCACCAAATTCTTTAAAAATGAGTCACTTCAGCACTTTCATTTTCCCGTTTCATATTCCGCTCAGACGGAAAGCAATTGTTTCCCTGGGAAGAGCCATTGTGACCCCAATTACAAGGCGAAACGCGCATTTCGCAGCGGCGTTTGGAGCCGCTTTCTCTTGGCCACGCCGGGATCATTGTCAAAAACCCCGACACCACCCCAATGACAGCGACAATCCCGCTCGGAACAGCTCTCCCCACAAAACCCCATGGCCCTCCCGAAGCACATTTGTAAATCTTTCTGCATGGCAGCCCCGGCTGAGGAAAGGCTGAGGAAAGGCTGCTGGCGATGGAGAATAACGCCACAAAACAGAGGAACTCAATGGGGTTATTTTTAGGCTCCTTCGGTTTTGTCATTTGTCATGGGACTCTCCTAGTGGTGTTAGGATAAGAAAGGCTTCAATGTGCGCCCACGGAGGAACCGCAGAGCAAAGCCAAACACTAAACAAATTTCAAAAACCCTTCGGGAGGAAAAAACACAAAGACCCCGTTCACTTTTTTGCCTTTTTTTTTTTAACAAAAACCATAATCGGCTGCAGGCAAATTGAAAGATTTCCTAGCAAATGGTTTCCTGCTCCTCGGCAGAGCCCCTGACAAGAGCGGCGCTGTCAGAGCCATCACCGCAGCCCCGAGGAGCTGGAGAAGCGGGGCAGGAAGGATGGGACCCGGTGCTTGTCCCTCATCCCCACAAGGGACAGAGTTCACCTCCCCGGGATCTGCATTTTACCGTCGGGCACCAACCTCAGCTCTTTGTGCAGCAACACAGAGCAGTGATTGTTGGGGCCAAGGCAGAGCCAGGCAACGGCAGGGTCTGCTGTGCAATCACTGCCTTTTTCTACAGTTTCTCTGTCTTTTTATTTCTTTTGAAGGCTATTATAACTATCAGAACAGGATATAAGCTGATACTCAAAGTGGTTAAATGCCAAAGGTTCAGCCGGATGGAGGTTTACTGTTATTCTAAAATCCTGGAGGTTACTACTGAGCCCACGAGAGCGGCGCAGAAATGTCAGAATGAGCCACAAATGCATCCCGGTGCAGACGGCACACTCGGGGATGCACGATGTTCAAGTGAAATGCCTGAGTATTTCATCAGTGATTAATTAACTGTTTTGGGCAAAATAATACGCAGGAGGATGAGTGAGGCTGTGCCATGTAAATAAAGCCCAGCTTATGTCTTCAGTGCAACCCGGGCTGGGACGGCAGCGCGGGGACCTGTGCCAGCGGTGTGGCCGGACACACAGACACCCTCGGAAAAGCACTCAACGTTTCAACGCCCGCTCACAGGGCTGAGGGAAGTGCCACCTGATGAACGTTTCACTCACCACCAGCACTGCCCACATGGAAAGTCAGACCTGGAGCACAACCTGGATAATTTGTGAGACTATTTATGGAAGCTGAAGTTATTAAAACGGTTTGTTTCATGTGTCAGATGGCCCTTTTCCTTGCAACATCCCTTCCCCTTTCCCAGCTGTGAAAACTGCAGCATCTTTCTAATTACTCTTTGCTTCTCTCTGCAGTTGGTTCCACCTCCAGGACTCTTCTCAGAGACTTTGCCACCAGGGCAGGAAGGAACCGGGACCCCAGGATCATCCTCAGGGCAGAAGAAGGGATGGGAACAGGACCCTCCTCACCTTCCTGGTGACAGCCGGGTCCAGATACCCCTTCAGCTTCTGGATGTACGTGTGCGGGGGATTCTTCACTTGAAACCTTTCCTGCAAAGGACGCAAGAATAAACATCAGCCATTTCATAGCATTTCCTGTATTTACTTACTATATATACAAAATGCTGACAGACACATATTTAAGCACTGTATATATATACAAAATATCGTTTTATATGTACATACCTTATATTCACAAATATATAATATATGCATATACAAAATGCATGCAAATAAAATAGATTTACATGTATCCTGATATTCTGGAATTTAATATTTATATAGGGTGCATAAAAATACACCTTACATATTCAATGACAATTTTGAATTGTAGTTACAAAGGCACACATGTGAAGTAACAGGGTTTCTGCTAGCCAGCTGCAGCGAGGAGAAAGAACGATGTTAGAAGAGTGTCCGTGTTTGATTGAAAGCCATCACCCCAAAAGCCAAGACACCTTTTCTATCACTTGGAACAAGCCTAAGAACACACTGCACGGTCTCGTCGTGGGAGAAGTCTCATCATGTCATTGCTCGGGTTCCAGAAACATGAATGCAAGAGTAGCACTTTAGCAATGAACAAGCGATATTTTAACTCCAGGGTATTAGATTGGATTGTTTTGGTGAGCGGCCCAGCAGCTCCCAGCCCAGCCCTTACTGCGGGTCCCGTTTGCGGGCAGGGACATGGGACAGGCAAGGGCAGAGTGTCCCCATGAGCACCGGCCAAGCCTCCCCTGCCACGGGGCATTGTATTCTATATAAATATAATACATCCAAATACAGCAGCATTTCGCTTCCTACATCACAGAATCACAGAAGGGTTTGGGTTGAAGGGACCTCAAAGGTCCCCCAGTGCCCCCCCTGCCATGACAGGGACATCTTCACCAGCTCAGGTTGCTCAGAGCCCCGTCCAGCCTGGCCTGGGATGTCTCCAGGGATGGTTCAGCCACCACCTCTCTGGCCAACCTGGGCCAGGCTCTCACCACCCTCAGGGCAACAATTCCTTCCTCATGTCCAGTCTGAATCTCCCTCCTTTAGTTTAAAACCAACACCTCTTGTCCTGTTGCAACAGACCCTGCTCAAAAGTCTGTCCCCATCTTTCTTATTGGCCCCTTCAACCAACTTCAACATCAACCAACTCTTGAGCACCAACACGGCCATTGTGCCTTGGGGTCACGTCCCCACAACCATTTCCGCAGGGACCGTGTCGGTGGTTGAGCTCGTCCCAGCCACCCACAGCTCGTGGAGAATCAGATGGTTTCCTTCAGCACCCACGTCACGCAGGGGCAGAGCTGAGGGACCTCCAGCCTGGTGGGAAGCAAACCAGCAAGTGCTACCAGCTACACTTAGCAGGGAAATTATGGACCAGACGCCCATCCTTGTCCCATGGGGAAAGCCCAGGAACCACCATGTGCTTCTCCTCCCCAAAAGGCTGGAGTCCCGCTGGAGGAAGGCAGGTTCCTGTGACTGTAAAACATCTCCTCGGCCACACCTTGAGACTTCTTTCTCCTTTAAGTCTTCCAAACTTCTGATCTTACAGGGAACACTTGGTCTGCAATCCACCACCAGCCCCACTCAGATGTGAATTAAAGATTTTGACGACAAATACAAGGTCTGCAAGGTTTGTATTCTGCGAGCTGCTTGATATTTCCTTGCTCGACATGAGTTGTTCTGCGAGGGGGACGCTGTGTCCAAACCTGCTAAGAGCATTACCAAAAGTTCTGATGCTATTTGTATCTTGGAAGAATTTTAAGCTATTCTGCCCTTTCCCTTGAGGAAAGATCTCATAACGATTTCATCCTGAAATTTCGCATTTTATAACCGATATCTGAAACCTCCCTTTATTAGGTCAGGATGCAATTTTGACTACATTATCTGAAAGTTATTTCATAATGAATAGGACACTGCTGCCCAGTTACCAGAATATACTGTCTGAACACCAAAAGTCATTCCCCTTATTATCCTGCTGTTTGCTGTTAAAAAAAGAAATAATAATAATAATTCATCATGCTCAGAAGGAAAAAATGAACCAAAGAGCCTAAAAGGTCTGCGCTGTGGCCCATGAGCTCTGTAGGACAGACAGCAAACACTTCTTCCCTCTTTTAAACCAGATTTTTTTCCCATTCACCTTCACATGTAGGCGCGAAACACAGCCCTGGAACCAGTATCTCCTTTTTATCTATAAAACAGTCCTGAAAATGCAGATCTGAGGGCCCCTTTCACACCCTTGTAGTTAAATTTGCTGCTAACTGGGAGCAGGAAGACCCATCGATGTTGACTTCAAAGGGTATTTTAGAAAATAAACAAATAAAGAGCACGTAAAATAGATCGGTCAAAAGAATGAGAAGTCGATATTCAATTTACCGCAACCGCCGCCCTCATTTTTGCCCTTTTTACCTCCCGCTGTTGGGCCGGTTTCACAGTCAGCCTGACCGCCCCCTCGGGATCTGCGGCTTTACACAGGGCATAAACACAAGTTGTTCAGAACCAATTTTGATCCATTAACCTGTTTTAAAACTTCTTTACACTGGCAGACAGACCAAAAATAAAGGCATTTTGCTGTAGATGAGAATCTGGCCCTTTGTAGACTAGTAAAGAGTTACCCAGGTACCCGGACCTCGGAGACACCACCGCTTCTCATCCTCCCCCTCAACACCTCTATATTGGTTCTGGAGATATTGAATAACCGTGTCCTTCTCTACAAAAAAACACAACAGTAAAAGTGTTTTCCACTTGATAACCACATCCAAATATGATTTATCCTTCACTTGTGAGGGGGTTGGAGCGCAGTGGTGGAGCAGCGGGCACCGCAAAGTCCCCGCCTAACAAGGCTCCGCTTACCTCTGGGGTTTATTCCTCTCCTTTCTGAGGGTTCTCTCATGCCAATGCAGCCCTGCTGGGCTCAGCCCAAGCCTCCGGAGCAGATATTTTTCTCTTACGGATTTATTTCTCTTCCTAACTAATCAGCCATCAGCTGCTAAAGCCAGGAGCTTTTCCTAACTGCCAGTTTTAATATCTGGAGTCTTCCAAATGAGACGCTTAACGAAGCTCAGTGAGCACATTGAGTAGTCTGCAATGTAGATACTAGAAGTTTCTGTTTGTTTTCTTCAAACCTAGCTGTAATTCTGTACTTAAGTAATCATCTCTACAGTGATTTCCTTAAAAAAGACGCTGCTCATTACTGCACAGGAGAATCATTTGGGTGGAAGGATTTTAAAGACATTATCCACGAACATCAGATACCAGCGACACTCTGTGTAGTGACCAAGAACCACTGGTGGTAAACATCTCCTGGAAACATTTTTATAGCCCCTTAAAAGTGTTTTTTCTGCTTTGGAAAGCCATGAGGGATTAGCCTGTAAAACTGCCCTTTCCTGGCTGTGATTGCTGTCTGGGTTTATCCAGCTCTGACTGTTTTTTATTAGAGGCTGATACATCGCAAGCTGCAAAGCCCAAGCGTCAGCGCGGCGCGATGACAGCGTCCTCCCCATGTCCTTCTGGTCCTTCTTCTGGATGACAAACGCATCCTCGGCTGCCATCGAGACATCGCTGTTCACACGTAATCCGCTTGCCTTAGATACCGTAAATAATTAGTTAAAAATGATTGCTTTTTCCTGTCTGCTCCTCCCCTCCACTCCTGGCAATTTGCAGTCGCTCGCTGGCCAAATTCGCTTTCAAAATAAGAATTGATACGGCAAGGGGTTTAACGCTATTTGAACGAGGAGGTTGGGGATTTTTACCACACACGTGTTAAAGTTTAAAATCCCTATTTGAGCCTCCAGACCTTGCTGGGCAAAAAAAGCAGTGGGTGACATCACGACTGGGACACGGTGGCTTCTCCTCCCCACCACCCCAGCACCACGCCGTTCAGACACAACAAAGTTAATAATAAATCCCGATGAAAACTATTTTATCTCCGCTACGTGACTCATATAAGCACCAACACTATCTACAGCCTGAAAGGAGAGAGGCGCAGACCGGCAATAACTCAGCCCGGCTTTTGTCAGCCACCTAGAAAGCAAACTAACTTAATTTCCCAAGGATAAAAGGCCCTTTCTTGCTTGAAAAATTGCTGCCAGAAGGACACAGAAGCACATGCAAGCGGAGAGCAGGGAGATGTCCCAGTCCCCAGCACCTCCCTTTAGGGTAATAAATGAGGAGACATCAGGGACGAAGCTGGAAGAGGGGGCACAACGCTGCTCCGGTGCTTTTCTCACCAGCAATCTCCAGAATTTGCACTTTTTTTCTGGATGGACACCAAAAAAAGGGGGCTGGGAAGCTATACTTGAACTGCCGCGTTTCTGCATTTCCTCTTCCATCTGATCCTGCAAGGAATTCAACACATCTCTCATTCACCCAAATCTGGAAAACGTATTTATTGCGTAACCAGGAAATTGTGGCTTTTGCTTCCAAAGACATTCAGGACATTTTCTGCATTAGTGACATATGTTATTATTATTATTATCATTATGACCCTCGCTAACTGGTTTCATTCCTAAGATTCACACGCATCAGGCAAGCACACAAACCTGGTGGCAGTGACTGCTGGGGGGACGTAAAGCATGGTGCACGTTTCCATCACCCGTCCCCAAACCACACAGCCCTGGGGGGCAGCTCAGCAACTCCGCCAGCAGGACAGCGTGTCACTTTAGATGTCTTTACTATGGAATGAAACAACAGCAGCCGTTCATCTCGGCATCAATCAAGGGGCAGAGGGATCTGTTTCCACCGCTATTAATTTTCTGCAAAACCGGGTCACCAGCAGGGACCTGGCCAAGAGGCACAAGAGCCGCAGATGCTCCCTCTGAGGCCCGGGATGTGACCACAGAGCCTGGACCACTCATGTCCTGCACCTGCATCTCCAACTCCTCCATCACTCACTGTCTGATGGAGCCTGGACCACTTGTGTTCTGTACCTGCATCTCCAACTGCTCCATCCCTCACTGTCTGATGGAGCCTGGACCACTCATGTCCTGCACCTGCATCTCCAACTGCTCCATCACTCACTGTCTGATGGAGCCTGGACCACTCATGTCCTGCACCTGCATCTCCAACTGCTCCATCACTCACTGTCTGATGGAGCCTGGACCACTTGTGTTCTGCACCTGCATCTCTGACTGCTCCATCACTCACTGTCTGATGGAGCCTGGACCACTTGTGTTCTGCACCTGCATCTCCAACTGCTCCATCCCTCACTGTCTGATGGAGCCTGGACCACTTGTGTTCTGCACCTGCATCTCTGACTGCTCCATCACTCACTGTCTGATGGAGCCTGGACCACTTGTGTTCTGCACCTGCATCTCCGACTGCTCCATCCCTCACTGTCTGATGGAGCCTGGACCCCTTATGTCCTGCACCTGCATCTCTGACTGCTCCATCCCTCACTGTCTGATGGAGCCTGGACCACTCATGTTCTGCACCTGCATCTCTGACTGCTCCATCCCTCACTGTCTGATGGAGCCTGGACCACTTGTGTTCTGCACCTGCATTTCTGACTGCTCCATCACCCACCATCTGATTTTCAGTGAGCCACCTGTCCCAGGGCCAGCCGGTTGGATAAATGAAGCCGTGAGCATCTGTACCATCCTAACGTTTATGACTTCATTAAAACACTGGATTTTACCTCCAACAGGGTACAAAACAAAACCAAAAGCTCTCAAAACAGAGCTGTCAATGGCTACTGCAGCATCTGCAAAGACAGGAAAAATTAATTAATCCCCACACACACACCTCTGGTGTCTCCAAAGGTGAGGACACAGGGATGCCCCTGCCACAATTTGCCATTAGAGGGCAATGAAGAACTTTCTAAGATGTCCCCAATCTCTCGCTCGTGCCCCCTCTGTCACCCACCACGGCCCAGGGCTGCATGAAGAGGCACAGAGGGCACCAAAAGGGTGGCTCGCCATGCCAAGGAATGGTGTCCATCCCTGCCGGGATCCTCCCCAATGCTCGCCCACAGGATGACCCACCGCTTGGACCTCTCCACGATGGACAACAGCTTTATGGGCTTTGCTCTTCCCCTTGTTCGCTAAGCCAGAGAGGCAGGGAGCGAGCTTTCAGAGCACCAGCAGCACCACTGGGATGACTTGCAAGGTTTATAGACACACAACATATAGAACAGAAAATACCACACACGAGTCCCCACAACCAGCCCAGCAAACCCTTACAGCGACTCACTACAGCAGATTATATTATCATTATCACCATCATGATGAGACTGGCAGCTCCCCACTTTGGTTAATCTCACTTCTGCAAAAATGGAAGCTCCATTTGGGAGCTGAACTCTCTCCCCATACATTCTCAACCTATTGCACAGATAAATGGCTAGGGTCTGCTTTACAGACTATATAGAAATATCATTTAAGAGCAACCTCTTTTCCCTTTCGGGCAAAAGCACAAGAGGGAAACAGTGAATTTCCTCAAGCTGTTACATTAATTTACATCCTCAGTCCTTCACTAAGCAAAAGCGGGCGAAAATGGTGTAATGAGTGATACCAATAGAAAATAGCAGTTAAAATCTGCATCCACACTAAAAACACATGTTCTGTACAAAATCTGTTCCTGGAAGTACTTTTAGCCACGCGCCGTCATTATGTGGACAGCGATCAATATTTCATACGCTGCACTCTGGTGCTTTTCTGACTCGCAGCGCCTGCCCAGCGCCAGCGCTGCCACCGGGGCTGGGACACGTCACACATGTGCAGCCCCAGCATGGACCCTCGGCCGGACGGACCCTGGAAAGGTGGCACAGTGTCACCTCCTGTCCCCTGGGGCCCCGCGCAGCGCTGGTGACAACAGCTCTGTGCAGCTTCATAGAGTCATGGAATCACTTTGGTTGGAAAAGAGCCTCAAGATCATTGAGTCCAGCTACAACCCACCCCTGGCACTGCCCCATGTCCCTGAGAACCTCATGTCCGTCTGTCCAACCCTCCAGGGATGGTGACTCCAGCACTGCCCTGGGCAGCCTGTTCCAATGCCCCACAGCCCTTTGGGGAAGAAACTGTTCCTAAATCCAACCTCAACCTCCCCTGGGCAACTTGAGGCCGTTTCCTCTGCTCCTGGCGCTTGTTCCTGGGGAGCAGAGCCCGACCCCCCTGGCTCCAAGCTCCTTTCAGGCAGTTCAGAGATCAGAAGGTCTCCCCTCAGCTCCTGTTCTCCAGCTGAACCCCCCAGCTCCCTCAGCCGCTCCCATCACACTTGTGCTCCAGCCCCTCACCAGCTCCGTTCCCTTCTCTCCACTCGCTCCAGCACCTCAAGGTCTCCAGGCTTCCCTGCCTGAGGAGACTCATCCCAACCTGAGGTGAACTCAGCCTTGTGCAAGGAGCTAGTGAGATAGGCTCAGGTAACTCGGGATTGCAAATCTCCCTCCCTGCGTTTCCATCTGCTCGTCCCTCCCGCCCCGCTGTGCAGTGCAGAGTGAATCAGAGCAGCTGCGCGTTGCTCGGGGTGGATGAGCTGGGCTTTGCACATCCCGGCTGCGCTGGTGCTGCTCCTGCCCCGCTGCCAGGGCCGTGCAGGCTGAGCTCAGACTCCAGCACCGAGCTCACCCATCTATCTGCACGCTCCGAGTGCGCCTGCTCTGAGCAAACACCCACGAAACAAATCCCTTACAGTAAATTAAGCGATTTGTTCAGTGTCTCAATAAACCGAAACTTTCAATAGCTCGACACTTCAGGTTTTTTGCACAGAAAACGGCAAGTAATTCTTTATTCAGCTTTACTTTGAAGTTGTTGGATTTTATCAGAGGCTCTGTCACTGTAATAGGAAATGTCCCACAAATGTATTTATTAAAATGTTCCTGACCTCACAGCACGACTGTGCCTTCCGCCAAACGCTCATCCTGCTACCGCTCTGTTCACATGTCAAGGAAACATCCTTTCTCAGTCCTGGATCAATTATTTCCATTAGAGATTACTTTTGAAGCCTATGGCAGGACCTGATTTTGCTGCTGGCTCACAAATGCACATCCTACCTCTGGCATGCTTCGCTTTCTCTAAATAATGCCGTTTCTGTTCACTTGCCAGGGCAGAGCCAACCTGTTAATTGCTCTGTGCCGCTGCCAAGGCTGCACGCCGCAGCGGAGCTCAGCTACCAAAGATGCTTCAGCATATGGTGCTGCTTAATCCGAGGTTGTTGTTGAGGCTCTGGAGGCGAAGGGGAGCTCGGGCTGCACCACCCTTCGCCTCCCCCTGAAGGCGACAGCGACCGCCAGCTGCGGGAAGGGCTCCTGGTGTGCAAAGACAAATACTCAGTGGGTCGAGACCACCCGTTCCTACTACACGGGTCGGGAGGGACTAAAGGCCGAGCACTCGCTGAGGGGGCACTGAGGGACAAGGTTCTTTAAGCTTGTGCCGGGCAAAATAAGGAACATTCACCGCCCAGAGGAAACGGGCACAGGGGTGATGGTGACATCAAAGGGAAAGAATAGCGCTCTGTGGTAAAAAAGGGAATTATTATTGCAAGGCAAGTCATTACCGATAACGAAGCATAACGTCAAAGAAATGAATGTCTGAATCTGTTCAAATACGTGTCCTCCGCGAGGTCCCTTTCTAAGCCCGGGGACGCTGTGATGAAACCCGGTTTGTGCTGTCAGCCCAAAGCCCTCCTGGCCGCCCTTACCTGGTCGCAGATGAGCTCCCACTTCTTCTCGTTGTCGTATTGCCGCAGCAGCCGCGCTTTGTCGGGAGGCAGGTTCATGGCATTCTGCGGAGACAGAGAGAGCGGACGTGAGGGACCGCGGGGGGCGAGGGCTCCGGCACAGCCAGACACGAGCAAACCCAGGTGACGTGGCCGTGGTTGCTGCCGTTGTTCTATGTGAGTTCCTATTGACGGGGCTATTCAGAAACGTTCCCTCTAAATGTCGTCTTTGGCCCCAAAAGCGTCAGTGAATCACAAGGCACCGAGGGGGAGGGCTGGGGACAGTAGGAGGTGACCTCTGTCCGGAGGAGAGGACACGGCACAGAGCCACCTGCCACCCCGGATGGGTCCTCATGGGCCACCACATCCCCTCGTCCCTTCGCCTGTCCCCACCTGAGCACACTCGTACGGGAAACCCACACAGCAGAAGGCCAGTTCTCTCCAAACGAGATCTCAAAACGCCATTTCATTTTATTTCAATGGTGAGACACTCCTCAGGTGTTTCAATGTCACCGTGTGCAAGTGTATGTGGATGGGAGATCCCAGGGGTGGGACTGCTGCTCCCCATCCTGACGCAGAGATAAGGATCCCAGGACAGTGAATGACAAGCTGCAGTAACGATGCAGGGAGAGGCAGCAATTAGGAGATGCCCATCGCTTGTTGGCTCCTTTGATGTCAGCTGGGATCTCTCTCCATGGGCAATCGCCTGGGGTAGGGCAGCACAGCCCAGCTGCTCCCAGGGCAGCTCTGCTAAGATCTGGGTCTAAATGTGCAGCATAACTGTCGTGCTTGGGCCCCCGGAGAAGCCAGGAACACCTGGAGAGCTTTGCAAACAGCAGGGCTGAGAGCGGCCCTGCGGCACACAGCAAGTCAAGTGCCTCGATGAAAAACCTGCCCAGCACCTCTCGGGCTCCAGCTCGCGTTCCCAGACCAGCCCAGTTATCCTCAGTTAACCCTGGAGGACCAAAGGCTGCTGAATAATCCCGCAGCAAAGCAGCCATCAATGAACTGGTGTTTAGGTATTGAAACACCCTGCTCTGGGAGCACCCATCTTCACAACCCATGCTATAGGCAGTTTTACATATTTATTAAAAGCAGGCTGACCTGGAAATGCTCAGAAACCCTCCCGGATCCACACTCTGCTGCAGCTGGACCTGCACAGCCAGACTGGGGCCCAACCTCCCCCTTTGGTCACACAAACCCTGTCCCGGGTGTTGGGAGAGGAGGGACATGGAAAGCCCAAACTGCCACAAACACCAGCAAGAGCATCTGGTAGGACCAGCCCAGCCTGCTGACACCCCTGAGCAGCACACGATAAAATCTACATTGCAGTAAGTCCTCAGACAGGGATCGTGGGCCACTGGGATGGTGCAGATGGACTCGCTATCATCCCTCGAGACCTTATCTCCCTCCATGCCGGTGACGAGCGTCACTGCTCCCGGGGATCCCCTCATTGCTCTACTGCTCTTCCTAAAGCTTATTTTCCATCAGATAACACATACTCTTCCTTTTGCTCATCTGCGCTGTCATGTTGACAGTATTTATAGGCAGCGATCGTATCTGCACTTGATTCTCCTCCCAGTCTCTCACCATGTACCTTATCAGTTCTACTTATCATTTTAATGCACTTCTGGGTATTTTTCCTGGGGCTTTTTCAAGAACCATTCCTTACCTCTGAGGATACAAACATATTTCATAGCTTAGACTAAATCTCGGCTTTAGGAAAAGCTTCACAGTTTACGTGCAATACACCCCTTGTCAAGCCCTGATCTCCTCCTAGCTAATCAGCTTACCCAGCTCGGACAAGAAACCTGCCTGCAAACCTTTGCAGAATTCAGTCGCAACAAGAGTTCAGGACGGATGAAAGCCTGAAACAGGGAGAACATGACCCAGGCAGCAGGTCCCAGTGATCTCATTTCAAAATGAGTTAAATCTGATCTCATCCTCAAATGTGAACTCTTTGCTCCACGTCGTTTTGCTGCACACAACCATTTCATGTATTTCAACAATCACTGCAGTGCACTTCAGATACCCCCTGCACCGCCCCAACGGGTAAAATTGGTTGTGGATACACTGTGTGCAACCAGGTTCACATCCCAGTGGATGGTTTGCACCTCCTCGCTTCTCAGTAAGAGATTTAAAGCAGTTTTGAAAGATGCTTGTGTGCAAGTCCCTCACCACGCCATGGACAGGACCCCAGGCTGAGGCAAACCAAGGCCAGTCACCCCAGTACCCCCAGTCCCATTCTTTGCCTCTTCTGGAGGGACTGGGAAGCATAACATAACCCCCCTGGTCTCATTATCCATGTGGTGAGGAGGGGGATGTGCTTGGACCAGGAGGGGATGGATTTGGACCGGGAGGGGACGTGCTTGGACTGGGAGGGGATGGATTTGGACCAGGGGGGGATGCGTTTGGACTGGGAGGGGATGGATTTGGACCGGGAGGGGATGGATTTGGACTGGGAGGGGATGCGCTTGGACTGGGAGGGGATGGATTTGGACCGGGAGGGGATGGATTTGGACCGGGAGGGGATGCGCTTGGACCAGGAGGGGATGGATTTGGACCGGGAGGGGATGCACTTGGACCAGGAGGGGATGGATTTGGATTGGGAGGGGATGGATTTGGACCGGGAGGGGACGCGCTTGGGCTGGGAGGGGATGGATTTGGACCGGGAGGGGACGCGCTTGGACTGGGAGGGGATGGATTTGGACCGGGAGGGGATGCGCTTGGACTGGGAGGGGATGGATTTGGAGCGGGAGGGGATGGATTTGGACCAGGAGGGGATGCGCTTGGACTGGGAGGGGATGGATTTGGACCGGGAGGGGATGCACTTGGACTGGGAGGGGATGGATTTGGACTGGGAAGGGATGCGCTTGGACCAGGAGTGGATGGATTTGGACCGGGAGGGGATGCACTTGGACCAGAAGGGGATGCACTTGGACCAGGGTTTTTCACGCTGGCAGCATCAGTCTGACATTAACTTTTTTATGTTTTACACATAAATCAGTTTGCACGGCTTTCTTGGCAACTGGATCAAATTGCATCCGTTTACTGGAAGCTCTGGCACGACGTTTTCTCTCCCAGCCTGAGGCTCTCGGCTAATCCTGCAGGTTTATTTCTGCTCCTTCTCCCCATCCGTGAGCCACCTCCTGACCCTGGGGGCTCTCCCGCTGCCTCCAGGTGCCCCAGAACATCCAACCCCACTCAACATACGTGGTTGTACCATATAGGCCTTGTTTCTCCACACAGAATAAGGCAGGTGTATATCATACCTTCTCTAAAACCCAGACTAATGCTGGTCTTCAGTTGGTCTTACTGTTAACAACCGCTCCCTGCTGGAAAACTAGCTTTCAAGCCGTGATATTTTTATTTAAATGGGAAGCAATGTATTTTCTTTACATTTATGCATGGCACTATACCAGTTGCATTTCCGAAATCCAAGTGTGCTATATCTAATTGCACAACCGTCCGCTCTTGCATCAGTAACGATGGCAAAGGCGGCTACTGAACTGGCTGGCTCGACCTTAGCGGCTGCAAGAGCTGTGACTCCGGTCACAAGTAACCAGATGCATGAGTAATCTGGGTTTCTTGCTCTCTGCGGATCAGTGAAATGACTCACAAATGTCTCCTGGCCACTTGCAGCCCTTGCGATGGGTTTCACATACACCAGCGCTTTTCAGTTAACTACAGGTCATAGACATGTGATTTCTCTTTCCGTCTTTATCCTAATTATAATTCATGCTTTGAAGGCTTTTGATAGCACAGCCATTCCACTCCTGATAGGATCTGAATCCCTGCTGTTGCCAGAGGTGGTGGTCCCACTTGCTCCTCTCCAGCCTGTGTGACCATCCAGGTCGTCCCTTACTGTCCCCCATGTCAAACTGCACCTCTGCCCTGGTACCCTCCTTCCATCAGGATCCCATCTTGGGGCAGAAAAGACCTTTTTTTATAGTGGCAACAGCAGCTGAAGCAGCCACACTGTCTTGTGCCCCACACTGCTCTGCATCCCTGTTTCTGTCCCTGTCCCCGTGCACATAGAATCACAGAGTCATTTTGGTTGGAAAAGATCCTCAAGATTGAGTCCAACCATAACCCACACCTGGCACTGCCTCATGTCCTGAGAACCTCATGTCCGTCTGTCCAGCCCTCCAGGGATGGTGACTCCAGCACTGCCCTGGGCAGCCTGTTCCAATGCCCCACAGCCCTTTGGGGAAGAAATTGTTCCCCAAATCCAACCTCAACCTCCCCTGGTGCAACTTGAGGCCGTTTCCTCTGCTCCTGGCGCTTGTTGCTGGGGAGCAGACACCCACACGGCATGGCTCGTACTAAACACGGCCTGGATTAAAAGGAACTCTTTCTGGTCAAGCTATTTCTAATTCAAGTCATCGCCACAAGTCCAACAAGCTGCAGGGTGGCAGGAACCAAGAGGTTGCCACTCCGTGCCATGGCTAGAACACGTAACCACGTAGTAGCCGTGGCACAACCTCCCTGTGTTTGGGATTTTGCCTCTTGCACCATCATCACCCTGGCTCATACAGACCTGTTTAAAACACTGATGCCCACCAGCCCTGGTTGAGCATCCGCGCCTGGGTGAGCTCCGCAGCTTCACTGCTCTCCCTCCTCCCACAGATCCTCAGCTTTAGGAAATTAATCTCCCCTTCCACACCACACTGCAAATTTCCACGACGTCACACCACTTAAGAGAAAAACAGAGAAAAAAGGCACATAATTCTGTCTCAACGTCTGCAAGGCAATAGGAAACCAGCTCCCATCGTCGCTTTACAGCCTCCGAGTGAGGTTTCCGACTCCTCGGAAACTCCTACCAACACAAATCTGGAGCGCTGCTCTCAAAAGGAGCGGCGGCCAGGTCCTACACGGCATCATTCTGCCTACGAGGGCCCGTTCCCAACCGTGGCTTGGCTCCAAAAACACATCACTTCTCTTTTTCCCCACAAATTCCAAAGTTATTCATGTCTACTGCTACGTGCCAAATAATATAGGTAAGGTTTCCATTCCGTTCGCTCCGGGTTGGCATTATAAAGCTAGAACTTAAATTAATCGCAGTAGCAGATGGAAAACTGGGGGAAATACTAGCAGACCTACAAAATATTAAATTGCTTAAGAGTTAAAAATAAAACCAACAGCGCGTCAAGGAAATATATGGGGTTTTAACGTAGGAAACAAGCTCAGCTCTGTCCAGACCGGCAGCCCCGGCGGTGTCTCCGGAGCAGATTTGGTACCGGCGCTTTGGACCGGGGCGATTCGAGGTTCAGCCTCATCCCGAGGAGATGATTTCACCCATCGCAGGGTGACGGTGAGAGCAGGAAAACGCTGTTTCCCACACTGCAACATTATCTTCTGGCCACGGGCAGGAAAGCAACGACCCCAGCACGGGCACCTCAGCTTCACACGTGCCAGCCCCAAACAAGAGCAACTAAATACGGCTTCATGGCTGGGAGCCGAAATCCTCCGGAACTCCAGGGAAAAGTTGAGGGTTGCACTTCGGTGCCCTGTTCAAAACTGAGTAAATTTAGTGCCATTTGCTGTGACCGGCTGCCTTGGCCATTGCAACCTTCTCGCCTCCATAGAAAAGCAAACGAGGTTTTGAGTCCACAGAGCATCTGAATTTACTACGGAAACTGCGTAGCCTCCATTTCCAGTTTTTGGCACTAAATTCTGGTTCTGTAGACCGATTTGTAAGGCCGGGCACCATGTCCGTGGCGCTCGGCTTCACCCTTGGCCTTGAACCTGGCCGTGGGGATTCGCACACCGTGCCCGCCCATGGGACAGAGACACGGAACAGACACAAACAACGGCGCTCGACCGCCCGAGATTATCCCCCGTGCAGAAATACCACAGTGTTCAACGGCATTTGTGGCTTCATTAACGACCAGCAGGTAATTAACTATGGGTTCAACCACAGTCCAGGTCACAGCAGCATGCGAGAAGCCGGTGGTGGGATGACCGAGCTGTATTTTTCTAACTTATTCCTCCTTTTAATGAGAATTAAAAGGCTCGATGTCTTGGAAAACAAGCGTAGCAGCAATTTGACTGACTCGAAAGCAGATGCGCTGCTAATTAGTAGCATCAGGCTGTTGCTCTTTCTTATTAATCTCATCGTCTTTAAATCTAAATCCCTTTTATTTATGAATCATGACATCAATGTGCAACAAACACAGCAGAGTGCTCCTGATCCATTTGTTCCCATGAACAGCCCCGCGTGTGTTAGTAAGACAACTGGAACACGTGTACCCCTAAAATGTGAGATGTTTCCAGCAGCCTAATGCCACCCGCCGGAGGGTGACGGGACAAAGCCAGCCCTGCGTCACTCCGGGTACAGCAGCAAAGCTCAGCCTGGCAAGGCGAGGCTCAGCCAAGGCTGCGACCTTCAGAGCTGGAGCAAAGCGACATTCAACAGCCTTTCAGCAGAGTTAAACGTCCCAATTCCACAATGGCACTGCTAGCTTTAAATGAAATAAAGGTAACCCAAGAAAGTATTATGTGCAAGTACAGCAGAGGAGGGTGCAGGTTAATACACCCTCCTCTCTGAGACGGACCCTATATTCCTGAGACATACCTTATATTCCTGAGACATAATTCCCAGCTCGCTTTCTCCCCCTGCCCTTCCTCTGTTTGGGATTATTCCCAATTTGCACTGCTACCAGAGAGACAGAAAAACAAACCTGGGTAGACTTTGGCTTCACAACAGTATTGATGAAAAAGATCAGGGCTCTAATACATTGAAAATAATATTCTTGGTCCTTGTAAATTAGATTCAGATTTACATACCGACATCAAAGCTCTGCTCCTAACTCCAGAAACTGCAGACTTCAAGGACCCCTATCCTCACTTGGAATTCCCTAATCTGAGCTTATTCTCCAGCTCATCAGCTCAACTTCTCAGTTCCTCGCAGTTTTGTAACAGCCACGGCTCCTGCGTTTCGCCTCCAGCTCCCCAGGTTTTATCTCACCATGATGAGCTGCGATCTTCAACTTTTCTGCATTACAGTCAGGGCTGTTTTAAAGCACAGCCTGAACTATTTTAAGCTTTTATTAATATCTAGTGAGTTCTTGCAAAGTAGATCCAAAATTGGATCGTAAGTCAAATCCATACCGCCCACCTTCATATTGTACAAGGGAGATGGAGCAGCCCCATTCCCCAGCCAGGGCAAGAGGACGAAGCGCCGCTGGATCCAGGTTTACTGAGTGGATCCAGGTTTACTTCTTGGCACTGCGAGGTGCCTACGTCTTCCCAGAAACCAGGATCCAAAAGTAACAAGATTCCGAAAATCATAAAACGAGAAAGGAAAGCAGCACACCACGCAGTTCAGATCCGCCCGTGTACATTCGCAGAGCCATTGACATCGTCACCCTTCGCTGTCAGATTTCTGAGCCTGTAAACGTTCCTTCACATCTTCTAAATTTAGTCGGTGTGAAAAGAAGCCGGTTTATAATGTTACGAAGAGAAATGATCTTTGCTGAGCAGAGGATGCCCGGGCAGCAGCGAGAAGCCAGGGCTGAAGGGACACTCGCACCTCCCCACCTCTTGTCCTCTGCTGGGACAACCGACTCCAGACGAGTCAACTCAGGGCCACGAGACCTCCATACTCCTCCCTTACTCCTGACCTGAGGTCTACTAAAGGTCTACAACCCCTGCAGCCCTGGTGCAGCATTCTTCATCTCGGAACAGCCCCAGGTGAACCATGCACCGAACAGACCACCCAGCGCCATGGGGCAGGAGGTTGGTGGCAACCAGGTCTGTTCAGGCTGGTGTAAAACCCCACAAGAACCAGGCTCTGGCCCTAAACTCTCCTCCTTCACCATGGCTGGAGAAGGTCAGCTCGCAGCTCTGCCCCCGACTCTGACCCTTTCTGCATAGCAAAGAAAGAGAAAAGTTCATTGCTAACTTCGACAGCTGCCTACTAAAACAACCCGCGGTATTTTTGCACAGTATTAAAATTTAATTCCAGGCCCTGGCCCGTAAACCAGCCCTTAATATTCTTCTACAATATTAAAATTTAACTTTCTGCAATTTTCCGCGCTACTTAACTTCTCAGCCCCGCTACAGCGTGTTTGTTTAGGAAAGCTACAGGCAAGCGAAGCAATCTCAGAGTCCGCTGACTTTATGAGGAACCCAAGCTAGGCTAAAACTAAATGTACTTATTGTTCTAATCCTCCTTTTTCTTTTTTTTTCATTAAACCGGTTTTTGATCTAAAAATACCCATGTTCTGGCTGCACCAGCCCTTTCTCCTGCAGGGAGCGCAGCAGGATGGGCCGCATCAGGATGGGGTGACATTCCAGGGGCAACGTTCACACATGGAAGGGAAAAGCAGGGATCCCCAAAACCACTGTGAGTACCTGGGCTTCCCCAGCAGACCAGGAAGGTCCAAACCCTCCAGAAATCCAGCGGGGAATCCCCACAACATCCCCGAGCCCCTCCATGTCTGGTCGCTCTCAACGCAGCCTCCACGTGCTGCTTTTCACCCGCTCCGCTTTGTTTTATCGGCGCTGACATTCGCCTATTTGTAATAAATCAGCATTTCAAACTTCAAAGCTCTTCACGGCGGTTGATCCCCACGCTATAAATACCAGCAGGTTGTACAGATGAAAGCTCCGACACGGAGGCGTTTAACGCTGATGCACACGGAGCTGCAGGTGCGAGCGGAAATCCTGGAATTTCCCCCAAAATACAGGACCACAGCTCGTGTCCGGGGTCAAAACCCCTTTTGCTCAGCGTGGGAGCAAATGGCGAGTGGGGTCTCGCTGGGAAGTCACAACAGTTCTGCCGTCACCACTGAAGCATCATCTGGGAAACCTCTGGAAGGTTTTGGTGGGCACGGTGGCCGCTGCTGCTCATTTCAACAACCCAGGCTCGGCCTAATGTGTTTCGCATTTTGGAAGAGCTGAAACCTCATTAATTCACCACTGAAAAATAGTTTCATGCTACAAAGGCTTCAAAGCGCGACTCAGGGCTGACTCACCCCAGCCAGCCCCGCGGCTTTACCCCGTCATCCCAAGGCACTCGCTGCTGATAAGTCAAACCACAAAATCCAAAATTAAAGCCGTTTTAGTGAAACGCCTGAGAAAGCGCCTTCCAAAATACACACGCTAAAGGCTGCTGGGCTCGGATATGCACAGATTTGGGTCAGAGAGACGTCCCGACCATCTCCGGACAGGGAGACGGTGGAGGACACACAGACAAGGGTTTCCAGTGGTTTTTACACCTTTCCCAACCCTGTGCTTGCATGCAGCGGTACAGAGAGACGGGCAAAATGTCAGCATCCCGACAACTACCACAAATGTACCGATGGGTTTCGGTTTTATCTTAAACTTTTACGCAGATCTCATTGAAAACCTCACGGAAACAAGAGCAAATGCTGCAGAGCTACCTGTGTGACCCAACTGCTGTTCATCAATCACTCCGCCGAGAAGAAAAGTTGAAATGAAGGGCAGCGGCACCTACCAGCGCTGCCAAAAGCCATCTGCCACCTGCGCACGCAACACCACCGCAGAATCTCAGCTGCCAAGGGCAGGTGGCTCAAAGGCCACGTTCTTTCCAAAGGTGTCAACCTCACTGCAAAAAAGCCCCTCAAAATCAGAACGAAACGCAGCAATGCATCCGGTGGGCACGAACCTGAGAGAAGGGACATTCAGGCTTGACGTGAAGAAGTTTTTTATGCGGAGGGCGGTGAGAGCCTGGCCCAGGTTCCCAGAGAGGTGGTGGCTGAACCATCCCTGAAGACATCCCAGGCCAGGCTGGATGGGGCTCTGAGCAACCTGAGCTGGTGAAGATGTCCCTGTCATGGGCTTGGATGTCCCTGGATGGGCTTGGAAGGTCCCTTAACCCAAACCTACGGTTCTGTGATCCTATGACAATGAAATACAGGGAATTCCAGGCAAAAGGTGAGAACAGAAGGTTTCAGGAGGAGGGTGATGGACTTGCACGAGTACAACACCCACGGGAGCAAGTGAGAGGCTGCTCGTCTGCCCCTGCCACCCTTCTGCTCCTGCTGAAGCTCTTAGACATTTAAAACGGACAACAAATAATAATGAAAAAGCAAATAAAACCCACACAGCCACCGCGGTTTAGTCCTAGGACACAGAGGAAACAGTGCCGGCTGGCAGCCTCCCTGCTTGGCGCTGCTCTAGAAACACAAAAATCTCCATTTGAATAATATTAAGGGTCTGAATAAACCAAGAAAAATAAATGAACTCAGGGATAAGAAGCCTGGCCCCCGTCCCGGCCCCAGGTTTGATGTCTCCGGCGGCCGGCGGCTCAAGCCCTCCTGCGGAACCGCACTCGGACGGGGCCGCTCCGCTCCCCACAGACGATGTGAACTCACCCACTGCGGCCACATCAGCCTCCAGGGCCTATTCTCAATCATCCCTGGCCATGGCTGAGCGTTGCCAGCGAGCCCGGGTCTCTGTGCTTTGCTGCTCGCTGCCCAGACAGGAGCAGATAAGTGACAAGCACTCCTCACAATAAAAACCGCTAATTATTTACGACCTTCTTTTCCGCACTCGAGTGACAAACAGCGAAAGGAATTTACCGGGACATTTGTTTCACGTAAAAATGCAAACATAACAAAAGGCTTTCATTTGTCAAGCATCAATCCCGAGGGAATTTTAAAGGCAAGTTACAAGCTTTGGTTTATATTGGAAATATTTACAGGTCTAAGTACGGCGGGCACCACCGCGAGCCAATAAGAGGTGTACGGGAAACCAAAGTGAACCACAAAGCACAGAATCCCAGAATGTCAGGGACTGGAAGGGCCCTGGAAAGCTCATCCAGTGCAATCCCCCCATGGAGCAGGAACACCCAGCTGAGGTTCCACAGGAAGGGGTCCAGGCGGGTTTGAATGTCTGCAGAGAAGGAGACTCCACAACCTCCCTGGGCAGCCTGGGCCAGGCTCTGACACCCTCACCCCAAACAAGTTTCTTCTCATCTTTAAGTGGAACCTCCTGTGTTCCAGTTTGCACCCATTGCCCCTTGTCCTGTCACTGGTTGTCACCGAGAAGAGCCTGGCTCCATCCTCCTGACACTGCCCCTTTCCATATTGATCCCCAGGAATGAGTCCCCCCTCAGTCTCCTCTTCTCCCAGCTCCAGAGCCCCAGCTCTCTCAGCCTTTCCCCACACGGGAGATGCTCCACTCCCTTCAGCATCTTTGTTGCCCTACGCTGGACTTTCCAGCCATAATGAGAAATACTTCGTACAGCAAGCCCACGCTGTCTTTTACTGCGTTACAACTGACCCCAAGGCTCCTTTATCATTATGTTCGCGTGGATTGAAAATGAAGGTCAGTAAAAATGTAAAAAAGGACACGTGTATGCATGCACATCATAGGAATAATTTTAAGTGTCTAAAAATCATGCATCTTCAGACTCCCTGCTGTTTCACCAGCCACATTCTCATGTAACGTTCGTGAACATGAACCCCCCCTGGATTTTAACCCCGAAGCCTCGGATGCTCTCTGGACACAAGCAGCACCAAGGAGCAGTGTGGACACATCCCAGGGGGATGTATTAGTTCTCCTGCCCAAAATCTGGGCTCAAAACCCACGGTCTGGCAGGCTGAGCTGGCTGGGGGGTACCGATGTCTCAGGGGACAAAACCCTCCTCGGAATACACACTTGTGTTATTCTTTAAGCACTTTTACTGCGGCCATCCCCAAGCCGGTCCTGAAGGTAGATGCTAGACCAATAAATGTTTGAACTCTCCCATAAAAGTTTCTGCTAAGTTACTTTTTCCAAATAAAGCCCTAGACGCGTTTTCTGGGCTCTTTTTATGATCAGCATGTTGAAGTTTCCAGCGCCACTGACACCCCATAGACCACAGCTCTCCTTGCAGGGTTTCTAATTCCCTTCTAATAAACCTTCGCGGCCATCCACGGCACGTATTACCCAGCACCGCGCTCAGACACGAACCCAATCAAGTGTTGTTAAAGCAGAATTAAAGTTATTGCTCAAAATGCGTATGTTGGAAAACGCTGAGGCAATTCAAGATGTTATTTTTAACCTCTGTAAGAAGATGAATACCAAATTTCTGGAAACTTCCCGTCTGTACCACACATACACGGATAGCTAAATGGAGATATACAGGCTCAATTCTTTACACATGCCATGTACAAACAGCTAAACCTGCTCTGTGTATTCAGTCAGGGCTTAGCTCTGTGCAGGTGCTGTACAGAAATTAAATCCACGGCACACCCACCGCAACGGATTTCTTTCTTCCTTTGCTTTTCTGCTCTTAGCCTCGCTCCTTAGTGCAGAACAGATGTCATCGCCCCATTCCTCACCCACAGGATATGCCAGGGCACCAGGAGAGAAGTCACTGCCCAAAGAGCTCGTTCCAACATCCCAGGCGGAGGATTCTTCTGTAGCTCCAGTCGTGTTCCCAAGATCATCTCGTTACCCATTCCCACAGGATTTCTCACCTGATGATAACACACGCACTACAATAGCCTCTGTTTATCCACAAATATGTTTCTAATTGAATCTTTTCATCTTAGAGACACTCCACCTGCTCACCTCCCAAGATATCCACCTCCTGATCTTCAGCGTGCGCCACATGGAGCCTGTCAACAGAATGTACTTGTATCTCATCCAAAATCCCTTTGATCAATGTTTGTAAACTGCAGAGCAACCGGAAACCTGGCAGAGCATTAAACTGGAACGATGCACGTGTACATCTGCTGCCTGGAGCGCAAGGATGCGGGCTGTACAGGGCAGGGTTCCATTGCCTAAATGTTCTGTTCTATTCTATTCTGTTCTGTTCTGTTCTGTTCTATTCTCCTACCCTACTCCTATTCTATTCTATTCTATTCTATTCTATTCTATTCTATTCTATTCTATTCTATTCTATTCTATTCTATTCTATTCTATTCTATTCTATTCTATCCTATCCTATCCTATCCTATCCTATCCTATCCTATCCTATCCTATTCTACCCCATTCTATTTTACCCCATTCTAGTCTACCCCATTCTAGTCTATCCCATTCTATTCTATCCCATTCTATTCTATCCCATTCTATTCTATCCCATTCTATTCTATCCCATTCTATCCTATTCTATTCTATTCTATCCTATTCTATCCTATCCTATCCTATTCTATTCTATCCTATTCTATTCTATTCTATTCTATTCTATTCTATTCTATTCTATTCTATTCTATTCTATTCTATTCTTTTCTATTCTATTCTATTCTATTCTATCCTATTCTATCCTATCCTATCCTATTCTATCCTATTCTATTCTATCCCATTCTATTCTATCCCATTCTATTCTATCCAATTCTATTCTATCCCATTCCTTTCCTTTCCATTCCATTCTATATCCCAGTGTCTCTTTGACAATGTGTTAGAGACGCTCTGGAGTCACAGGGCAAGCAGGTAGGAAACAAGACCCACCGTGCACTTGTGGAGCAGGAGCTGGAAGCCGAGCAGGTCACCCACGGTGCCTCAAAGAGATATTTAGGTGACACAAAGCTCCTAAAATCCCTCCCTCCCTGCCAAAGAGATGGGGCAAATCCACAGGTGTTCACAAAACTCGGGTCATATTAATACAAGAAGAATGAAGGGTGTGAGTTCGCACGGGCTGAAAATCCACCCTGCTGTGTTATAAGCCCTTCGTGTTTCGTCACTGTGGTGGCAAATTAACGCGTGTCCCAGCGATCAGGAGGCGGCTGCACACTCAGGACACCCTGGGACAGCCAGACCGGCTTTCCTGGGAAATACTCTCCAGCAAATGCCAAACAGCTCATTGCTATGCAGGGCAGCTCAGAGCACACAGCCCCTCCTGTAATCCTCTGTTTATGACCTTGACACTGTAAATATCGACAAAGGAAGAGGAAGGCAAGATAAAAAAAAAGGAGGTGAAGCTATCTACTGGCTTTGCAGAAGGCTCTGCTGCTCTTTATGAGCCCAAATTAAGCTGTAATGCTCTTTTGATTAACCCTGTGCCTGCCCACCCTCCCTGCACGCATTCCAGTGCCACCCTGCCCGGCTGGCCCACAAAACGGCTGGAAAACCCAAAGCACTGCCCTTTTCCTTTGTACCAGGGTTTGTAATGGTTTCAGCAGCGACCACACCAACACGTGAACCCTCCCGACTTCCACGGGGTTCTCCTGATGCCCGGGGCACAGCGTGGCAGCACGAAACACCCAGGAATCGCTTGCCCTTCACATCATCCCACTGCAAACTGGTTTTGATTTCGCTGCCAAGGAATCTGCATTATTGCTTTTTGCAAGAGGGGCTTGGGGGCTCTGCAAGTTCTCCTTGGTCCATAGGGATGTCCTGTGCACCCAGAAGCAGCAAAATTGTAACTCCTAGATGAGCAACTCCCCATCTTCTCAGCAGATTTCCTCGCCTGCTTGTCCTGTGCTGCAGCCACATGGCTGCGATCGCCACGCAGCAGCAGCTTCACAAAACCCGGTAAACCCAGGGTGATGCCTGTCCTGGTGTTATCTTCAGTATTTCCTCCCTAAATCATCCCTAAAATCAGTTCTGCACGGCACTGCTGCGACGAGGCCAGGTCTATGAGCAGAGAGCTCAAGCCAACCTTTGGGGAGAACTCAGCACCATGGTCCAGGATTTAAGGGTGGTTACAGAGCAGATGGAGACTCTCCCTTTTTACACGGAGTCCCATGGAAAAGACAAGGGGCAATGGGTACAAGTTACTCCTGGGAAGATTCCGGCTGGACACAAGGGAAGATTTTCCTGATAAGAACAATCAGCCACTGGAATAATGTCCCCATGGAAGTGGTGGAACCCCCAATATTGGACACTTTATGATTCATGTGGGCAGGGTGCTGGGCCTGCTTGTCTAGACCAGGCTTTTGCCAAGAAAGGTCGGATCAGATGACCCTTGAGGTCCCTTCCAACCTGGGATTCTGTGGTTTTTTCTGTATTTCAACCTAGTTGTCACCATTTAACAGCCCAGCAAGCAAGCGTCCAGGCCATCCACAAGTGACTGAAAAGCTGCTCTCCACATGAGGAGGTTTAATGGATTTGTGCCCATTGTCCTGTGAATCCAGCTACTGAATGGAGAAACCCTCATTTTTCAAATAGCTTGAGCAAGCTCCCCAGCTTCCACTGGAGCACCGGTGGGGCACAGGGACAGGACTGGCAGGACAGCGCGGTGGCGCCTGGTGCTTCACCAAACCCACGGCAGAGAACCGGGAAACGTCCTTCACGTACCTGCTCTTCCTCGGCTTCATCAACCCAGCGCTGCTGCGCTTAATTGCTGACTGCACTCTGCCTCTTCATTAGTTGGGGAGTCGGGGTGGTTACGGAGGAGGAAACTGGATTCAATCACGCTTCACAATCTTTGCCTAAACAACCAAGGACCTTGACTTGCAGATCCCAGACAGGAGGAGCTGGGCTGGCTGCCAGCAAAATGAGTGAACCCAGCAGCTCTGAGCTTCAAAATACCGAAAGAGAGCAACGCCTGAAAACAGCGACTTTCCTGGTAACATTTCAGCCCCTGCTGCACGCTGTGTAATTCCTTCACCTGGAGGCACGTTTATTAATTTATCACCCGTACACACCCCGAGTGGCATCATCACATCGGTGAAAGTCTGTTTTCGCAGCGCCTCATCCACCTGGGCACGCGGCGCAGCTCTTCCCAGCGCTGAAATGAGGGTATCTTTGTTAAACCGAGCTCTGCTTTTCCACGGCTTCCCACGCCGGCCCTGGGGGGTAATTGGGTTAACCAGGGACGGGCTGACGCCGAAGCGGAGCGTGGCACCGAATGAAAATGAGCCCGTGCGTGAGGAAAAGCTCTCAGCCAGCGTTCAACCGAGGCGACCAGCAGAATTAATCCCACGCCAGCACCAACGGCAACCTGCCCCCAACTCAGCATCACGACAAGAAGTAAGAGGCTGGAACACCTCAAATTGCACTTCAACATTAGAAAAAACAACTTCTGTGATCCAACGCTGGGACTGGTTGACCAGAGAGGTTGTGCAGCCCCGTTCTTGGATGGAAAGCAGACCCAGCCCTGAGACCATCTCAGCCCATCATCCACCCCAATGAACCATCACAGGATCTGCTGGCGATGGGCGAAACAGCACCCACCCCACAGCAAAGCACTTTGACAGACAGACCCAGAGGAAGTTCTGTGCTCCAGATCACAAACGGCCTTTATCCTTAGTTGGAGCTGGCAAGGCAAAATACATCCTTCCCAGCAATTGTACATCCTTATCTCACTCACACTTCATTATCCTTAGCTGCAAAAACTCAAGGATGCTATTGGCCGTGTCCCTACTACACGTTTCCGTGGCTGATGATGCCTCAAGGAAGAAATGCCAAAAAACCAAGTCAAATTCACATGTATGGGTTCAGATATACTTGCTTTATATGACGTGTTTGAGAGCAGCCAGGCCAGCTCTCTTTCCAAGCCTCAGCACAGCTCCCACTGACACCAAAAGCTCCCAGCTCGTGATGGTGATGGTTTGTACCTGGGACTTCTCCATCTCTTAATATCAAGTGATGGTGTCTGGAAACATTGATGGATACCTTGAACAGCATTTCAGCACGATAGAGCCCACAGCATCCCTGATCGCAGAAGGCTTCAACTCCTCAGCCACCTCCGGGAGCATCTTCTCCACCTTGACGAGCACCAGAGATTATTGGAAGACTGTAAATCCCAGTATTACCAAGGTTGCAACCGATTGCTCCTAATCACGCCCCTTCTGAACATATGCTCAGCCTTCTGTCATTGAGTACAAAGCAGAAAGCAGACGGAGCAGGACGGGCGCAGTCCCACAAACAGGATTTCACACTCGCTGTGAAGCGCTGCGTGTGATCAGAGCACCCGCGGTGCCACACGGCATCCTCGCTGCCACCAAACGGCCACACCAAGAACGGGGTAAAAGTTCTGTACCTACTTAAAATCATGCACCTAAACTCAGGTTTTAGTGGCCTAAACTTCCAGAGGCGCAAGATGGGTCATTGGTGACTGTCCTGCTACGCCAGCCACGGAGCTGCGGAGGGCTGGGACCAAATGCCCGACTTTTAAACTAAAGAGATGCAAGACAAATCCCATCCTAATGATTAATCGACCAAATATTCAAAGTAACAAAAGCAAAGAATGAAGCTGAGGACGACACGCTGGGGGAAACTACTACAAAAGGAACCTCGGATTTTGTGATCCTGTGGTCCCCTGCCTGTGCACGTCTATTTATGCATCAGCTGAAATGCATATGTTACCAGAATAAGGTTGGGCTCCTAATGCCATTTTCCCGAGGCCAGGTTATTTTCTGTGTCACGTATGGGGCTGGGAACTCAAGCAAGCACCATAAAGCACACTTCAAATAATAACTGTGTATTTCTATAACTGATAAGAACCCAAGGTCCGCACGAGGAGCAGCAGGACCCACCAGATCACTCAGTATTTTGACTATTTTCATCACTATTGCAAGGAGAACATGGAGGTGTGTTATGCAGGCAAGTGTAAAGGAAAAATCCTTTCTCACTCTCAATGCAGCTCTTCCCATGTGCTTGAAATTCCGAATTGCAGAGCGCGTCCCCGAGCCCCGCGGCCGCTGATTCCCCGCTAGGAAAGCACCAACGCCAGCCCTCGGACAGCACTGGGCAGCCCCACGCTGAGCACAGCACCGGCTAATTAGTCTTCCTTTTCCGCTAAGCTAATGAGGGTGGGAAACGAGCACGGCGCTGTCACGGTGATGTCTGTATTTCAGGGCGGCCCATGGGAAAGTTTTCCTGGCTTGAGCGGCTCAGCGGAGACAAGGACGGGGACCATCTCTCTGCACAAGAGGGGACAGGTCCTCGTCCCTCCATGGTCGGGCATGGGAGAGACGCAAAATTCTCTCTCCATGTTTCAAAGGAGTGAAGAGCAACTAAACATGCACACACAGAGGATCACTTAACTCCAGCATGTCCTGAAGTAGAGACATCATTTCTTCTTGACCATGCACGGATGGATGCCCGGTCGAGATGATTTTCCTACAGCCGCGGGTGCCACGACTGAGCTGGCGCACAGCAAGAACATTTGGGGTCATCAGGAAGGAAATCTGTTAAACGCAGGCAAACCCCCTAAAAACAAACTTCACATCAAAGCATCACCCAATTCTATAACATTCATCCCCTTATTTCTCCTGGTCAGTGAAGTCTCTGCTAGATTTCAAAGACCAGTGGCTCAATCCTAATATGCTTTTGAATAATCCACTTTATTTCCATATCTCCCTGATTGCATTTTAGCCTTCTAAATAATGTAAGATGGGGCCACACTGCAACGTCTGCGTTCCAACGGAGCTGATGCTGGTGTGTATGGTACGAGTGCACAGCTGGTCCCTAGATGGACGCTCAACACATCAACCCGGGAAGTGCAGGGCAGCCCCACGACACTTTTATTTCATAAATCACCCCAAAAAGACGCTGGAGAAGCAGGAAGCCAGGATGCACAGATGAAACGAAAGGTAGCAAGCACAAAGCCAGGTTTCCACGGGATTTCTTCGAACTTCCTTTGAAAATTATGTGCCATCAATGCTGACTTTGCAACAATAATGATTGTCTAATTAGGCCAGGACCAGGACATCACCTTTTCCCTTACCTCCAGCAACTCTTTGGGGGATCTGAGCTCATACACTGGATTTAAACTGCAGTTTATCTAAAATTTCTAAGGTACAAAGTTGATTTGATGGACAAGTATTTTCCAAACAAACGTCTCACAGTTCAAAGTGAGAACAAATCTTTAAATTTGAGCAAAATGGTGGGAAATCACCTCAACAGACTCCAGTAAAAACATATATTGACAGTTAAGCTTGGTGGGAACAAGGGATGGATAATGGATGGATGGATGGATGGATGGATGGATGGATGGATGGATGGATGGATGATGGATGTAGGATGGATGGATGGATGGATGATGGATGGATGATGGATGGATGGAGGATGGATGGATAGATGGATGGATGGATGGATGGAGGATGGATGGATGGATGGATGTTGCTGCAGAGGATGCAGGTGGGCACGGGGCAGCAGCTCCGACCACCAGCACCTTCTGACCAAGGATGGTCACAACCCTCTGCCTTTCAAATCCACACAGAATTCAAGAAATTCAACCCAAAACCTCAGACCCAAAGTCAATTAAATGCTGGGGAAGCTTGGTTGCATCTCCAAATGCAGTGCTCATCTGTTTCTCTAACAAAGTAAAGTGCTGTGATTTAAATATAACTAAGGTCAGGGTCCTCAAATTTACCCCACGGGTCCATCCTCCTAAATGTCACACACACCAGAATATGCAGTTTTCCGTATTGATACCGACTCTGCTAACGCTGCCAGGCTGAGCACAGTGAACAAGGAACACAACGGACTCTGCCACAACTACTGCAAATTGCTTAAAAACCGAGTTATTATCCAACCCCAGAAGTAAACCAGTGTGTTCAGATCCGCGCTGGCTTGACACAAGTGCTGCCAGTCTACAAAGGACACACAGAGGGACAAGAAGAGTGGCTGGGACTGCTCTGGCCGGTAAATGGGTCACCGAAACAGGACCTGGTTCACGATTAAAATCCCTGCATTAATTAGTCTCCTCAGAAGGGCAGAAACCACCAGCACCAGCTGCAGAGCAGCCACCTCTCCTGCCAGCAAGGCAAAAAGACGAGCAGAACTCATGTTTGCTATTGGAAATTAATCTGGTGTGAGCATTGCTGATGGGATCCAGGCACTCTGGAGACCAGTAAACACCTTCAGTGCCTGCGAGCTCCGACCTCAGCACCCACCAGCACCAGCCGAGGAGGACGGAAGGATGGACGGATGGGAGGAAGGATGGAGGAAGGGAAGGGAAGGGAAGGGAAGGGAAGGGAAGGGAAGGGAAGGGAAGGGAAGGGAAGGGAAGGGAAGGGAAGGGAAGGGAAGGGAAGGGAAGGGAAGGGAAGGGAAGGGAAGGGAAGGGAAGGGAAGGGAAGGGAAGGGAAGGGAAGGGAAGGGAAGGGAAGGGAAGGGAAGGGAAGGGAAGGGAAGGGAAGGGAAGGGAAGGGAAGAAGGGAGGAAGGAAGGGAGGAAGGCATGGATGGATACATGGATGGATGGATACATGGAAGGGAGGAAGGAAGGGAGGAAGGGAGGAAGGGAGGGAGGAAGGGAGGAAGGGAGGAAGGGAGGAAGGGAGGAAGGGAGGAAGGGAGGAAGGAAGGGAGGAAGGGAGGAAGGGAGGGAGGGAGGGAGGGAGGGAGGGAGGGAGGGAGGGAGGGAGGGAGGGAGGATGGATGGAAGGGAGGAAGGAAGGAAGGGAGGATGGATGGAAGGGAAGATGGATGGATGGAAGGGAGGATGGATGGATGGAAGGGAGGATGGATGGATGGAAGGGAGGATGGATGGATGGATGGATGGATGGATGGATGGATGGATGGAAGGGAGGATGGATGGATGGAAGGGAGGATGGATGGAAGGATGGAAGGATGGAAGGATGGATGGATGGATGGAAGGATGGAAGGATGGAAGGATGGATGCAGGGCACTTTGCAGAAGGCAGGCAGGAGCCTCCGCCCACAGGCAATGTTTACCCCTCGCAATCATCACTCAGGAGTTTGGCTCATGCCTCCAAACACGATTTACATCCCCTGCAAGAATTCCCAGCCCGCAGGAGCAGCAGGAGCTGGAGCACCAGCGTTCCCCACACAGGGATTTCTGGCACGTTTCACTCCCATGCCATGCCAGCTTATGAACCAGGCTGTTTTTAATGGGAAGTGAGAAAATCTGGCACGAGTAAACGACAAAATACTGCCTGTGCTAGTGGTTTAGCAGGCGTCCAGGCTGGTCTGTATCATAAGGGAGGGCATTTGGTAGCTGTGCTCCCAGCAGTTAACGCAGCCTTCATTCTGCAGATCTCTCTGATATTTTGGGTTTGCTTATGAGACTTTTATATAATCAAAACAGGGAAGGAAGCAAGCACCCCTCCTGGGACAGGGCCAGGGGAACGCTCCCTTCTTTGGGCCAACAGACCGGGAGGTTTCACTACAGGGAAGACTGAGGCCAAAATGTTATTTTTATAAATATTTGCAAAGCCTAATAACAACAGAAAGATCCAAAACATTATTTTTTTTGCTGCTAGAAAGTGGCAATCGAAACCCATTGCTAAAAGTTCCCTTATAGCGCTTGAAACCCAAACAACCCGAGCGTTGCGCGCACCACGCACAGGAACACAAACCCTCCGTGAAGGAGTTAAGAGCCAAAAGTAGACACTGAGCCAGCTTCTCCGGCCAAGCACCGGCAGGAAAACAAGCACAGATAAAAGGAAAATATCAGAGAGAGAGAAAGGGACAGCAAAGCCTCCCAGGGTTCAGAGCAGGGGCTGGCACAGCGCTCGGCCTTGGCAGCCGGGTGGGAGCATCCTCGCCCCGATGGACACACGACCAGATGGACCATCATGGAGCAAGAGGCCACCTCGATGTGACAAGGTGCTTGGGCACCACATCCAGAGCAGTCGGAGGATGCCAGCAAACCCCACGGGGTGGCCTCGGTTCACCCCACGGATGATATTGTCCATGGGGCTGCCATGGGTCAAGCTGCAGGTTACCTGCTTTCACTGCACAAACACTGTGATTGGCAGAGATACGAGTGTAATGGATGCTCATGCAGCTTCATTTAATTTTCCACGACAAAAATCCCCTCCCAGGTTCATGACTCACCCATCAGCTTTCGGCCAGGGGCAAGTCATCAGTGCTGAGCTCCAAAACCCCAAAGATCAGGGTTAATGCACCAACTCCAGAGACAGCAACAAACGCACAAGTACCGCAAGGGTGAGGAGAGCCAAGACTGTCCCAAGAAAAATATCAATGGAAAAGAACAACATTAAATCCTACTTTCTGAATGCCTCAAAAATGCATTAAAGGAATCAACTTCTAAACCAGGCGCATGAGTCAGGTCCTCCTTCAAGACACTCTGCGGGAGAAGAGGATGGGAAGAGCGAGACATCAGCACCAGTTCACACATGGCACTAAACACATAACGCCCATTAAACACCCACCACCACTGGCCACAGACCAGCATATACATCTTCACGGACATCAGCTTCTTCTAGCTGAGAAGGTTTAAATGAACAGACATTACCAGCAGAGGTGTGAGCAGGGGCAAAGCTCGGTGAAGTGCGATCCTCCCACACTGACCTCCACCAGCCCCGAGTCCCCTCCTGCCTCAGTAGTTCCTCCAAAAGAACAAATGCTGTTGATGCTTGAGTGCCCTTGAGACACAAACCGGTAGCACTGATGCTTTTCTTCATCTTTTGGCTTGGCTTCATTTCCCGGTGGAGCTGGAGCTGCAGGACTTGCTCCCTTGCAAAACCCGGAGTAGACATCGAGTAATAGGCAGCTAAAGGAGAACATCACACGACCTCTGCAAATAAATGGTACTTTACCACCTCTTCACCTGAAGGAGCACTGGTTTCAAGCTATTTTGTGATTCCAGCTAAGCCTGAATGTCCTTGGGCCGGGCGAGAGGAATTCCTGACTATGGCTTCGCCCAAAATGCCCACCAGCCAGGTCGTTAGGAAAAGGGAACGTAAAAATGTGGAGGCAAACATGGTGATTCACAGCAAGCATTCACACCATTAAAACGGGGAGTTTCACCGCTCAGTTACACATTACTACCAGCTAAAATTATGGGCTGTCGGTTTAATATGAGACAGAAAGAGAGAAGAGTTATAAAGCCAGCGTGAAGCCCTCCAAACACCACATCCATCGTAACTCCTCTCCGCAGGACCAGTGCAGCATCTGGCCGGGCAATGCCCATCCCAACACGTCGCCAAGAAAAACACAAAGCAACCAGACACGTTACAGCGCTACAGGATTAAAAAGATTATTAAAATTCCCCAATCACATCCCTCCAAACACCATAATTAACGCTTCTTCCAGGCAGACGCATTCACTCGCAAGACATCGGGGAGCTGATGGTCAATAGTGGGCAGCAATGGGCTTTTGGAGCGGTATTGGGGACCCCCACGGCGCTCTCCTGAGCACGGGGACCCCCATCCCTCTGACAGCGTTATTTGTGTTATCACAGATGTGGCTACACTTATTTGCTTTTGCAAATCCCTTGTGCTGGAGCAGCAGCACAGCAAAGCGGGGAAGGGGTGCTGAGCAAAACCAGCTCCCGGTCGCCCGGCCCGCGGTGTGAACGCCGAGCCTGCCGCTGGGGAGGGCGCAAAACAGCGCTCTGCATTGCCTGCAATGACAAAGAAACGTCAGAAGACGCCCAGGATCAAACAGAAAAGGTCACGCTGGATAAGAAAATACCCATCTGTGAAAGAGGAGAACAATACAATACTCTTCTTTAATATATTTATTGCATCGCCTTTGTAACCGAGCTATGAAAACACCTCTCTCATAGTGTTTCATTAATAGATTTTTAGCCAGCACTCCGGGTTTCAGGTTAAAGGTAATCCCTATTATTGATACCCGGGCAGAAGTGATCGGACCAGCTCCGGAAACGGAGCGCAAGGGAAAGCGCTTGAGCTCCGTGCTGAGTTTAACGGGAGAGCAGGAGCGGCCCCAGCCCCAGCTGCCCCCTGTCCCCCACTCCCTATTACTGATACCGGGGCAGAAGTGATCGGACCAGCTCCGGAAACGGAGCGCAGGGGAAAGCGCTTGAGCTCCGCGCTGGGTTTAACGGGAGAGCAGGAGCGGCCCCCTGGCCCCCGGCCGGGACCCAGCAGCTTGTGCAATCGAGCTTTCCGCCACCCCCAGAAACACACGCCTTTGTCCAAGAGCATTTGTCAGAAGAAAAACAGAACCACCCAAAACTGAACATCACTCAGCTGCTCGGAAAAGAGAAAGGGTAAGGAACAGCAGGAGACAGGGATGGACGGCTGCAGCCACAGCAGCCCGAGGTGCCCCAAAATTAATGAATGAGCAAGCCCGGAGAGGGGTTTACACAATATTTATACCAGCAAGACGTAGCTTCCCAGCAAGCAGGGGCTGAGCTGACAGCAGTTGTGCCCCCACGACACCTTTCATGGAAAGGAAAACACGGAGAAAACACCTTATGCTAAAAAGCACCTAATACAGCCAGACTGTGACATTTAGTGCTACAAAAGTAGGACCACGAGTACTTATGTCCATAAGGATAAAGACAACCACTGCACTGGAAAAAAATCCTTTTACACGAAATAGCATTTGAATCTCTAAGCTGGGCACCGCTGTCCCTTCCCGGCGCTGCCAGGGTGAGACAAACCCGGCGGGGCTTTCACAGCCCCTGAGCTGGGCTTGCAAACGGAGCGGGACCGCAGTCCCGGCCCAGCACAGACCCACCCTGCAAACCTCACGGCGCTGAAATGCAGGCGTAGCCCCGCCGGGATTTCTCGTTCCTGCGCCTCCTCCGGCAAACATTCCCATCCCTCCGACAAGCGGGAGGGCAGAGGGCTATTTTAGTAAGACATGTTGTACCGATTAGGAGCTCGTGATCGCCGTCAGAACGCCCGGCGCCGGGCGGCGAAACCATTCATAAAGCCCGACACACGGATCGGGGTTTTGCAGATCCCATCGCGAGCGGAGGGTGCTTTCTTCTTGAAGTCTGCCTGAGCGGGGTTCATTAATTATAGTCCCTTGTTAACCAAGTCATGCCGTTTCCACGGTTAGGTGTGTTTAATATTTCATTACTCTATTTCATCCCATGATTGTCGTCCACTGCAGATGGTTGTTTTCTGCTCCAAGAGGTACAAGAACCTCTGGCTCGGGGCTGCCCGGGGGGGAGACGCCTGATTTCTGCACCAAACACCTACACAGGCGCTAGCAAAGGCTGTTACAGCAGGAATAATACGGAATTATGAATAATGCGGAGATATCAGCGTTCATCAAGGCCCGTTATGATTTCATTTAGCAGAAAACGGGAACCATTCTGCCCATCATGAAAACAAAACCTCCTTCCCACCCTGTGCTACCCAATGGAGTGTAATGCGCTCACAGAGTTTGAGTCCAGCCTGGCAGCCACGGCTGGTTCTGCCCCAAACGAGAAGGAATTATAGCGATTATTCCACATGTAAACGTGTCAGAGCACAGGACACTCCTTGCTTCCACATCTCTGGTATGTTCGGGACCTTTTCTGATGGTACTGCAGTAAAATTTCCTACAAATGGCCAATGTCTTTGGGATGCAGCATGGAAACGAGGTCAGGATACAACAGGACTCTGATTTCTTCCAAAATCAAAAGTTGCTGCTAAAAGCATCACCAAGTCGATTTTAAAATTGATTTATGTTGTCTGCACTGTCACCTGATTTCAATGGAGTCTTAAGGGAGATCTGTTTATCAGTATTTACCTTGCTTTTGTTTGTTCCTCCTGAAGTCTGACAGTCTTACCGAGCTTTTAGCCTCGTTATTGGTGCACACAGACGGGACAGCCACCCATCCCACCTCAAAGCCAAAGTATTTTATAGATGGGAATCCATTTTACTCTATTCCTCTTCCAATGTCTCCATCTGAACTACACCAGCCAAGCTCTTTCAGCTTTCACAGTACCTATTGATCAGGTGAATCTGTCCAAAAGACACCCCAGATATGGGCAACACCAGGAGGGTGCCCAGAGGGGTCCCCAGGAGCTCAGCATGCAAGGGATCTGCATCCCAGCAACCTGCATCCCAGGGACACATCCCAGGGACCTGCATCCCGGGGACACATCCCAGGGACCTGCATCCCAGGGACCTGCATCCCGGGGACACATCCCAGGGACACATCCCAGGGACCTGCATCCCACGGACACATCCCAGGGACACATCCCAGGGACCTGCATCCCGGGGACCTGCAGCCCAGGGACCTGCATCCCGGGGACACATCCCAGGGACACATCCGAGGGACCTGCATCCTGGGGACCTGCATCCCAGAGACACATCCCAAGGTCCTGCATCCCAGGGACACATCCCAGGGACACATCCCAAGGTCCCGTATCCCAGGGACCTGCATCCCAAGGACAAATCCCAAAGACCTGCATCCCAGGGACACATCCCAAGGTCCTGCATCCCAGGGACCTGCATCCCAGGGACCTGCATCCCAAGGACAAATCCCAAAGACCTGCATCCCAGGGACACATCCCAAGGTCCTGCATCCCAGGGACCTGCATCCCAAGGACAAATCCCAAAGACCTGCATCCCAGGGACACATCCCAAGGTCCTGCATCCCAGGGACGTACATCCCAGGGACCTGCATCCCAGGGACCTGCATCCCAAGGACCTGCATCCCAGGGACCTGCATCCCAGGGACACATCCCAGGGACACATCCCAGGGACCTGCATCCCAAGGACAAATCCCAAAGACCTGCATCCCAGGGACCTACATCCCAGGGACCTGCATCCCAGGGACCTGCATCCCAAGGACCTGCATCCCAAGGTCCTGCATCCCAGGGACCTGCATCCCAGGGACACATCCCAGGGACCTGCACCCCAAGGACAAATCCCAAAGACCTGCATCCCAGGGACCTACATCCCAGGGACATAACCCAGGGACCTGCGTCCCAGGGACCTGCATTCCAAGGACAAATCCCAGGGACCTGCATCCCAGGGACCTGTATCCCAGGGACCTGTATCCCAGGGACCTGCATCCCTTCACCAAAACCAACCCACAGGGAGCCCTGGCTGTGCCTTCAGTTATTTTAATTCATGACTAACAAAGAGCTGGGCAATCTTCTCAGGATTCAGTAAACAGCCTTCTTTTGCCAGTTATGCAAATTTCGTGTACATTTATCTTAATAAACTCAGCCAGACTCATCAGCTAAACAAAAATAAAGCACAGCATCTCGATCATATCTCTTCTGCTGCAGAAGAGGGGATCCAGAGCCAAAACCGCACTGGGGCCCCAACGTGTCCGGGACGCGCGGCCCTGACAGCCCTCGCCATGAAAACAATCCCCAAAAACAAGGCACCTCTCGCACCCCGGCTTTCCAACCAGCACCCCAACATCTTCATCCCCTTCAGTCTGCACTGCATTTCAAAGCTCTCGCTGGTTTCTTCCCCAAAATGCAGCTCCTCTGTCACAGCAGCGATTCCTGCATCGCTCAGTGAAATCACGCTTTGCAGAGCCATGCCTATAGATCCTTCCTATAGACCCTGCCTATAGACCCTGCCTAGAGTCAGAGCATCCTTAGAGGGGGAATGGACATTCCTCACACCAAAAAACCTCACTTCAGCCCCAAAATCCAGCGGGATCTTTGTTGTTCTTGGGGGTTACACATAGGGCTGAACAGCTGCTCTAATGGGAGGTGCTGTCCCCAAAAATGTGTTATTGCGGTGGCACAGCCCCGAAATGCTGGCAGCTGGTGAAAATCTGGCATTACGTAGTGCTGAGATGAAGGCGGGGTGACAATCCTGGGTTAGGAAAGAGGACTGTCACCCAGCACCCTGGGGACACTTAGGTGTGACTTCTCTGATCAACAATAAAACGGATCTCTGCCCCAAACGACCCACAGGAGAAGATAAATCCAAGCCTCCCTCAGGCACAGCTCCAGAGAGACCTTCCCTCCCCATCCCGGGCAGGGAATTGCACGTTCAGACAAAGCACCAGTTGTGGGAGGGATGTGTCACATTATTTAGGGGAGATGGGGACCAAACGTGGAGCCCACCACCTTCAACACCCTCCGTGCACATCCCTGCATGTGCTGCTCTGCCCCACGGCCGATAACTCACACTTCTGAAGGGCCGGGACACCATCTGTGTGTGAAGTCACTACTTCATTACTCAGTTCTCATGCAGAACGTGGCTGTTATTTGGAAATGTATTATATTGATTTCCTGGCACACGACGCCTGTTGAAATGGGCGTTGGTATTAGTTTCCTGTCTGAGTTGTTTTAAGCCAAAGTCTCATCTTTGCGCTGAGGTTCATGTTGCTAACATGTACGTGCCACAGTTTAAAAACAGTGGGGTTATTTTTTAATTAAATGAAAGAAATGAATAGAATAATTTGATGACATTTCTCAAGGTCAAGAGCTGTCTGGCAGACAGCATGAGCCACAAACTCCCGTGGAAGTCAAGGGGAAGTCGTTTTCCCAACCAGCACTTCAGCTGAACACCGTTCCCTACCCATCTTACAGCTCGCTCCCCTGTCACTCACTTTATAAACCTGCATTCACACACACACTGGAAAATCTGACTTGTCAGACGTTCCAGATGAACCCTTCTGGAGACGAGCAGAGCTGCTGCCACCGTCACACCTGCAGAACACGGACCTGGGGACCTGCTCCTGCTCAGGGGACTTCGCAACACTCACCCGAACGTGCTCCAGGCCCAGGACTAGGACCGGGACATCCTCGGAGGAGGGCTGAGCCCAGCTTTCCAAGTTGGTTGCTGACCAGATCTGTGCTTAAGAACCAAAAGACAAACCCCTGGGAAAGGAATATGCTTATTTAGGTGATCGCGTGTAGATTTAGCAGCCTGTCTTTAGATCCCAGAAAGTTTTCTTAATTACTGATGAAGTAGCAGCCAAACTTTTAATAAGAGCGACAGGACCGGCAGAAGAAGAACAATACAGCAATAGCAGAAGATCCAGCTGATGAGATGGGTCAAGACAGAGACCCGACATCGCTGCTTTGAGGCTGGTTACTCCAATAACCGCTCCATCCCCTGCTCCTTCCAGCTGAGGCTGCTCTGAGCCCCAAAGCACCAGGGACCAGGGCAGGGCAGCCCAGGAGTCCCCAGCACCACATGTACCAAGCGCACCCTGACATCTTGCTCCCAGTCATATTTCCAATACCATTTCTCATTTCAGTGGCCTAACCTCCAAGTTATTCTCCTCCCCCCTAAAAAATGACTTTACAAGAATTCAAACCATTAGCAAATTCTTCACCTCTTGAGAAAGGCCCGAAGCGCTGAACGCACAGGCAATGTGATAATGTAGGTTACTAATTAAAACATTAGCAGGGAAAAAAAGCCCTTCTTAAGATTCCTCTCTAATGAGATTTGTTGACAATAGCACTGGTGCGGCTGTTCCGGGAAGGCGCTGCCGCAGTGATTTACCTTCCTCGGTGGCAGAGGTCGGGCTGGGTGCACATTTAGCACTTTTGGGGACATCTGCTGATGCATCCGGAAAACAAAGGAGGCGGCAGGAAAGGCCGGACTCGGCCAAACCCTCCCAAATATGCTATTGTACAAACAAATTGTGTGTGCGCGTATCCCAAGAACAATAAAGTAAACTTGGCTGGGCGTGTTTCAGTGCTTATGAGAACGAGGAGCTCGCTCTCCAAATTCTGCTTTTTGTTATTGCAACATCGGGCAGGGGCTGGAGGGCGATGGGAGAGCAGACGTGGGGGTGGAGGGAGGGACAGACACTCAATTCCAACCCACCCGGGAGCCCAAACCCACCACGAGTCATCTGTGAACCGGGAAAAACCATCCCCATCACCGCTTGTGGACGAAGAACACCAATTCATTACAGCAAAACAAGGGAGTACCTCCAAATAAAGGATAATTGTCACTTGGAATTGTTCGCATCTGCTGGATGCCTTTCATTCTTGGATCAAAGCTCTTTATAAACCTGAATCAATTACGCTTCACAAAGCAAGAGTGAATCACACACCATTTTATTAATATTTCTCCAAGCAGAGCTTTCTGCCACCCTGAGTTTGAGAGGAGACTCACTCATATTCCTTTGAAGATTATTCAGTTATTCAGGAGCATCGAAAGCTGCAAAAAGTGCGGAGTTTAGGTTGAAACCCACGAAAACACAGGGTGTATTTGCAACACAGCCTGGTGCTCACACCACCCAGGGCAGGTGGATTGCTCTCCATTGCTTTTCCACGGTTTCACCCTCTCTTTAATCACCCAAAAACCAAACCCGTTTGATGCAGGCATTTGGGTCAAAGAGAAGACGGAGAGGGGTGGTTTTTCTGCCTGATTACAGGGGGTTTATTTTGTTCTATTTTTCAATAAAACATCATGAAAATGCCAACAAACCCATTTTAAAGTGTGAGCAAAATATTTTGCTGGTTTACCGTAAGCTAACACAGAAATGTTGTACACACACACACAACCCCCCTCCTCTGCCCAGTGAGAATCCAGAGCATTTTGAAATTACACCCCTTTCGATGGGAGCAGAATCTGCCCTGAAATCATTCCAGCCAGCTGCTGGTGCCACGTGTACATATTTGCAATGGTAAAGCAAACAATTACTTTTTGGACAGCAATCAGAATAACAACTTTAAGTTGGGCTCTTGGCATCCTTTTACACAGCCACTCACGCAGCAAAAACACAAATCTGGGGAAATGAAAACCAAGCGCAACTAGAACAAGGTAATAAAAGCTTTTTTAAGTGAACCCGTCGTTGCAATATTAAGAATATTGCAGGATACTGAGCTCTGCCCACCACACGCTTGTGCCCGTGAATTATCTTCAACACCAAGGTGGTGTATGGTTGCACGTAGCAACCAGTATGTTGTCTGGTAGCACCTGAAGACAACCAACTGGGTTGTGGGGCTTATATCCTTCATAAACACAACCCTAAAATCCTATTGCTGCATTATTGCTATTATAAGGAAGCGAGTAGCCTGCGGTGTCAAGCAGGCACTCACAAGAGCTTTTTTCACTGATGGAACTCAAAACTCTATGGCAGGGAAGGCAAAACCCTCCAAAGCAACTCGCACTGAGCAGCTTTACTCATCCCTATGTGTCATTTGCACGTTGCAGGAATCAAACCCATGCAAATTCATCAGGAATTCATTTGGCTTTATGGTATGGCTGCTGGTGCTGCTTGAGCTCATTGCTTCCCCAGCTAAGACAGAAATAGTGTTCCTGACCCAATTAAACTAAGACAAGGGAAGGTGAGGAGAGGGGAGGGAGCAACCGGAGCGACCTTACACGGATTAATTTGGAAGACGGCCCCTCCTTCCAAACTGGCGAGCCACCTACAAGAGAAACAAATGCAACATGCAAAAGGGCTATTTAACCAGCTTATTGCTCTCAGGTGTTTCAGTGCCTCATCCGAAAAGATTTACATGAGAAATTATAATCTCTGGGGTTTGGTGCCATGTTCCCTGCTCTCCGTGCGCTTCCCTTTGATGTCACCGGGAATTTTCCCTGCGTGGGATTTGGAGTCGGGCTGAGCGGGAGATGCCGTCCGGCTCACACGAGGCCAGGACTGGTCCTGACGTTAGAACCGAGCCTGGAAATCCCACAGAAGGCTGAGCAGGGAACTGAAATCCTGGTATTGAGAAGGAAACAGAAAAAAATCCCTCTTAGGTTAAGTTAAGCTAAGATTTCACTGCCTGGGTCTAACATTTTATCTTCTTGCTTTCCTTATCAGATACAAACCTTCTGATGGTTTGTTTTGTGACTGTTTTTAACAACAGCTATTTTTGCAATCGCTTCTCCTTTATTATCTATGGAAAATTCTCTGCACTTTAATACTCCAGGCATCATTTAACTCTTGGACACGTCAGCTTGGCCATCAAAACACACAACTAGAAATCCTCCCCCAATTTAAAACCTGAAAATAGTGTCCTGGCAGTGACTGCATGTAAAGCAAAGACAAATCACTGCTGGAGAGTGGGAAACCGGCTGCTGCTGTGCGCTCCAATTCACACGGGCCCGTCCTGCGCCCACAAGAGCTTCGGGTTGTGAATTCAGCCCAAGAATCCTTTCTGTAATCACGGCCACCGCACCATGCACAAGAAAATGGCAAATGTTCCACGCTAAAAAGCACTTTTTAGAAAGCACAGGGGTGTACGGGGCTCCCTCGGGGTCAGGGTGCGATGGGGGATGCAGGATCAGTGCACGGCCAGAGACCTGGGGATGCCGTGGTGGCCAGAGCGGAGGGTGACGGGGCCACGGTGGCTTCCTTTAGAGGATGCCTGGAGAGGTGGCGGCTGCCGGTCCTGCAGCAGGGACCGGAGGGACCGGTCTGAATGAGAGCACAGGGGACGCAGCGAGAGCAGGATCTGCCTTTACACTCAGCAGCCAGCCGGGCTGGTTTGGCCCATGCCAACGTGGTTGGTGTGAAACCATCCCAGAGCGGCTCCCGCAGCCCAGCCCGGAGCGGAGCGGTGCTGAGCGGGGGGACATGAGATTTCACCAATGACACTGAGTCTAAAGCTCCCAACGAGCAGTTTTCTATGCAAAAAAGCAAGTGCACACAATACTTGAAGCCAGCAACTCACCATCTCCCTCCTCACGTAAAGGCAGTAGAAATCATCAAATCACAGATGGTTTGTGTTGAAGGGCCCTTCCCAGCTCCCCCAGTGCCCCCCCTGCCATGACAGGGACATCTTCACCAGCTCAGGTTGCTCAGAGCCCCGTCCAGCCTGGCCTGGGATGTCTCCAGGGATGGTTCAGCCACCACCTCTCTGCCCAACCTGGGCCAGGCTCTCACCACCCTCAGGGCAACAATTTCTTCCCCATGTCCACCCTGAATCTCCCTCCTTTAGTTCAAACCATCACCCCTTGTCCTGTCGCAACCGACCCTGCTCAAAAGTCCATCCCCAGCTTTCTTATAAACCCCTTCTAAGCAGCAATGGATTTTCAGCTTTTCCCACCAATACTCTGTGTGTTTTCCTGACACATCGCTCTGGCTGCAGGTACTTTAACTAGAAATTAATGAATTATGATTAACAGCGAGAAAGGGAGAGGGAAGGGAGAAGGGAGAAGGGAGAAGGGAGAAGGGAGAAGGGAGAAGGGAGAAGGGAGAAGGGAGAAGGGAGAAGGGAGAAGGGAGAAGGGAGAAGGGAGAAGGGAGAAGGGAAGGGAGAGGGAGAAGGGAGAAGGGAGGGAGAGGGAGAAGGAAGGGAGAGGGAGAAGGGAAGGGAGAGGGAGAAGGGAAGGGAGAGGGAGAGGGAAGGGAGAGGGAGAGGGAAGGGAGAGGGAGAAGGGAAGGGAAAGAGAGAAGGGAAGGGAAAGGGAGAAGGAAAAAAAAAAATAAAAGGGGAAAAGGGGAACCAGGAAAAAATCATTAAAAAAAAATACACAAAAAAAACCACAAAACAAAACAAAAAAAATCACACAAACACACACTAAAAAAGCAAAATCCCTGTGGAAGGCCCGGGTGTGTGCCTGCACCGCAGCCGCAGCCGCACTGCTGACATCTGTGCCACGACACACAACCCAGGGTCTCGGTTTACGGCCTCGGCAAGGGCCAGGGAGGGAAATCGGCAGCTTCCGCGGGCACCTTTCATGTGCTGTTTGAAGGTCGGCCCGGAGCTGCCGGCAGCCAGCTGGGGCAGCCACAGCCACAGCCCGTCACGCTGCAGCCCAGAGTTCAACCAGGGCACCCTGCACCCCAGCTCCGGCTCCCCCAGGGAACGCAGGGACACCATGCAGGGACAACCGCGTCCCCGACCCCCAGCAACCAGCGCGGGGTGCGGATGCAAGTCCTGAGCGTAACGGCAAAATGCTCCATATTTGTCATTCCCCGTTGACACGGAGCTTCCTGCACAAGCAGCATGGGCCTGAGCAGCTGCGCAGGAAGATACATCTTCTTTGATTTCCTACACACTTGTTGTTTTCTAGAATATAAAGGGACAACACACAGCACGTTCCTCCTTCTTCCCTTGGGCAGTTCTGCCGCACAGGGGTCTCCACTCACAGCCAGGTAATTTCTAGAGAAGAAAAGCTTTTCTGACATCTTGGTCACTTTCTATTCTTCAGATTCAGTATTTTTAACAGCAATCATGCGGCATTATCACTTACAGACTATTTCATGGCCTTTTATTTTTCATAGAATCCAATGGCTTCCAGGGAAAATAGAAAACATTCCCAGTCCTAACTCAATAAAGGCACCAAACGAGATTACAGCATCTTCAATAATTTTAACATCTTCTTTTGTAGATGTTTGGTTTAAGCACCCGCTTACAACTGCTTGTGCAGCCTCGTCACTCACTAAGCGCTTGGGAGCTTCAGCATAGATGACGTTGAACTTCAACGTGGATTGGGAGTTTCAGCATAGATGACGTTGAACTTCAACGTGGATGACGTTGAACTTCAACATAGATGACGTTGAACTTCAACATAGATGATGAACTTCAACATAGATGACATTGAACTTCAACATAGATGATGAACTTCAACATAGATGACATTGAACTTCAACATAGATGATGAACTTCAACATAGATGATGTTGAACTTCAACACAAAGGAAACAGAAAGCACAGGGGTTCACCTCCCCTATAGACTTGCCCTCTCCATATAGACATGTATCTCACCTAACGCGATGGTGTGCTTTGAAAATCCGGTTCATTTGCTACTCCAGTAGGTACTGAGCTCTTCTGAAAATCTAGTCCTGACTAGCCACCGAGCTTCTTTAGAAAACTGGTCCTTAATCTCTCCACATCTTGGTTTCCTCACCCTTAATTAAAAGGTATTTACTATATAAAACTCCTCCACCAGGACTCGGTCAGGCAAACTGCACTCGGGTTTTTCCCTTGCTGGGAAGGATTGTGCAAGCGTTACCTGTGGTGAGACGCACAGCGGCATCACTCAAAACATGTGAGCTTCCCAAGAAGAAAGCCAGGGGCTGTATACCCCTCAATGGAAAACACATCGTTGTATCTACAGGACTCTTCTTATTTCATGGCTGTTGCACAGTAAAACCGCATGCAGCGGGTAAAAGTCTTCTCATCCCCATTCCCACCACATTCCCTCAACTCCTCATCGTGTGCAATGGACCAGGAGCAGGAGAAGGTCTGTAAAGAAGGTCTGTATAGAAAGTCCATATAGAAGGTCTCTATAGAAAGTCTGCATACACCCATCAGTTGCCCAGCAGCCCCTACAGCAGAGCAGCAGGGAGAAGAAACCATGGTTGAGTTATGAGGTCTGATCAGGGCAACGGATGCAGATATGGATTAGGTCACTAATAAAACAAGCCTTAAATTAATCCCAGGGAGAATACGCATCTCAAACACAAACCCCTGCACGTTCTGGCACAATCAAAAACCTCTTCCCAAGAAGAGTCGCACAGGAAAAAGCAGGGATGGGGGAGACTGGTCAGCCCTGGATCTGCAGTGGAGTGGTGCGAGGTCTCCTGCACCAACACTCGCAGTCTTTCACTTCCTCAGGCAGAAAAATCACCTTGTATTTTAACTGGAAAAAGAAGAAATTATAGGCAAACAGGCAGGCACACACAAGTAGCCGACCCACACGCGGAAAGGCGCCTCTGAGCGAGGGCCGCGCTGGTCGGGGGCTGCGGCGGTGACCACATCCCCTTGGCAGGAGCCGCAGCACTGAAATCACTTTCCCCCGGGACGGGCTCGGCCGCCAGCCCTCGGCAGAGGTTGCTGCTGCCGGACTCGCACAGCTGGGTGTTCTCGGAAACGTAGATATCTCTTGTCCTCCTATCTCACCTGCAGCACTGTTCCCTCCTCTGGGCACCGAGCAGCTCCCCGCGCACAAGAGCTTCTCCTGCTGCAGAAGCTGACCCCATCAGACGCCCCCGCACCAGGAAAACCCCACACCAGGAGCAGTAACACGATGAGTCAAAGCCAGGAAGACCCAAGGGGGTCATAAGCTAGTAATTAATTAACTATTGCAGCGCTACAGCTACACCAACTAAATATGCAGTGTGTGACCATCATACCCAGATCCCCATCTGGTGTGAAGGGGCAAGGATGCACTGGAATGAACACAGCTACGCCAATTCCCACCAAATGATAATCTGCCCCAAAAGGGTAAACCACATTTTGCCTTAACAAGCACAATGCACATTGAGGATCCATTTTGCACCTTTGCAGCCCACTCCCATCTTCAAAACCCCCCATCCGGGCAGTACCCAAGCCCCAGCCCCACAAAGAAGCGACTCCAGAAAATAAGAACGTTAAGGGCAAACGGGCAGGGAGGAGCTTGCAATGTTCGAGTGGATTCTGCCTTCATGTGAAGCCCACTAAAACTATTGACATAAAAACACAACAAGTTGAAGGCAGACACTGAATCGCGTTACAAACATCAATAAGCAGATCGATACCCTTGGCTCAGCCCCAGCCTCGGGCTGGCAGCAGCAGCCTGTACGGGTCCCCAGCTTTCCCAAATTTAGTTCCCACTCCTGTGAGTCAGGGAAGCAAATAACTTCCTCTGAGTTTTCCACAGAAAATGCTGCACACTCATTGATCCCTCCCCGAGATACTGCTCGCTCCTGCTATGACTAAGGACTCCCTGCATCCTGCATGTCCACGTTAACCCATGCTTGTCCTCCTAATCACACGCTTCCAGGGCATCACCAGGAACACCTCAAACCCTGCGGTCAGTGTTGGGCCCCTCATGCCAAGAAAGCCCTTGAGGTGCTGGAGCAAGTGAAGAGGAGGGAACGGAGCTGGTGAGGGGCTGGAGCACAAGTGTGATGGGAGCGGCTGAGGGAGCTGGGGGGTTCAGCTGGAGAACAGGAGCTGAGGGGAGACCTTCTGATCTCTGAACTGCCTGAAAGGAGCTTGGAGCCAGGGGGGTCGGGCTCTGCTCCCCAGGAACAAGCGCCAGGAGCAGAGGAAACGGCCTCAAGTTGCCCAGGGGAGGTTGAGGTTGGATCTGGGGAACAATTTCTTCCCCAAAGGGCTGTGGGGCATTGGAACAGGCTGCCCAGGGCAGTGCTGGAGTCACCATCCCTGGAGGGTTGGACAGATGGAGATGAGGCTCTCAGGACATGGGGTAGAGGTGGACATGGCAATGCTGGGTTAATAGTTGGACTCAATGATCTTGAGGATCTTTTCCAATTAAAACGATTCTATGGTTTGCAACCCCCAGCTGGTGGCTCGGACACCTTGATGTTCTCCATGAAGCAGAGCTGCTGCTCCAGGCACTCGCTGAGGCTGAGACCAGCAGGAGGAGCAGGACTGAGCCTGGACTGAGCCTGGACTGAGCCTGGACTGAGCCTCCCTCCCCATCCCAGCCACCAAAAGACAAAAGCACCTCTGGCAGCGCCCAGGGCCAGCCCATGGAGGGCACCGCACCCAGCTCCCGCGGGCTGGTGGCACCGCACATCGGGCCAAGAATTGCTACGCACGAAGGCAATGGCATCCTCCTTCGCAAAGCAGATCCTTCTTACATATAAAACAGTATTTTCACTGCTCGGATTCTTCCCATAAAGTCCCTTTGTTTCTCATTTATTTCGAAAGGAGCGATTATTGCTTCAAGGTGAATAATATTCCTATTAAGGTGAAGAAACAACGCAGGGTTTTTCCTCAAACGTTACAAGCGGCGACAGAACCACCATCAAGTCGTAGCTTGCCTTGTCTTAAATGCAAAGGCAGAATAAAACATGAACCTACAGCTACGGTTTATAGGAGGAATGTGACAGCTTCCAAACTACCCAATCAACTCCTAAGATGCTGTTATTGATTCTTTCAAATGTTTTTTAAACCAGCATTCACAGGCTTGGCTGGGAGGGCAAGGGGCTCCCATGCGGCCTGGAGAGAGCTGGTATGGGAGCTGAGGAAACATCTGCATCTCCTGGCATCTTGGGGTGCCCACGTGGCATCTTGGGGTGCCCACACGGCACCTCTGTCCCCAGCTGGCACTGGGGACAGGCAGACACCCCAGGCCACGGCACGGCGTGCTCCACCAGCTCACTGGCATTTCACCCCTACCCCCAAAATGCGTGCGGGGACCACAGCATCAATGCTCCTTTTGTAATCTCCTCAGCTGACTTCATTCCTAACATATATCCGAATGGAAGAAACTAAATTACATGACAAATCCATGACATTTTACATCTGATGAATGCTGAGGAGAAGTGTACTCACTGGGATGAATTATGTTTTGCTGTTGCCAAGCCTGTATCTTAAGGAAACTGATAGTTATTCTGCCAAAGGGTGGGGGGAAACCAGATTCCCTTCCTGTCTATAAATATTTCTCTGCTCTTCCAGCTTTGTGTTGGAGGAAAGGAGAGCTGGGCTGACTCTGACGCGAGTCTGGAGCGACTCCAGCGACACCAAACACGGCAGCGACACCAAACACGGCAGCGACACCGGAGCGGCGGGCAGAACCCACATGTACCATCTCCTACCGCTCCTCTCCTCCCAAAAACGCCACCCAAATCCCTTTGTCTGCCAGACCCACAGCCCTCCCGGGCGGCTGGGTCAGGGGGAGATGCCACCCGACACGCCGAACATCCCCGAGGATGCTCTCGGATGCTCTCCGGTCCCTCGCCCAGGTCTGGACCTGCAATATCCAAGCAGCACGTGGCTGGTAATCCGAAAACTGGAAGCTTTGATCTGCCTGCTGCATCTCTGGAGCCTCCGCAGTCACTTCTGCAACGTGTAAGGGAGAGAAGCCCAGCAAGATTCTCAACATTTGCACCAAAAGGGAGGTCTCCAGGTCATATTTTTAGAAAGAAAGCAAAAAAAACTACTATGCAAACACTAGAGGCTTGTACCTTAAATCTGCTCACCAGATGTGAACTTCAAAAAGTCTCTAAGTACAATTTAGCTGCAGAAAACAGCTCTGAAAGTCCTGTGCTGTGTGCATCTGACCTACATCCCGGCCTCATTCTTTACTTCTTCAGCAAAACTACTTCTTTTTTCACTTGACCTCTGCTTGTTTCCCGTTTTATCCCAAAGGCTTAAAAGCCGTAAGAAAGTGCATCGCCAGCAATTTGCAAGCAAGGAGGAGAGGGCGCACGGCTCGAATGGAAACCCTTCCTTTCTCTGTTATACCCCGGAGGGCCGAGCGTTCCCAGGCAGACATCTCGAAACCCTCCGCAAACGAACGCGAGGAGGCTGTTTGGGCACGGAGGTGACTGAACAAAGGCATCGCTCGCTTTGTAGAAACTAGGCTGAAATTTTCTCCCCAGGTACTCTCAGCAATATTTAATGGCAGGAGCGTTAATGCCTGGGCCATTCTTCCCGCTTTCTGCATGACGGCTGATCTAGATCTAGACGGCGGATTTTGCATCGTCTTTCCATAATATCCTCTGTCCTGTTTAGGCAGGGGGGCTGTGTTAAGTCCCATGCTCAGCAGATGCATGGCCTCACTATCCCAGATGCCTGCTCCCCATGGTAAAATCTCAGCACAGCTGCAGTGACATCCCCCAAGCTCTCATCTCCTGCTGAGACCTTAGTACTTAAGAGAAAAGTAACGGGGTCCCAACCCAGAGTAGTGCTAGACCCTAGTCCAGACATCTTTGTGTTGTCATGGGCTGAGAATGTTTGCCCTTAATTGACGTTTACATTTTATGGATTTGTATTCAGTCCTGGTTGTGTTGCACTAGATCTGTGGAGTCTGCATGTTCAGGATCTCTGTGAGAGGGTGTGCGCCAGGGGCAGAGTGAAGAGATGTTTGGTGTTAACACAGTATAGAATCATAGAATCAGTCACAGAATCATAGCAGAGCCCGCGTTGGAAGGGACCCTCTTGGGATGTCTACAGCCCCGCAGCCTCTCTGCTCTGCCCTCCTGCCGCCTCCAGCACTCTCCTTCCTGCCCAAACACCACATTCGCAGCTCCCACGTCCAAGGGATGAGCGCAGGTGGGACCCACCACACCACCTCCACCTCCCCGCTCCTCCTGCGGGAAGGAGAGAGCGCTGAGCGATGGCAAGCCCGGAAAAAACGTGGCACGATGCCACACGGCTCGTCCAAAATCATTGTGAAACTCTGCAAGGCAGCGGCTGGTGGCAGGCGAGGACACAGATGTGCCACTAACCCCGTGACACACTGACTGTGCGGCCGTGACACAGACACCTCCAGCGACACCAGCCCTGCTAAAGGAACATCAGACCAGAAATGAACTGAGAGACAGAATGCTCCGGAAAAGGGGCTCCCGCAGCATAACCAAAACGCAGGGGGAAAACAAAACCATTTCTGTCCGCTGGAGCCATATTCTAAAGTTGTTTTCCCCCAAGCATTTTTGATGTTCAAAAGGAAATGTGTTTGCTGGCTCGTTCGCAATAAAGGTTTTCATACAAGCGATGCTGTGCAGCAGTGCAAAGCGCCCGGTCACACCTGCGGGAGAACAAGCATCACCAAGCCCCAAAAGCTGGATGTGCAGCTGGGCCAAAAAGGGAAAAAAACAATGATTAAGTTTTAGAAAAGCCCTCCCTGTTTGCATTCTTTCCTCAGTATCATCACACAGAGCAGCAAGGCCGTGTCCTTCTCGTGCTCAACAATATCTCATGGCCTGGTTTTAGTCTTGACTAAAGGAGCAGAAATGTCCTCTGGTCACAGGCTGGGATTCGCGTCCTTCTACACCCCATCAAATCAGCGGCACAAGGACACGGGGGGGTCACTGCACCACTGGAGCTTAAATCAGCTTTTCTACCTTTTTTTTGAGAGAAAGAGAGAGAAAGATGCCGGGTACAGGTCATAACTGTGCAGTTCCCATCTCTTAAATTGGATAATTGCATTGTAAGCCTCACTGAACACGGCTGAGTGTCCAGCCCACGCGGGATGTCAGCGAGGTTCGGGTGCTTGGTCTTCATCAATCTGAGGCAATGACAATCCCCTTTATTTGCTGACATAATCTTTAAAAGAGGAGATTTGTTCATAATAAAAACAGACACACCCGCGTATACAATGGCAAAGCTGTGTCCAGAAGAGTATCAACACTGACTTGCTTTCTCCCTTATTTTCTTACGGCAATTTGTGTCGCAAGCACAGAATCATGATGGGGTTGGAAGAGACCTCTATAGATCATCTAGTCCACCCCACCTGCTGAAGCAGGTTCACCCAACACACACGCAAGCTTTACGCTTTTGACTTTTTCTTGCATTTTATGATGACAAATTCCAGGAGCAAATCTTACAGACAAAGGCCCTTCTCTGCAAACCCTCCAAACTGACGAGAGTTTATTTTAATTTCTCTGAAACAATACAGAAGCGAACATTCAAGTACTACCAGGAGGGGTCTTGTATTTCTGAGGGGTTACGTCTTTATTATTAAAGTCACCGTTTTCTTACTTGCCAAAAATGGACTGCATGGAAACAGACCAAAGCACTTGCCAGGATGATGACCTGGGAGGACACCGAGAGGTGTCCCCTGATGCGGGCCAGTAAAACACCAAGGGGCGATGCAGCGATGCTGAGGTGGCATGAGGTGCCGACCATGTCCAAGCCCCAACCCTGCGCTGGACACCATCCTTGTGTTTCCTTGGGCACTTCAGAAGGAAAGGGATAAAAACTTAATCAAGACAGCTTGAGAGGAGCAGGCGGTCGGGGCAGTGCCTGCTTGTAAAGTCCCTGGGGTGACAGCGGCACTTACTGTGGGGTGTAACGAGGCGTTTTTGCACGGAGCACAGGCTCCCGGAGGACAGGTTTGGCAGACAACACAAAACGTTGCTCCCACATTATGCGCTGCTTCTGGAAACCAAGCTGTGAAGTGTGTTCATCCTCATTTTACAGCCTGCACCAGACCCAAGGAGCTGGCACCACTGCCCCGGCTGTCTGTCCTCCCTCTCACCTTACCGATAAACAGTGATATCAGTGATAACCCACACAAAACCAGGAGCAGCAGTGCTCACTGGAGTGCAAACACATGCTCAAGTACTTGTGTCATCACGTTTTCCTTGAAATCCCAGCCACGTTTCAGCAAAAGCCCTTGTCCCCCTGCACGCTCATCCTCCCCTCGTTAGGAGGATCTAAACCCATAGGAACCACCACCAAGTCACCAGCACATTGATTCAACGGCACAAGGGCCAAAAGGAGCCCATGGAGCCCCAGCCACACAAAGCTCTTCCTGGAAACACAGACACACACTCACTGGTCCATCATCATCCAAAACCACAACAGAAGTGCCCGTTCGCAGGGGAATTTTTTTTGTAATGAAGGAGCCCTTTCAAGTCCAGAAGGTACGACAAGGAAGTAAACACGCACGTGGGAGTAAGAAAATAAAGCCTTCTCGCTTAAGCAACACTTAGCATAATCTCTAAAACAACAAGAAAATCCAGGTGAGCTTCTGCCGTTCTGTACGTGGCCGGTCCAACCATTTGCAGCAGAAGTGGGTAGAGGTGCCTGACCTGGGTACAAACCCAAAGACCCCAGTGACCCCCTAAAAGCTCCTTTCTGCTACCCCGGGAAGCTCTCCTGAGGTCACTGGAGTCACACCTACCAGTGCACCTCTGGGTGGACTTCAAAGAATTACTGAAGCCTCATGGAAAATCTGGGGGATAAAGTTCACATTGTGTCTCTTCTCTTGTCTCCATCTTACCCAGAGATGTGCAAGAAAACAGTCTCAGCAGCTCCAAAGCTCACTGAAGACCCACAGTGCTTCTCTGAGCACCAACGTGGTGATACAACGGGGCTCCAGCCTCTTCCCACCCCAGCTCAGGAGACCAGTGCTGTGTCTGGCAATGCTCCAACAGCCCCAGCATCTCCCACCAGCTCTAGAGAGGCTGCAGGATCCTCAGCTGAACCCAGGGTTTGGGCTATCACCTTGTTTGAAATGTAGCATGCAGCAGAGACCTTATTGTGGCCTTTCCATACTCAAAAGGAGCCAAGAAGAAATATGGGGACAGACTTTTTAGCCTGTTGCAATAGGACAAGGGGTGATGGTTTGAAACTAAAGGAGGGAGATTCAGGCTGGACATGGGGACAAAATTGTTGGCCCTGAGGGTGGTGAGAGCCTGGCCCAGGTTGGGCAGAGAGGTGGTGGCTGAACCATCCCTGGAGACATCCCAGGCCAGGCTGGACGGGGCTCTGAGCAACCTGAGCTGGTGAAGATGTCCCTGTCATGGCAGGGGGGCACTGGGGGAGCTGGGAACGTCACTTCAACCCAAACCATCCTCTGATTCCAGGGCTGTTGGGCACACCCCATGGAAAGACCTTCCTCTTTGCCCTACCTCCGGCTTCAGACGTGGGAAGACAAAACCCAGAGCCACATCACTCAGGGACTCAAAGGTATGAGAGGAAACAACTGGGAAACACCATGTCACTACCATCAACAATAATGAAGGTTCACTGGCCATATAGCTAATTAAGGAATAATTTTGACCCATAGTTACTGTAGGATGTGGCAAACCCATTCTCCCTCCAAGCCCAGTTCACCACAAGCTGCAGACAGACAGTGACTGCGTTGAAGATTAATAAAACCTGTGAGCAAGGTAATTTAGTCAATAATTGCCATTCCAGGCAGCAATGGAGACTTTTTCACTGCAGCAACCTCCAAATACCAACAGATTACCACCAAAAAAGCAACTTTCCTGAGCAGCTAAGTCCCTCCCTATGGTGCAGCACATCTTCCCAATTCGGGACTCTGCTCTTGCCCATCAGCTGTCAGTGCTTTCCTGACATGACTTTGTGCTGCTGTGAGATAACTGGAACACAGAGATCTCAAAAGGGTAGGGGAAGAAATGCTGGTGATGCTGAAGATTCATGAGTTTTCCCCCTCTTCTTTTGGCCACTTTTGTCCCGCTGGGGATGGGACGATGGGGTGTGCTGGTGGGAGGGCTCCTGGTGCTCTGTGGTTGGCAGAGCCTGTTCCCACCCCACCTCACAGGGGATGGAGGCTGAGCAAAGGAAAAATCCCTTCCTAAACTCCAACTCCCTCACATAATCAAGCAAAGAAAAGGGGGAAAAACGTGAGGCTGATACATCCCTTCTTTCCAAGGTGAGCATCCAGCAACACGCTGCCCTGTGGCCATCACGAAGCCCAGGAGATGTCCCTCACCCATGGTCCCCGCAGCCACCCAGCTCCTCTCTGCCCCGATCCCCACAGAGAGGAGATTTTTCTACACACCAGAAGGGCTTGGGGTTTTCTTTCACTTTTAGGTTCCCAGCCTGTCGCTGGCAAATCTCCCTCCTGGTTTTGGATCAAGAGCTTATGCATCAACCGCCCTGGGCCAGGAGCCAAGTCCCCACGCCAGGTCATCTGCAGGCTCCGCTCCACAAAGGGGACATTTAGTGACACACCAGAAACGCTTTTAAAAGGGATTTTCCAGATGTCCAATAGGAAATACAACCGAAATGACTCCACGTCTCCTCTGAACGTAAGGGGCTGAAGAAACCCAGGCTCCCTTTCCTCCCTTCGCTCCATCTGCTGGAAAAGCAAAGGTCGGTGCAAGGAGCAGGAGCCACACCAAAGCCCATCAGAGCCTCATCCTCTTGGCGTCACAGCCGAGCGGTTCGCACCTAAAAACACCCACAAACCCATCAATGCAACATCCGCTGAAGAAACAGAAGAACGCACAAAACCATTTTCAAGTCACTCAAATTCAAGGTGTTTTAAACTCCTTCCAGGCACTTCGAGGCCCCGCGTTCTCTCATTAATACAACGCATCTTTCAAAGGGGCTCACGCTTCAGCCAAACCCCCGGCTCAGAGTTCAGTGCCTCCGTTCAGAAACACCCCCAGCTTCCAGGCGTTTTTATGCTGCCCAAACAGCCCCATAAGGAGTGAGCCCAGCCCCAGCCCTGGTGCATGGAGACCTGAACCCCAGCCCAGCTGCCCGTTCCACAAAGCTCTGAATCCAGACTAAATCCGACCGTGTCATTCTCATCGAGCTAAATCAGAGCCTGCTTGGCTGAATTTGGGCTAATACGATCTCTGCTCTTCCCCAGCGTATTTGGATGTGCAATCCACATAATTATTACATATCCCTTGTTTATGACAACCATACAGAAATTAACATTCCGGAGTTTGCTGTTGACAGCTCCACAAAAAATACTATTTTCGAAAGGACTACGCCTACCTTACAGTAGTAGGGTTTTGCACTCGCATTTTGCTTTACAGTAATGATTTTGCACTCGCATTTTACTTTGCATCCTCAGATTTCTAAATGTGTTATGAAGACGGGTAGGTGCATGACAGCATTTTCTGAACTCGAGGGGTACCGCAGCCCTGCGGGCCCCAGGGACGTGCCAGCTGTCCCCATGCTGGGGCCCAGCAAGATGTGAGAGCTCTGGGGACCAGAATATGCTCAGGCAAGTCCAGCGCTGAGAGCTGTAATTTTGCAGAAGGAAGAAGCTCCTGTGAAACGCCCTCCCGTGAAGGCAGGCAGGTACTCACACTTACCCCAGCGCAAAAAATGCAAACAAGTATTTGTTCAGACATGTGGTCTGACTTGGAAGCTCCAAGGGGTCTGTGGTGCAACTCTGGAAACGCGGTTCAGGGAAGGTGTTGATCCCCTGGTACCAGTCCCCTTTTTCATTGTTTTTTTAATACCATCTTCTTCTGCTAATCCTTGATTTTTAGTTAGGACTCTATTTAATCTGTAAGTATATCTGCTAAATGGCTCAGAATCCCAGACATGTCAGAATAGAGCACTGTAATCACCCTTTTGTTCGTTTGAAGGTTACCGACTTGTTCGGGTTTTTATTTAATTTCCGAGCACAGCAAACTCACTTCGTTAAACTCAACGAGGCTTTGACTGGGAGCTTTGGGATCAGCACCTATAAATCACCCCGAGTAACAAAGAGAAAGGGAAGCAGACAGCCTGTTTCTGCCCTGCTCCACTCCTCCCATCCCTGGGATCCCTTTGGAATCTCACCTCCAGCACACTGAAGGGATGCGAGACCCAAGTGCCTAATGGCTCCTGAGCAGAGACTGCGGCTGCTTTTCTCCAAAAGCCCCATTTTACACACCTAACGGCAAAAGCAGAGAGGTGCTTCGAGGGCACGAAGCGCTGGCACCGGTGAAGAACCCTGTGGCCGCCACACACTGCTGCGAGGAACACGCAGTGCGCTCCAGGACCGCATCCACCAGCACCTGCGTCCCAATCCGCACGACAGACGGTGCCGACAAGGTCTCTGCCAGCAGCTCCTGCAGACGCCAAGAGCCATAGGACCCACCAGCAGCTCCTGCAGACGCCAAGAGCCGTAGGACCCACCAGCAGCTCCCGCAGACGCCAAGAGCCATAGGACCCACCAGCAGCTTCTGCAGACGCCAAGAGCCGTAGGACCCACCAGCAGCTCCTGCAGGCGCCAAGAGCCGTAGGACCCACCAGCAGCTTCTGCAAATGCCAAGAGCTGTAGGACACACCAGCAGCTTCTGCAGACGCCAAGAGCCGTAGGACCCACCAGCAGCTTCTGCAAATGCCAAGAGCCGTAGGACCCATGAGCAGCTTCTCCACATGTCAAGAGCCATAGGACCCACCGCATCCATCAGGCACGGTCAAGCACGTGAGGGTCGAGTGAGGACAGAACCCAGCAGCTTGGGACAGGTGGTCAAACAGAAACAAGGTCACAACTGTCTCAAATCCCCTCCTGCTCTCCTCTTGGAACTCAGATGAAAAATATTGTTTAATGGGTTTTTTTAAGTGTTTTCTTTCTTGGAGGGGTGATGCTCAGCCCAGCCGTACTTGGTCCAGAAGGTGCTACCCTCAGGCAAAGTAAAAAGCTATAAATTTGGGGCTTTCCCCTTCATGGTTCAGAGCATCCCACCAGGAGAACCCGCAGCCTGTTCTCAGCTTGTACCCACACTGGGTACCAGTTCGGAGACTGGGCACCTGCAAGAGCATCTCGAGGATGGAGAGAAGGGTCCCGCTCCGCCAGGCAGCACTCACAGCTCAAAAATAAGATATCAAAGGGGCAGGACGGCATCAGAGCTGAAAGGTGGGATTCCCGATTCATTTGCACCTCTGCAAGTCTGCAAATCAGTACAGGGAACTGAATTTAGTCCCTGCTTTTAAAGCTACTCCATTGGAAAGGGACAAATGTGTACCACGACATCCAAAAATATGTTGCTAAACACAAGGCGAGAAATACAAACACATACAAATACACCAATGTGAACCAACTCCAGCTCTCTCCCAAGCATAAAAACCCCAAACAAAGAATGTGGAAAGAGCAAAGTGAAAAACTGTTAATATTGTGAGATTGCAAAATTTAAACACACAGCACTGTTTGTACTCCTGATTCCTTGACCTCCCACTTCAAATCCATTTGCGTGGCGTACAACAATAACAGGGCAGGAACACTAACCAGAGCTGTGTGGGACAGGAATACATTTGGGTCTGAAATGAGGGGCATCTGTTCTTTGTAATGGCAGACACCAGAGATCTGTATCTGTGAGCCAAAACCAAAGCAATAAATGCAGAAAATCACGGCGAGCCACACTGTTGCATGCACCCAGCTTCTCTTGACGTCAGTGAAGTTGTCTATAAGTTAACTGAAACCAGCATTTGACCACGAACAACATAAAGAACTGAACGCCAATTAAATGTAAACCGAACTCTTCTAAAGAGGCTGCGCTCTGCTAAAAAAGAAAACACAGGAAATACGAAGGATGAAACTGATTACTCAAGAGAAGCTACCACAGGGACAAAGCTTCCATCCTTCCTGGAAATAAATCATAAACTGCGTATACACAAATCTAACTCTTATGCGAAGGCTAGAAAATAGAAACCTTTCATATGTATCCCAACAATTTATTATATAATTCTGCAGTTAGAGGATACACAATGATATTATTAAAACAGTGTTACGCTATGCTGTCATCTATCATGTCCTAAAGAACGGGAGAGCATGTTGCAACAGCCTGGGAAAAGAGAGACCCCAACCTCAAACCACTGCTGAGGCACCAAAAACCTCTAAATGAAACCAAAATCAAGCGAGCCTGGATCCCCCGGGCGGTGTTAACTCACGCCTTGACGGTCCCAAGCAAAAGGTGGCAAAACTGACCAAAACGCAGCTCATCCCCTTGTAGAAATCATAGGAAATATTCCAAGATAAGTAAACGTGAGCCTGGGCTTAGCGATCCTTGAACAGAACGGCAAACGCCTTTCAGTCTCTTGTTGAGTGTCAGCGAGAAGAAAATGATAATCGTGACAAACCTGGGCGGTGAGCACAGGTGGCTGCTCAGCTGGTGCCACCACCAAGTCAGCAGGAAAACAGCCCCACCGCCGACCCTGAGGGTCTTTGCGTATAATGTGAATTTTGAAAGTCAAAAGGCTGGCCCAGCAACTCATCTGAGCCTTCCCAGAGGGGTGCACAGCTTGGGAGGGACTGCTGGGTCACAATCTGTGATTCTATGTAACTCTAGCTGTCGCTATGCCTAATGACCTGCAAATCATTCACTACTCTTTTTTTTTTCCTATCATAAACATCGCAGATACACAAAGAAACTGAAGAGTTGCTAGAAAAAAAAAAACACTGCAAGTTGGGTATTACCCTTCAAGCTGCAAGAACTCCCTTAAAGACAGGAGCAGCGTGGGGGAAAGGGAGCTGGGGGTCCTGGGGACAGCAGGGTGACCATGAGCCAGCACTGGGCCCTTGTGGCCAGGAAGCCAATGGTACCTGGGGTGGGTTAGAAGGGGGTGGTCAGTAGGTCAGAGAGGTTCTCCTGCCCCTCTGCTCTGCCCTGGGGAGACCACACCTGGAATATTGTGTCCAGTTGTGGCCCCTCAGCTCCAGAAGGACAGGGAACTGCTGGAGAGAGTCCAGCGCAGCCACCAAGATGCTGAAGGGAGTGGAGCATCTCCCGTGTGAGGAAAGGCTGAGGGAGCTGGGGCTCTGGAGCTGGAGAAGAGGAGACTGAGGGGGGACTCATTCATGGGGATCAATATGGAAAGGGGGAGTGTCAGGAGGATGGAGCCAGGCTCTTCTGGGTGACAACCAGTGATAGGACGAGGGGCAATGGGTTCAAACTGGAACACAGGAGGTTTCACTTAAATTTGGGAAGAAACTTGTTTGGGGTGAGGGTGGCAGAGCCTGGCCCAGGCTGCCCAGGGAGGTTGTGGAGTCTCCTTCTCTGCAGACATTCAAACCCGCCTGGACACCTTCCTGTGGAACCTCAGCTGGGTGTTCCTGCTCCATGGGGGGATTGCACTGGATGAGCTTCCCAGGGCCCTTCCAACCCCTCACATTCTGTGGTTCTGTGTGGTTGTGTGGTTCCTTCACCCTTCTTGCAGGTGGAGTGCTCACAATGGGGAGGACTCACTCCTTAGGATGCATTAATGCTACCACCGCGAAATATTTAATGGCAAAGGGAACTATACAGATTTTAAAAAAATATTAAATACCTCTCAGGTCCCCTGAGGCCAGAAGATTGCAGGCAAGTTTGGATTAATACATGAGCTGGACAGGAGGGTTTCCAGCCTGCTCAGGAGGGGAACTGCAGGAGCTGTAGCTCGGTGTGTAACCTCAGCTACCCACCCAACATGAGCGTGGCTTAGGGGGCTGTCACATGAAACACTAGGAAGGCGAAACCTTCCCAGATTTTTCATTTCTCTTTGTTAAGCTATAACAGCGAAGAGATTTCCCATCGCGACAAGGGAAAGCTGATCAGCTGGGCTAATCTCCAGTGCACGCACCACCTGCAAAAATATTGCAGTAGACGTCCCAAAAGCACTAGTCTTACGAGAGTTGAGTCAGGGTTTTGGAGAGAAAAACGGAGCATAAAAGGGGGGCAGGGGGAGAGAAAAGCAGCCTGGCATTTCACAAAAAGGGAGCCAGAGACACGCAGTCTGAGCTGGGAAAAGCCCGCTGCCTTCAATCGTTCAATAGCTGTTTGTTAGCTTGCTCTCATGTGCGTCTTTTGGGTCTTTTCTAGTCCAGATAGACTCATTTATTTAGTCCACCCAAAGCTGTTCCTGCAGTGTGAGCTCCTCCCAGGTTCGGGGTACGAAGACTCGACACCAACTCGTTTCCCTTCCCAAAAGCAGCGAGCGAGGGGCAGGACCTCGCTGCCAACAGAGAGAGGTTTGGGAACAGATGGGCAGCTGAGAAACCAGGCCTAATTAGGGGGAAATTCGTGTCCCAAAGCGCTAATGGCTGAAGCACGGCAAAACACGCACCCGGCTACAGAAGCCCTTTGAAGGAGGGTGCTCTCGCTAACACCGCCTACCAGAAAGAGATCTTTCCATCTCGTACTCCAGTTAAATGAAATTGCTGTGATTACTCCCTCTCCGCACAGAAAATCTGAACCGCAATTAAATTAATTTACTCCACGAAAACGTCCCATTTTCCTGATTAACACCTCCCATGTTCAACAATAAGCATCTTTCAGTAAAACCCCTCTCGCGGCGCTCCGCTGGGCAATTTCCATAAACGGTCCAAAATAAATAAAGCTTCGTATTGGTGAAAGTGGGAGTAGCGTTCAAAATAACGCCTTCTCTTTTCGCTGCATCTCATCCATCTTTAATGCCTATTTTTCCTTAAGCTGCGCTTAACCGCTTGTGTCCCAACCACACTCAGAACCAGGGCTGCGGTGCTGCCCCTGTTGTACAAGCTCAACCCAGGCAACGGGTGCCAAAAACCACCAAGAAGGATTTATTGCAGCATGGAGTCGATAACCAGCTCACAATAAGGATCGTTTTGCACTGATAAGCCTATAGATCTGGGGTTGCTGTCAAGAAAGTTTAAGGAATTGAAAAGTTGAAATGAATTTGATGTGTTTTAATAAGTTCTAGCCTACATGGAAAATATTTGTTAGGAAGGTTTTCATAAGAACATCCATTCAACTACCCGCCTCTACTACTGTTCGCAACTAACGCCAGGGTAAAAGCGTTAGTCAATCAACTCTGAATTATGTATATATGCATTATATACATGTATATATTCCTACATCAGCCAAGCTCTGTCAAAGCTCACTACCTAAAGCCCGCCTGGTGTCAGATACCTGGGTGAGGGCCAAAAGCAGAACGGGAGGGCTGGCGGAGCCCAGAAACATCCCAGCTTCCAGCACTCCTCAGCTTTTCCGATCCAGGCCTTAAATTACTGACCAGAAAGATTCTTATTGCTGCTTTGCAGTTGCCATATGTCATCAACGCTACCGCCTTCAAATACATTTATGGAGGTTCATCACGAGCGATCCAGCAGGCAGCGTTGTGCTGCTCACCAACGTATCGCTCCTTTGTGTAAGTTTGAATCGTTTGGAAATCGTGGGGAAGAGAAGCCCCTGATCTGAAAATACAGGGAGAAAACACAAGGCTCTGTTGATGTATTTGCGATTCAATCCCATGGTCTTTCTGGCCGGGTGAAGCGCGCATCGCTGGCGCTGCAGCATCCATCACCCGCTCAACAACGCGGCCTCCAAAGCAATAAAAAGCCCATTTTCATTTTCCATAGCCCAGGAGTTCACCCCAGCCGAGAAATAACGACAAGCAGCGTGATTCATTTTAAACATCTGTGAGCCAGAGCCATGTTTCTTCACATTAGGCTGAGTTTAAGCTGGTTTCCAAGCGGGTCTTTTGGCAGAAGGGGGATGGCAGCAATTCTGGCTAAATCAAACACATTGCCAACCCTGCCCAAGCCCAACACCCCTCCGCTAGGAAAATATATTGCTATAAACAGAGAAAATATGTTGTATTTTCTGCCCATTCGTCTGGCTTCACCCACAAGAAGCCAAGTCACGACTGTCCCTTTGCCCAGGGTGTCGTGGAGATGAGGACGCTTTAGTTGTCCAGGCTACTCCGACAATCCACAATTGATTGTGCTGTAAATTACTGGAAAAACTACATTTTAATTGGGTAACCCAGGAAATTACTGGAAAATTATCCTCATTTTTCTATATAAGCTGCTTAAGGGACACGCAAGTAAACCTGTGGAGTACTCAACAGGGACAACCAGGGGATAATATTATCTGCGAGCAAAAAAAACCTGGATTGATTTAGAGAGATGAGGATTAAGATACGGCAAAGTAGCTCTTGTAGCTCAGCCCAGAGGAAAGGAGCCGCATCCAGCACGAAAAGCTGCAGCAGGAACAAGGGGCTGTGAGGCTCCCAGTTGGGCACCAGCACCAGGAAAGTGCTGAACTGGAAAGAGAATAAAGGAAACAGAATATACCAAGTACAGGAGCATCTTCAGAAACCAGGCTGGGCTCACCAACCGCCTTAGACCAAATGAGACTGAGATCGGATGAATTAAACTCCCCAATCGTCAGATTAAGCATAAGGGAAGAACTGGTGGGATGGAGAATATGGAGAGATGAGAGATGCTACACGGCAAAGTCAAACCAAGTTATTTCACCATCAGGAGGGATTTTACAAAGGTAGAGGCGGCAGATGGAATTAAAATAGCCACGTTTCAGGAGTGCTGCTCATTTTTAAAGGTGCAGAAAAACCACGTTCTCCCAGCAGAGGAGAGGCAGGGATGGGATGGGATGCGACACATCGGCTCCAAATGGGAGAAAGGAAGAAGACAATACCCTTTCACAGTCGCCAAAGAAACAGAAAAGGGCACATCTAAGACAAACACACCTAAGGAACTCAACAAAAGATACAGACAACACCAAATCTTTTCCTAGACTTCTGAAACCTTACAATAAACTGCAGCAAGCGATGAACAACATGAGCATTAAATAAAACACAACAGGTCCGCTTGCAGGTTATTTGCTGTTTGCAAACAATTGGATTCCCTTCCTTTTTTCTTGTTTCCGCCTTGTTTTAAGAGCAGCCCCTGTGCAGAGCACAGGCTAAGACAGCTGGTTTGTTCTCCGGGATGAATGTTGAAATCCTCACGAAAATTAATAACCCCATTAAATTAAAAAGCAGACAAAAAACACAGAACTACCTGGCCATATCTGTATTTAGCAGCAGCCTCTTCAGTCCTTCCTAAAGGAAGATTTACACCCCACCTGCATTTCGCAGCCCTCGGGTGCACAAAACACGGCAAAGACCAAGGGACCCGCTCTTCCCTAATTGCTGCTCGCTCCCCATATCGAGACAATCTGGATTCGCTCCCAGCTCCTTCCCCGGGACCAGATCCCTTTTCCTGGATTACCTCCTAGGAAACAGATTGCAGAACTCTCCCCTAAATGTCGACATTTAACGTAAAGCCTTTTCATTTAATACGCAGCGTTTTCCCCAGGCATCTGCCCCTCGTCAATCTAAACAATCAGCTGCACCTTTCACCCATTTCCAGCTCTAATACTCATATATTAAGCTGAAAATAACGCTCTACTTGGAGAGCTGGAAGTCACTCTCTAAATTACACATATTCAGAGACAAAAATCCCATTTGGTCTGTTGGGAAACAGGACTTGGGGCACTATCATCTCCTGACCATCCTGAATGGCTCGCACGTTACCATCAAACTACCAAAACCTACAGAGTTCTTGCATTATTTAGCACTCTAGTGCTATGTTTGAATAGGACAGGGCTTTTTTCTGCCTGGATTTCTACTCCAAATGATTATTAAACTTCATCTAGCAGAGTGTAAAGCTGCCTATTCTCAGTCTTCATTGGGAAAGTAGCTGATCCATTAGCTGTCAATTAGTGTAAATTCTCCTGTTCAAAGCACTGTCTCCGATGCCCTCGACCCCTCTAACTCATTTTCAGGATACTAAGAAGAAAGGGAACACATGAACAAAGCGCTACTTTTTTCTATTATTCAATTCATCTTATGCAGAAATACTGGTAATAGAGTTTATTAAATCTCATTTGAGGTTTTCCTTGGCTTCCTGATTTATAAATTAACAAAAATTACTTGATGTCCAAAAGCACAGCTTTTGAGGGCTCACTGTGTGGAGTTTAATGGGAACATGTCTTTGGCTGTAATGCAGTTCTCCGGAAAGGTGAAGTTCACACACAAAATACTTGTTGGCAACATGGATAATCCATCCATTGACAACCAAAACCAAGTCACTAGTACGGGAACCTTTCTAACAAGACGGCCAGAAACTCTGAGTAATTTAAACTGAAATTCCTATACAGGCAGGTGGTTTCACCATTATTTAGAACTCTAATTATTCTGATTATTAAATGCCCTCAGACTGTGCATCCAGACTACTCTCCTGCATGATTCGCTCTTGCATTTTTCACCTATAAATGATACCAGGAGCGTGACCACCATACACAACGTTTCAATATCATGGAGCAGCATCCGTCAATGAAGGGAAAACCCTTGTACCAAAGACCTTAGGGTTTGCCTTCACTTTAAGGATCACAGCGGCGTGTTTTAACGAGAAACCAGGACGACAAGTCCGTCATATCCACCCCAGGTCATACAATACTGCTTACAATACTGATCTCACTAATATCAACTAACAGAGGGGAAAACACGCACTGCAAAGCACCCTCAGGTAAAATCACAAGCTCCAAAATGAAAGGCTGAGATTTTTTTAGTGCCGTGCCGCTGGAATAAGATCTGCTTCTATCTGGTTCTCAGCTACAACATCTGCTTATGAAGAAGAGAGAAAAACCTGCGCTATGCTATGATTCTATAGGCTTATTCTTTGGATTATTATACATTACAGCTTTTAGAAAGGGAGTTTAGAGCAACTTCACTCAGGCGGAGCAGTCAGAGCTCCCCGGAAAGGAGAATCTCTCATCATGTGGATCTTGAGCTGTTTGATGGACCCGCACCGGGCGCACAAGAAAACTTACGCCAACTTTTAGACCGGTTGGACATAGAAACAAATGCACGATGCAAAAACTTAAATCATCTGGAAAACATATTTAAGTCAAAGAACAGTAAAAACCTCTATAGATCCTAAATGGTGTATGACTAAGATTACAAGCGAAATGGTTATTTGTGTAACGTAACCTCCGCACAACGTGGTGCTGAAGCGAGCCAGGGACCCCGCGAAGCCTTTGGAAAAGATGCTGCACGTTAACATGGAAGTTTTATATTTTCATGTAATCTGAGAGTCTGAGCACTTAACAGAAAGAAGGACGTAAAGAATTCAATTGTAAAATGCTATCCAAAGAAGGCTGCTCTTACAGGTTTATGATTCTTGTTTTATCTAAAGTGCAATAAATCACCTTTTCATTTCACAGGTGCTCATATATAACATACTGTATTCAGGAGTTACTATATACTATTCCTATTACGGAGATGGATAACACTGTAAACAGCAAGGAGGTGGTTTTGCTCCTAAATTTCCCATTGAATTTGTATTTCCTAAAGCTCACAGTGCATATTTCCAGCGTGCATCTCTTCCAACTTAGAATGCAGATTGTTGTAATTAAAAATAAGAAAATCCAGGCCAAATTCAGCCCTCAGCTGCATCGGTGAAACTCTCCGAGAGAACCATGGACATCAGTTTCACCGAGAACAAACCCATTTGTCCCATCTCGTAATGCAGAGAATTAGCACACTTACCAGACGGTATTTTGCCCGAGGAGGAGGAGCAGGGGTCCCTCTGGAGTCCATCAGCTCCTCAGCAATGCGTCAGATTAGGAAGTTCAGATTTGCACCCACAGACACGCACCCACCATCAGCTCTCGCCAACCTCGATACAAGGATTTCTGGCAAGTCAGTGCCACTCGCTGAGTTTCTCCTCGCCCCCAGCATGACCAGACAGTGCGACTTCAAATAAACCAAGAGCCCGACTCTTGTCCCTCCAGCACACCCATGTACCCCTGCAGAAGTGGAAGAGCCTTTAACACCAGTGGAATCGTTAATGTAATGAAAAGCATCTTTCAGAAGCATCTGTGGCATTTTAAATTAAGAGCGATACCCAGCAGATGTTACCAACAAGCCACATGTTTCTGAGGGCAAACACCATCAGACTGAGGGAATGATGTTGGCTTCAGCTGACCTTGCTTATGTGTGAAGAGCTCGGATACATACAGTCCCCCGCTAATTAAAAAACAACAAAATTAGTGTGTCAGGCCACCCATAGGAGGCTGATTTTGGGATGAACATCATCTTCAACTGAGCTGACTCCATCCACAGCGTGTTTGGTCACTCGTGGGGACTGAGGGACTACTTTAACGCCCAGATAAGCCCATGGGATACAGACCCACAGCCGCACAAGTGCTGCTGCTCCCTGGGGACGGCAACTACCCTCGGCAGAAGGGGCCTGTCTTTTGATTTCTTATTCAGCTGAAACACTCGGTGACGTTTCCCATAAAAGCAGAAAAAAACGGCATCACATTTACATGAGATTTGCAAAAACATGTGCTGCACAAACACAGGCTACAAAGATTAAGCACGAACACCGGGTTCTCATGGCGAGAACACAGGGACGGTGCCCGAAGAGCTGTTTGATGGGATGCTCCCATCACAACTGGAGAGGATGAAGACTCTAAGGGTAATCCTAACGTGATAAAAACATGGGTTTTTTCCCATTCCCAAGTCTTATCATTACAATGAATTTTTATTCCATACTGTCAAATTGCTCCAAGGCGCAGTATGCAAGATCCCCCGCTCCGTCCACCACCAAGTACACAAACAAGACACAAACACCACAGTCCAGCCTCCTACTAATGCAAAAAAATGTTGAACCGTGTCCCTTAATGAAGTGCACTTGCTCATGGCATGCTGGCATTTCTTCAGCCGCGCTGCCTCCCACGGAGCCAGAAATGCCTTCGCGATAATGGAAGGCAGACGGGGCGGGCTGCTCCCCAAGCCGGTCCCTCAGCCGAGCCTCAAGTACCCTGCTAATGTAAAATCTACCCCTGCAACGAAGCCGGGGTGCCCTTCGCTTTTCTAACACACAAACCGTGCCAGCTCGGCGCCCGGCTCCTCCTCGCTTTTCCACGCGGACCACAACACTTCCCACAGCGCCGCGTGGATTCACAAACAAAGCACAGCAACCCAAAGCCGAGCTTGTGTTTAGGCCAGCGCTCATCAAAGCGCTAAAACGCCCTTAAGGTTCCCGCACGGGTAATAAATCACATTTGCAACCCCTTTAGAGCCCTGTTGGGTACTGTTGACCCGGCAGTTCAACGGGAGCCAAGGCCACGCCACCAGGAAGCACTGCATGGTGTTATATTAATAGCTAAAATTCCTGGAGCGTAAGACAAAGACTTGAAGATTTCCATCATTTTAAGAAGGCTCCGTCCTGCCCTGGCAGTTAACACAGCAGTTCCACACGGTGTGAACCGTGGGGACAGCACCTGGACTCAATGACCCTTGTGGGTCCAGCTCAGGATGTTCTATGATCCTATGAACAGTGACACAAACACCAGCTTTGCTGGGGTCCAAACTCCCCTCTCGGCTGTGCACAACTTCTGAGAAGTCCCTGCAGGACAGACAGACACCTACAAGGATGGAGTTTGGCCAGAAAAACCCACAAATCTGCACTATTTTAACCACTATCTAAAGCCTTTATTATTATCATACGCTGAGCTGCTGCAATAGCCGCTGATTCCCACGTCCATGGTGTTGCCCAGCACAAGGCCAGCCCAGCTGGGAGCTCAGCAGGATAAGAGCAGCCTTGGTCAAGGCTTTAATCGGTGTTTTGGCTACGTGGCTTCGCAGTTCAGCAAAAGGCTCCTTGTTTTCCACCGCTATCTTTGTGAGAAAGCTGCAGCAAACCAGGGGCACCAAGGCATTACAACAGGCTCCATGCAATGGATGCAACACGTGCACCGGGAACACAGAGCTGTCACACCAGGAATAGCTTCTGGACAAGTCATTTCTAAACCCACCGCTTCTGAAGACAAAATACATCCAAATAGGGATTTTTTTCCACGTTAAGAGGGGAATTTTTTCTCCTTAGGCATCTTTTCTGTGCAATACACTTTGGCACAGCAGTAGCAACTGGGGGAAAGTACCCAAATAAACTTGTAGGTGAACCTTAAAAATATTACAACAGGTATTCTTTTTCTTCTTTCAGTGCATCTATACACTTATTTATGTACAGCGATTGTGCTGATTGAATACAAGGAGCTGTGCTTTGTACCAGAAACACAAGGAATACTGTGGTCTACCTCAGGGACCACCTAAATCTGCCCCGGTTTAACCATTTACCGAACGCCTTACAAGTGCAGTTGGGGAGTTTTCACTCCACTTGCTCAACAGAAGGGATAATTCACCTTTAACAAAGATTTGCCATCAGACATAAAATAAACATGAGCAAAACTAAACAAACAATAGCTTTGAGCTACCTACAAGTACATTCCCTTCCAGTTGCGCAACCTCTTGTCTCTGAGCCAACCCAGAATCCACTGCTGGGGAAGAATTTCACGCTTAATCAATTTGCGCTTCACTCGTGTTTTACGTATCCGAGTTACACGTCTGAACTGAAAATGCAGCGCGTTCGCGATGCCCCTGTAATCACTGCGGCATCTGAGGATGCAGGAGCAGCATCAACACCTGAAAACCATCAGCTGGTTTCCCTGCGAAACAACAAATCCATTTGCGTGGCAGTTGCTGCTGAGCACGGGGGGACTCAGCTCATATGAACTCCCGCACTTCTTTTATATTCTAATTGAACCACTTAATCTTCCGCCAGAGAAAGCCCACCTGCCTTCTGGTCCGAACAACGGTTGGATTTAAGGTGTATGCACAGCTTTATTTCTGGAAAACATACCAAGCGATGGCCTAAACCCAGAGCTGGACAGCTGGGGTAATCCCACGGTACAGCGCCGAGGGTTTGCGGCACAAAGCTTTGCAGACTCGGGGTGTGCGAGGGAGATTCCTCGGTTCATAGGAAAGGGCAGCAGTCCCGAACCTGCTCACAGAAAGCTCCGCGTGTGCTGAAATGAAAGGTCATTTCATTTTAATCCAGCACAAAGTCTGAGAGCCACCTTCCCAAATGCCTCTTCCTCCGTCCTTTGGCCATTTGATCCGAGTCAGCTGAAGCCCTTTCCATGAGCGCACTCCGCACGGTAAACACGCACACGGAAAACACTGTTGACTGTTTAGCCCAGGTCCTCATATAAAAGGGTTTTTAAACAGAAATCTTTTTCCTCCCTGTATTTTGTGTAAATCACACATCTCTATATTAAATAAATTTGCCTTTTTTCTACTGACAGAAAACACAGAATTAATTTCCAAGCCAAGACGATTCTTCAGACCCTCGCGACCCCCTTTCATTCTCATTTTCTCTCCTGGAACAAGCTCCCCTACAGCCCTGATATCGCCTTTATTTCCCCTAAAGAAACAGACCGCAGCAGCCCTGGTGAATATCATCTCCCCACATCCATTTGGACTAACAGGCCAATTATCTTTGGAAATAAGCTTTGCGGTCATTAAAGTTTCAATTCATGCACATGTGCATAGACAAAGAGGGATAGAAACCTCATCTCAGTGCCAGAATACAACAGAAAATTAAAAGCTGGAAGGTGAGAAGCAAATAAAACCAGGGCAAAGTGAGATTATTTTTTTTTAATACATCAAAGAGAAAAGATGCCCTGGAACACCAGAAAATAAACAAACTAAAAGGCTGCTCTTCAGCCTCCGTGTGACTGAGCTGGCCAAATGACAGACTTGAAAGGGAAGCGGACGTGGATCTGCAAAGGTGACTTCAAACACCAACGCCAGCTGCCACCTCCCCATTTTCTCCTCCCAGGGGCCACGGCAAGTGCTGGGAAGTTGGGGGACGTTATTTCTGATCTGTCTTGTTGCTCAGTTTTGGGGGCTCACAGCAATTCCAGCTCCTTTTCCAAAGGTAACGAGTGTAACTCCCGCTCCTCACCATCCTCTGCAGCACCGTGAGGCTTGTGAAAGATTCATGGATTAAAAACATGCCATGAAGTACAAAAGTTCTTGTTTTATTTACCAAAAGGAATATCGTACATTTGCCGCACTTAGATATTCATTTACATGATCAAGAGAACAGGGGTTCGCAGCTGAAGCTCTGACACAAACCGCGTTTCACGGACACCGCACCGACGGCTGAGACGCGACAACCCCAACGCTGTTTTAAGAAGCCGTAATTTTTCGAGAACAAGATCGACAGCAATTCCGAGTCACCTGTAAGCTAGAGACCGAATTATAATTATCACCAAGCACTTCCTGGCTCAATCCAGGGTGCACTTTACTAACTATCGCTACGCCAAACGGAGTTACTCAGCGTAGCTGAAGAGCACTGTTGGCCACCGAGCAACACCTTGTGCAAGCACAAGGCAAGATAAGCTGATGCTTTTTGGAGGGCTGGCATGCCAACCAGCCCCACAAACCTCGAAACCATGACTACATCGCGCAACGATTTGCTGACCATCAGCTCCCCAGCAAGACGCTGTACACCTAGTGGTGTTTTGACACCAGGTACCATGCCCGTCCGCGAAGGTGGAACACAATTATTTATGTTTGCAGTATCAGGCTTATTATGTCTGGGAGAAGCGAAAAATACAGCATTGACCTAACAAATCTGTGAAAGTGGACAGATACAGAGGCTCTAATATACATCAAAGCTCCTATTTGACCACGCTTTAAGTTAAATATTTGTGATAGTTAATTTATTTGATCTCCCGCGTTTGCAAGGCTCAGAGCAGGGCAGAAAACCCTTTGAAGCACTCCCAAACACACTCAATTATTGGAAACGTTTGTCAGAAAACCGCTGTATAGCCTCGGCCGAGCTGTCTCCATCGCTTCACGGACCCTTTGGATAACGGCATCACCCACCTCTGCCCAACCGCTGGCTCCAAACCCGCCCCCGGCTGTCGTGTGCCACTCGTTTGCCTCTCGTAGGGGATGGAAACAGGATAAAAGGAGTCAGCAGAGGGACGTGGCAGCGCATTAGATGGATTAACAACCAGAACTTCTGGATTGAACAATTTGCTGCTTCACTTTAATTAAGTGGCTTCTGAAAGACTTCAGAAACTCGGCCAATTTGTGCAACTCTCTATTCTTCGCTTTTGGCCTCAACCGTACAGTTCATTTCATAGGCAAACTAGTAACAGATGTACAAACTATATTCACCCCCGGTCCTTTTATAGGAAAATTACTTCTGGCCAAATAATGTATATTAAAAAAAAACACAAACAACAACACAGACCCAAACACAACTCCTCTAATATTTTTGTGTTTCAAGACAGAGGACTCAAGGATGTTCCCAGGAGCGCTCACCAAGGACACGACTTCTGGAGGGGCAGGAGCTGCTCTGTGCGATCCCGGCACCGCAACAAGAGCCACCCCATCCGCCCCGGTGTCCCGAGGATCCCGCGATGTGGGGGCTCTGCCCCCCATGTGCGGAGGTGTCCCCAGTTGCCTCTCCAGCGGCTCAGCACCCGGGCACATCTCCAGCTCCCGATGAGCACACACAACCTTCTCAAGAGCTGCGGAGGAGGCCCCAGCATCGCTCGGCGCTCATCTGAAGACCATTCATTTCCAATACAATGCAACTATTATGTTCCTTTATGAATAACCTCCCCAAATATATGTTTAACGATGCACAGTTACAGAAGACAAACAGTTGTTTTGTTAGAGATCCTATGGTAAATTGAAAACCAACACATGCTGAACTCCTACAGCATGTTAGTTGTAACAGTATGGGCAAGTTATACATTATCCAAGTCTTTATGCAACAAAACACTTGCGAAAGGCAGGAAGACTCTATTTTAGGAAGAGACAGAGCCTGGGACAAATTAATGCTTACATATTAGATACAAGGAAGAAATTATTCACTGTGAGGGTGGCGAGAGCCTGGCCCAGGTTCCCAGAGATTGGTGGCTGAACCATCCCTGGGGACATCCCAGGCCAGGCTGGACGGGGCTCTGAGCAACCTGAGCTGGTGAAGATGTCCCTGTCATGGCAGGGGGGGCACTGGGGGAGCTGGGGAGGTCCCTTCAACCCAAACCATCCCATAATTCTATGACATTCCAATAAACCTATATATAATGTTGTGCATCTTGAGTTATTAAAACTACAAAGCAGATGATCAAGGTCAAAACAATCAGTGCAAATGAAACAATATTCAATTAAAAACAGGGGTGCACATCACATACCTACAGATCTGCGAGCCCTTTGCAGAAGGAACTGGGAACAGGGCACTCTCAGCGACAACGCTATGGGGGTAAGAGCACAGCACTCGTTTTAACACAGACCCTTCAGAATTAGAACTGGCAGGATGTGATAAACGGGAAATCACTGCTTTTTACACAACAGCAGCTGAAAGTGCTTCCACCTGACCAACGGGCTGAGGCCTCCGGCTACAGCGATGCCGCAGCTCCTAAGGGCTGGAACCTTGGGCTAGATGGCTTTACCACAATTATCCATCCAACTGAATGAGTTGGTGTCGCTTATTTCCCACACCAAATTCCCAAACGGACTCTTCCAAACAAAGAAAGGCGAAAACAAACAATAATTCAGCTCCGTTTGTCTAAAACGTGGCTGCAGAAGTTTCCCAGCGGCCGAGCAGCTGCTTCCCTGCTGCCACATGGAAGCGCCTTCCAAACTGCTCCTCTCAGTGAAGACAACGTACAGGTTCGCTCCTCAGCTAATTTTAAGGTCTAATGTTCTGGTTACCAAAGAAAACCACATTTACCTCTCCCTGCAGTGAGAAAACCCTCCAGAGCGGGGCAAGCTCCATCACATCACCACCTGAAACAGCCACGTCTGCTGCCATCACATCTCCCCAAGGACACGGCACCCAAAAGGAGCAGCAAAAACAACCCCTCCTCTTGCGGTTTGCTTTATGGCTTCCCGCACTGCAAAGTATTTTGATTCTGATCATAATGTGCCTAATTCAAACTCGAGAGGCAGCCCAGATGCTCAAAAAACAGAACGCGTGCCAAAGAGCGTTGCTGCATTAGCGTGTTTTGCATAATTCATCTCGTGGTGGTGCGGAGGGCTCTTTGATTCCCGCTCCGTGCGAGGTGGCGGTGGCAGCGCGGGCACACGCGCCTCCACGACAAAGAACCCGGCATTTTTAAAACAACTTCAAACTTGCGGTTTCTGTTATTTAAGGACGCTCTGTTTAGGAGCACCCCGATTTGAAAGGAGCTCAAAAAAAGCTGAGGATGTCCTTTCACGTGAAGGTCCTCGTTTGGTTGGGCACAGGTCGGCTCATCCGTCAGACGTGTCCCCTCGCACGCCGGCCAGCCGCGGTGGAAACGGCGCTAAACGCCACCGAGGGACGGCACCAACAACTTGTGCAGCACGATCTGCACTTCCCTGTGCAATAAGTCAGCACGGGGCGTCAGTGTTGATGTAAGGACTGTTTCATCGGGACATAACCATAGAATTATGGAATGGTTTGTGGTGAAGGGACCTTCCCAGCTCCCCCATTGCCACCCCTGCCATGACAGGGACACCTTCACCAGCTCAGGTTGCTCAGAGCCCCGTCCAGCCTGGTCTGGGATGTCTCCAGGGATGGTTCAGCCACCACCTCTCTGGCCAACCTGAGCCAGGCTCTCACCACCCTCAGGGCAACAATTCCTTCCTCATGTCCAGCCTGAATCTCCCTCCTTTAGTTTAAACCATCACCCCCTGTCCTACCGCAACAGGCCCTGCAGAACAGTCTGTCCCCAGACTTTCCAGTGGTGGTGTCACTGCAGCACGAACCCCCTGTCCCCGTCACCTCCCGCTCAAACCGCTCCAGTAGCTGCTGCTCAGCACCAAGAGTCGCACATCACGCAAAGACCGGTAGTTGGCTCAGCAAAGCAAAAGCAAAACTGAACTCAATCACAGGGATTTTCCATCCCTGAAACCGAACAGTACGCTGTAGTCATCCTCACCGCTCTGCTACCCAGCTTGAAGAACGGCAACAACACTGAAAAATCAGCAGAAACGCTGAAAGCTCAAGACTACAAATGTATTTGGGCGAAAAGGCAGGAACTGGCAGCAGCTTTGCCCTTTAATAACAGCCCGATGACCAAACAAAACATCAGAGAGCGAACAGCAAAGCTCAGTTTCACTTCAGGATATATTCCAAGCTACAAATAATTAGGAGAGAACCCAGCCACTCCTGCGGGGCCGTCGCTCCCCCAGCGCAAGAACTGACACAAGAGGATGGCACATTGGAACCACCTTGTCGAACAGACCGGGAATAGATAAAGTTCAGTTTATTCAGCAGGTGCAGGCCTGAAAAAAAGACCAAGAAACAGGACCCTGCTCAAAACAGTGGGTGTTGGTGGGAGATGAAGCACCGGACAAGTCCCTTCTGCAAACGGCACCCAGCACCCCAATCCCAGCGGGGAAAATACACCTTCTTCAATGAACGCGAGCATAGAATATGTGCTGATGATGAGCATGCATACCTTTGGACAGCTGCTTTATTTTAAAAGGGATCCTGATTCTTTAAAAAGTCACTTGAATAATTTGCAATCTTTGCTGCACAGTGCAAAAAATATAACAAAAATAACGAGTACCACCCAATCTGAATTATCTGGGGTTCTTCTGAACAAACAGGTGGGGGAAATGTCACATTTTCGTTTGTTTCGTTTTGTGTTTCTGTTGCGCTTTGCTATTCCAAGTTTCTGTAGATTTCAATACCTTTCCACACAGCATGAAAAGCTACAGGGATTTTTCAAACCAAAGACCAAAGGCAGACTCCAGTGGCTCCAGGTCACTCGATCAAAAGCAACTCAACAGCTACTGTTTTATTTAAGATCATCTTGTAAACTCTGCATCTCATCCTGTGTCTCTCAAAATTCATCCCAAAGCATCACCCACTCCATACAGCAGCACAGAAGAGACCACTTAACACCTCCAGGCCACGTCTTGCATGACCTTGCTTGTAAAGACAAAATCAAAACCACTTTACCTTGCACGCAGGGTTAAGGAAAACAAAAGGTCCCGATCCTGCCAAGTTCAGAGATGCGCCTGTTCTGTTTTCCGCCTTTAGATGCTGATCGACCTGTTGTTATTCGCCTTAGACAAAAGCGCAATTTGCAAGGATATATGACATGATGATGGGTTTATACAGCACAAAAAGGATTAGGAAAGCTCTTTGCCGTCATTACCGTAGGAGGTTTGCAGATTCAGGCCCCCCGGGAGCAGCTTTGGGAGGGACACGGGTACCAACCAGCGTCCCTTCACCTGGGGCTTTCCACAGAAATGTACCATTTACAGGCTGTTTGGAGCCTAGGAACAAGTGACACACGCAGCTTGACAGAATGGGTTCATACCTCCATCATTAGAGCCAAATAAATCAAGGAGATTATTTCATATAGAGAAAAAAAAATGGTATACAGAAAAATACATACACCTACATCAGCTTAGCCATTTTTTAAGTCTTCTAGGTTTCCAGGATCTGAAATTAATGTTAGGAATGTGACTAACTTGCTAGTAGCGAATACTCACCACAGTATCCTCGTACTCCAGACACTCAAAAAAAAAGGCAGTTTTACAAAAATACGATGTCTAGGTGGAAAAACTTAGAAATGCGGTTTGCTGATTTACAAGGCGGCTTGACAGATGTGTCAGCACCCAGCACTACTTCACTCCGCGGGTTTAACCCTTCAGAAACACTGGTATTTACACCAGGATTTATTAGATTGGTTTTTCCAAGCAAAAGGTGCCATGGCTCGAATCATTGAAACGAGGCCTGAGGGACGAGCCCAGTCGCAGAACCATGTCCGAGATGAGGCCTGAAGGAGACAACACACCGGAGCTTTTCAACATCCGAATTCTAGAAATCACCTTGCCCTGAACGTGCTTCCTAAATGTAACTGAGTGTCTGCCAACTTCCATAGTATTGCCTTCAAGTTCCACATAAACAATACAAATTACAACTAATGCGAGAATACAGGATATTTTGGAACAGATCTCATAGATGGTTCCGTTGAATTTAGGAAACTCAAGGGATCCAGCGCCCCACCAGCCCCGCTGCAGAGAAGGAGCTAACGCTACCTGGCACACGTCCCCCAACCATGTCACGCTCTTTCATGACCTGCAGACTCTAAACCGTATACGCTATGAAATAACGCATAATATAGTTGATAGAAGATTACAAAAAGGAATGGAAAACAGCTGGGAAACGTTGCGGAGTTTTCACCCTGAGCTTTCGAATTCTTTAGCAATAGGCACTAAACCGTATAGAAAGTATAGAAAACCATGCTCGGCTGAAACCCAGTGTGAAGAAGGCAATTCTGGCGGAAGGAAGAAGTTCGGAGGGGCAAAGCAGAGCAGGTACAGGTCGGTACCGCCGCGTTACAGCAGGGCCAGACGGCAGCAACACCTCCTCCCTCCGCCCCACAGCGCCGGGCACACAAGGCTCCTTTGTACAAAATAAAACACCACTTGGTGGGGGTAAGAGGATATTTCCTGTTAACCTCACCGCAGATTTGTAATCCAGCAGTCAAATTATGTCAATCACAGCTCATTAGGCAACAATTTACCCTGCCAACTCCATCCTGGCTGCTTCCTCCAAACCGCGTCTCGTTTGCAAATGTGCGACCCCATCAGGGGTGCGGAGAGAGACCACCCTGCTGCAGGAGCTGGGGCTCCTACCCCGCGCCTCCGAACCCGCACCCCGCTGCATCGATGGCAGCGCCGTAGTGTCCTCGGACGCCTCCCAGCAATTGGTTTGCAATGATGTTTGCACACGCTGAACAAGGGTTCAATGCCACAAACTAGGTTGGTTACCAGAATTCATCATTTATGCACGCTTGCCACGTGTGTCTGTAGGAGAAAGGCAGGAAAAAATCCAGCATGGCTGAGGAGGCAAAGCGAACGCGCTGGGGAAGGGACAGGAGGCGCCTGCAGACGCACACAGGGCTGTGCCGGTGCTGGCGAGTTCACAGTCAGATCCAGATCCCGGTTTATCCTTCACCCCCCAAGGGTAAACCAGGAACTCGGCGACAATAACACGCCGCCCCTTCCCTGGACTTTACACTCGTGAGTAAACTTGAAACCGAGGGAATTATTTCACGTGTCCCACCAAAAGGGGAGAATCTGCATCGCTTTGAGAGGACAGAAAAAATGAGTTTACAGACAGAAACATGGAAATTCTTCCCCCTGAGGGTGGTGAGAGCCTGGCCCAGGTTCCCAGAGAGGTGGTGGCTGAACCATCCCTGGGACATCCCAGGCCAGGCTGGACGGGGCTCTGAGCAACCTGAGCTGGTGAAGATGTCCCTGTCATGGCAGGGGGGGCACTGGGGGAGCCAGGGAGGTCCCTCCAACACAAACCATCTGTGATTCTCTCTCTCACGTTATCTTCCACATTTTTCTCTTTGAGAGAATACAAAGTCTTCCTGAAACACACAGCCAGGTAAGCGCCCTCCCCAGCAGCGACAAGTACAAATCTCAGCGCAACAAGCAAGCCAGCGAAGCACACTTACCACGTCAGTCCCAAAAACAGTGGTACCAGGGGGCACAGACTCACAGAGAAAATCCTCTGGTGTTATTTACCCCACGGCCCAAGAGCAGTGACACACAGATCCTCCCCTTCCCCTCAGCTGGGTGCTGCCGCACACGTGCTCAGCACATCCTCGTTTGTGTCGATGGCACCATCTCGGACTGGAGGAATATATTAGCATGGTGGAGAACTTCACTGCAAAAGCGTGTCCCGGAGCACTTCCCATCATCTCCCGCAATTTGTGCGCCTCGAACCTCAAAGAGCAAGGCTAACGAAGAAGGCAGTGAGGTGATCATGTATGTTTGAAGTGGACAAACTACTTCACCAGAGACTTTCCTGAAGACAAACGCTGCTAACAGCCCAGCACATATGTGCATCATCCACCCCCTTGCTGAAGAGACCACAGAGCTCCTGGAGAAGCTCAGGAGAGTACGGTCAACAAGGAAAACATAGAACAGCGCTCAAGGTCACAGCGCTTGCGGTGAAAACACGACCAACCTGCGCTCTGCCCGCAGCCACGCAGACGTTTTGAAGGGCTACGGCTCCCCGAGTTGGTTTTGCACAAGGAGAGAAGAATAGAACTTTAAAATACTTTGGTGAGGCTGCCCACGAAGAGCCGTTCTCGTTACACATGGAGGCGGAGATGGGCCGCGCGGTGTGATGGCTGCACGTGCGCCAACGTCAAGAACGGTCCTGCAAATTTCATTAGGGGTATGAAAATTGCTATTGTCATGAGAGCCCTCCGGGACCTCACCGAGAAACACTCGTGCCACGCTGATTTCTTAAGACAGCGTGTAAAGAAGGTGAGGTTTAGTCCTATAACCTTCAGCATCTCCTTCTCCATACCCTCATCTCCCGACTAATCCTCTCTCCCTACAGAAAATATTCCTCATCTGGTTTTCCCCCGATCTGGGTTTTGACCAGTGGCGCAGTCATCTTCCCCTCAGAGCCGCAGAGAAAACAAAATAATAACAGCCTCAGAGTTTACTCTTTCATAAACCGGTCAGATATTTCCTGGAAGCTGCAACGAACTCCAGCCATCCCCGGCTGGCTCCGAGAACGGGCTGAAGGCGATTTTTGGCTGTTCCAGCAGCCGTGTTTGGGCCCCCTCTCGCAGCTCCTCCCAACGGGAGCAGAACATCCAACACCCCATTTGTACAGGCATTAGTCTGCACAGCCGGCTGCTCCCTCCAGCAAAGCTACAGCACTCGGTCCCTGACCCTTCATTTAACTCCATCTTCCAGAAACAGATGCCACCTCCTCCTTTCAAGTACCTCAAGAAATTACAAGCGTGGTCCTGTTATCTCCCATATTTACATTAGAAGTATCTAATGCGCCCTGCTTTCCCAAATGATGTCTCTTCCTTTTACTGATCTAATCAGTCAGTCCTAACTCAAAAGCACTGATTTTCTCCCACAAGACCATGCACACAAATGAAACCAGGCACCCTTTTGGTGGGTTAGGATGAACCAAGGCTGGATTCTGAGCCCTGCGCTGCTTGTGGGGGCACATCCCGTCTGTGAAACAGCCACGGGTTTCCCTGACAAGAGCAATGCCAGATCAGGCTTTTTCCACTGTGCCTAATAATCGTAACATCTCACTCGCCATTTGGCTCGTCAGTGGGGGTTCCTGACTGAATAGGCTTATTCTTTTCTTAGACATGATAATCTAATTGGGTCTAACCAGAAATAATCCCCAACACACACCAGTTTGTGAATCCTCGTGCAGCACCAGGAGCATTTCAAATACCAGAGGGGTTGCTCCAGCATCTGATATGGGAATTACTCTGGCAGCAGCTCGTCTCGCCGGGTTTCACACGGCATTACGGGGAACACAGGGCACGGCACACACACGGGTTTTATTCCTCCTCCTCCCCAGCTTCTGTTTATCATGTGAATGTGGCTCAAAAGTAAGAAGGGCATGGAAGATTAGATGGGTCATTATAGTCGCACTAATTAGACACCTGAAAGAAAACAGGACGTTTGCCCCAAACGCTCCCGTGCAGCACCACGGGAAGCTCTGCCCTTCCTTGGAAAGCTCCCAAACCCCGAGTCCCCGGCGCTACTCAGGTGAGGGGAAGCGAGCGAAACAAAACGGAGAGGCCGGCGGCCCCGACCCCGCTCGGGTGACCCGCACACGCGTGCCGGGGCCACGGGCACCGGGCTGGGACCGGCGTGTCCCCGGGGGTCCCACCGCCCCGCGGGCCCCTCTCCAGCCCGGGCTGCCGGCAGCCGCCACAACGAGCGAGGCCACACCGAGCTCCGCACCGAGCTCCGCACCGGCCGCCCGCTCCCGGGGCCGGCACGGCCGGTGACCCCGCGGGCTCCCGGCGGCTGCTCACAGCTTCGCCCGCGAGGAGGGCACGGAGCGCGGCGCGGGGGAGCCGCCCGGGCTCGGGGAAGGCGGCTGTTCGGGGCTCCCGAGACAAAGAGCCGCAGCCGGCGCACACGCCGGGCCCCGCTCCGCACCCCGCCCGCCGCGGCCCCGTCCCGCCGCCTCCAGCCGGGCCGGGAGGTGCGGGCGGCACCGCCCCGCCGAGCCCACCTGTGCCGCCCGCAGCTCCCGGCCGGGTCTCCAACTTTTCCCCGCTCCCCAGCCGCCCCCCGCGCACACCCCCGGGGCCCCGCAGCTCCTCCCCGGCCCCTCGGCGGAGGCCCGCGGGCGAACGCGGCGCCCCGACCCGCTCCCCACAGACAATGGGGCCGGCGCTCACCAGGACGACAGCGAAGCGCTCCTCCAGCTCGCCGGGCTCGGGCATGGGCAGCTTGAGGGGGACGCTGTGCGCCCTGAACTCCGTCTGCTGCGAGTCCACGCTCCCCGCGTTGCCCATGGCGGCGGCGGCGGCGGCCCCTCCGCGCTGCCTCCGCGCTCCGCGCCGCCGAGCCAGGCGGGCTCCGCGCCCCGCGGTCGCCCTCTAGCACCGACGGCGGAACGAGGCGCCGCCGCCCGTCATGGCTCGCCGCCCTCGCCCTCCCCCCGGGGCGGGCTCGCTCCGGCTCCAGCTCCGGCTGCGGCTCGGCGGCGGCTCCCCCGCATGCCGGCCCGCACAAAGCCCCGCTCCGCCCCCGGCCCGGGGCGCGCTGGGACTCGTAGTCCCGTTAACGTCCGGGGAAGGGGCCGCTGCGGACTCGCCGGGGGCCGCAGAGGCGGGCGGGGGTTCGGGCGACTCCTTCGGCGTCCATTTTACCGGCCCCCGCCGCCTTCCCCTTGCAGGCAGCACCGGGGATCTGCGTGTGCCGGGGCGGGCGGCCCGGGCTGTGTGTCCCCGGGTCCCCCAGCGGGGTCGGTGCCTGGGCTGGCAGACACGGCTCCTGCTGCCTTCGGATGGCGGGGAGGGTTCCTGCAGTGCTGAGGGGCTGGCCAGGACTCAGAGCCCCACTCGTTGCCCCCCCGCCCCGAGCCCACCTCTCGTTTTATTGAAATCAGAATAACAGGACGATAAAGCTTCATAGGTTCAGGGTGACACCACACAAATGAATCTGTGATCAAGACAATGCCACCTCGGCATAATCATGCAATCACAGTGTCATAGAATAGTTTGTGTTGAAGGGACGTCCCCAGCTCCCCCAGTGCCACCCCTGCCATGACAGGGACACCTTCACCAGCTCAGGTTGCTCAGAGCCCCGTCCAGCCTGGCCTGGGATGTCTCCAGGGATGGGGCATCCACCACCTCTCTGGGAACCTGGGCCAGCCTCTCACCACCCTCAGTGTCAATTTCCTCCTCACTTCTGGCCTGAATCAGGAGGATCATTCTCCTTCCAAGCATATCGAAGCTGCCCACTCTTCAAGTGTTATTTTCCATTTCTTTATCGTTTCCTGCAAGTTCTCCCCAATGCCGTGTTTAAGCGTTGTGGTGGTCAAACCCAGACCCAGTTAATGCTTTAACCTGTGCCGTTGTCCCAGGGCTGTGTTACAGACACCAGCAGCAGGTACCTCCCTCCAGTTTGAAGAAAATTCTGCAGCTCAGCTTGAGATAGGATTGACCCATTGGGTGACTCTACTGTATTGCACTTCCATCTGTTTTATTCTCCAGTCCAACACCTAATTCCCGTCCTGTCACCCCCACCAATCCGTATCCCACTATCGTACATTAACATTGATTATCCTTCCAGAGAAGAACAGTTTTCACTCCGCTTTCACCCTTCTGCTGTTTCCCCTCCTCATCACCACCTCCATCCCACCCTGGCTTTGCTGTCCCATTGGAGGGACGCGCATGTGCGTCGCGCCAGCTCACAGTTACAGATACCATCACAAACACCATTAAAAGCTTTCAGTGATTATCTGTGAAGTTCTGCCTTTTGCTGACAGCTGGTTCAGGAAGTCCAGTAAATCTCAGGAATCAAGCGACACGATGATTTACGCTGCTACCCAGAGGCCGGCAGCAAATGCACCAGGGCACTCTGCAATGGGATCTGGCTGGACCTGTAAATTCCTACTGGGATATGGGAGCATTTCTGGATTTGCTTGGTAGGAGATGGTAGCTATCGACATGCAGATTAATTTGTGGGGGAAAAAAAGCAAGAAGCATTATTGTGTAGAAAATGACGGTTTCTTAATTGACATTATCTGGGGTGACAATTGCGCTAGAGGCACAGCTCACGAGGCTGCCACCAAAGCCACGCGTTGGGAGCCTCGCGCTGCAACACACGCGATCCCGCCACCAAAACCCAAAGAAGCGATGGTGAGCTTTTCTCTGCTCATTAAACGTGCTCGTTCTAATTTTAAAAAAAGACATGATATGCTCACGAATGGGCAACACGCCCTGTGCTGGTTTGCACCGTGTCCACGGGGATCAGCCAGCGCAGGACTTGGCCCCAAAGCCCAAGCGATGCAAAACCCTTAATAAATAAAGTTTTAAAACCCTAGGCAGTTCTTGGCATTTAACAACAACACTGCCATCAATAGTGAAGGAAAGAGCGATAGATCCTTTGCCTGATGGCTTTTATCTAAGACTATCACAATTCTTTGAAAGATTAATTAGTTAATTAAGCTGTGAGATAAGGGAGCATTAGAGGATCCCAGATGGCAGACGGGGGTCAGGGTGCAGGGTGACCATCTCTGCTGTGGATCCATTGCCAGCCCTGCTGAGCGCTCGCTGCTCCCAGGCTCATGTGGTGGAGCAGAACCTCCCGACACCTCAAAGGGATCCTCGGTGCCCCAAATCAGAAATCACCCCCCATTCACACTCAGCTCCCTGTCAAACGCAGGAGAAATCGTGGTGCTCGAGTCCCCCGGACACAACGGTTGGGTGGTGCAGGGGAGTGTCGTTTGTACATTGCATACGGAAAAGTGAACATCACACAGCTTTACAAATAAACCCAGGTGTTGCTGTTAATTTCCTACAACAACAAACCTCCTCCAATACCAGGAGTCCCACCATTTGCCCAGAAGCACCCAGGAGCCTCAGTTTTCCAAATCAATGGGAAATCATCAGCATTTTTAAGTCCCTCTGGATGGAGGGAGGCGTTCGGGGATTGGGAGCCGCTGGTGGCCACACATACCTGGGAAAGGTTAAAATAATTGCCGAGCAAACTGGATTCTTTGGCTGACATTAGGCAAGAAGCCAAAGGCGGCTCTAAATCCTGCTATAAGGCACATTCAGTTCAAAAGCAGACTTGCAAAAACTTTAATGACACTAACCATCCATCCATACGGCAACTGTTTAACATCAATGCAGTACTGCAAAGAAAAGGAACTCTTTTAAGAGAACAAGATGATTTTTGAGCAATTTGTTGTAGTCGGTAACTGGGATGTCAACATTTGCAAATGTCCAAATTAGCACGGCAGCACTGCTGAATAAAAAGGCCATTTGACTGGCTCACACTTCGGCAAAAAGAAATTATTCTGGGATAAGAATTAATAAACAAGACCTTAGCTTTTACATTTATTTATTTAAACTAAATAACCAGCTACACAATGCGTAACTTGCAGAGCTGACCCCGGCGGCTCACGGGTGATGCCAGCGGGGAAGTCGGTGTCTGTGCCGGTCCAGGGCCGGACCAGCGCTGCCGGGGCTCTGTGCCCGAATTTCACTGCAGAACCAGACAAGCCCTGCTCAGCCTTTACCGAAGGAACTGCTGCCTCTGCTTGTCACCCAAATTTCCATATTAAAACCAAGCTGGAAGTTTAGGGCCCTTCTTATGTTCCCCTGAACCGGTGTCTGCTTATCTACGGAAGAAACTCTGAAGACTTTATGAACCCCCATCTTCCCCCAGTGCTCAGCATTTCCAGACAGATCCTGAGCTGACGTTTCAGTGAAGTTCCAGGTGACCTGATATAACGTTCTGAGAGCTGGAGGGTCAGCATCAGGCTTTAATATCTATTATATAGTCATCAGGCTTTAATAGCTATTATATACAGCTAGATCCTGGCTCACCAGTGGCAAAGGAAATATTCATTCATAACTAAGATGTAGTGCAACGTAAACTCCATTGCGAGAGCAGGGCTGTGCACACTTAAGAAGAGATATTGATTGCAGCACGTAACAGCTGACCTTGCCTACAAGACTAGAGGGGACTTTTTTCTGTCATAAATGAAGAAAGAAAGATCACAGGCTGCCTTCTGAGAACAGCGTTCTCAAGGAAAACCAGTGTCTGCAGGGATTGCCTGATGATGGGAAATAAATACTTGATAGTCTTTATCCTTATGCACATACACTGTTAAAGACGAGGCAGTTTCACTTCAGTTCATCATGTTTTACCTGGTAGGACGTATCTGCTATCTGCTTCAATGCCTATTAGTCTTTTATTTATAGCAATTTCCTACGAGTACCAGAAAGCTGCCTTATCGAGCCTCAACAGACTGGAGAAATAAGTTGCAAAATAATGGCCAGGCCTGTTAGCCTTGGTGTTGTTGCCGCTTATCTCAGAACAGCACGTCTTTTGTTTGAGAATCAAATACAAATCTAAAAACCACCTGGAACCTGGGAAGTTGTCGGTCATTCCCAGGGGATTACCCCTTGCCGTACCGACGCGTGTTGTACAGCCTCCTGCAGGGCAGCACACCGAGCTCGGGCCCCGCGGCTGCGCGCAGGTGGGCACGTCCGCTCGGCTCCTGCTCCATTCTCCTGCCTGTGTCCACATCCTCATTGCGCAACTGCTGTTTCTGCATCTCGTGCTGAGCGCTGGGCTTGTGATACCAGCCGGAAACGCTCAGTCCCAGGACACCGAGTTATTAGGTTCATCTCTTATTCGCACTCCGATTTTTCTCCGTCTGCTAGGAATTCAATTATTAACTTTGAATCCGATTTACGTGCAGCAGCCGTGCGCTGGGTGGACTCTGCTGACGTCCTCGGCCTCACTTCAAATGCTTGTTTGTGCGGGTCAGATGCAGCTTCACCAAAGCAAACTGCGATGCTGACAGCGATGGGATCAGCACCCGGGTTCTGCTCAGGACCCCTCCTCTACCAGCAACCAGGTCTCTACAGCAGAGTGCACGGAGTTACACCCACTTAATCCAAGACTAGTTGATCCTTTCGGTCCTTCTGCTTCATTCCAAGGCGCGGGGACACCCCCAGGCTGTGGTACAGGAGTGACGAGCCCGTCACCGAGCATCTGGTGACACATAGCAACAGGCAAGAGGGTACAGTGCAGCCCGATGTGATACCGCTTTGTTTCAGCTCCCAGAAGTACCACGTGGAAATATTCAGCACAATGATTTTGCATCTCTCTTCTGACTTTTGGGTTGTTCCTTAAATACACGTGGGTTTAATGGGTAAGCAAAGGTGGTGGGTGTGAGGGCAGCGTGGAACCAGGAGAGCAAATGGGGGCTCGGGGGTGAGCGCTCTTCCTAGACCGGAGACTGAGATTTTCAGAGCCTGAGCAGATGCATTTTGCAGAAGAGCTGCAGTAATGACGAACAGCCCTGTTTCTGCCTGCGCTGGTTTACTGACCTGGATTTCTGGCGGGTAAAGTCAGGTCCCCAAACTCATTTGCTATTTCTCCGTGGGGCTCACACCTTGTTTTCTGCCCACTTGGACCGCGGGCGTTATCCAATCGCTTCGGGGGGACACAGAGCCCAATGCCGTCCTTAAGAGCTCCTGCCTGGTCCTGGACCACGCTGCTGCCACCTGCTAAACCCAGCGGGGAGGCTGGCGGGCAGCCCGCGGCAGAGACATCTTATTATTTTTCTCCTCCTTTTCCCTTTTTCCCTCACCAAGGGCAAAGGCGGGTGGTCTGTGCTTTTCACAGAATTCCAGAATGTCAGGGGTTGAAGGGCCCTGGAAAGTTCACCCAGTGCAATCCCCCCATGGAGCAGGAACACCCAGCTGAGGTTCCACAGGAAGGTGTCCAGGCGGGTTTGAATGTCTGCAGAGAAGGAGACTCCACAACCTCCCTGGGCAGCCTGGGCCAGGCTCTGACACCCTCACCCCGAACAAGTTTCTTCCCAAATTAAATGGAACCTCTTGTGTTCCAGTTTGCACCCATTGCCCCTTGTCCTGTCACTGGTTGTCACCCAGAAGAACCTGGCTCCATCCTCCTGACACTCCCCCTTTCCATATTGATCCCCATGAATGGGTCCCCCCTCAGTCTCCTCTTCTCCCAGCTCCAGAGCCCCAGCTCTCTCGGCCTTTCAACTCGTTCTGTTCTGGACCATGCACATCCCCTTCCACGCTGGGGTGGTGACGGTCCCCAGCAAGATGTGGGATCTCGTGTTCAGCCTCACGCCATCCCCATCACGAGCAAACACAACACGAGTGTTATTTTCCGGTACGGTGCACCCCGGCCGGCGGCTCCTTCGTGATTTATTGGCAGGAAGGCAAGCAGACAAAATACAACTTCTGAATTCCCAGAGAGGCAAAGGATCATAAATGCTAATGAAACTGAGATAATGGAGCAGAAAATAACGGTAGGGAATGAGTCAATATTTAATAAAGCTTATATCTGAGTGTAAAGCAGCACTTTCTGAACTGGGATGGAGACAGAAGCTGGGTTAGATGTGTATCATCTCTGTGCTTACCCGTCACCTTGAACTGACTCTAAAACGCATCAAAATAAGCCTCAGAATAATTTTTTAAGACAGGGACGTTTTCTAACCTTTGTGGACTGTTGTTATTAATCGCAAATAGATTTTTCTCTCTTTTTCCTTTTTCTCTGCAGTGTGTGGAATGGAGGGGCTGCAGTTCCGTGGCTCCTCAGCCCCCGGCTGGCTCCTCGCTCCACACAACAGCCGAGGGACAATGGCAATGACAATGCCGGCCATTGTCCCCGCAGCAGCAGAGCTCGGTGTGCTGCCACACGGGCTCCGCGCAGAAATGCCCCACGACTTTCCATTGTTTTCATACCAAAGGCTTTTGACAAAGAACTCCCGAGGATGGTTAGGCAAGAGGAATAAAACTGATTTCATTTTCTTCAGCTGATAGAAGCTGTTTAGAGGCTTTAAATGGGTTTCAGAACTCATGAGAAAAATATGGATTTCAATTTACAGGGCTGATTAATAACATTTGTCTCCCAGCAAGGCAGGAGGAGGGGCAGGATCTGCAGGAGCTGGAGTTGTGCGGTTGCTGGAAACACCTTTTCCAGACCTTGTGTTTTAAAGCACGTTTTCTAATCTCAGATCGTGTAAAACGGGGTCTCTGTGTGCAGGTCCCACCTGGTCCCGGGGTGTGTGCAGGGTCACGAGCAGCACAAGCGGTGTCACCGGTGTCACCGCTCTGATTTGCACCAAGCTGGTGGGACCGTCTCCACCTCCAAGGCGCTGTTTGGAGTGCAGGCTGCTCTGAGATTTGCCACATTTTCCTATAAAATTAAAAGTTGCCCTTTCTACCCAACTCTAAACTGTTCCACTTCTGCTAGAGACAAGGATATCCAAAGTTCACGATGAATTATTTACTGCCTGAGTGAAACAGGGGACTGAAGGCAGACGGGCTCGCTTCGCCTGAACCCAGACAAGACTGAAACCATGTCAGATGCACAGAGCGTGAAGAAAACTTGCTGCATCTTTAATAGCTTATTAAAGAAACCAGCTGTGAGGGTTTGCAGGTACCAGCTGATGTGACTTCTAAAGTCCCCATCGCTTTGTGGCCTCCTGTGCAGCTGTGGGTGATGGTTGTGTGGCTGTGGGTACCAGCACAGCCTCGGAAAGGTGCATCCCAAGCCCTCCTGCATCGGAGGGATGTCCATGCTGTTGCTTGGCAAGGGTTCACAAAAAGTCTTGAGGCATAGAATCATAGAATTATGGAATGGTTTGTGTTGAAGGGACCTTCCCAGCTCCCCCAGTGCCCCCCCTGCCATGACAGGGACATCTTCACCAGCTCAGGTTGCTCAGAGCCCCGTCCAGCCTGGCCTGGGATGTCTCCAGGGATGGTTCAGCCACCACCTCTCTGGTCAACCTGGGCCAGGCTCTCACCACCCTCAGGGCAACAGTTCCTTCCTCATGCCCAGCCTGAATCTCCCTCCTTTAGTTTCAAACCATCACCCCTTATCATGTCACAACAGGCCCTGCTGGAAAGTCTGTCCCCATCTTTCTTATTGGCCCCTTTTAAGCACTGAAAGGCCACAATCAGGTCTCCCTGGAGCTTCTCTTCTCCAGCTGGACACCCCAGCTCTCTCAGCCTGTCCCATAGCAGAGCTGTTCCAGCCTCAGATAATTTTCGTGGCCCCTGGCCCCTCTCCAGAGGGTCCCCTATGTCAGGACCCAGCCCGCACCAAGCACCGCTGAGCTCCCAAAAGGATGGGGCTGGAGGAGCCCCACAGGGGCTCACACCTGATTTATTTCAGAACAAAGCAAGGCAGAAACGCTGAAGCAGTTGCCCAGCCAGCAGGATTGCACCTCGACCTGACCGTCTGCACTTGCGGCTGACACGGCGGAGCAGCCGGCAGGGCCAGCCCCTTGGGGACAAAGCCGCGGGACAGAGAACGCAGCTTTCCGAGTTGTTAGTAACATAATTAAAGCACATTTCCCAGAAAACAGGACAGGGTGACAAACTGAGCCTCTTCTTTGCATGGCACAAAACTCAGGCTAAACCAAGTCGTGTGTGTGTGTGCCTGTTGTGTATTTTTTAAGCCACGTGCCCGCACGCGCGTGCATGTCAGAACTACAACCTTTTTGATGTTTCAAAGGAAATGAAGCTGTTGCTAGAGAAAATATTTACAGATGGCGAGCAGTCGCTCCGTCTTTTGGCTGGGGTTTGAATCCCTGCATTGCAAATCGTATCATTCAGCCACAAAACCAGGCCACGCCGGTAATTATCGTTCGGGACGTGGAACGGGAATTGAGCGTGACCAGTGGCCGTGCAAAGCGCTCAGATGTGTGTCAGAGAAAGTGCTTATTCGCTGGGTTTTAAGCAGTGTCCTGACATGTACTGCCACGGCGGGCTCTGGAAAACGGCACAGGGAGCGCTTTTCCACCCGCGATCGCCGTCCCGTTCCTGCCGACTCAGCTCCTCTTTGTTTCGCTGCTCCTTGCTCGCCAGAACAGAGATGCTGCAGTGCGCCATGGGGTGGGTGACCTCAGCCTCGGTGCCAAATGGACGGCTGAAACGAACACAGAGAACACAACCCATTGTCTGCCCCCTGAAATGCCAGCTTTGTTCCACGCGGAGCTGCTGGCTTATCGCTATAACCCCTTCAATGCTGCGCCCAGATTTGAACTCTGCGCTCCCCACCCTGTCGTTCTTTTAGATGTTTAGGAAGTAGCGGCGTCACGTAAAGGCACATTTTGCACCTTGCAAACAGCGGATCGAGCGGGGTGACAGGGTGGTGCGATGGCACTCGCTGCCAGCAACTTGTCCTCGGTGTGCAGAGTATTCAGTTTGGCGCAAATCCACCCGGAATTGGGTGTTTTCATCTCTGTACGTGGGGGTGGGCTGAAGAATTCTTTGAACATTTACAGAATTACAGAGTCTCCGCAATCATGGTGATTGCTGGGCTGTGGATCCCACACAGCACTCGTCACCATGGATTTAAGCACTTAAACCCTGGAGAAGGGTTAAAGTCAAGCCTTGCTCAGCCTGGGCTGCCGTTTGCTGGGCAAGCGGTTTCCCTGGATCCGTGCCGGACTCCTCGTCTCTCCGTGGGCTGCGGGGACCCGGTTCGGCTCCGTGTCGAAGGATGGAGGCAAAGGGACGGAGGGATGGGGAAAGGCTGGGGACAGAGAGATGTCAAAGATGGGACATCACCTGGGGACATGACGACGAGGCGGTGATAGAAGTTTGTACAACCACAGGAGGTTGCTCTTTAATTCCCCAAAATTATTAAATTGTGGGTTTCAAAACGGGCTTAATTCGCCCAGGAGAGGGGTTGCTCAGCAGAGCAGTGCAAGTGCAGCCCCCGAGGGAGAAGGTCCCGTCCCGGCACCGCAGGATGCTCAAGGTGTCAAATCACCAGTGGAACAGTCTCATTTCTATACATTTCCCAATATACCCTCTACTGACCATTCCCAGAGACACAAAGTGAATGGGCCTTTGGTTCTCCCAACTTTTAATCTCTTTTCCACCTGAAATACCCAGATTCCGAGCGTGGACAGAGCCCGCAGCCCATGCTGGGACCTGCCGGTGTTTTTGGAGGGGCCGGACCCCAAAGCAGCCAGGCCAGGGAAAAACCTCAACATCACCATTTACCAGCACACAAGCTGTATTACTATTATTTGTAATGCAACAGAACTCAGAATTAAAAAGAGTGGGTCTGTACCCGCCAGCTGCAGAATCGGTAAAGCACTTTAAAACATTTTTGGAGGACGGGAGCGTTTCCTTCCCCCACCAGCCCCCAGCACATCGCTCCTGCCAACCTAAACAGCAGACCTGGACCTCTGCCCCACCAAAGCCGATGCAGGTTTGCTTTTGAGGGCAGAAAGGTAGGATTTGGTGAAAAAGCGCATCCATGGGCTGGTTTTAGAAGGGGCAGGATGCGGCAGGGATGTCTTCAGCCAGAACCCAGGGACAGTCGCTCTGTGTTTGCAGGAAACACCTTTCTCAGCGTCCACTTCATTGTCAGGCATCAAAAAAAGCTGGTTTTTGCTAAACAGGAACAGAGCTGTGCTCCTCTTTTGTGCTTCTCTGTGAGCTCGGGAACGTCATTGTCAGTTTGCTGTTGAATTTTCCAAGTGCTTTAACACACATCTAGCAAGACGGCAAGGGGGTCCCAGAGAGACCACGTTTACAGCAGTTTTAAATGCGCGTGTGGGCAAACCGAGCCCTGGAGTGATGATCTGCATGTCCCCCCCATGCAGTGCTCCGTTACCAAACGCACCCGATTAAAGGTCTTTCCATTAGATAAGCCCTCGCCGCGTTGACAAGGACAAGCGCTGGCTGAAAAGGAATGAAGAGACAAGGCTTATGGGATGGGCATGACCGGGAATCCCGCTCCAGTGCATCACCGTCCGTCAGTCCGCTCCTGCTGCGTTCAGGACAGATGTCTCTGCATCCATCCTGCTGCTGAGCCCGCGTCCCTGCAGCTCAGCCCCTCGCTTGCAGGGATTACCCCCAAACGCACTAAAAGCAGCAGAGATGTTGGTGCACGGGGGCCGGGGGGGAGTTTGCCGCTGGCCGCCCACCCTCCTGCTCCAGCCAGGGACACCCCGGCCCCCCTGGATGCACCAACCCATCCACGTCCTTGTTCGGGTTAAAAAACGAGTAAATAAACAAGCAACCCACACCAGAATCCGCCCCGGCCAACTCCTCACGTCCTCCCTCTACGAAAAGTGGGTTCAGAAGAGCCAATGGTTTTTCATGACGTGGGCGGGATTAATGAACTTAATCACAGGATACTTTGATCCATCTCTTGTTTTTTAAAGGACAGTCGAAAACAAGAAGAACGGCTACCCTTTGTGCTTCTGTAATTTTGTTAATCGTGGAAACCAGCGAGACGTTTGCATAGTCAGCACTTGCATGCATTATAAAATATATTTGCAAAACACAACAACACTTGCTTTTATATTCTGAAGCCAGTGAGCATATCCTAGTTGGCAGAAAGCTCAAAGGAAATTTATGAAGGCCCAGAAACCTTGCAGGAATTTAATTAAACTTTAATCTTGGTAGCACTCATACATATCTGCTTAGACGGCGACATCTGCGAGTAAAGCTGCTCCACTGTTTGTGTCTCTGGGTCTTCCAGACTCAGTTTGCTGGCCGCCCATCGCCAAACCTGCTCACATTACCCACAGAGCCTGGCTGGAGATGATCCCGCTCCACCAAGTCCCTCTGTCCCTGGGTCACAGTCTGTTGGTCCCCAGCGTGGCCAAAACACGAGGTGTTCCGCTCAGCCTCATGGTCCCCAGCCTCATTTCTGCCTCTTGACGGCGACATTTAGAGAGTTTGAGCATCTTTCGAGCCAATTCCCCTGCCTGGGAGGACGTTGGGGTCAGCAGGGAGCCGGTGATGCCCCGGAAAACAGACAGAACATTGATGTAAAAATTAGACTGAATTAAGAATTAAACTTTTAGTAAATACTGAAGAACAATCGCCATCGGTGAGTACGTGATTCCTCATTGCCTGAGGGATTTGAAACCAGACTACGCTCCGCTCCAAAAAAGTGCTATAAGCAACAGTTCTTTGCTTATAATGAACTGGAAATACTGGCGAGTCTCCATCTCCTTCAAATACTTTCCCTTGTATCTTCAGAGGTTAAAATAAATTATTCTGAGATGTAACAGATGTAGAATGCAGTCAGTGACATTCCTCCGGCTTTCTAAGCGGAGTTTTCTCCCTCTGAAGGTGGTAAGAAGCAGCAGTGGTTAACGTCTGTTCCCTCTGCCCGAGATGGTGCCCACGATGGAGCAGATTTTTGGGGGCACAGCGATGGTGCCCAGAGGACCACGGCGCTGCTGTCCCCGAGGCCTCGGGAGGTGGCACTGGTGGGACCTGCCCCGCCACCAGAGCCCCGTCCTGGTGCAAACCCAGCGAGCCCCACACTCAAACAAGGTGAAGCTGGTTACCTGGACTGCCGGTCACACAAACCGCTCCTGCACATGAGCACCAGTATTAATGAAGCAGCTATAAACCCCTGCTGTAACAGCGGAGTCCGTCTGTTACATCAGTAATCGAATCATAAGGATAAAAGTAATAAAGACCTGTCGTGCGTTAACCGCTGAGCAATTTAATGCACAAGATGACGTTCATTTTTGTAGTTAAACAATGTGCGCCTGTGTCCCGCAGAAAACATCGTGCAAGTCTAATTCTGGAGCGGCAATGTAACAACGTCTTTTCAAACATGAAGAAAACTCGTGTGACGCGGTATTTCAACTCACTCACGATACTAATTTTTCAGGATTCTGGCAAGAGAGAACAATTTGGGTTGGAACACAAGAGCCAGGGAGACGCGAGAAAACGTATTCAAATACCCATCCAGGATTTGATGGGGAAATGCGGTGAGTTCCAAGTGGTTAAACAGGAATTATTCGACAATACCAACATGTCTAGATCAGGCATTTACACGTCCATACGCTTCTGCAATGCCGGGGAAACCCTCCTCCCCTCTCCCTTCATCGCAGCCGCCAAAGCCCTTCCCTGGCAAACCGGGGTGAAACGATGCCTCTCCTGTTCATTAAATAACTCCTGACACATCGCTATCTCGTGGAAACTGAGCTACATTTATCCTACGTATATAATCCAGCTTGGATCTCTTCGGAAATAAAGTTGTTCACTGACTGGAGACTGGAACTGGAAGAATATAGCAGAGCTCGGTACACCAAAAATTAAGTCACTCATAAGAAAATATTCATGATTTATAGAATTATAACAGAATCAGCTTAGAGTTTAATGTTACCAAACACAGCAAAATGTTTTTAAAAGTTAATTAATTAGTCCCGGTGTATGGAAGAGGTCTCGGACCTGGAGGATGTGCTGTGGTTCCAGCCAGGATGGGCGACGCTCACCCCTGTTTTGTACGTTCTTGGATTTCCAGTGACACTTCACAGACATAAGAACAGCGTGCCAAATGTTCTGGGGAAGGGAAACGCTATGATTCCTGCCCTCACCTTTTTCTATATTAAACAAATTGAGATAAATCAGCTAGTTCTGTGTTCAGTGCCCCTGGATGAGAAACTGGGGAGCAACCAGGCACTGGGGTGCAGGACCCGGCACAGTCAGCAAACCAGCAGCATCGCGGCTCTGCCAGTTACAACTTCACCCTGTGGTCGCCCATGAGTTCAAAGCTTTAACCCCTTTTGATGACATAAACAAAACGGGCAGCAGCCGCCTTTCTATAATTCAAACGAGTCCTCAAATCCCTTGGCCTTCTTCCTTTTTTCTTTTTTCTTTAAGGAGTGCCAGAAGCCTTTTCTGGAGAACACTGAAAATCGCTGTTGGCCAAACCACCAGATTTGTGCTCTTGGTCCGTGTCCTAACGGGGTGTCAGCGCTGGCGGCTGCCTCGGCAGCGGCACATGGCCATGCACCCCCGTTATTTCACGTTTTCCCCCGTTTCGCCATGTGCACAGCGTCCCTTGCCACGGGTGGCCAGTTTTGGTTGCCAACCCATCGCCCCATACCAAGCACCCAATGCCAACTGCAGTGCGAGTGCTGAACAGGAAATATTACAGCGGCTCTAATCACCATTCGTTAATTAAGCTGTAATTATGTTGTCTTCTATTAAAATGTTAAATGGGGGGGAGTTTCTGCCTTTGCAGGAAGAAAAACTGGGAAAGCATCAGCCCGGGGAGGGGATGCGGCTCCTTGAAGGACTTGGGGGGCCGAGGTCGAGCGCTCACTGGGTCACGGAATCCCAAATTTCAGCTTTTGGACGGCAAGACCACGAGCAGGAGGAATTAAAGACGCCGGTCGCACTCAGCTTGCACAATTGTTTGAATTAGCTGGTTCGGTGAGTGGCTCCACCACAGACGCGTTTGCCGTAGTTTATGTGAAAGGAAGGGACAAAGTCAAACTGAGCTGAATTGATTCCCATCCTTCAGTTAATATTTACAGGAAGCTTTGCTCCAACGCCGTGTGAATACAGCACAAATAGAGAAACAAAAGAGCTATGAGGCCAGCTAAAAACAAATGAGTTTTCCATTTTTATAGCCTAGAAAATAAATTTAGAAAGGTTTTTCTCAAGCCATGATAAAATGCTACCTGGGTTTACAGAAATGGAGGGAGTTCTGCATTTTGAGCTCCCAGGACGGGGGATGGAAACAGCATTCCCAGAGCGCTCGCATGATCATCCCTCCTCCGTGTCTCCTTGAATTTAAAATGATCTGTTTATGAGGTTAGAAAAGTTTGGCAACTTATTATTTTGTGCCCAGAAATCCTTTTTCATCTGAGGATCTCGGAGCAGTTTACAAACATGAATGAAGCCGCAGAACAGCCACGCAGGGCAAACCCCATCATACTTGTTGAACCAGTGTGTAACCAGGCACAGAGCCTGCCCGTGTTTGCACGGGAGAGGACACCTCCTTGCAATTTGGGGAATTTCCTTGAAGTCACACTGTGGCAGATTGGAAATACATACAAAAAAAGATGGGAAAAGCAAAGGTAATGTTTTCTACAATACTGTTAAAACAGGAAATTCTGGGAATCTTCTCTGACGTAGCATTAACTGCAAACTACACCAGCACAGCATCGCTGATCCTGCGTCCTGGCGTCACCTTTGGGTACCAGGACAAACCTCTGCTCCGAGCAAAGGACGTTTCATCTCCTGATCACTAAAGGCACCATTAATCCCTCTGGCTGTTAACCCCAGAGGATGCAGAATTGTCTAGAAAACACCCCAAAAGGCACGGTGCTCCTGGCCAGAGGGGTCAGGTCTAGAAGTAATTCTCAACCTGCTGCAGAGCTTGCGATGCCTCCACTGTTAAACATGCCATAGGAGCTGGGGTTGGAGTGAAGGCTGTGCAATTAATTATTGAAGTATCTCCCACTTCAGTTGCCTTGTCGTTAGAAAAAAACCTGATATTTGGTACCATTTAGGAGACGGAAAGATTGGTGGGGCAACACTTTAAAGTAGTACAGAAAGTCCCACATTTCAGGTAAAACTCTGTATTGCCAACAATGTCGGATACGGCTCTGCTGGGAGAAAAGCCCTGACCTGCTGAGGAAGGGGGAACCACAGCTGACGTGGTTCATTTATGGATTTCTTTCACTTCCCACTCCATCCACCACTGGCAGAATGATTTCTCTTTTTTAACACATTTAATTTTAACCCATGCTGCTCGTTACCCACGTGGGTTAATGTTGTCGAGCTTGCTCATGTGTCCCATGACCTCCCCAGTCTCATTTTGACACGGTTCTGGTTGGATTTGTTCTGTTTTTTCTGCTGAAGAACTGGAACAAGACTGGCAGCACAAACCGGACGTGTTCCGTAATCTGAAATGGGCTGATTGCTGAGCGTACCTTCAATGTACACAACGGTGTAGGTGTGTGACACGACTGACTGTCTGGGGTGTAGCTGGGGTGCTCTGGCCTCTCCCCTACTTGAACATCCACACAGGTGCTTGGATGCACTCAGAACTAATTTAAAATGTACATTTGCATATTCCAGACTGTCTTGTTAATTATATGCTCTGAGGCACAGTATGTCTGGATACTCAGTCGTGTGTTAGGATGAGTATTTCAAAAATAATGTGCACTTTTGTTACCCAGCACTGAGTTGTGATTATGCTGCCACAGCACTGAAAAGCAGCAGCCGTACTCACAAGTTGTTCTCAAAAATTACGTGTTTTGGGATATGACAGTCGGGAAGGAGTATAAAGGCAGAGCTGTCCCAGTACAGTGAGCACAATCCCACTGACGGAGACGCAGACAGATCCAAATCTGGTCCCCGGTCCCGCAGAATCGCTTACGCGCTGTCTGTGGCCACGCTGTCACCCGATGACGGGATGCAAAGCAGCGCACCGGCATTTTTCATTCAGAGCAGAAATGCTGGCGCTGAAAGGACATTGAACCTGGGAGTTCATCAGAGGAAGCATCTGATCCCAAATGCGGCTTGTGCTGTGAAACAATGGGGACAGTGACAGGCGCATTCCTGCCCGGGGGACGTTTATTCAGACAACGGGACGTTCTGGGAGGCCAAAGAGAGGGGAATCTGGGGACAAAACCTGGTGCGGTGTCTGCTGCCATTTGGGGTGGGCAAAGGAGCCCCCCAATGAGCCACTGAACAAACCCACAACTTTGAGGTGAATTTGCTGGGTTCCTGGAGCACTTACGCTCAGTTCCTCTTGCCTGCTGGCTGGAGGGACGGGCGGGGAAAGGTGCTCCCGAAATGGTCTCAGGGCTGGGCGTTCTGGCTGCGAACAGCACAGGCCAAGGCCCGTTAGCACGTCCCAGCAACGGAAATGGTCTTTCTCCACTTGGGCAATGACTGCATTTAGACACCAGGTGGGTGCTGTGCATGAAAGAAGTGAGAAAAAGTGCAACGCATTGACTTTGGCTACTTAATCTCTGTCCCTCTTTCTCCTCCGTGGCAGGCAATGTCAGAAAGAGGAATCCTACTGTGTAACTACAGGTACAAGAAAATAAAATCCATTATTAGAAAAAGAAACGTATTCCAGTTCACATCAACTTGTTTCCAAGTGTGCTGCAACGGCCACACACACAAAAGTGTCTGAGATACTTTTATGAGGAAACTTGAGTGCCTGAGCTGAATTAAAAAAGCCAAAGAAAACTTAACAATAATGAAGCAAAGTCTTTAAACCACAAGGATATGTTCCAGTTAAGTGGCATCAGGCTGTGTGCACAGTAAAATTTGTTATTAAAAATGCTCAAGCTTTTCCGTGCTTGTTTAATGCAGCATTGCTTCTCATGCAAGGGCATAATGGCCACGAAGTCTGTTCATCTGCTGAGCAGAAAGCCATAAAAACGCAAATATTTACACTTTAAAGAGTGTGCTTCTCACTGACTGACTTCGTCACGAGCATCACCCAACAGTAAAATCAGAGCTGACGGGGAGAGAGTCCTCGTGTACATCTTGAAATGCTTTATATGGAATTTTTTTCAGCATTTCTCTGTTTAATCAGTTTCTCTGTCTGCATGACTCCTACACAGAGCACCGGCAGAGACACCATTATAAAAAGAAGGAAAAAATATTGCAGTAACCACAAAGGGCAGCTGGAGAAAGAGAGAATCCAGTCACATAGAAAACAAAACGAGAAGCTTTAGCAAGTCGCTTCTGTGCTCTAGGAAAAGGCTTCCTGAGAGTTACCTAAGTTTTCTAAAAGCAAACACTTTGGACAATATAAATTACCCTTTAAAACATCTGTTACAAAAGTTAAGGCTTGAGATTAAATATTATGACAAGAGATTCTTGCCAAAGTAACAGGGAAAGCTCCGAGTTGGCCCCTCTGATGTGTGACAGGGTGATGGAGGGGACATCGACTTCCTGCAAAGGGTGGATGAGCCACCAGTCTGGAGAAAGAGGTTTAGAAAGAACTTTTTATACTTGTTTTTCTGCTCTCTAGTGCTTCCTAGGAGTTCTCCTTAACGAAGTTTGTTCCTGCAGGACTCCGGAAAACTGGCAGTGCCCTCATGTTTTTTCTTTTCCCTGGTCTTAGGATTACTATGGGATTTATAATTTACCATGGGATTTAGGTTTTTGGGAAATGTCCTGTGGTTTTGCTCACCTAGAGCAGAAGTTCTGTAGATGCTTCCGGACTCTATGTTCTACAGAATTTCTTGAACCTGGGGGCTGAGACTCAGCAGACGGTCCTGCCCGGTCCTTCCACTCTAGCAGGTAACAGCAGATCTGAGACGCTTTGTCCCACCACAATCAGGTGAAAAACGGAGCAACCATACAGAGATGCGTGACACTCGATGGAACACTAAGGTGTCAAAAACAACGTTACAGGATTTGGAGAACTGGAGAAACTCTCAGTTTCTTTGCCTGTGCAGCTGCTGCGATTATTGCACCACACGTGATGCTGCGGAGGGGAAGGGAGATGAAGTTAATAAAAAAGGAAACTCATTGTCTTGAATTATACAGAACTCATTACAATTTTCTATTTCAGCCAGACAACATTACTGTTTATTGCATTTCTGTGCAAATTGACTCATCCTTCCTTTTTAAAGCAATTAAAGAAATCAGTGCCATTTTTATTTGGTCTGATTCATTAAGTGAAATTACAAGTTTCAGTGTAATTAGTAAATTTAAGACTGAGGGAAAGGCGCTCCATTTTGCCTCAAAAATCTGTCAGAAAGTTCATTCCCAGCAGTGAGCTCACGATGGGCAACAATGGCTGTGACCATGAGACAACGGTGCCACCTGCAGACCGCCCCAAACCCTGGAAAATGGGAATGAAGCAGAAACTCTCCCAGAGACACTGGCTGCACAGCCAGGCAAGGGGGCTGCTACAGCAATTTCATAACCAAAATCAGTGTGCATTTGATAACACTGCGGCATGGCAGCTCCAAACAGTTTAAAACAAATGCTTCTGGTGCACAAAACGTTCAAGAAGTACAAAATCTATCATTTTTGAAAAACAATCAGTGTGTTCCTAAAATAGTTTGATTCCTAATACATAATCTAAAGTTCCTTAGAAAATATGCTAAAAAGTATCTTTCACACCTGTAAGTTGAACTTTTATCTTTGGATTTGATGCTTGCATATCACAGCTGAAGAAAAAAGTCGTGGCCTCATAAATTTGAGACAGGTGGGCTAGAAAATATCACTGAATAATGCAGAAACCTTTCAGGAATCTTGTTCTCTGTACTTTCAGAGTCCAACAGAAATCCAGCCGCCGGGACACTGCTGTGTCTCACTTTTCGCAGAATGTCAGGGGTTGGAAGGGACCTGGAAAGCTCATCCAGTGCAATCCCCCCATGGAGCAGGAACACCCAGCTGAGGTTCCACAGGAAGGTGTCCAGGCGGGTTTGAATGTCTGCACAGAAGGAGACTCCACAACCTCCCTGGGCAGCCTGGGCCAGGCTCTGCCACCCTCACCAGGAACAAGTTTCTTCTGAAATTTAAATGGAACCTCCTGTGTTCCAGTTTGTACCCATTGTCCCTTGTCCTGTCACTGGTTGTCACCGAGAAGAGCCTGGCTCCATCCTCCTGACACTCCCCCTTTCCATGTTGATCCCCATGAATGAGTCACCCCTCAGTGTCCTCTTCTCCAGCTCCAGAGCCCCAGCTCCCTCAGCCTTTCCTCACAAAGGAGATGCTCCACTCCATCATCTTTGTGGCTGCGCTGGACTCTCTCCCCAAAAAAACCCTTTCTGGGCACCCCTGAGGCCTCTGGGACCCGCTCTGTGCAGCCATCACCTGCTGCTCACAGGGTCCTGGGGGCTCCAGGCTGCTGCGGGGTGAAGCTCCTTTCTCTGAGGGGCGATGGGACTTGAGGGGCGCTCGGGCTGGTCAGGGGGTGACTCAGTTTTGTACCCAGCACTGGGTGCTTTTTGCAATGTGCACAGTCATACGTGTTAGAGCCATGTCTCAGAGAGTCGTGAGCCTTAGTCACCCTCTCAGCAGTATCAGCACATTAGTCAGAGCCTATTTTTGGCTTCTTTAGCAGGAGAATCTGTGGCCAGCACTGGACCCTTGTGCCCAGGAAGGCCAATGGTACCTGGGGTGGGTTAGAAGGGGGTGGTCAGTAGGTCAGAGAGGTTCTCCTGCCCCTCTGCTCTGCCCTGGGGAGACCACACCTGGATGAGCTTTCGAGGTCCCTTCCAACCCCTGACATTCTGTGACTCCTGGGTGCACAGCCCCACCCAGGGAGCCCCTCAGAGGTATAACCCCCCTGCCATGCACCCCCAGCCATGACCCGCACCGCCCACAGCCCGTGCCGCCTGCCCACCCTCTCCTCACACACACCCCCACAGCAGCCGCTGCCGGGCGCTGTTCCCCGCCCTCCTCACACCCACCGAGGCGCCCAGCCCGTGCCCTCAGGCGGCTGTTAAATCCCGATTTTTACAGCGGGGAGGGAACACGGGGCGACGGCGGAACCTCATAAACTGGCGGCTGAGGGAAGAACGGCCCGACCGCACCAAGATGGCGCCGGGTGACGTCACCGCCCCACCCGCCCAGGAGAGGCGGGGATAGGACGGGGACTCTTCGCCCCGCCCTCACGAAGCCCCCGTCCCGGCGGGGTGCCCCAGCGAGCGCCTGACAGTCGCTACCGCCACTGCCGCCGCTGCCCGCCCCGCCTCTCCCCGTTCCGTCGCGCGTTACCGGCGCCCCCCTGCACCCCCTGCCTGACGGGCGCGTCGTTGCGGTGCTGCGGCGGCGTTTCCTTCGCCACGCGTTCAGGCACGGCGGGGCAGCCGCGGGGGGGGGTCCTGGGGCGGCGGTGGGGCGGTGCGGGCGGTCGGGCGGCCGCTGGCCGGGGAGTCCGGGCCCAGGGCGGGTGAGCGGCCGGGCGCTGCCGAGATGCCGCTCTTCGCCCCCAACCCCTTCGAGCAGGATGTGGGTGAGTGAGCGGGACGGCCGAGGGGGCGGAGAGGCCGGGCGGCAGGTCGGCCACAGGCTCCTGAGGGACAGAGAGCGCCGGCGGCCCAGGGGGGAAAGGCCGCGGTGCCGGGCCTGCTGGGTTAGCGCACCAGGGTTCGTGACAGGAGCTCGGGTTCGGGGACACCCGGTGTTTGTTCCTGACAGACCCGGTGTTTGTTCCTGACAGACCCGCTGTTTGTTCCTGACAGACCCGCTGTTTGTTCCTGACAGACCCGCTGTTTGTTCCTGACAGACCCGCTGTTTGTGACAGGATTTCGGGCTCGGGCCGGGCCCGGGTCTCTGGCGGTGCTGTGGAGCGCTCCGCAATATGAGGAAGCGTTTTGTGGCCAGTCGTGCTGTAACTGGTGAAGTTCTCCAGCTGTGACCCGTCTTTGGGATGTCTGTCACCTCCTGCCCATCACGCTGGGGTTCCCTGGAGGGGGGTGGTCTGTAAAGCTGGTCATTTCGGTGTAGAAGAGTGAAAACCAACACTATCAATGTCCATAGCAACCCAGTTTTATGCCTCTTTCAGCACCTGACACTGATTTGGGGATGTGAAGTTAAACCTGAGCTGACGTTTCTTCCCATTACAAAACCATGAGGCAACTTTGGCCAGAGTTGTGCCATTGGCAGGATGAAGATGACTCAGTTGTTTTGTGCTTCTGCTCCGTCTTGTGCTTTCTTGAGCATTAAACTTGTTCTGCATGTTGCTTTATTAGGGATTTCTTTTGCCTTTTTTTTTTTTTTTTTTAATGCCTATTCTGAATCAAAGCACTGGAAAAAGCAATTAAATTAATCTGGATACCAGAGTCAGATTTCCATTTCTTGTTATACTGGAATTTTAGGTCAGAGAAGAACTCAACATTCTTGGGATTTTTGTCAGGGCTGCAATTTATACAGACGGAAGAGGTCCTTGTGAGTGCTCCTATTACCATGCCATCTCTTTTTTGTTAAGTTGCAGAATTTTCTTAATGTGTCTGCAGAGTTTGGTTGACAAAATCATTCTCTTTCTTCTTCACACAAGCCATCATGAGATTTTTAACATTGACCTATGATTGAAATGAAAGTAGAAACTTACCAGACCAGCTGCGCGTAGTCCAGTTATTTCAAATACCTTGTGGAGTTTTATGTGGGTTTTGCCAGCCTTTCTTATCTTTCACAGGGCTCTAATTAATGTGTTTGCCCAAGTGGAGACTGTGTGAACTGGGGACTCACAACCATGCAGAATTCTTTGACAAGTCTAAGTGCTTCAAGACTATAGTAGTTCAAAAGTGGCAGTCTGTTGACTTGCGATTTCATAGATTTCGCCTTACATACACTGAGTGGTGACTGGCTGTACTTATTACAATTAAGCAAGTGCAACAGAACAGTAATTTCATAATTATTGAGGCTAAATCTTACGGTCCCTTGCCAGGAAAAAACTGTTGCCATTAAGAGGTTGTGGGGTTTTTTTATTTATTATTCCATGGTAAATTAGACTAGCCAGAGCATCAAATTATCAAATACGGTTGATCTGTACTTTAACTTGCAGTATTTACATGAGTGGTTTTTCGTGCTTTTCATATGCACCTGTCAGGATTTAATGTTTTTACATTTTGGTGTGTTTTTCATTTAAAAAAAAAAAGGTACATACCAAGAAAATAGTTGAGCCCAGTTGCTGACCTGACGCTACTGGGGAAATCCTTTTCCATCCCATCCACCCAGGTTTACTTTATTTTGATTCATCGTTGAGCCAATTCAAATCTTTTTGGCAGAAAACTCATTTGACAGAAGAAAGTATTTGGTTGGTGGACTGGATTATCTATGCAGCTGATGAGTTTGGAAGTTTGGTGACTTGAATCAGCTCAGCAGAGGCTGGGAAGTGGTAGTGAAGAAGAGCAGCAGGAGAACCCTGCGAAGGTTAACGGAAAGAACAGGACCCGCTTTTGTCAGCAGCCAGCAGTGAGGTTGATCCAGCTCCCTTCAGACCGCACATCTAGTGCTGCCCTTTTCTTGGGCCACCTTTAGAAAACGTAGATAAGCACACTTTGGCTTTGCCACAGCTGCTTTTGCTTTCTTGGTCTAAACCCATGTGTTTGCTTTTCAGCGGAGCTGCGCAGAGTCTTAATTCCTCGGCATCTGTTTTGGTTGCTTTGTATACAGTTGCAGTGTCACATGAGTAACCTGTGAAATAGTGTTTTAGAGAAGCGTGGTTTCTTTCATCTGTTCTTCTTACTGAGAGAATACCCCAAAACTTCACTTCTTTGGAGTCTGAGCAGCTTTTTAATTTCCTGTCTAAATCTATTCCTAGCTAGTTCACATGCACTTGCTGTTTTCCCAGCGTTGTCCTTCCTCTTAAATAACCTTCATCTCTTCAGTAGTTGCTCCTTCAATAGAGAGCAAGCCTGTTCCCTTTCATCTTCTGTTTAGTTAGCCTTCTTTTGGCGGATTGTTGACATGATCAAGGGAGTAGGAGTTTGGCTGGCATCCAGAATTGTACACTGTATTGTGGATTGCTGATAGCTCGTTTGATAGCGTTTCATGTTTCCTTGCACTTTGCTGAAATGTTTACCTGGTGTTTTTCGTTCTAGAATTGCATTTGCCTCTTTGGGGCTGTTTTACCTTTGTGGCCCCTGTCCCCTTGTGCTGGAACTTAGCGTACTTATTGTTCTCCTCTTGTTTCCAACTGCTGAGCACTAAGTTTCGAGGAGAATCTTCTGCTGACTCTGTGTGAATTTGCATTTTTTCCTAATAACTGTTACCTATTTCTACCTAATAAAGTCTGCAAGGGTTTACATTTCCCCTTACATTATATTTTAGCCCTTGCTTTTATTGATGATACCTTCTAACTCTCTGCTAGTTTTCCTCTAAGACCTTTACCCTTGCTCTCAGTGTCAACCAGGATATATTAATACTGATTTCAAGACTGGTTTTTTTGATGTATTTGGAGAGTAAACGCTGCCCACCCTCATTAGATCAGCCTTTGAAAAGATGTCCTTGCCTAGAAGAGCAGCTGCTTCCTGTTATAATTCACCATAATTCCCCTTTGTTTCTCAGTCTGTAATAATTCTTGTCTTCAATGGTTGGTCTAAAGTCTTGCACATATTTGAGGACAAGCTAAATGGGGTATGTTTTGGCTGTTGCTTGGACTTTTTTTGTAATGTCGGGACAATGTTTTCCAGTCTTGAGTCCATGGCTTTACCTTGATTTTACTGATGAAAATTCCTAAATTCTTTGCCTGCAATTTTATTGCATTTCTTTCTCATTTTTGAGATTATTACTGGTCTGCTACCCCAACCCTGCCTTGATTATTTTTTAGCATATCATAGCCTCACTTTTTTTGTTTTAATTATATTCTGAGAGAAGTTTTGTTATATAACACGTGACTGTTGGTAACGTTGATGTTTGTGCTTTCGAGGCTCTAGAGTACAAGTCTCTGTTAATCCCTCCCTGGTCTTTTTGATGCTTTTCTTGTAGTTCGCAAGTTGTCCGACAAATGGAATTGTTTACTTTTCAGGTTATTGACCAATTGACTCAATGAAACAAAATGTCAGTCTCACTTTTTAAGCAACAATTGTGTCTTAAAAAGCCTTCTCAGTCAACTGGATGTACATTATGGAAATTTACTATTCCATTTTGACCCAATATTTTTAGTATATAATATTCCGAGTGAAGTGAGTAGGGTTTAGCTGCTACCTGAGATCGTTACAGGTAGTGTTGCCTTTTCAACAAGGACCAAGTGGACCACGCAGTGGTACTGGAAATGCAAGTCATATGACTGCAATGTCATCGTGTCTATAATTGCTCATTAAATCAAAGCTAGAATTTTCTAATTTGGCTGTACAAAGGCAAAGTAAACAAATGAAGGTGTGTGGGATTAAATTTCTGGTTGTCACCAATGTGGTTCTACTTTATCTTCTGAAAACCAGCAATCTGAAGTAGTCACCAATTTTTTTTTTTTTGCTATTCATTTTTCATATATGAACTCTGTTTTTACATACTTAGAATGGCTCAGTGTAGAACTTGAAATATTTACATGCAGACAAGATTTGAGGGGCAAAACAGTGTCTAGAAACTTTGTATTTTAGTGATCAGTCTTTAGCAAATGCCATATCAAATTGAAAAGTTCTCTGTGCCAAGTCAGTGCTTGAGCACTTGTTTTCTCTCTGTTTCTAGCATAAGAATTGACGCAGGTGGGAAAAAAAAAGTTATGTTTGAGTATTTTTCTTTTCTTTGACATGTTACTTGGCATTGTTGGCAAGCCTGGCTCAAGGGAATTCAGGACTGAAATAACAAGATATTTTGCGAGTTTGAAAGTCATGTGTGCCAGGCAGCATGAGGTGGAGCTGTCGTCAGACCAAGGATTGCTGCTTTCGCTGGGTCGGTCTCAAATGCCGCTGTTAAATGGGATATAGATTTCCAGCAGAAGCGATCTGTGAGAGATTTGTGTTGTGTAACAGGGTGAGATACTTTTCGTAGTAATGAAAGCGTCACATTGGTTACCTTGGCAGAGATTTCCGCAGAACTTTTGGGGTGCCCATGTTGTGCCTGGGGAATTCTGGGGGCTGAGAGGTTCCCGCAGTTCCCTTTCTTTTTCTTTCAAGATTCCCCCAGTTGCTCGAGCTGGTTTTTTTGCTTCTTGCTGGTATGGAGGCCACAATCTCTGCCGGGTGTCCCCAGGCCTGGGAGAGCGAACGTGCAGTCGCACACTTAATGATGAACGCAGATCTGGGACACTTTGACATCGTGCCAGGATCTTTAGAGACAGAGACCTGATGTTTGAAAAGATGTAAACAGGGAGGCTTTTGAGGATTGCCATGTGTTGCCCGGTTGCAGTCTGCATGGTATTTTTTTTCCTGTCTTTTGGTCTTGTTCCTGTTATTACCAATCCCTTTCTTGTAAAAAAGGGGAAAAGAACTGGTGTGGTTGGGCTGGAAATGGTAACATTCAGCTCATCTTTTGGATGTTGTGTGGTAAAAGGACAGTCCTGAAAAGCTTGACTTTAGCATGTAGTGGTAAAGCGTCACTTTCTCCTCTGGAAGAGCTGGTGACAGTGTTTTAAGGCAGTAGCTTGACAAGCTTTCCTTCTTTTGGCAGGGATAGCAGTAATCAGTTCCCATTTGTTCCCAGCTGCTCGTTTTAGTGCTATCCCCTCTCACGTGTTGGCATAGTTTTGTGTGCAGCTGCGTGGCAAATCAGATCAGGGAACTGAACCAGTTAAAAATGATTAATTGTGGGTTTAATTCTTGACGGGTTTTTAAAAATATACCAAGCAGCAATAAAAAGAAGTATATTTTACTTTTATTGTTATTTCTATAATAGTAAGCTCAAGCCTAGTGTTCCTTCATTGATCAGAAGACTACAGAGTATAAGTCATAGCATTTTTTAAATAGTTTTTATTCTCTTGGCACTGAAAATATCTCAGAAAATGCATCCTCCCACATCTGTTTCTTCTGATCAAAGTCCACATCTCAGCATCTGTGAAGTAGTTATCCTTCAAGATTATTCTTCAGCTGGAGCTCATGTTAAGCAAAAAAACAGATGCTGTTAAATTCGTCATGCTGGCAGGGAAGAAAACCTCAAAAGCTGTAAGAATTTGCCGTAGGACAGCCTTCATATTCACAGCGGAACCACGTCTGCTCCTACAACAGGCCATGTAGGTACAGGAGGAGCGAGTAAGTGCCCAGGAAGAATTCAATACATACTCTGGCAAGTGCTTTTGGGTCTTTTGTAGGGGACAGAAGTGACCCCTGTGCCCATGGAACCAACACCACGAGGGGAGGAGAGCTGAAGCCCCACAGCCCCACTCCCTTACCCTCCTCCTTGGCAGACTTTGGAGGGTCTCTCTTTTTGGATCTGCACGACAGCGTGTACAAAGCCAGGTGGTTTTGCAGTGTTTACACAGCAGGGTCAGTTTACAAGCTTGCATTTGACTGACTTGTTAACAATCAAAGTAATATTACATTTCTTACATATTTTTATGTCCAAGTATCTATTTCAGTTTGTTTCTTTGCTGTAATATTTTAGAAGAAAGTGCTTTCTACTAGCAAATCAGCTAGGCGTATCCCCTCAAAGCATCTCAGATGTATTTTGTGGATGCAATTATGTTGTTTTAAATATCTTCTTCAAAAGTCAATTACCTGATTTCATTTGTTTCCCATTTCAAAAGGAAAGTAGTGAGAGAAAAGGGGAGTTTGGAGGTCTGGATTTGGGATTTTGGAGCATATGAAATGAGAAATAAAGGTGATTGGTATGACAAGACCTGTCCGAGAATCGCTTCGCCAGTTGTGCCCGCCTGTATTGGAGATGCGCAAGGCGACGCTTTTGAAAAGCAGCTTTAGCTGGCAGAACTTTGTAGGAAACACCGGGCTGACGTCGTCTGCACCAAACATCGCATTGTGCTGCTCTTCCGTGGTTGTTCAGAAGTGTTTAGAATTACAGGCACTCATTTGTTTTCAAGAACAAGCGATGAATTCTGTGCTAGTGTCCTAAAAATACTGATGCTCTTACAAGCAAATATAACAATTATATCGTTTCTGGGTAAGTTTTTAAGGTTTGTGCTGTAGAAACAGCCTTTCAACTCAGTATTTGCTTCCTCGGTTAGTCTGGCTTGGGAAGGTACCCATGGCCAAAACTGCAAATTCCCATTCCTCCTTGTTGGTCTGCTTACATCTGTAACAAGAGGGGGTTGAGGGCGCTGTGGGTGCTGCGCTGGCGTTTTCTTTGTGGAAGCCGTTCTGCTGAAACAGCCCCAGCATTGTCGCGACTTCTGACTGCAAAACTAAGTAGTGAAGCTGATTATCAAAGATGCTTAATTGCACACATGAAATTGGGTTTATCCTGCGGTAGTATTGCTGACAGCAAACCTCGTCATTTTGGAACAGCTGCTCTCACAGAACACTGTCGCATGATTAGTGAGTGACCATTATGTTCTGCTTTAATCTACTAAATAATCTTTAAAATGCTCGGTCCTCAAGAGATTTAGTGGTTTCTCTTACAGAAATAAAATTCTGTAGAACACCGATTGTGATATTGCCGTGATTTTGAAGTGCATTCCAATGGGATTAAAATATAATGTACAAATCTCAAATGACTTATCTTTGAATTTAGTTAAAATATTAAATTAGTAGGTTAGAATTAAATCCTAAGGCAGAAAATGCAGTGTATAAATTATTTAATTTGCTGTTTACAAGCTATTTTAATAGAACTGCAATATTGACATTTGATTAAAATAACATGGCTCTAATAAAAACTTGAAAGCACAAATAAATAACACTAAGCCTTATCAGTTAATACATAGAATGATATACTGCAAATATTAATTAGGGCTGCATTCTCTTAATAGAGCAGTCTGGTTTTTGTTGCCTGTTTCTGTAGTTTTTACTGATCCTTTCATGCCATTTATTTTTCTCAGCACTTGCTGTGGCGTTTAGATTTTCTGAAAACTCTAGTAGAAAAAGGTGGCTAAGTGTGTTGAACAAGGAGATGGCTTTTCTTTAGAGTCCTAAAGAGGGGCTTTTTTGTTTGTTTCTTGGAACATCCATGTGAAATATTTAATGGCATACAAATGTTAGAAGACCTTGAGCAAACTCTAAACTAGGGCTATGACTTACACCTGGAGCAGCCAAACAAGCTGTACAGAAGCAATTTCTTTTCCTCATTTACATTACACTTTGTTCTTCCAGTTTCTGGAACTTTTAAATACTTCTCACATTGCAAGTCCAGTGCTGAAACCTGCACCTAACACTACAAGCTAGCAGGGGTTAGCGCTCATCTGTCAAAGGTGCTGCCTCTCAATATTTTGTACGTGGAGTCTCCTTTTTAGTGGGGCTGAGACAGCATTTATTGAGTTGGAACTTAATAGGGAATCACACTGAACCAATCTTGGTTTTCTTTACAGAAAAAGCTACAAATGAATATAACACCAGCGAGGACTGGGGTCTCATTATGGACATATGTGACAAAGTTGGAAGTACTCCTAATGGGTAAGGTGTATCTCGGCGCTACAACACGTAATTTTGTGTTCATGGGAAGAATTCTGGTTCAGAGAGAACACGTCTCAACCAGCTATGCAAAAAGTGCTGCCAATATGATGCTTCTGCAAGCTCTACAAGTTCATATAGTTGGCTTTAACATTCTTTGAAAGAAGTATTCCAGCAGGATTTCTAGTAGAGCAATTTGTATATGCTGAGTGCATTCCAGTTTTTATGGAGTTTTGCACAGTAGACCAAGTTATTCATATTTAATGATCTGGCATAAATTTTGAGAAGCAACTGTGCCAGTAGGAAAAAGTGAACTCGTTTCTTGGCAGAAAATTATCTAGCTGGGACAGTTAGCTATTTACAATGAGAAATCTGTCCGTGTTTATTCATTAGGAAGAATGAGGCCGATGGAGGAGAAAAGGGAAGAAAAAGGGGATCCAAACACAGATCAGTTTGAATCACTTTAGCCTGAGCGGTAATACTGGAACATAAGTGGTAGTTCAGTGATCCCATCATGGCCAATAGTAGGTTCATCTTTTTGAGTGATAACATGTTTTAAATTTTGGAGTAAACCCAAATTAGTGCAGAGGCTGAATTCTTAGGTGATCTTAGAACTTTTATCAGTTATGTGACATTTAAGATTACTCCACTGAGAAAGATTTGGGTTGGGTTTTTCTGTTTGGTTGGTTTTTGTTTGGTTGTGGGTTTTGTGTTTGATTGGTGTGGTTTTGTTTTTAAATGAATTACCTCCCCAATAGCAAATGTATTCAACCCGGGAATCTTTAGAAAAGAACTGGAGAATGTCCTTTGAGTCCTTTGTGAAAAATCAGTTGTCTTTTTTGTGCCAAAAGAATTTTATAGAGGGAGCTGTTTAAATCTACTGGGTTTGGACAAGGGGAGATTTTTTTATTACACATGCAAAATACGTAACTAAAATATGTAATTAAAAGTTAGTGTATTTTTAACATACTATGAAATCCTAAATTCTTAATTTTAAATGCCTATTTTACTTCAGTTTTGTGCAGTTTGCTTCCCTTCGGCCCTTCACTAAGAGCCATCTTCTGAAAGTAATAGACATCTATCTTTATGTAAATACATAGCTTAACAACAAGTATGTTGACTTTGTTGGATTGTTTGCACGTTAACTATGACCTGACATCCTGAGTGTTAGGACCAAACCCACATTTCTGGGGCTAGAGAGAACAACAGGGCTGCAGCAGTAAAGCAGAGCAGTTGGTGCTGAAGCCACTGCACCCATCCCGTCTGCAGCTCATGGTGTTTAATTTCCTTTTTTCCCTCTCCTTCAGAACAGGTTTAGTCCCTTCTCCTAACCTCAGTTCCCACACCAGCATTGGTGCAAATTTGCACATCCTGTGGCTGTGGCTCTCGTGGCTGCTTGAGAAGCTGGAGCACACGTGGTGTGCGCAGAGGAGCTTCTCTCTTCCTTTCTTCCAAAGGGAAATGAATTTGCCTGCACAAAACTCCGCTGTGAACTTCACGTGCAACACTTGGGAATGATCAGAAAATTGGTTTCCAAACCAGACTGCTGCTCTAAACCAAAATGTGAATATAGATACAGTTTACCATACACACAGTAGGTTGAAACACAGATCTTTGGAAACAAAACATTGGAACAAACATGTTTTTTTAACATGACCAGTGAAACAGTTTTGGTTTCGTTTCTGCTCGGGCTCTGCTGGGCAACATGGGGAAATGCAGCCTCATGGAGCCGTTTCTGTGCTTGATAACAGCGGCCCCAGTGTACTGCAAGCGGTATCAGTTGTGAAGATATTGCATCAGTTCTCCATCCTGCAGTAACATTTGGAGCTCTGGTCATTTTGTCATCCTCCTGTGCTTATTTCAGATTTTCCTGAAACAAATGATACCATCTTTAATGTGTGCTTAGTGTCTGGAAAATGGGATCCAAGAGCTGACAACCTGCGAGGACGACTTTTAAGTTAAATCCATAGAGACCCTTTACAGTAGCCAGTAAAACTACCGTTTATTTCATCACCACTGCTCCTTGGGTGTTGTTTTTTTAAATGTAGACATTTCTTTCATTGTCTATTTCAAATCCACTTTCTGAACTTAATGGCAATTGCTCCCTTTATGATCTGTCAGCAGTTTTATGGAAGTGAATACAAAATGCTATTGTAAAATGGAGTCTTCTCCAATCCAAAATACATATAAGAACAAACAAGTTGTTCAGTGTTTTTCCAGGATAGCTCTGGGAAAATTTTATATTAGGTTACATTCTTCTTTCAATAGACCTGGTTTTGTTTGCTTGCCAACTGGAGTATCTGGTGTCATTCGTTCCGCAGACCCCGTCAGTCACATTGACCGCTAATAGTTTCTCGATTCCCTTTCCAGAGCGAAAGATTGCCTTAAAGCCATCATGAAGAGAGTAAACCATAAAGTTCCCCACGTGGCTCTGCAAGCACTTACAGTGAGTAGACTATCGCTATTTTCAAAAAAACTTAGTATTCTTTTATGCAATGCAGCTTTTAAATGTGTACTGATTAATTAAAACCTTTATACATCTTCAGTAGAAGTCAGTAAGAGTGTGCATGCTGAACAGAAGATTAAATTTAAGGTCTTTTATGTGTACTTTTATTATTATTTTCATTGTTGTCATACATTTCCACAATTACATTTCTGTCGTCAGCTTTTAGGAGCCTGCGTATCAAACTGTGGAAGGATATTTCACTTAGAAGTATGTTCTCGTGATTTTGCGAGTGAAGCTCGAGCTATAATAAATAAGGTAACTTTTTATAACTTTATGTGCTGGGGGAGAATTATTGTGGTAATTCCTTTGCTTTGTCTCAGCATAGTGAAGATTTGACAAAGCTAATGTTCCAGTTAATATGTATTTTCTAGTTTTGGTGCAATGGCAGATACTGCTGGCTGTTTGTTTTATCACTGAAATAAATGTACTTTCATTTTTACTGTTAAAATATAATGTATTAAAGAAGTCACAGGCTGATAATACCTACTCCAAATTTTTACAAAATTACATGAGCAATTTTAATTAAAATTTGTGACTCTTGCTAAGCTCAATTAATTTGATAATGGTGAAGGCAGCTTTTCTTGAAGAGAGTTTTTATTTGACTTGAAAGAAATTCATGAGCTGAAGTGCGAAGGGAAAACTCTGAGAAAGTTAAACTATGTTTATCCAAGGAAAAGGATAAAGTCTTCAGACAACCTTATTAGTTTCCAGAGATTCTCGGATGCTGAATGAGGAGGTAACCAAGACAAGAAGACCTAAGTGGCTGGGGTCAGGCAGACAATGGGATCTAAATCTGGATGTAATCAACTGAATAAGCAGAAACAGCTCCAGCTGAAGACAAAAATGGCTAATGGGTTAAAAAGAAGTTAGTCTTCAGATGTATGGGAGGCCTGGAATCATCAGAGGTGGAGCAAAGCAATTAAGGAAACTAATACAATTGCTGGGAAGCAAAATGAGTTCACAGCTCTTCTGTTTCTCGCTTTGTATGGAAAAATAGGTCTTAAAGTCCTCCCCTTTGTTCTCATTAGCCATGGTCCATTCTGAAATAGAATGTTGACCTTCATCATCTAAGAGCAATTTGGGATGTAAAAACAAACCTTTAATCCCACTGAAGAATGGTCTGCTGGAGCATAATTTGTTTTGTTGTTGGCAGATAGTAATGTTTTACCCCCATTCCTGGCCCACTTAGGAATAATCTTCAGAGGGCAAATAAAATTGTGCTTTCTCCGTTTTCTCCTAAAGAAAATCAGTTCAGACAAGTGTAACAAATGCCTTTGTGCCCATGCTGACCCTATCAAACTACATCTCTTCTTTCAATTAAATGCGTGCTCGAGCCCAAACTTGTCACCGTTCTTACTGTTCAGCGTGTGTTTGCACGTGAGGTGCAGGCTCGGTGTGGTCTGAATTACGCTCAAACGAGCAATCTGGGCCCTGCCCTGCATTTGTACAGTCCCAGGCTCTTCTCCTGACAGGCCAGGGCAAGCAGAGGTAGGTGAGACCAGCAGCCCCACAACCCTTATTTTGAGGTTAGTTTGGGTGCTTTGGGTTCAAACTACAGTCTTTTCATCAGCTGTCAGCCAAACCAGAAAGTGTATGGAATCTGAAGTGCTTTGCTCCGCGTTTTCCCCTCAGAGTGTTGGCATGACCTTCACATATATTACCTGCTTTATTGAAGAGTTGCTTTATTTGCTCCAATAAATTTTTTAAGGCTGTTACATGATTACAGGATTAAGAGCAGCTGATGTTGAGCATGACTGAGGTGTACTCTGCAGGGTATTCTTCAGCCATACGGCAGAGTGATCCATGGCTCTGACCTGCTTTTCTGAAGGTGGATTATCACTTTGGGTGAGGTTGTTAGCGCATGAAATGTGCAGTGTTAAATGAAATCAGGGGTCCTGTGGGAACTGAGAGTAGCCGTAAATCCTGTGGGTGAGGGTGGAGGAACAGAAGCTGGAGAGGAATGTGGGAGCCAGAGGAATTGCTGCAGAGCATGGACTTGATCTCGGTTTGTCCCCACTCCAAAAAAAATACCTTCCTTTACCAGACTGTGACCCTACACCTCAGTTCCTAATTCAGGAACTAATAGTATAAAGTGTCCCGTGAGCTGGGTAGCTCTGTATATAATATCTAATTCCTTTTTGTGAGACAATCTGGATCAAGGAGACATCCATCCATCTCCGTATATACGTATGTTACAAAGATCAGGTTTTTATGAGATCCTGTCACCTGAAAAGTCAACAGGGAGAATGTGTTCTGGCTTCTGAGAAGACAGCAGAGGTCATAAAAGATAGGGAAAGACAGTATCTTGTATTAGACCAACTTCCGTGGTTGGGAGGGGAACAACAATACAACTTAGATGTAACAAAGAAAAAATGGGGGTAAAAATGGAGGGTGACTAATGTAGAGATGCAGAAAAGTTTTGGGGTAAGTGTGATAGCCTGAAGTGCTCCAGAACTATTGAGGTGGAAACATGGCTAACATTTGAAAATGCAAAAGAGTTGTCAATCTTTTTCCTCAACCACCTCAACTGGATTCCACTAAAATACCAGCAGTACCGGTAGGTGAGCTGCCCGCAAGATCTAAGCTCTGGCTATGGGACAGAACTGGCCTCAGAGGGTGGCTGTAAGGGTTGGAGGAGCCCTGATTTAAAATAACCACTTGGTTGGTAGAATCAGGGAAACCTGAACTAGCTGAGGTCTGTTGCGGCGCTGGGGTAGTGGTGTTGGAAACTGCTGTGCCAGCTTTCCAGTGAAACGATGATGCTCCAGAACCTCAGCCTGTTATCTGCAATATCAGAATGAGTGTATACAAGACCATATATTCTAGGCTCTGTTTTCCAAATTTCCTTAATCAAGACAATTATTAAGGATATTTCCAGCAAAGTGGTTTTGGTCACAAAGTTTTACTTGAGAGGGCACAAGTCTTTCTGTTCGTTCTGAGGTTCAGGCCTCCCTTTCTTTGCATTTTTTGTCTTCTAGGCTCATCCAAAAGTGTCTGAAAAGCTCAAAACTCTGATGGTGGAATGGTCAGAAGAATTTCAGAAAGACCCGCAGTGTAGTTTAATATCTGCAACTATTAAATCTTTAAAAGAAGAAGGCGTCACTTTTCCTGCAGCTGGATCGCAGGTAAAAGCTGATTTGGGATACACGGTGCTGTCGGGTTCGCTGTTCCTGGCAGCGAACAGAATTAAAAGCTGTCCAAATGAGATCTGTGCTTTCGATCAAAGGAGAGTAGGATCCTTGTTCTGGTTTGGTTGCCTCCTTATGCTGAGGTTCTCTTCTGTTCGTTCAGCTTTTTTATGTCCTTGCCTTCCTTAGAACAAGAAGAACAGATTAAGGGCTATTTCATGATGCCCTTATGAGTCGTTTCGTTTTAGATCCTCCTTCCGATCGTTCTTAGAGCGTCATTGAGCTGTCACCACCTTAAATCGAAGCAATTCTACGCCCACACTTTGTACTTGGCGTTCCATGGCTTTAATTGCTGACTTGGAGCACATATATTCATTTTTCTTCACAGAGCCTCACAAAACAAAGGGCAGTATCTGGAGCAGACAGTTTTGCAGGTGACCTGTGCTGTGCTTTCCTTTTCTGAGTCCCCTGTTCATGCAGTGACCCGTCTGTGTCAGGAACTGTCCTGGCTCTGCGGGGTGGGGAGCTCCAGTCAAAAATCAAAGCTCACCCTTTGTATTTTACTTCTGGTGGCATATTATGCTTTATCTTGTAGCTGGCAGATAGAATGCCAGGTGATTTGGGTTTTTTCCTGTGCTTTATTTATTTATGCTTCTAAATATTTTCATGTTAATTGTGAGTTTGGTGAGGATCAGTCCTGAAAACTAGAACTGCAGCTTCTATTATGTATTCCTAACACGAAGTTTACTTTTCTCTGTATTAAATACAGAGGGAATTTTTTACTTTTACAATCTTTCCTTCCTCCACAACGATGTTTTCGCTTCTAAATCTAGGATATGTGTTAAAACATATGGCAGAAACATGGAAGATCTCGAGTACTGGCAACCAGTTATGCTTCCTTTCCTACAAATACATATCAAATGACATCTTGATGATTTTATCTTACACACTCCACTTCAAACAAGCAAAGCTGAGATTTCTTTGTATCTGGTACACTCGAAGGGTGGGGTGGAGGACAAAGGTGGAAGGAGTGGTCACTTAAATGAGTAGTCTCACTTTAATAAACGAGACAAAAATAAGTATTTAAGTGAGATCAGCTGTTTAAATTAGATCTGACTACTTATTTTACTTTGTTCCGTGCTGAAAACAAAATAAAACCTGGCTGAGATACTGCAAAGTGGTAGTATTTTCTTCCCGAGGCTATCTTGATTCAGTAATGAAATGCTACAGTCACCAGTTAACCAGGAGCAACTTGTCGCTAAGTACATAATTATAGAGCTTTCTTTTTCCTTTGTAATCAGAACTTAAGCTGTTGTTAATATATTTGCAGGCTGCCACAAATACTGCTAAGAATGGGTCGTCATTAAGTAAGAACAAAGAAGATGAGGATATAGCTAAAGGTAAATTGCTGGTCGCAGCCTTGGGTTAGACTTGTGCACTAGAAGTGTTGGTAAAATGCACAGACAGGCAGTTGTGCTCTCTGCTGTTGTGTGGAGTGGAGAACAAGGGCACAGCAGGTTGTGACTGATATGCTGTATCATTCAAAATGGGGCGAAGGTGTTTTCCTCGTGGATGAGGATTTGGGGTAAGATGTGTTCTTCCCCATCACGCAGCCCTTAGCGCTGTTCTGTGAGTGCTTTCTCTCCATGGAGCTCGCTCTCTTCCCTTCTGCACCCACACGTTTCATTTTAGCCTTCATCTTGATGTTTTATTCTCTTCTTTCTCAGATATCGTTACTGTTGTTCAGCTGTCGTAGCGAAGCATTGATCAGTACTCCTAATCATGCTAAGATGCTATGACGTTAGCGGTGTGTGCACGGCTTCAGTAGTGGGCTGTACCGTAAAAAGCAGAGGGCTTTTTAAATGTTTCATAACGTGTGCATGATTACATACTGTCTTTTAATCCTATTGCAAAGCTGTTGAAATGTGAAATATGGCTAGTAGTTTGGAGCAAAGATTTTAAATTTAAAATACTAGAGGAGCAGATACAGATACAGATCAAGTTTAGAATGTAACAATAAACAATTTTCCATTTATTTTTACTAGGAAAGCAAACTGCATTTGTATACAGGGATAAAATATAGTATTTTTTCCTCCCTAATTGTAGCTATCGAATTATCTTTGCAAGAGCAGAAGCAGCAACAAATGGAAACTAAATCGTTGTACCCATCTGCAGAAATTCAGCAAAGCAATCAGAACTCGAGGAAGGTGCGAGCTCTGTATGACTTTGAAGCTGTCGAGGACAATGAGCTCACCTTTAAAAGTGGAGAAATTATTTTTGTTTTGGATGACAGGTATAATGTACTCCAATTAAGGTGTCTTTATTCCACAACTGTTATTTTCTTAGGATAGAAAATTCTTCCTCTGATGCTGTTTTCCCCCCAGAAATGTATATGGCCAGTCTGGCCTCCCTCAAATAGCCTTTTCTTCCACTGTTCCTTCCACACCCCGAGTGTTTGACCTCAAGTCATTTTTGGTGCAGGACCAACCTCACCGTGTTATGTTGGGTATTTCTGTGCTGTGGGTCCAATTTGTTTTGTGGTTTTTAAGATAAATGTTAGTTGTAACATATGTCATAAGAATATATATACTTGTTACAGTGCTAAATTCCAACTGCTTACAGAAATCATTAAATCTCTGGCTATCAGGCATCACTGAAGAAAAAATACTGAAGATAATGATTGTTGTTGCGCCAATGACAGCTAAGAAGCAGAACTTCTTCCCTCCTAATGCTGTTCTCATTTACTAGACTGTGACAGATCAATTCTGTTTCTAATGTTAGTCTCTACTTGTGTACTTCTTGTAAACCCTGTCTCTATAAACGTCCTTCTTTGCCTTTGTTAGTGGATACACAGGGAAGCAGCGTATTAGATATCACAGGTTTTCTGTCAAAAACGCAAAAGATGTTGCTGACACTGAGCGTTAATGTTCCGAGTTTTGTAACACAACTTTATTTCCCCAGTGATGCCAATTGGTGGAAGGGTGAAAACCATAGAGGAGTGGGACTGTTTCCATCCAACTTTGTGACTTCTGACTTAACTGTGGAACCCGAGGCAGGTAAGTTTGCCACTAAAAACTGACAGATTGTTTTACAAAGATGAGCTTATTGTGGAACTACTAATTAGCCCATCAGCAATGTAATTTCCTGAAATCAGCCCAAGGAAAGAATTGAGAGAGAAATCCTACCCTTGTTTCAAACGAGCAAGCATGTACCACTGCTGTAGCTCACTTTAACAATTTCTAAGTTGTTTTCCTGTTAGAAAAAAATCAATTTGCCATAATTCTTTGTCAGTAACATGTAACAGATGAGTCCAGTAACTCGCCATTTAGAATGTCCAAGTCTCTTTACAGACCCCAGACCTAGTGTAGAACAACATTCATACCCGTGTGGGCGGTTTGTAAGAGTCACATTGTTGGTTTTATTCATGCTCGTGACACCGAAATAAATCTTGACGCTTCCGACTTGGCTGAAAGTCACTGTACCTGTGTCGGAGGTGGTTTTAGGTGCTGATATGACTCAGGAGTGTTTCCCTCGCTGGGCCTGGGTTCCCCATCAGGCTGACGGCCCGAAGGAAGCAGCTCCTCGCAACATTTTCTAGGCAGACCCATTTTCCCTTCCCGGCAGCTGGGTGCATCGCTGTGGAAAGTACTTACTCCACTTTCTCCCTGGTTTAAAGGACCGATGGCAAGCAAGGCGAAAATGTCTGGTTTACGTTAGCGTAGTAACACAGCTGCAGAAAATAAACTAATGTTTGTTCTTTCAGCAACCGTGGATAAAAATTCTGTTCCTGAGGATGCCACAGAAGAAATCAAGAAAGCGGAACCTGAGCCAGTTTATATAGATGAGGTCTGCAGTCCCTTTCAGTACAAAAAACTGCTGAGGTTTCACGTTGGCTGAAACAGTCTGTTGTTACTGCATGTTAGCCGATAACTATTTTTAAAAAAGAACCTTTTTTTTTTTAAATTGAAAATTTAAACAGTCTCTGCCATACCTCAGAAATTACTGTGATTAACCTTCTCTTCATCTTCCAGGATAAGATGGATAAAACACTGCAGGTACTTCAGAGTATAGATCCCACAGATTTGAAGCTGGATTCTCCAGATCTTCTAGACTCAGAAGGTACTTTGAGCACCAAGTTAGCTAGTTTTTGTATTTCTTCTCACAATTACCCTTTGTGGATTGAGCTGGTAATTCTTTTGCGTTTATTTTAAGCTTCGAGAAACTGTGGTCTGTACTAATAGCGTGCTGTAGAACAGCTTATTTCGCAGTGGGAGCGTGAGGCTATATGTGAAACTCTACATTTTCTAATAGTTGCCAAGCCAACTCCATGTTTAGCAGAGGAATTTGCATTTCTGAATATGCCAGTAGGAGATGAAAGTCATAGATCTTGCACAGTGCGAGCAGAACTGCAACGTTCTCCATGTGTTTCATCAGTCGTCTTTTGTTTGAGAGGGCAGAGGGAAAGAGGATGACAAAGCAGAATATCCACAGTATTTTTCCTGCCTGTTTGGGCCAGAGGAATGGGGCACACAAGATAACAAGGTGCACTCTCCAATTCCACAGGCTATTTTAGGGTACTTGCATAAAGTATTTTTCGGCAGCATTTAAGCTTTTAATTGTCCAAGACACTGACTACCTTGACATTTTTGTCTTCACAGATATTTGTCAACAGATGGGTCCAATGATAGATGAAAAACTGGAAGAGATAGATAGGTGAGCCATGACATAGCTTCTGCCTTATTCATTGTGATTCGCTTTAAATTCTGCAGTTGTATTTTTTTGGCTTTGATACTTTGATCTCCCGAGCTAGAAGATCTTGCAAGAAAGGAATTTTGGCAATTCTGCCTTGATTTTTTTTTAACACTTAGTACCCAGGCCCCAGTGTGTGTACTAAGATTCGATTGCTGCTCTCCAGAATTTCCTGCATGAGTTTCTGGGTGCGTTTTATACTCGCACTCTTTGGTTGTAGCCTTCGCAATCTGTCTCGAGCTTGGTACGCTCAGTCTGCTGCTGCTTCTCCACGACAGGAAGATCTATTGAGCGCTGTCCTCTTCCCCTCAGCCTCTGGGGGATATTTGAGGGTGAAAAGGTAATTAACACCTCTGGAATTGCTCGTCTTGGTTCACCACTTGGACTCCCCTTCCAGACATGTGACAAATGGACCATCTGCCTTAGAAAAGTTGTTTTTTCTTGCATATTCAAGACTGTTCAGTGAACCACACTTGTTTTTCTACCATCTAGATGTTAGAGAAACTTAGTGTTTGCAAATATTTGTTTTGAAACAGAAAACATTCAGAATTATCTGAATTGAATGTGAAAGTTCTAGAAGCTCTGGAGCTCTATAACAAACTGATGAATGAGACGCCGATGTATTCAGCCTACTCCAAGCTCCACCACCCTGCGCAGTACCCGCCTACATCTTCTGGTGTTTCGGTGCAGGTCAGTGGCCCTTTCTGGAAATAGAGCCTTTCCTAATATAGATTTCTATTTTAAAATATGACAGCAAAAATGAAGTGTACGCTTTCTTGCTAGCCTACGAACAATCTGACATTGCCTGGCGACTTTTTATAGCCTTTACAGTAAAATATCATTCATGCACTAGAGCAGAGTGCTTCTCTTTGCAGGTAACTGCTTGTACAATAAGGTCTAGTTGTTAATTTTGCTCCACTTAACAGAAAGATACTGGATTGAGAACGCTCAAAGATTCCTTCCATGATTAATTCTTTGCAGTTGGAATTGTGTGTTTCAGCAGCTTGCTGGATATTCTTGCTGTGAGTCACGTCCTCAGCCTGAAAGAAAATGTTACCTTTTGATCTGATAGCGGGGATGGGGGTGAACTTGAGTATTAGTGCGTTAATCACGAGCACGCTGTACCTTTCTAAATATAGAAACACGTCTGCTTTTAGCTCTTTTTGTTCCTTAAGAAATGAACATGTTGTATTAGGGGGTGTAGTTACTCAAAACTGTTTTACAGTATCTCTGATGTGCCCTATCGATGTTTTAGGAAAACAAAAATGGAGGAGAAAGAGGGATTTTCAAGATCCTCTTTGGAGAAAGCATCGAATGAGTGGTGTTACTTTAAGTGAATTCTACTTTAATGTTAATTGTTCCGTGGGAAAAGAATAGTTGCCATAGCAACTGCTGGATCTGAAAATATGTCAGTTAAAAGTAATTCTGTGTCCTTAACTCCTGGTAACGATGGAAAATTCATTATGTTTGGAGGTTAAAAAGTAATTTAAGCCAAAAGGCAACTGGAGTTTATTATTTCTTCCAAGATGCGTGTTTCCAGCTCCCAGTGGTGGAAACCACCAGGTAACGTGAACCGTGCTGCACTGAGCGCAAACCCCTCATCAGCACGGGCTTCTGTAGCCTAAGCGTGTTATACCACTTGTTCTGTCTGAATTTTGAACAAAGGCTTCGATTATCTTAAGCCAGAAATACAGGAAAGTTAGGTTTTTGCTTTCCTTTTGTGTTATAGTCTTAGAATATTCTTGTGTTTTAATTTCCAAAAGGTGTTAAATGACAAATCTCGTATGGTGCCCATCTTCCTACTCAACTCTGTGCATCAAAATATGTAAGGATTGAACATTTTGAAGACAAGGCAAAGTCAGAGAGAAAGAAATAAGGTTTCTGGACAGAGGTCTTGCCTGTGATACAAAAGGTTCTTTCAGATGTTAAGCGCTGACCGTGTTGGCAGTGCACTTCTGAAACGGGTACTTTCTGCTGAAATAGGGGTGTCTATTTCAAACACGTTGCGAGGAGTTGCATGGTTTGGTTTTAAACCCTGTTGGAAAAATCGATGCTCATTCAGCCTTTAAACCCCGTTCATATGTTCATTGTAGTGGCATTCTGTGCACATTTACTGCTACTTTAATGAAATTAAGAGGCACACAAAGTGGTTTGTGTTGTTTTTCTGTTTACAGTCGTACCCTGTACAGCCACCTAGCGGGAACTACCTGATGCAGGGGGTTCACCAGGTCACCATCTCCCCCGGTTACGGCCTGGCGCCGGAGCAGATGGGGCAGCTCCGGCCTCTGCCGCAGACTCTCAGTTCTTCAGGAGCAGCTCAGCAGGCTCAAGCTGCCTATTTAAGGTAACTGATTAAATCACCTTCTTCCCAGTGATAATTTTGTTGCTTTGTCTAGAGGTTGTGCGCTCTTGGGATATTTACAAGGAGATGTCATACTGTTTTGAAAACACACAGGTTGCTTTTGGTCACTTCTCAGCCTTCGTTTGCAAATCTGCTTATCAGATGAACAGCCGTGAGCTTGTCAGGGTTAATGTGTTTTGGTTTGTTGCAGCCCGGGACCGGATTCGGTGCTGAACCAGCCGTACGCGAACCAGAGCGCTGCCCTCCCGTCGGCCTACGGCCAGCAGCACGTGGGGGTGTCGCTGGATGCTGCGGCTTTCCAGAACAACACGGCGAGTTTGCCTCAAGGACCAGGCTATCCCGTGGCCGTTCCTGCTCATTCCGTTCTACAGCAACAAACAAATTACCACCAACAGCCTCTGCTCTAAAAACAAACCAGCTCGTAGTTCGGAATTAATGAATAAAGGTTGCCTGACATAACGATTTCTGTGAATACCTGTCGCAGGTACCGCGGCATTAGGGTGATGCAGAGTAAGAACGTGCATCGGATCTGATTGTTAAGTGTTTGCATAAAGATAGTTTGAACTAGATTAGCTGGGGGTTTAAAATCATTTCGGATTACTTTGAGCCCTGATTTCAGTGCTTTCAAGAAACACCACTTGTGAATCTTAAGTTAAAAGATTGTCCAAAAATCGTTTTCTTTTCAATGTGTTGCTGAAAATTGAGGATGCTTAATTGCTGTTGTGTGTTGCTCTCGTTCCGCGTTGCGTCCTCCGCCGTCGTGCTAGAATCCTTCTGTCCAGCTGGCTTTGGAGAACCCCGCTGCCGCAGACGCCTCCAGCTCCGCAACACCACACGGGAGGGCGGGAAGAGGAAATCATCTGATACCGTGACAGCGAGGACCACGTACCTGCAGAAATAGGAGAAACAAAGTCTTTACGGTGCTGCCTATTAGTTTTTTTGGGAATTGTGGACACCTCCCGATGTTTCTCTGGAAGAAAAGAGGTGGGGTGGTGCTGGAACTCGCCCGCGTCTTTGGGCAGAGCTGGAGCTGCCGGGATGAGCAGGCGGGGAGGCACCCGCTGACGCTGGGCACGCTGCGTACAGAGCCAGAAACCTCCACAGAATCTCTATTCTTTCCCTTTTTGGCTGGATTTAGAAGTGAAGGAGTGAATCGTAGTTCCTTCTGGGAAAGGAGAGGGGATCAGCGATGTTTGGAGCTTCTTAAGACTGTGAGAATCTTCCTCGTTCGCTCTGCAGCGTGGAGCGAGCGGAGCAGGAATCCTCTTTGTGGGACCAGGGGCTCTTACCTCCCTTGGATTTCCTTTCACTGCCACCACTTCCGTGTGTCAATAAACGCCGATTACAGCCGGAGAAACTCATAAGCGGGTTGGGAAATCAGTATTGAGTGTGCTGTGTGCAGGCAGAGCCCGCGGGCGCTGAGGGGACCGTGCTCCTCAGGCAGGACACGGAGCGGTTGCACGTTGGAGATGCCAGACGTGTCTGTAGAGAAGGAATTGCCTCGGAGCTGGGCAAACGCAGCATTTGGTGGCTGAGAAAAGAAATCTAAGAATTTCTTCCCTGAAATTCCCTGTATTTTCTTTCCTGATGCACTTTTGGTAATGGCCGGGCTTTGTGAAGAGGAGCAGATGAGCTGAATTACCTTCCAGGAATGTGGGTTTTCTTTCTTTTGTTGTTTCATCACTATTTACCTACTCACTTTAGCATAGTCATATTTATACCTATTTTAAGAATTTTATGATGAGTGATCATCTTCAAATTGGGAAAATAATGGAAGCAAATCACTGGGAAAAAAAAAGATTGAAAGCATGAAGCTCCCAAATGTCTAAATAAGTATGTTTGGTGTATACATTTTCTGCCAAATGAGGCCTATCACATTATAGAGTAATGAAACCACTGTTCACTCAGCACCACCTCCATTCAATGATTTAATATCATGACCTTATTCGTTTGCAGCCTCATGCTTATGCAATAAGGTTTTCAGTACCTGCTCTTTAAATCTGGTTTTAAATTTGAGTCTGTGCAGTTGGAAAGAAGCTTTTGTCTTTCCTTTTGACGTGACTTTGGTTTCTCTTTATCCTTCCCCTGAAGCAGTTTGGTGTAAAGAGCGCATGTTGCGATACCGAAGTATTTTGATAACTTGTGTTCTATAAGAAGAATAATGAATTTCAGTGCTGCTGTTCAAAATCCTCATTGTCTGGAGATGTTTTGGGGGAGTTTCCTTTGTTGCAGGTGGTGTGGAGTCAAACTAAGCCTTGCTGTCCTTTATCTACGTTCTCTGTCCCTTACTAAATGGAGATTAACGTTGGTATTTTAATTGGATTCGAAACTTTGGTCCAGCAGAAATATTGAGCATCCTGAACTGAGATGGCTACGCAGATGTGATTTGATTACGTTCAGTTCATTCTTAATATAAATAATGTATATACTCATGCGTCTGAGATTTTCTACACAGCTACGTATATGCCTACTGTTAACGCCTGGAATTTTATAAAAGCAGGATTTGTCCTTCTCTCATCTCTTGTATTCCTGATTCTGTGATACGCAACTTGTAGATAGTGTAAAATAATTTAATTATTATTAAAATAGTGTATTTAGAGGGTTTTGGTGTTAATAGGATCTGGTTTTTTTCTCTTCATACTTCTATACATGATCATATTTATTTTTAAGGCCTGATTGTAACTGAACAAGCTGCCAAAGGGTTTCTCTAACTCCAGATTTCTACGTTGGGTTTCTGCCCGCTGTTTTGTATCAGGAATCGCCGGTAGATATCTTCTGCTTTTTCATAAAACCCCTAAGGGTTAACACAGAGATTTGTGCAACTTTATAACGAGAATTTTATTGTAATACATTTGTTCCATCAGTATGAGGTGGCAACATCCAAGTTCTAATCCGCCGGAAGCACCGATTGTCTGGAAATCCCCACACAGCCGCGTTCTGGGGACTTGAGTTTCCTCCGGGCTCTGTGACACACGCATCGTCTCTTTCATTTGGGACAGAAGTTAAAACAAATCAGATTGTTTCTGTAACAAGCAAACCTTCAAAGGAATGTTCTGTGTGTGTGTGTGTTCGGCGTTGGGTTTTGTGTGCGGGTGTTGGCGTGGGACGGTGATTCCCAGGCCGGCCCTGGAGAGGGGCTGAGCCGCAATCTCTGCCAGGAGTTACCTTCTGATAGGAATTTGTGTTCTTATTTTTATCTATGCATCTTTTCTAAGAAATAATAGGCACTACTCTTGCTTACATCGAACACTGTGATGTACCTGTCGAATGAATAAACAGCGTTTTAGAATTCATGGCTCTTACCAGTGACGTTTGACACGAAGCTGACTCGGGCGGTGGGAATGGGTGAAGAGGGAAGGGAAGGGAAGGGAAGGGAAGGGAAGGGAAGGGAAGGGAAGGGAAGGGAAGGGAAGGGAAGGGAAGGGAAGGGAAGGGAAGGGAAGGGAAGGGAAGGGAAGGGAAGGGAAGGGGCCGTGGTGGGTCCAAGCTCCCACAGCCCCGCTCCCGCACGGGGCTTGGAATGCAGACCAGGGTTACAGTGAATTTGTCTCTGTTAGCGGCTGTATCGCGGTTCTTGCAGAAAATCACCCTCTGGAGTTGGCGGCGTTAGGAATAAGGAATGTTTTGTCGGGATACCCAGTTGTCTGCAACACGCGTGCGTTGCCTTGTGTGAATAAAACAGTTTGCTTCACAAACACGGGTGAAGATTCTTTTGTTAAGTCCTTGCTGGAGAGATAAAACCCACAGGAGTCGCTGACCCCCGTGTCCCCCGCTCCCCATCCTGTGTCCGCGCCCCCGGGTCTGGTCCGTCCCGCTCCCCTCGGCAGCGCCAGTGCTGCGGGGACTCATCATCCCCGTGCTGCGGGGACTCATCATCCCCGTGCTGCAGCTCACCTCCTTAATGAGCTCTGCTAATTGGGGCCCAGCGCTCTGGCTGAGCCAGCCTGGCGAGGGGCGAGAGGACGCGGCTGCGCATCCGTGTGAGTTGGGGATCCGAACGGAGCCGTTTCTGTGAAATGAAGATTTACTTCGCCACGAACAACAAGGTGTTTATGCAGAAAGCGAACAGAATGTTCTTTGAATCTGATTGTATTGCATGTCTTAAGTAACAGCAGCGGTTCTTATGGCTTATTATAGGTTTTCATGGAGACTCTGAAATGATCCTGGAGAACAGGAGCTGAGGGGAGACCTTCTGATCTCTGAACTGCCTGAAAGGAGCTTGGAGCCAGGGGGGTCGGGCTCTGCTCCCCAGGAACAAGCGCCAGGAGCAGAGGAAACGGCCTCAAGTTGCCCAGGGGAGGTTGAGGTTGGATCTGGGGAACAATTTCTTCCCCGAAGGGCTGTGGGGCATTGGAACAGGCTGCCCAGGGCAGTGCTGGAGTCACCATCCCTGGAGGGCTGGACAGACGGACATGAGGTTCTCAGGACATGGGGCAGTGCCAGGGGTTGGTTGTGGTTGGACTCAATGATCTTGAGGGTCTTTTCCAACCACAATGGTTCTATAATCCAGGATGATTTCCAGCTCATCCAAAGAATAAATCCTGAAGATGCTTCTGCCAATGCCATGAGCGGACAGCAAAACCACGTGCAAGCAGCCTCAAGCACCTGAGAACACCTCTGTTGTTATTTACGCATAAATCGCTGCATTTCATCATTTCTTTACAGCCCTTTTGAGTTACTGACCCAGTGGGTTGATTTCAGGTCCCTTCAGGCTGCAAAGCTGAATCTTGCGAAGCCAAAGCACCCATGGAATGACTGGCAAACGCGTGTTTGTTTTCCATATCTCAGATTTCCAAATCTCAACCTAAACGTGACTGTGTCTGGCTAAAGTGGACCATGATGTGTTAGTTTTCTGGAGAGCATCTTAATGGGTGGTGTCAGCCCCATGCTCAGTCACACTGCGATTAATATTTGAAGAAAAGTACCCTTCCCAGTACCACTTTAATGATTAAACTGAATTTAAAAATAATCTAATTTAGAGTACAGCATCCATGACCCACATTCATCTTTGACAAGGAAACCAGGCTGCCTAATTTCATCCCAGGAATTTAAAGAAATGGGGTTTGTGTCTGCGATAAGAAAGAAACATTGGCGCTGGTGTTGTGTGGTCAGTGTGGTGTGAAAGATCAGTTCAAAGACACATTTCTGCTGCTTTTCATTTCGGCGGGAGGTGTGATGATGTGCTTGTGGAGGTGTGATGTGCTTGTGGTTCGAGCACAGGAGCAGGAAATCCAGGTCCTGCTTCCACTTCTTCCCCGGCTTTCCTCTTTAACTTCAAACGAGTCGCTTCCTCTCCTGACGGATCCTTTTTCTCCTCCACCATGGCGATCCCAGCGCTTTTCGCAACTGGGAGCTGATGCGGATCAACGCTGATCAAGCTCCGCTGTGCGTGGCCGTGGCACCTGTGGCTCAGTTTCAGCTTGAGGAGGTTAAGCCGGGCTCAAGGGGCCGGGACTTGCATCCGTGTCACATCTCGGGACGCAGCGAGCGGGGACAAGGGACACTCAGATGGGGCGGCGGATACCGGGACTCGGGGGTTGTTGCTGAACACCTGACACCCGGTACCCCCCAGCACGGACTCCCCCACCACGGGCACACACCCGCCGCCGAAGTTCCTACCGCCATGGGGCCATGGGGCTCCGGGTGTGACCCCGGGTGCATTTCGGGGCTGGAACAAACCCGACGGTTCCCCCGAATCCCCCCGGGCGCGTTCCCAGCCGCTCCGCTCGGCGGGGCTGGGGATGGGGCGGGCACGGGCGTGTCCCCGCCCCGCCCGGGACCCCCCCGCGCCCGCCCCCCGCCCTGCCCTTCCCCTCCTTCCCCTCCTTCCCTTCCCTTCGCTCCGCGCTGCCGCCGCCGCCGCCGCCGGGAGCGGGGCCGCCGAGCCGGGGGAGCCGCGGATCCGCCGCCATGGCCGCGGTGGGTGCAGCGCGGGGGGTGCGTGGGGGGGTCGGGTCGGGGGGTTCGCGGTGGCGGCGACACGACCTTGATGTCTCTTGGCTCCCCCGGGGCAGGTGACGAGGGGGACGGCGACGCGGCGCAGCCGGCTGAAGCGCTCGGACGGCAGCACCACCTCCACCAGCTTCATCCTGCGGCAGGTGAGGGGCCGGGGGGCTGCCCGCCCCCGGTCGGCGGCCGGCGGGGGATCCGCGGGGCTCGGGCACGGCGATCCGCGGGGCTCGGGAGCGCGGGGTGCTCCGGCTCCAGCCCCGCACAAGTTGGGGGTCACTGCCCGTCCCCTCCGCGCCCTGGGCCGGGGGGTTTGGGGACGGGTCAGAGCTGGGCTGGGAGCTGTAAACCCAGAAAGGGGCCTAAAAAACCCGCCTGAAGCCATGGTTTCTCCCCATACACTCATGGGTTGTGTTCGCGTTCGGCTCCCGAGCTGTGATTTATATATTGGGCTGATTTTCTAGTGATTCCCTGTGACGCTGATGGCAAGCAAGACACTTTTCATAAAGAATAGGAGCTGAGATTTTAGTGATCTTCTGACTGTCTCTGAAAAGCAGACACTCGCAGAGGTGTCAAGAGCATCGGCATCTCCGTTTGGGGCTTCAGGCTCGTCAGCGCTAATTATACAGCAGCCCTGCTTCCCCTGGCGCCGCGTTACCCACCCAGATGAAACCTCCTGCCAGCAGTTACCTTTCCCGACGCTATTTCCAGTCCCATGCTCTCCCCTGCCAGCTGTCCCTTGGTAGAATAAGCACCGACCTCCCGAGTCTCACTGGAGCGTCACCTTCTCTCCTAAGTGATGCTGCTTAGAGTAAATGTCATTAATTTGCTTTAGAAGTAAAGGAGGTAGAACATTTCTGGGAGCGCAAACCTGCATCCCGCACACCCCCAGATCCCTCGGTGACTTCAGCAGAGATTTAAGGAAGCGCAAGGAAAGCGAAACTGGGTCCTTGACAAATTTGAGGACACTTGTCACGCGTGTTTGGCACAGGACGGGGAGGTCGCCAGGTTGATCTGTCGGGGAAGCGGATTGAGATAACCCAGTGAAGTTTGATTTTGCTTTGCGGTGCCTCTGTGCTGGATTTGGGCCGGGAGTCCCCGTTTGCAGCACCAGCGGGGTGAGGTGTGAGAGCGGCAGTGGTAATTTGGTGTTTGGTGTGATCTCGGCCGTGCCAGTTAGAGGTGCAACAAGGAGAAGTAAATCCAAAGGTGGTTTTGGGCTGTGCCAGCGCAAGGTGGCGGTTGAGATGCTGCAGGCGGCCGTGGGCCCTTCTCGGACCCATCCTGGAGAACCTCGCAGCTCGTCACAAGTCTCGTTTCAGCTGGTGGGTGTTTTTGTCTGTTTGCCCGTTGTCTTTTTTGGGAAGAAGGGGAGACTTGCCTTTCCTTCTGACCCCTGCCCGAGGGCTCCACCTTAAGGTGCTTTACATTGGGTGTAATGATGCGTTGGAGGGGCACCTGGCAGAGGACGATGCTGTGATGGTTGAAGCTCCCACATCATTAGAATTTCAGCGAAATTAATCGATCCCCGTTCCATTCAGCCCAGATGAGGAGGGAGCAGAATTCATGGGATGTTCCTCAGCACGTGGGGGGGCGGCTCCTCCTCCTCCTCCTTGTGCACAAGGGTGTTTCTGCTGCCGCTTTGGTGCCAGAACGAGACCGTTGTATCAGAATCATAGAACAGAGACACAGAATCGTTTTGGTTGGAAAAGACCCTCAAGTTCATTGAGTCCAACCATAACCCACCCCTGGCACTGCCCCACGTCCTGAGAACCTCATGTCCGTCTGTCCAGCCCTCCAGGGATGGTGACTCCAGCACTGCCCTGGGCAGCCTGTTCCAATGCCCCACAGCCCTTTGGGGAAGAAATTGTTCCTAAATCCAACCTCAACCTTCCCTGGAGCAACTTGAGGCTGTTTCCTCTGCTCCTGGCGCTTGCTTCTAATGAGCCTTTGCAATTAGTGATTTTTCTCTGGGAATGGGGGATTTTGGCTCTGCAGCCACAGTTCCAGCTGCCCGGTGTTCCTGTCCTCTCCATTTGCAATAAGCGCCCCAGAAGAGTTTAAATCATCGTAGATCTGGTATGCGTTACGAATCACGCACCAGCTTCTTGGCCAAGTCCAAGACACCAATGGAAAGTTAATCATCGGTTTTGTGTCAGCAGAAGCACAGATCCCACAGATTTAAACCCATTACTTGGCTTTGCGTTACGTTGCGTTCAATTTTCTGGTTTCACTGCATTGGTCAGTCTCGTTTACTAAGGGTATGAAGTTCGGACGAGCTTTTGAATCAGCGCTTTTCCATCAGGTGTGGAGCAATCACGCTGCCCCGTTAGGGACCGCGTGTCCCGGGCTGCCCCGGCGCTTGAGCCGTTCAGTGCCGCTCTAAACCGCTCCTATGACGTGGCCGGTGCTGCTCAATTATATTGAAGAACCCCCTTAAGGGACTGAAGTCAATTATAAGACAATAAGTAGGCCAGCTGAAAACATATGCTTCGAGTTTTGCAAAATGCTGTAATAATAATTAATTTTATTTTTCAGTTTTTCTGGGAGATTTTACGTTTTCACCGCTTATTTTGTATATGCAATTTGTTGGGTTTTTTTCTTTAACTTCTGGTAGTATCAGTTTTATTACCTGTGATTTTTAATAGGATCATTTTGGCTGGAAAAAACCTTTAAGATCATCAAGTCCAACCGTTAACCCAACACGGTCAAGTCCACAAATAGGATCTATGAGAAAAGCTAAGTGACCTGTGAGGAACAGCAACAGTTGCCCAAAGGTTGTGTTGGAGCATCACTTCTGGTCCAAATAAAGCACCGTGTGTTGCTGAGGGGGTCCCAGGTGGGCGAGCGGGGCCAGGGCTGCAGGGATCATTAGCGCCAGAACTCATTAAAACCTATTTTGCGTGTGATAAAGGTGCTGATTGCCTCGCCGTGTGGTGTCACCATAGCTCGCGAGCCTGACATGAAATGTGGAGTTATCTGCTCGTTGATATTGGCAGGGCCTGGTGAGAAAATCTGCTTGAGATGCTCATAGGAACTGGTGGAAATGCTTTCCAGCTCACGGCAGAGATTTCAAGTGAAGTCACCAAGTGTTTGGTCCAAGCACATTTAGGTGTACGTAAAATTATATTTAGGCATGCAGTGCATTTCTGGAAGTTTTTTTGCTGCTTAATTTTAGAGATAAATAATGCAAATTTTCTTTTAAGAGAGATTTACACCTGGTGGTGCATCTTTGGCAATGCTTGTGCTTCCCCCTTTTCAAAAGAAGTTTTCCCGTGTAATATCAAGAAGAAAACACCAGCGTTTTCTGCAGTTAGACTGGCTCTCAGGCTGTGACATTGTTCTTCAAAGTTAGTGATGTTCTGACAAGATGAAAAAAAGAAGTTAAGGTCTCCCAGAAGAGTTTTGTTGCTTTGTCGCCAACCGGGTTTGTGTTGTGTGTATGGAGATGGATGTGCTGGTGGTTTCCTTCCCGTCCGGCAGGACGTTGGCACCAACACCCAGATACCTTTGTGTTTGCTCGAGACTGAACAGTTGTAGGTCAGATTTGGGGAGCTTTAGGGGTGCCTGAGGTTTCCCTGTCTCCTGTGAGGTCCAAACGCCGTTCCCTCAGCACAGGGGATGCGCGGCCCCGCTCCCACTTTGCCGATGCAACGCGGACGAGTTTCGCTCAGTGGCTCTGGCAGATTTTGGCTTCGTTACGGACACCGAGGTTCTCAAGAGCGGCCTGAAGGGCCGGTCTGAGCTTTGTAGCTGATGGTTTTTTGCTGACTGTCGTGTAAAATCACAACCTGAATTACTGGGAACCAACACTCGGTCTTTGCTCGTCAGCGATGCGCGCAGGCAGCTGCAGCGACCGGTTCTGAACAAACTTCTTAACGCGCGGTTGGCTTCTTCCTCCAGTTCTGCACTTTTGTTTGGTCTTGGAATCGTTTCCTCGGGATGAAATAAGACGTCAGTTGCTGTTCTTGTGACCCTGGTGTTGGTTCGGGCGGTTGCTGGCGGTCGGGCGATGGGTGATGCCCGGTCCAGCCCAGTTGTGCGGTGAACGGGGTGTTCCCCAAAGTCGAGCGCTGGTCAGGGTGATAAAACACAGATCTGCAAAGCAGCAGATCAGAATTTCGGTAATTTACCAGCATGAGCTCAATTCTCAGATGAGTCATTAATTTCTAAAATATAACTCTCTGTCACAGAATATGATTATTCCTTAGACACAGGACTGGATCGTTATTTTTCTCTATACAGCATTCAGAAACTGTTAAAGCACTTGACAGGTGAATAAAAGATGCAGCCCTCTCTCTGGAGAACATAAGCCTTGTCTGCTCGGCAGAGCGACATTGTTTTAACTCGCCTTTGTTCTTAAATCGGTGTAGTTAACTAAGACAACAGTTGCATCTTTCAAGTTAAACCGTGCTTAAGATTGGTTTACTTTGTAAATCTGCATATTTAGGTTAAATCAATAAGGCGAAGTGAGGCATGCTTGAACTGGGAGGAATGTCCTGAGCATCTTGCTGCAGGATCCCCACAGACTTTGAGGCCGGTTTGCAGTTTGCTCCTGTGTACAGCACCATGGTGGCTGAACCATCCCTGGAGACATCCCAGGCCAGGCTGGACGGGGCTCTGAGCAACCTGAGCTGCTGAAGATGTCCCTGTCATGGCAGGGGGGGCACTGGGGGAGCTGGGGACGTCCCTCCAACCCAAACCATCTATGATTATATAGACTAAGTTTACAAAAGGCCCTATGAACGTTGGGAGGAACTGGCATTTTCCACTGATGTCATTGCGGCCTGAATTTCATTTCCAAATGGCAGAGATGATTTCAGACGGCCTGCTTCTGGAGGACAGAGGTTTGCCGTCCCCTCCGTGCTCCGTTGGGCTGTACGTGGTCCCTGCAGGAGCCCGGGGATGCTCCCGAATGGTGCAGCCTGGCACGGGGACAACCTGAGCCACCACAGCGGGATCTGCCTGTGGGTCAAACAGCCAGCGTGGAGTTGTCTCCTGCCAGCTGGAGAGCCACGAGCACAGCTGGGTTTGGGCTGTTGTGACCCTTGATGGGGCTCGTCATGGCGTTAGGAGCAATGCTGAAATGGTGCTGGACGTGTTCAGCGATGGAGGGTGCTGTGTCTGAGCGGCTTCTAACCATGGGGCTCACCACTGCCGATGGCTTCTAGACGACTTCTCTCCGTAACTTCCTATGGGATGCTGCCCACGTGGATTAAGTCAGAGTCACAGATACACAACACAGAGTTTATCCAGAGTTGTCTTCAGATATGGCTTGAGAGGCTGGCGGACTTGGAGTGTGTCCCCCGTTCTTGGGTTCCCTGTTGGTGACAGCTGGTGGCGTGAAGCTGTCACACGTTCGTGTGCACATTTTCCTCCCTGAAAGCCACCTTGTCCTGTCTAATGGTGTTGCTCTGATCCCAGGAGCCCCAAACCCTGCCGTGGTTGGGTTTCTCCTCGCAGGGCTGGGAGGAGGAGGTGATGGAGGGGGGGGACAAGCTTCCCAAGGCTGAAACAACAGTAGAAAGAAACCTAAATGGATTTTTTAATTATCAAAGAGTAGGAAAGTGGCTTCTCTCCCTAATTCCGCCATCGCTTCACCTGAGCGTGGAGTGACCAGCAGACTTCGGCGAGTTTTGCATCTTCATTGGGAAAGCGAGTGCAGCTCTGGCTCTCTGTGTCACCAGGAAGCTTAATTGAATGTTTCTTAATGCGCTAATTGAATCTCCAATTACGTTCCCACTTAGTGTTCCGCTAGAAGAGGAAAACGATTTTTGTGTGTGTGTGCTGGTGTCTGTTTGCAAGCAAATAATGACCGTGATTAAAAAAACTAATCCGCCGGTGGTTGAGTTTTTGTTTGGAGCCATCTGTCAACCCCGGGGGCAGGTTCACGGGGTTATGTCCATGATGAGCGGTGGGACGTGGTTCATGTCCCGGCGTGTGGGTGCTCGTGGTGCACAGCACCGGCTCGTGGCGCTGTCAGAAACCTGGTAGGTGGCAGCTAATGGGATTATCAGCCCCCCCCTTATGTGTGTTTGACGGGGCTGTTGGCGCCGATTCACAAAAGCCTGAGCCTTTGGAATCCTCACTTTAAAAATGTTATGTCCTGTTCTCCAGCAGATGTGCTGACCGGCTTATTGTCTCCATGGTAACAAGGTTTCGCTTTTAAAATAGCCTCAAGTCACCAAAGAGAAGTGGGATATTAATAGCATCAGCAGCGTAGGTACAGATAAAAAATAGGATTTGGCTGTTCCCCATCCAAAATTTCTTGTATTTGGGAGTTGTCTGTCTCTTTGTACACGCCGTGGGCGTTTGTTTAAATGTATTTTTCTAGCGTGACCTATAAAATTATTTCTCTTTATTCATGCAATGTTATTACAGAATTAGCAGAATACTACCATAATAGCAGACACATAATATTTAGCAGGTAATCATTAAGAAAATATCTTTCTGAACTGGATGATCCCCATGTAGAGTGGGCTGGAGCGCCCTGGGCAGCTCCATCCCCAGCTCCCATCACCCGCCACCTCCTGACCGTCTCGCCCGTGGGTTCATTTCTGCCCCACCAGTGTTTTTGCTGTGGGGTGACAGACCGTGCGAGACCCCGGTTGTGTGATTACGGGGGGGCTGAGGCATTTTAGCGGATCCTGGGCGCTGCGTTTGCTGTCAGGCGGTTTCTATGGACACCGGGGGTTGTGTCAAGCGCAATCGCGATGCGATTGTCTGTGTGGATATAGAGGAAGCAGAGATGATTGCACGGGACTCCAAACCTCTCTTTGCTAAAATATTTTCTGTTGCTTTGAAAAGAATACGGTAGAGGCAGAAATAGCTGTTTCCTAAGATCCCGAGTTCTTGGGTGACCCGCAGAGTTGGAAATAATAGCTTCTTAACTCCTTTCCGCTGCTTTCAGGGTTATATGGGAAAGGCTGATGGGTATGATCTTCAAAACTCTGCTTCAAACAATAACAAAGCAGAGCTCTACAAGACAAAGTTTAGGTGGGAGCTTCTCAGGTTGGTCCAGACAACCTTTGTAGGTCCCTTCCAACCCACACCATTCTATGAGTCTTCAGCCACTTGTGGTGTCAAAACGTCTCCTGTATAATATGGTTTTTGACTAACAGCCAAGTGTCATACAAACAGTCAGAAGGTGATGCTGCTGATCCATGTCAGGCCATTTGACAATTGACAAAAGATGCTGACAGGGTGTTCAGAGTGTCACCGTGTCTGTCGTATTGATGTTTGGTTGTTCTTGATGAGGTCTCCAGCTGTCCCTGTGGCTTTGGGGCCCGGTGGGGCGGGCGATGGACGGGACTCGTGTGCCTCCCCCATCCCACCGATCAAAACCAGGAGCTTCCTTCAAAAACGGGAGGAAGGAGATGTTCTCTGCTTTTTGGTGACATCTGGACCATAGTGCATTAAACACTTTAAGGTACCAGGGTAAAAATACATGTTAGTAGTCACACTCCAGCCACGTTCCCTCTTTGGGAACCCTCTTTGCACCGTTTCCTTGGCACGGTGAGCATCGCTGTTTGGAGGAAAACCTTTTGTTTTGTACCAAATAACAGATTTCATGTCCTCAAGTAAGAGTCGCTTTAGAGTACCGGATTCTGACGGCTTTGTGTTGCTTGGGCCTGGGTTGTGACAGCTTTTCTTGCACGGAATAAACAACATTCTAGCTGTGATCTCCATTTGCTTTTACTTCTATTCTGTTTCTGCTATAATTTGTATTTTTATGACAGCTGTTCTCCAGACTGATGGTTTCAGTGCTTAAGTAGTGACTCTTTTTCCCAGCCTATACAATATATCATTTTTCCATTTATGTGTACAGACAGCAGGAACTGTCCCAACGCCTCAATATTTCTTTAGGTTAATACACTTAATGCACTTTGATATCCCTTGCAAAATTTGATATCCTGGTTCAGACAATGTAATAAAATACTGCAGGTCAGAATGTTGAAAACACCTTTTGAAAACACTTGTTTCTCTGAAAGCCAAGATAATACTTTTATTGGGATTATCCGGTAGCTTCTAGCCAGTGATATTCCATTAATCTGGCACATTTCACCTGTGGAAGGATTTCCTGTGGCTTATTTTGTGGCCCTTTGGTTTTGATTCTTGCTTTTTGAAGCCTTTTATGACAAAGGCACCACGTGGCTTGGCGTTCCCGAGTGGAGTTTTGTATTAGGCGACATAAAATTCAGCTGAAATCGGGCTGCAAGTTCTGCTAAAGCATCTGTATTACGGCCATTTTTGTGATCACGCTTAGAAGTGATGGACGTACCTATAAATAATGCAGAAGTTAAATGGTTATAGTTAGAAATGGAGATCCCTTTCATAACCTGGTGTGGGTTTGGTTTGGTTTTGTTTTTTCTCTCTTTTATTCATCTTACAGTGATAAAAAATTACCTCAGCATTAGGCATTTCTTAGGGCTTAATGACCAGTTGGGGTTAATGTCCCGAGATACATTAAGCATCCAGCCAGTCATTAATCTTCCAAGTGCCTGGTAGCAATTATGGCTTAAATATTCTTCTCTTCTTTTGGCTTTGGTCATCTTGGGCCATTGGGAGCACCTTCACCTCCCCCTCCCCACTCACTGGGACACCCCACAGGGTTAGATGATGCTGTTCCAGCATTAAGGATTTAGATGAATTATTCCATATAGACTTCAACTCTTGAAGGGAGGTCACCACTCAGCTGAAAATAAAACCCTTATTTATGACAGAAAGAGACATTATGAAACAAAATGAAGATGGAAGGGAAGTGGTTGAGTCACCATCCCTGGAGGGGTTTAAAAGGCTTTTAGATGAGGTTCTTAGGGACACGGCGCTGGAGTTGGGTTATGGTTGGACTTGGTGATCTTGAGGATCTCTTCCAACCAGAATGATTCTACGATTCTATTCTATGGAATAACTTGTAGAAAGTTATTGCAGAAATCCTGGAGTCCGTGTGCCGTCCTAGAACTGTTCTGGTGTGAAGGATCGCGGGGTGAGCTGCACAGCTTGTGGTGGGCAGCACGGCAGGACCGGGAGACGCAGAGGAGATGAAAGATGACCCTTGCTCTTTGTATTACCCTTTTTGCATTTATTTTTAAAGTGAAAGCATGAATTACCAGTCTTAACGTTGAGCCCCCAAACACCAACCTCAAGGAGAGGAGGCTGAATAGAAGAGGCTGCTTTATTCTTAGCCATATTCAGCAGTCAGGAGGTAGACAGCATTTGCTGTCGAACGGATGATTTTCAGAGCCCAAAAATACACTAAAAAAAAAAGAAAAATATAAGAAAATAAATGTAAGCATTGCCGAGCAGAGCACACCCATCTGTTTGGCTGAATAGTTTATCATTTTTATAATGAACTTGCTTCTCATGGTAAAGGCTGAAGTAAGTGTTACATAGGCCGATGTTTGTCCTCCAATACACACGTGGTGTGTCCCTGCGATGGTGCCGGGCACCTCCTTCTCCTCATCTCTCTTCCCACTCATTTCTAGCGCCCTGTGGAGGGACAAATACGTTACCGATGTCCCCAGCGTACGTCTTGGTCCAAGCTTCTTGTTTCTTATCCGTGCCCGCCTATTGCCCGGCTTCTTGTTGAAAGCTGCAACGTGGTTCATTTTCTCCCCGTCTTTGTGGAGAGGAAAGACTGACGGACTCAACAGCGGCCGTTGATTTTTGCATTCCCTTCAGTCAACTGGGTAATTGCTCATAACTGAGCTTTTATTCTATCCATCAGATTCATGTGGTGTTTATTCTTGTCGGAAGCAAAGGTGTTTTATTTATTCATTTAATGCACTTGAGGATTTTCCTGCTTTAGGCTGTTAACGTGTAATTGAGCAGCTTACATCCCCCTGTGACAAATCTCCTGATATTTCAAACTTCTGCATAATCTCATGCTCCGGGTCCTCTCTGAGATTAGTGCTGGTGATTTGGAAGGACCTCTGCGTTCTGTTATTAACCGTGGTCATTGGAAATGAAACAACTGTGAGAAGTCATCACACAGCAAACCTCTCACCAGAAAAGAGCCCCTTTTCCAGCTCTCTGGACCACATCTCTATGTCAAACCTGCAATTATTTCACCTGTAGACACTTCACCTTCCTTGTTTTGCAGATGACTCTGTTTTCCGTCATCGTTAAATGAGAGGTTACCGCTTACATGCAGGAAAAACAGAAGTGTGATGAATTACAAGCCAGTGTAATTTATGCAGAACAGTGTGGGGGAAATTGCAGCCCACTCCTGTTCCACATAAATTATGCATGTACCTCCTTGAAAATAGCTGCAGAGGGTGTGCGGATTTTTTTGGCTAATGAATCATGCCCTAAATTTCCACAGTACATACATTGACTCAAATGTCCCCCTTTTGCCCCACCTTTATTTTTAGACCATCTGTAAACTTTTGCGGAGCGTGTAGTTCCGGGTGCTTCTTTATTTTCCTCCCAACAGACCTGTTCTTTGAAGACCCTGTTTTGAAAAGGGGCTCCTGAATTTACTACTTCTCCCACGTGAGAGTTTGCATCTTATGCTTTGGAGACCTCTGGAGAGATCCCTTGGCTGTTGTAGTATGTGAGTTATATGTGAATAACCATGAAGATGCAACCTGCTCCTGCGTGCAGTCGCCCCCTGCAAACCAGGGCTCCAGACTTCTCTGGAGCTGTAGCCTTCAAACCTGGGTCAGGGGCAACACAAAACCTTTGAACCTGAGCGCAGAAATGAAGCAGTTGCAAAGAGTTAATGAAGAAAGCAAAGTACGACGCCATCCATATGATATTTGCTTGGTGTAATATATAAATATAAAATAAGCTAGCAAAGCCGGGGGATGGTTAGAGGAATGTTATATATATGAGAGGAAATGGCCTCGAGTTGCACCAGGGCAAGTTTAGTTTGGATATTGAGAAGAATTTCTTCGCAGAAAGAGCTGTTCGGCATTGGAACAGTGGTGGACTCACCATCCCTGGAGGGGTTTAATGGACACGTAGATGAGGTTCTTAGGGACATGGGTTGGAGGTGGCCTTGGCAGTGCTGCGTTAAGGGTTGGACTCAATGGCCTTGAAGTTCTTTTCCAACCAGAATGATCCTGTGGTTCCCTGTAGCCCCAGGCAGTTGACCATGAGCGGTCACTGGGGAGCAGGACCTGGTGTGGTCCTCTCCTCCACCTCAGCAGCAGTTACAAGGCTGGAGCTCCCTCTACGAGGCAGCATCGCCAGCCAGCAAGAAGCAGTTTTGGAAGGGCTTGAAGAAGAGAAGCGCTCCGAGGAGGATTTGGAAGGTGAAGAACGGTTGTTTGGAACGTGAGAAGGTGGAACAGCTTTGGACCTAAAATCAGCTCGCTACGGGGATACAGAACGTTACGGGAAGAAAGAGAAGTGGGATTTTTCAGTATAATAAAGGTGTGGGTGGAGCAGCGGAGGCAAACCTGGGCATGGGGGTGGCAGCAGGGGCTGGGGAGCAGGGATTGGAGGAGCAAAGGCTTCGTGAGGCAGTCATGGGAAACCATCAGGATTTTGTCATGGATGCGGAAAAGGGAATTTCAAGATGCTGAGGAGAGATGCTTGGTATATTTTATTGTCATCTGTGAGGAAACTGCGTAGGATATATATATTTCATCTCACGTGTGCTTTCTTGAGGATTTTTCTGTGGTTTTTTTTCCCGTTTTACATTATTTTTTAAGTACAATTATTTACCTTCATTTGATGTGTCCGAGCAAACAGCGACTGAGTTCGGAGTCCTGGAATCTTTATGTCCTTTTAGTGACTTAAATTTGGTATTTATACTTTTCAAGTTATTCAGTGAAGAGCCTGGCCCAGCACAAACATCACAAGCACAACATAATTGATTTCCAAAGAGTTGCTTCTGTTGGTTTTTGGGAACGATTTGTGGCGCTGGGTGCCGGGTGAGGTGCTGGGGTTGTCTCAGGAGAGAGGGGTTGGTTGGAGCTACAAGAGGTGCTGCTTATAGGAACTTCTGATTTTTGGAGCCCAGATACGCGATTGCATATTTGAGGCCAAATCTCTCTTGCTTCTGTCCTGCAGAAATCAGTGAGGTTCTTCCATGTGCAAAGCAAGCAGGATTGCATAAGCTAAGAATGCAAGCAGATTTTTATTTCCCCCCCCCGTCTGCCATTGTCTGTAAAACAGACATTTACTGCCCCTCCACATCCACTTTTGATAAAGGAGGAAAAACCATTTGTGGGAACGGCACCAAAACCAGTTTGGTTCCCAACATGAAAAATGCAACACGGTTGGCCAGGGAAATGGTGTGGGAGAAAATGGGAGAGAAAATGGGATTTTTGTGTGGTCTGCTCATCTAGGGAGCTCTAGGCTGGGAAGAACTTCTGTTGGTGATCCGTATGGTCAAAACAGCGCGAGGTCTTGTGGGGGCTCCGTGTGGATGGGTAATGGAGCATTTTACGGGGTGGTGAGGCTCGTGGTCCTCTGGAGCTGTTCAGTGCTGTCTTCAGCCAGGGACTCCTTGCCATGGGGGTGCTGGGGAGGCAAAAACCCAACCCAAACCAACAACAGAAATGGACAAAAAAACCCCCGAACCAATAACAACAACAACATTGATGTTATTTTTATTGTTAAAATTATTAATGATAATCATAATTTGTTTGCTGTTTTGATTGTGGTTGGGCCCCCAAGAGCCGCATTCCCCATTGTCGTGGAACCACTTCTTCAGCCTTTTAGTCCCCAAACCGCCCTCCTTGGGGTCACTTCAGGGTTCGTCTCCAGTCCCACACAGCAAACATTCCTTCTCAAGGCACCTCTCACATCCCATAGAAAAACACGTGCGTGGGAGCTACGTTCCCCCTGCATTTGACTCACGTTAAGCAGTTTTATGGAAGTTTGCATGGAATGGAACATGTTTGGTACACGGAGAAGATATATGCTCTTTATGAGCCTTTCGGTAAATTTGAACAGCGCCAATACTGAGATCTATCCATTAACCATTATTTTTGGATAGAGCAGCCCTTGTACTAAAATGTCAGGCAGATCTGAAATACAAGTGTATGTGAAAGAAAGCTTTATCAATCTGTTTGTACACCTTGCCTGGTGAAAACCATCCAAAGCCTCTTCTATTTCCAGTGAAATTATAGTTATTGTCATTATTTCACTAATTCTCTTCAATGATAATGATCCACCTCAGGATTCCTGTAATGTGTTTTGGAAATTAGCCCTGTTTATATATATATATATATATATACACAATGTACCTTCTAGTCCTTAGGAAGTTCCTTAGTATTTCAGGACTTATTTTGAAAGCAAACAAACCAGTCAACCTTTAGTAATTCAAAGAGCCCTTTAGCCAATTTTACCGATATCTTTGGATGAAAATTGTCTTTTCCAACTACCTAAACAGCAATGGGTGTTGTCTCACTCCTTTCCTAATTATTCAGAGAGGGGGAATTAAAAGGATTTATTACTGTGCGATGTGAATATATCCTATCACTTGTCTCTACGTACAAGACAGTAGTTTTTACTAAATAGCCATACCATACCCAACATAGCGTCACTGCTATCAGTTTTCCTATTATTAAAGCTACTCATTAAGTCGTTTGTACAATGCGTTTAAATTTCTGTTCTCAATATATGTTTAAATTACTCTTAAACCCAAGTTGGCCAATTAGACCCTTTGCCCTTCCTTGCAGCCCGTGGTTCTGTGTGGGTTCCCTCCCATCTTGCTCATTGATTTCACCATTTCTCATCTGGTTTGCTCCCACCCGCCGTCCTCCCCAGGCTGGGCTGGATCTCCAGCCTAAGATCCAGTTCCAGGCTTAAGCATTCCTTGCTCCTTCATGTGGTTTTGCTCATGCGTTAGATCCTGAGGTTGAGAGAAGAATGCTAATCTATTAATAACCGCTAACGAGCATTCAGAATGTATTGTATTAACCCACAGCATTAATTCTGTGGGGTTTTTGGAGTTCAGCTAAATATGGCTTTAAGAGAGGGATAAAATTACTGTACGCAGCGGTTTCCAGGTTGGTTTTTTTTTCTCGTTCGGTTCTATTATTGGAATACTTACTTGCTACAATATATTTTAATACAATGGCAAACCAAAATGCGCTGTACGGATGGTTTCTGAGTCTCCAGTATCCATGTTCAGGACTGTGCCCGTTAATTAGTTCCGCTGTGTTCACCTACGTGTTACTGTTTCGTAGGAGGAAAAATGTTATATTTTTGCACCTGAAAAGCAACTTCTTAGGGTTGAAGGAACTTGCATTATTCCTATGGAAACAACGTGCTGCACAAAGTAAAAAAACCACATCTATTTAAAGACATTATTGGAAATTTGTGCCCATCTGCATGGTGAAGCTGTGTTGGGAGAAGGGGACGTGACAGTGGGAACAGGTGACAGATGCTGCTGCTCCTTCAGCAGTGGCTCTTGGGGGCTTCGGCTGCTCCCTCTGGGGTCTGACTCCCCAAATTGCCACGGGTGGCACTGGGGACCGGGGACATGCCAGGGGCTGCCTCACCTCAGCAGTGGGGACCACAGCTGTGCACCCACTGATGGCAATGGTGCCTTTTTCCTGGCTCCGATTCTGCATCTTCTGGGACCAGACGTCCTCATCTTTGCCTTGACACGCTCGTCTTGATGCTGGATTTGCCGCTGGGATTTCTTTATAGCGGCAGCATAATGATTGTTGTTAATTGGCCCCAGCTCCAGTGGCAGCCCAGTGACCCAGCAGCTGGCCTTGCACCTCTACAAGCCTCAGCTCATCTCTTATACACCGTGTCACCCCTTATACTCATGGTTGTCACCTTCTGTAAGGTGCTTACTGTGTAGTTCTTAATCAACCCGCTTATCCTTGCCGTGCCGATGCCATTCGGACCCATCCGTGCCTGGTGTGATTGCGAGGGGGCAGCTGTCGCCTCCTGGGGTGTCAGGAGACCATTAGGTCCTCTGTGCACGAAGGGGAGCGGACACAAATGCCCTTGCTTTCCTGACAGCCAGCAGTAATAGCCATCTTCCAAAATGTAAGGTTTCCCCAGAGATAAATCCCGTGTCTTCCCTATAACGGGAGCTGGGATGAGGCAGAACCGCAGGGTGAAGCCGGGGGATGCTGCTGGCTTGTAGATCACACACCCAGCTGTAGCCATGGTCGTGTTCTCATCCTCGGTCACTACTTGTTTAAAACATGAAATTCTGATTTGGGCTTCAGAAATGCTTTTTTTGGGTGGTTGTTGTTGCTGGTTTTTATCGCACGACGGACAGTGGTTCGTGTTTGTGCTGCCTTGAATCTTTTTTGTAGTCCTTCCATCCTAGCGCCATATTTTGTAAGGATTTGCAACACTGAGTTTCATGGGAATGAAGTATGTGATTCTAGGAAAAACAGGAAGAGCGTTCCAGAGCTATTCGCTTACACAGAAATTCATTAATTATTACGCTTGCTTCATTTTAAAAGCCTCTTTTCACAAAATTCTTCCTTAGTATTTCAGAAAAGATAAAGCTGGCAAATCCTGGCTCATGTGGCGTGCCCAGGTTTAGATGGGTCAATGTCAATATGGTCAGTAAGAGCGGTTGTGTCAGTGCTGCACAGGACAGGGCGCTGGGTTTCAGTGCTCTTACGTTCTCAGGGAAATGTTAAGATGCTCTTGATTTACTAAAAGATGTTTCATCACTTGTTGATACACAATTCCCGTTTCTTTTTAATATCAGATAAAGTAATATAAAAGACTTTTCTAATAGAATTGGGTGAAGGAAGATGTGCCAGGAGCCTTTACACAAGTTGTAGATCTGGGTGGGCTAAAAATCTGCAATTCTGGTACAAGCCACAGGGTGGGGTTGTTACTTTAAAGCTTGCTGGGATGTTACTACTTCGAGCACAGAGTTGGGAGTCCTGAAGTCTTTTTTTACTGACTGAAATTTGGAATTCATACCTTTCAAGTTATTCAGTGAAGAGCCTGGCCCAGCACAAACATCACAAGCACAACATAATTGATTTCCAAAGAGTTGCTTCTGTTGATTTTTGGGAACGATTTGCGGCGCTGGGTGCCGGGTGAGGTGCTGGGGTTGTCTCAGAAGAGAGGGGTTGGTTGGAGCTACAAGAAGTGCTGCTTATAGGAACTTCTGATTTCTGGAGCCCAGGTAAGACAGGCGCCAGTTCTCACTCCTACTCTGAATTTACATTTGTAGTATTGAGCTTGTAGGATGCAGGAACACAGCGAACAGGAAACAGTTACAAATCATCTGTTAACTTCTTAAATGAAGTTTTTCCCGTGCCATTAAGCCACAGAAAGGGGGTGTCAGTCATCATTTCTGGGCAGAATCCACAGCACTTTGTGCTTGCGTGAACTGAGCTGCCAAAGAACTCAAATCAAAACCTCCACCAGTCTCTAAAGCTGCTGCTTTACAGCCATGTGCGTTTCCATGTGAGAAACGCTTTGGCCTTTGCCAAGCCAGGCCCCATTGCTCCCTGCACTGTCTGTTGTCTTCTCAGAGTTACCCAGACTAAAACCAAATGAAAAGAGACCTCTGGTTGGATAAAGGCATTTTAAAAGGTGCAAAGATAACAAATGTCAGTGCTGTGCGCCCTTTGAAATGTGTCCTCTGAAGGGGAGATGTGATTCTGTGATGAATTAGCATTCTTCGGGCTTGCCATAAAAGTTACTTCTTCAGTTCCATGTTTAGGACTCCACACACAAGTGTTCCTCTCTAATCGTTCTCATTCCCAAGCAAATACAAACCCTCGTCTCCATGTGAGGGCTCCTCGCAGCCTGTCCCTGCGTTGTCTGTCGTGTCTCGGTCGTGGCCAAGGGTCCTGTTCCCAAGGAGACGTCCAACACTCTGCCCATTTGCCCAGCTCATGGAATCATAGAATGGTTTGTGTTGAAGGGACGTTCCCAGCTCCTCCAGTGCCCCCCTTGCCATGACAGGGACATCTTCACCAGCTCAGGTTGCTCAGAGCCCCGTCCAGCCTGGCCTGGGTTGTCTCCAGGGATGGTTCATCCACCATCTCTCTGCCCAACCTGGGCCAGGCTCTCACCGCCCTCAGGGCCAACAATTCCTTCCTCATGTCCAGCCTGAATCTCCCTTCTTTCATTTCCAACCATCACCCGTTGTCCTGTCGCAACTGACCCTGCCAACAAGTCTGTCCCCATCTCTTTTATCAGCCCCTTTTAAGCACTGAAAGGCCACAATCAGGTCTCTCCCGGAGCTTCTCTTCTCCAGCTGAACACCCCGGCTCTCTCAGCCTGTCCTCCCAGCAGAGCTGTTCCAGCCTCGATCATTCCTGTGGCTCCTCTGGTCCCTCTCCAGCAGGTCCAAGTGTGTCCTGTGCTGAGGACCCCAAGCTGGACCCAGGGGTGTCTCACCAGCCTCAAGCTTCCCAAACCCCTCCAATGTTTAAGCCACTAATGAACGGGAACTGAGGAACTGTCCTGTGTCTTGTTCTCCTCCATATGCGTGCCCAAGCCTTTGGCTTTTGTTTTTCTATTTATCCCAATACCAACCGTTGTCTTATTTTGATGGGTTTTGCTCCAAAGTGCTTATTGATTTCTTTTCTCTGCCTTAGAGCGTCTGCACGGAGCGCGTTGGTGCTGGGCTGACACGCTTTCATAAAAATATTTGTCCTGAGAGTAAAGCATGGGAATTACAGCAGACACTTTTAGGAGAAGAAAATTACATGCTATCAGACCACAAATATACAGCTAATTTACCATAAAACCTCTGCATTTGAAGCTCAGAAAAGCAAGGGGTGGAACGCAGGGCTTGTTTTGCCTGGTTTGTTTAGCTCACGGCGCTGTGATGTGCTTAGATATCAAAATACCCACCGGCAATGTGGGGAGCTGCGAGGTGGGGGTTTATCTATTTGGGGGTGTCCTGGTTTTGTTAAAAACGAAGTTTCTCTTTTAGTGAATTTGCCTGTCAGCTAAAGCTTCATATGAGCTGCATTTTCCTGGAGAACCAGATACATGTTTTGGTAAACCTAGCAATGGAATGCAAACTTATCGATAAGCACGGATGGACATCTCGCGAGAGGGGCAACCAGAAACCGGTGAGCAAGAAACAGACCAACTGTGTATAACATCCCATTCACGTGAATACTTCATAGAAAAGTGGGAGATCACGAGGATCTCGTCCCTTTTCCCCTTCTGCTTATGGCCAACATTAGGAGAGGACCTTGCTGGTTGTCCCTGCGAACTGAGGCCAGTGAGAGACTGAATCCAGCTCCGGGTGGCTGCAGAGTCCAGTCCAGGACTTTGGGTGCTGGCTCTGCAGTTGCTGAGACTTTCAAGATTGGTTTTGTATATTTTGTATTATTTTCTCTATTCTTATCAGTAGCATTAGTAAAACATCTTTCATTTTTCCAACTCTCTTCTCTTTGTCCTTCTTTCCCTCCCGATCGCCTGTCCTGAGTGGGAAGGGGGAAGAGGGAGGGGCAAAAGGGGGAAGTGGGGGGGAGAGGAGGTTATCAATACATCTGCCAGGGTTTCATTGTCACCCCGCTATCTTAACCCTCAACAGGGGGTTATGTAAATTAGAAATAGATTTATTTTCTTTTTAAATTATAAGCACTTGGCTTTTTTTTTTTCCAGATTAAATTCTAAAAAACTAATTGGTGAAGGCAGGCGGATTTGGTAACTCAAGCAACCCTGTTTCTAGTGTTTTGGCAATACAAAGCTGCGAGAAAACTGATAAAATGGTACTTGAGAGGCACGCTTTTCCCGGTACACTGCAGGCCTGTCCCTTGATGTGCTGTCCTGGAAGCTCCTTAGTAGGGAAAGGAGGTTATTCCCCCAGGCTGTGCTTGGTGTGTCTGCGGGGAGGGCTCTCTGCCTTATCTTCAGCCTGGAAACCACGGTAAGAGCACGTTGCTGTGTCTGAATCCCAGCTTTCCCCCTGGATTTTTCCATGTCTAGCTACTCCTGATCAGCTGGTTCTTTTTTATTATTATTTTTTTTTAATATAGTTCATTTTTTAACCCAAGCTTGCTTGGCCATGGACAATGCACATGGAAACTAACAGGGAAAAGGTCTCCTGAGCTCTTCTGCAGGATGACTTTCTCGATTTATAATGACATTTCTAGATTTATAATTAAATACAACGCCCCATGCCCTTACCATCCTGGGTTATAGCACGGCCTTGAAGCCTCACGGCTCAAATTCTGTAATTGTTTGCTTTGGGGACCAACTGGCCCCTTCAATAAAAGGTAATTCAACTGGCCATTCCTAAGCCCTGTTGATGCTTTCCAGCTGCGTGTGTTTGTCCATTTTTAGGGCAGCCGGTAGCATTTCCAGCACCTCCTGGGAGCGTGGGGCAGGGCTCTCTGTGTCCCGGACTGGGATAACTGGGCAGACTGGGAGGCACCTCGGAGCTGCCTCGTCCTTTGCTTTTGTCCTCTTGGAGCCCCAAACACAATACGTGGACGGGCACATCTCGCTGCTTTCTCCCCAGCGTCATACAGCACAGGGAAAATCTTGAAGATGCTCTGAAGCTGGAATTGTTTTGGGTCATGAAAACACTCATAAACACTCCTACAGGCCTGCTTGTTCTAAATAATGATAATTGCTTTAATTTGTCATGTTTTGTGATGGCTCGTTCATTAAATCATGAGCTTCGTGAAAGCTCCAGCTACTGAGTGGATCTGGTAGAAATAGTAAGATAGTATTTAGCTGTTTGCACAGAATTATGCAGCAATTACGACAAAACAAATTCCTTCCAGATTCTCCTGATTACCATGGTAACCCACGTCCAAAATAGCAGTAGAAGGCCACTTAGCACGAGAAAACCAGATTTTTATCCCTTATTAACTGATGCATACTATAGATTTTGACAAAGAAGTCCTTAAAATGGAGGTGCTTCCCTTTTTAATTGCAGTCGTGTTGTAGCGCTGAGTTCTCCCAGGAAAAGGCAAGGAGCGATCTTGCTGGGAGCGTTTCTCTTGCTTTGCATAACACATGCTGTGTATTTTTGACTTCTCTGACTAATGGCAATTGGTGAGGGATGAGTAGCTGTTCCAGGCAGAATCCCCAGGGTAGCAGGGCAGCCTATTTTAGGCGCATCTCAAAGGCGCAGCTGTTAAGCTCTGCACAGCGCTTCCCGTAGCTCCAGCCTAGAGCTCTGGACTCGGAGAAACTGGAGCCGGATGATCGATTGCGCTAAAAGGATCTCATGCAGATGTCATCTGTAAGGATTCAACGACTCCAAGAGTTTAGGAGTTGAGTGTTGCCTCGGAAATAAAGCTGACTTCAGTTGTTTTCGAAATAGCTGGTTTGGATTCGCGTTATGCGTGTGCACGTGGTGTATACTTGTTTTCAAGCGGTTTGCAGCTGTGATTTGTTTGAAGACAGTTTTCCCCAATTGTGTTGGCCGGAAGCTTTTGAACTGGAGCTGAGATTTGTTTATTTTAATATTCTTCTTTCTTCAGGGATCGAAGTGTTAAGGAAAGCATTTGATGTCAGAGCGCTGACGGTAAAACTGAAAGACTATCTCATGCCGTACATATTTTACTCATTGGTGTAAAAAGATGAGTTTTCTGCTCTGAGTCACCCCCCGGGTAGCTGCAGGGGAAGGTGTCAGGGCATCCTGATCATGCCTTGCTGGCTTTTTAACTAAGGGCATGAGCTGAATTCATCCAGACTCAACAGAGACCGATGTTATCGCTGGTGGCGGCAGCAGCGCTGATGGGAAAAGGGTTTTGGGGACACCACCGCAGCAGGGGATGCAGAAAACCCTTCCCTTGCCCCACGGTGGGTCCCAGGTCCCCATGATGGAGAGGTCAGTAAACCCATAAATAAACAAGGTTTTGTGCTGTGAAGCAACCAGAGTGTGCCCTGGCAAGAAAACAGCTGTACCAGATGTGGCTCTTGAGAAGCGTGGAAGTGATGGAAGCGTCGGTGCTGGGGGACGTCCCGTGAGCAAGAGGAGGGACGTGGGAGGAAGGCTGCAGTGAGCCGGGGAACCCGGGGAGGAAAGGAGCCTGAATGCAGCACAATTACCCAGGGCTTTAAAACAGATGGTGAAAAACGTAGTTGTTCTAGCAGGAGGAGAATGGGAAGGATATGATTTCACCGATGACTAGAGAAGATGAATTTGGTGGGTGCATACTTGGGTATTTTTATGTATCTGTTTGTCTGTGATCAGTGAAGCGGAATGGAAATACATTCTTCCTTTTGTGCCCTCCAATTATTTTTCGTGCCAATGCATTCCCGAGCCGTACAGAGGGCGGTTCGTGCACGGTTCTGCTTGAGGCGCTGGATGCCCAGAAAATGCTCAGTGAGGTTGAAATGTCGTGGTAAGAACGCAGTCGGTGAAGGTCTTGGAAATTCACTTGTGCATCACGTCTGTAAGACTTGATACAGAGCTGCAACTCGAGTTCAGGGTATGTTTTCACTCTGCTGGAACACCCATGGGGCCGCTGGCTCATCCGTGCTTCCTCACTTAACTGAAACCGCATGCTGCTCTTCTTATGGAGAGATTCTTGAAATACTTTCCTCCCTTGGATTTGCTTGATGAACGGCACAGGGCAAGCACAAAGCTGCTTTCCCCACCCTGCACTTAGTGTGGTGCCATTTCCTCACTCTAGAAGGTTATTTTAAGTGGTTTTTGTGTTGCTTTGAAATAGCAGAAGCAGGTTAGCAATTTAGTGTTCTCGCCAAGACTATGGCTTTTTATTTTTTGGGTTACTGGACAGAATCCAGCATTGGCTGCTAAGCTTGTTTGTCTTGCTCACACATATATTCAGTGGTCTATAAGAAATGCTGAAAGTCAGAGTCCAGGACAGTATGCATGAGGTATACCTGTCCCACCAATGGTCATAATGTGCTTATTCCAGTCATTAAATGTATTTAAGTGGCTTCGGAATGGGTTGCCTGTACTGTAAATTACCTGTGAAGATGATACTGGCATCTGATGATACTTTGGGGCTGCTTGCTATTTATTTCTGGTTAGCAAACTATGCCTGTGGCTCTCACTACAACAAAAGTTTGGGGTTTTTTTTCTGGAAATAGCTTCTCAGTTTCTTAAAACTGACACTTTAATCTGCATTATGGACATTAGAAAGGTGGAAAAATATTGGGAGCTAATCTCTGTTAATGCTCAGAGGGGAGAGGAAAAGTTGTCTGCAGGTAGAAGAAACACTCTCATTACCCCGGCATCACTGCTCATTTAAGATAAAGGCATTCAAATGTCTATTTTACGATCTGCATAGAATTAAAGACGTTTGGTATTTTAAGAAAATGTTCTCAGGAATGTATCAGAGCCATCGAGATTCACCTGTTGAGTTAGATATTCACAGTTCAGAGTGCAATTCAGCTCGCTGCCATTCCTTTGTCGCCTATGCCCTCACCACCTACTCTCCCACCCCCAAGTTTTAGGTGGGTTCTTCAAAAGATGAATAAAAAACCAAATTAGCTGCACGAAGAAGAATTCAAGGCTTTCAAATGCAGTGGGGAGAGCGGGTGCGCACGTGTGTGGGAAGGAATGAGTCCGCTGACAAAAGACGCTATTAAATCTTTAATACTTGCTTCATGCAACTATGAAAGGTATTGAAGATATTTCATAAAATGTCTTTTATTTGTATGGGTTTTTTTATTTCCGTGACTAAATCTGTAAGGCTGCTCTGCTGAGCTTGGGTTAAATTGCTTGGCTATAAGATGCTGCACATTAACACATATTTGAAGGGCCATTCCCTGTTCTGGAGCTGGTGGTGTTGGGCTGTATTTCTTTGTGATCCATGCCCGCACACATTTCTAGTTATAACGTATTTTTAACGTTGCTGCTTCCTGTACGTTGGCGAAGCAATTCCAGCTGACTACCTTCAGCAAGACCCAGCAGTGCCTCCCCCGTGCAGCGAGGAGGTGCGTTAGTGATGATCCACCCTCCAAGAGGGAGCCAAGGCTGGAGCGCCTTCCCGGGACTGGGAAAAGTGGAAGCACTAGCAAATTATTCTGAGGAGTAGCTGTGAAAATGAACATCCAACAGTGCTGGAATAGCAGTGCAGAAATACCAGGAGCATCAGCCACAAAAGCAGCTGGAGAATGCTGATTCAGCGTTCTCTTGCAATACTTTCATTGCTTGTGTGCTCAAAGCCACACAGCTTTTGTTTCAGTCTGTTCACCTCTCTGATTGATGAGTGAAGAAAGCAGCGAGCCCTTCTACATCTTTCCATTAAGCAAGATTAGTACTATTTATTTATTTTTCACGGTGGACTTTCCCCGCTTCATTTTCTTGCAATGCCTACCGTGCCGTGTCTGTGGATTCCAGTTACTCTGCAAGTGTTCAGTGATTTCTGCTTTGGTTTTTTTTGTTTGGTTTGGTTTTTTTCTTCTCTTTTTGGTCATGGCTGATGGCTGCAGCCTTCCATGTCACCTTCCCATCCCAAATGGGAAGAAAGACCAATTGTGCTGGATGCCAGACAGGGTGGCGTTTGGCCGGGCTGCTCCTGAGATGTGTATCTGGTGCTTTCGGGCCATGTGCAGACTGGAGGCGGTCACTGTAGCCTGAACCACATCACGGTCCCCAGATGTCCAGGTTGGAGTGAGCGGTGGTTGGTGTGGTCAGGAGTGGTGTGGCTGGGGAGGATGGGACAGGTAGACTGGGGGTGTCTGGGTGGATTTTGGATATGAAGTGAACCCGAGGGTAGGAAACGCAGCTGGGACCGGGAACTGGGAAGTGCTTCCTTATAGAATCAGAGAATAGATTGGGTTGGAAGGGACTGTCAAAGGTCCCCCAGTGCCCCCCCTGCCATGACAGGGACATCTTCACCAGCTCAGGTTGCTCGGAGCCCCGTCCAGCCTGGCCTGGGATGTCTCCAGGGATGGTTCAGCCACCACCTCTCTGCCCAACCTGGGCCAGGCTCTCACCACCCTCAGGGCCAACAATTTCTTCCTCATGTCCAGCCTGAATCTCCCTCCTTTAGTTTCAAACCATCACCCCTTGTCCTATCACAACCGACCCTGCTAAACGGTCTGTCCCCATCCTTGTCCCATAGACCAGCCACAGTCCCAGAGCTTCCTCAGGAGGACTGCTCTGTGGCCTGGGACTTGTTCTGTCACAGTTCCTCGCTGGGACTGGCCACGTCCCTCCACCGTGCCACTGTTTTGTCCCAAGCCTGGGGACTCTGGAGGCCCAGCAGGCTGGGGACCCGGTGTTGAAGGACACCATGGCTTCCCTGGGCGGACCTCAGCTCTGGGAACAAAGCCTGGGTGAAATGGAGACCTTGGGAGCCCAGACCTGCATCCACTAAACCCACGGGCTTCTCAGTTTCTCCTGTTCATTGCCCAACCACTGTCACACTACCTGTCGGGACAGAGGAGGAACTGAAAGGGATCTTGGCAGGTTATGAATGTGGGCAGAAAATAAAATGCTAATTGGCTGTGAAAACGCAGTCTGAAGGGGAGTAATCGTAAGTGTACGTTGAACAGATGGGTGGTGAGAAAAACAAGGGCAGAAGTCATCTTCACAAAGGTGAGCACAAAACACACCTGATGTTTCACAGAAACACGTCTTTTGTTGAAGCACAAAGGTGCCATTTTAATGCTCCAAATCTTGGAAACAATTAGAAAAGCAGAGCGAGTTTCAGTGGCATTTTTACCAGTGAACTCCCAATGCCGCACTAAGGGAACAGCTATCTTCAGTAAACTTTGCGTGGGTACTTTAGATGGAACAAAGGCAACTGTTCCCAAAAATCAGAAGATAAAAGCCTCTGAAGTGAGGTCCCTGACAGAAGGTATCAGCTGTGTTTTAACGGTGAGGAGAATTAACCTCTGGAGCAAAGGGAAGCTGGGGCCTGGCCTGGCCTTGACTCTTCAAAATGAGACCAAGTGCCTTCCTGGGAACTTCTCTTCACCCAGTATAAACTATTTTTCCTAACACAGATTTGCAGGCCTCCGTTAAGGGCTGTGGTGTGTAGGTGAAGTTCTACGACTTATAGAATGTCAAACTCAATCACTGTCTGCTCTGAACTTGTGAACGAGTGTCCTCTTACTGTTGGGTTGTCGTGTGGCCACGTTTCTGGATTCGTGCCCCAAATGTGAAGGGGCTGTGCTCATTGAGGCAGTCCCAAGGGTAAACTGAATGATAAAATGGTAAAACTGAAATGTGACTTGTTCCCCCTCTGAGATTTCCTCCATGCCCACCCAATTCTGCTTCAGTCAAGACCAACAGAAGTGACTTCAGAGCACCTCAGTACCAGCTGGGTTTGGGATGGTTCCCAAACCCACACGTTTCCAAGGGCCAAATTTCTGACGGCGCAGGTCGTGCTGGAGATTGACGAAAGCTCCTCGCACACGCTCCATCTGCAGAACGCCACTCGCTATCTTACTCTGCTATTTTTATTCTCCTGAACCAAGAGGTGGCAGCAATATTCACCAGTGAGACATTTGATGGGGTTTATTGGAGTATAACTTTTATTAGCAGTAGGGAGGGTTCAAGTCGTAATTTTATTCCTAGTCTGAAGTGGAATAAACCCAATTTTGCATCATTGCACCAATCTGGCTGAAAATAATGGTTATAAGTTTCTGGTCTGGACCTAAAAGGCGGGGTTACCTTTGGCTGCACAGGGGTCAGTGTTGTAGAAAGTAATAATTACCAAATTTGAACAGGGTGAATATGAGCCTACTCTGTATTCTGCCCATCACAGCAGCTAATGGCAGGTATTTTTTGAGAATAAAATGCAGTGGAAAACACCTACAGAATAAGCTGTCAACAGTATGAGGTCTTTTCCTAAGGCTCTTCCTGCTAAGGGATCAAAGCTTGACCATATCCCTTCAAACTTTGTTAAGCAGAACGTGTAGATTTACAGTGGCTGCAGTACTCAAATAAACATTAAATCCTTTTTTAAGGACAAGCTTTACCCATTTTTGCTTCCATCATTTATTTTAACGGAGTACGGAATTTTTCTACAGTTTGGATAAATATGCCCTTTTATGAATTTTGATTTTTATCACCTTTTAATTCTGTGCTCCCTCATCTGTGTATTGAATTAAATTCTGAGAACATGGGGTTCGAATCTGCTTCTCTATTTCTCATAACGTATATAGGCGGGGACGGCAGAGCTACCATAATTGATTATTCTCAACACTTCCAATTATAACGTTCTGTTTTCTGCTTGTAACCCTGTCAAACTTAGCTGCTCAAGCTGAATTTTTCCATACTTGCTCTCAGATGCCTTCATTATGTGAGAACATTGCGATCATAATGGACATTTTGGTTTGGACAATAGCAAATATTAGACTGTAGATATTGATCCTTCTCCATTTATTCCTACTTTTTGTCTCATAGGCGGTTTTAGATCTAGGACAGAACTTTCCTCTCAGCGATCTATTTAGGGTTTGGGGTTTATTTTTAAGTAGTCTCAGTAAGGATGTTGTCAAAGCCAGAATAAACTAGTCGTTCTGTTCTTTTTTTGTGCATGACTATAGGGTTTGAGACATTAGGGAAAACACATGTCTAACAGCTCAAAGAGTCAGGGGAAAATAATTATAACAGTATTCGTGTGAGTGTTCAGAGCACCAGAAATGACCTGGTCTGATCAAAGTTCTGAACTATACCCGAGCTTCCACAGATTTGCATCTTAATATCATGTGTGTTGGTGCATCATTTCCAACTGGGAATTTTGAAGGTTTACTGGTGGGTTCAAACATCCTGACCTAAAAGCTGAGAAACAGATACTATTCTGTTCTATTTTAGTAGCTCCTCATGCATCAAGGCCCTTTTAGACACATAACATGAAGATGGGCTCTGCTGCTGCAGGGACTTTTAGAATTCCGATTGTTGCCTTTTGTAAGGAAAAGGCAGAAGGCATTTTTAGTCGTCTCTAAGTGCCTCAGATTCGTAAAAGGACTCGTACAGTGCTGCTGGCACGTGGAGCATTTTGCGATGCTGAATGAATTGAGAATGGCGGGTGTTTATCACCCTGAGCAGAGCACGGGTGACTCAGTTCAGCCCAGATTCCCCCGACTTTGCCTGGGGATCCCTGGACTCTTGTCCCGTCCCGAATCACCACTGTACCTGGATTTGGTGGTGCAGACCCCACCTGGCACGAGGTCTCCCTGCAGCCAGGGTAGAGTGTGGAAGGAAGAGGTGACATTCAGACTGTTTTGAGCCACCCTACCTAGCACAAAGTGGCTGTTGGCAAGATTGACCAAGGGCCTTAGTCCTTCCCCTGGAAGTGGTGCCATTTGTGTCCCTCAAGGAGAGTCCAGGTAAGAATTAACAGTGCAAGGGGGTGAACCTCTCAGACAGAGACACATTAAAAATAGATTTTAGGGTAATGATGTTAATCAGTCATCATTTTCAGGATATTTTAGAGAGATTTTGTGTTCTGCCTCTAGGTGGTGAGTCTATCATAAACTCATCGTTGCACCAGGTAGACAGGAAAAGGTCTCACAGAGACTTTGCAGGCAAGAACTCAAATATGCAGAGGCAAATCCTTGAATATTTGTTTTTCTCAATTCCCAGCTATCCTCACTAAATATTTAAAGAAGTCAGGTTGGATAAGTGGCTCCTTGTTCATTGATCTGTTGTTTCTGGATCAGTTTCTCCACTTGGACGGGTGTCATGGAAATCTACTGATACGAACTGAAGAGGTTCCTATGGTCCCTTGCTGTGAAATTCAAAGTGCTGTGTTGCAGGATATGGTAATTGGATTATAAAGCATTCACAAACTCAATAAAATCAACAGGCTAATCAAGCCATCCCTGTAAAATCCCAAGGGGAAGCAGCAGACTATAGATAAGTTCATATAATATTTGCCTAGCTTTATTTATTTATCTATTTATTTATTTATTCCTTTAGCCTCTTAGGAACAACAACAAATTCTTCTTAGCACAAGGACTTCAAAACCCTCTGACTCATTTTCCAACAGCCTTTGCCCTAGTCTAAGTTGCTGAAAATGGAAAGGAGAAATTGTAGTTTTACTGGCTTATCTAAAGGAATAAAACCTCTCCAGTGAGATGATATTTTTTACAGAAGCTGGACTTTTGTTTTAGCTTGCAGGGTCATCTTTGTTGAGCTCCAACTGCCCCGTCAAGGCTTTGTTTTCTCTAAAAAGCTATTACTTGATAGTTACAATTTATCAAAAATATATTCAAAGTAACATTTTTCTGAATGTTTACTGATAAAACTACAACTATTTGAGTGCATTTGGGAAATTAACACTGACCAGGAGCTTTCTGGGCTGTATGACTGTATGAGATTGGAAAATCTTTCTGGTTATGGCTCTGAAGCCTCTGTGACATCCTCCATCCACAAGTTCTGATGAACTCACTTGGAATAGCAGCGTGTGTGGCACCAGCTAATACACTTTTGTTATAATGGGTGTCAGATGGTGCCACCCAGAGGGACATGGACAAGCTGGAGAAGTGGGCCCAAGTGAATCACATGAGGTTCAACAAGGCCAAGTGTGAGGTCTTGCACCTGTGTCAGGGCAACCCCTGGTATCAGTACGGGCTGGGGATGGAGGGGTGGGGAGCAGCCCCCAGGAGATGGACTTGGGGTGCTGGGGGATGAGAGATGGGACACGAGCCAGCAACGTGTGCTTGCAGCCCAGAAGGATGATCATGCCCTGGGCTGTGTCACCAGCAGCGTGGGCAGCAGTGGAGGGAGGGGATTGTCCCCTCTGCCCCGCTCTGAGACCCCCCTGCAGTGCTGGTCCAGCTCTGTCCTCAGCATAGGAGAAGGGGCCAGAGGAGCCACAGGAATGACCCGAGGCTGGAACAGCTCTGCTGGGAGGACAGGCTGAGAGAGCCGGGGTGTTCAGCTGGAGAAGAGAAGCTCTGGGGAGATATTATTACAGCCTTTCTGTACTTAAAAGCGTCCGATAAGAAAGATGGGGGCAGACTTTTCAGCAGGGTGTGTTGTGATAGGACAAGGAGGGGAGATGGACATGAGGAAGAAATTGTTGGCCCTGAGGGTGGTGAGAGCCTGGCCCAGGTTCCCAGAGAGGTGGTGGATGAACCATCCCTGGAGACATCCCAGGCCAGGCTGGACGGGGCTCTGAGCAACCTGAGCTGGTGAAGATGTCCCTGCTCATGGCAGGGGGGGCACTGGGGGAGCTGGGAACGTGACTTCAACACAAACCATCCTGTGATTCTATGCTGAAGGTCTTGAGATGATCCAGATGCAGTTTACCAAACGGCTATGGTGGGATGCGATATACCTGGCATTCCCGGTCACCATGGCCATACTCTTGCTGGGCTCCTTCCCCCGTTCCAGGCCCCAGCAGTTTTGCTTTCTCAGCCCCCGGTGGGTGAGTGTTGCTCTCGTGTGTGTTCCTGTGTGCGTTTCGGTACTGATGAGGCTTTCCAGAATGCAATGGGGACTTTCACTACGTGGGTAAAATGACACCAGCTTCCCATAAACTTTGCAATTCGCTTTTATTGATAGTTTCCCATCATTTCATCAGTTGCAGTCTAAAGTGGTACACAGCAACACGCAGCATCAGCACTTATGGCAGTTAAGGAGATTGATTAGCATTCACAAGAAAAGAAGAGGAGCTTAAAATAAGAAATAAAACAAATGCTTAATCCTTTGGCCCAGATGGGTTTTGGCATGGAAGATAAAGATATATATCTTCTCTAAAACCAGCACTCCCCTATCTTCCTTCCAACAAAAAGATATGACACAGTTCCAGCCATAAAACCACTCTGTCTTTTTGGGTTGGTACCGGTAGCGTGACTCGGTATTTTGGACCTTCGGGCAGTAACAGCGTGGTGGGTGCTGAGAGCTGGGAACTGATGGGAGTTGTGCTGCAGGGAGTTCTCTGTGTCTCGCAACATCTTGCAGGTAATTTTGGATTTGCTTCGCTCTATACCGTGCACCGGTGGGAGCCACAATTAGAGTTGGCTTGAGTTAATAAAGCCTTGGAGTGCATTCCTATCTGGCTCAGGAGCTGCAGATAATCTACTTTTCTTTATCAAAAACACGCTGGAAGGCTGTAACTGTGGTTCTGAGTTTGCCACAGCTCAGCTTCTTGCAAATCTCCATAGTGCCTGCAAGAGGAATTTCACCACTAGTTAAATATAGAGGATACCTACAAATGTAGCCCAGTTACCTCTCTCATTGAAGGTGCTTTCAACGAAGAGAAAGCGACAACTAAGTCTTCACACTCTTTAATTATAGCAGCCTTTACATAACAGTGTCAGATGAATATGTTTTAGAATAGGTGGCACCTCACTTCCTCCAGAAGAACTGTCAAATTAGACCCTACCAGACTAATTTATGACTTGCAATTCAAAGAATTAAAGCATGCCATCCAGTAGTCTCTTTGAATAAAACCTTTAAATGTGCAGAATCCTCTGTGCCACGACATATCCCAAACAGCACAATGCTTCTTTCTTTGGAAATATAAATACGTAGCAATTCATCTGATGGCTTCGAGGACTGCCAAGTACCACAGATGTCATCCTGCTCTCATTGGAAAACAGGGTTAGTGGGGATCTCAAGAGGTTGTTTTATTCGTACCTCCACCCCAAGGCAGAAGCTGTTGTTACTGAACTGGATGCTTATCTAATCTATATTATACAACAGGAAGGGAGAGAGAGAGAAATGGCTTTAGAGGGAGAAGGGGTAAAAATTGGGCTATGCCAAATAACTGAGAAGAGTGAGGAACTGGACTCCTTCCAACTGATGGAAGCAAGTTCTGCCTTAGGTGGATTGCTGGATAATGCTGACTGTCTTTTTCCTTTATATTAATGAAATATATACTTGGGCTGTTTTGCTGCTTTCAACAAGAGCAGCATCACATGGGGGAGAGCGATTTTCCTCAACAGGTCCCAGAATTCAGGCAATGGAAGGTCAAAGCCGATGGTCGTGTTTCATCTGAAGTATGCCATGGGTTTTGGAGCCTTCCGTGTGCTTCAAACTTCTAGAAGGAGCGACTTCATGTCCAAAGGTGCTATTAATGTAGCCATGAATGCTTTTCATTAAAATGCTTTTGCCTGCTGCGGGGATACTGTCTCATTACCCCGGAGCAGGTAAAGAACTTCTCACCATCTTCACTGAGTTGGTGTTTGGTTTTTGTCACTTCAGGGTTAATATTCCTTCTCTGTCCTCCTCCCCAGTAGCAGGAAAAGAGGCCTGCGGTGCCGCTGTGTGACCCGTGGGGAGCTGCTAACAGCCAAATCCCAGGTGAGGGCAGAATTTTGTTGGAGTATGGAAAAGGGAGAACTTGCTGACTTACATTCTGCTTTGCGCACTGCGGTGCTGAGGCGTTTACTCGGCTTGGCAATCTAGTTCCTGCGCTTTTATTCAAATAGCACTTTAGGGTGTTTATGCAAATAGTTCATTGCTACATCTCCTGACAGAACCATACGAGAGCTGTCATTTGATTGTGTAATCATCAGATTGGGCTTTAAATAAAGTGTCTTGCGGTTCTGTACGAGACTCATGCCCTGGGAAAAGCAGTATTTCCACATTTGGATAGCTCAGAAATGACTAAATAATTGATATTCTGGAATATATGGATACAACAGACTTCCTTTGTACTTCAGAAGGGGTTGGTTCTAATAAAAAAAAGAGAATATGAATGATCTATAGTGGGATCAGAGTATTTGGAGGAAGCCAAGTATTTCAGAGGTCTGTGGGATGCTCAGAGTATTCTGACTTAAAATCCGTTCTACCCCCGAGCCTAATAGGGTGCAGTAAAGCATTTATTTAAACGTACTGAAGAAAATGTGTTAGTCTGGGTTTATCCCCAGTGACTTACTGATCATTAGAAGTCTTAGAAGACCCTTTCCAAATGCTGAAACTATTGCAGGTAGTGATATATGTCTTTAGTGATGGGACAGCCTGGTTTTTGACAGAAGCACTGAGTAGGTCCTATAGAAACTGTATTGGGTTTTAATCTTTGTTGACATCTGCTTTAAAATCCCCTGTGCCTTTGGGAACATGTGGAGTTGTGGGCTGAGATCAAAGGGCATCATATGCTCCCTGCATACAACATTGCAGTAAATCCGTGTGAAACCTACTTCCCGGTGGTCCTGCTGCCATCCTCAGAGCATGGACGTCTGTGGTGAGGAACGTCCCATGTGCCTATGGAGGGTGCAATGCCACACGATTAAATCCTAGGAAAAGCAGAGAGCAGACTGCTCAAAATACCTGTTTACCAGCCTTTGAAGATCACTGTCATAAATCAACGATACAGACAAAATGTATAATGCAGCAACTCATACTCAAAAAGAAGGTATTTTAAAGGATTTGACCTTAAAAAGAGCGAGTTCAGCTCAGGTACTCATTTCATGTCTTCGCAGCTCTGTGTTCACACACACACACAAGCTGGTGGATTTTTGGATGCAGGTTGTTTAGCGTTAGCCGAGTGCAGGCTGAGGGTGACAGGTACCAGAGCCCTTCTCTGTGGCCTGAGGCAGTGGAATTCCCAGCCCAATAATATCAGATCATTGTATTCCCTTTCAGAAACAGGCCAGGGATGATTTTGATCTTTGAAAACCTTCAGTTAACGTGCGACCCTCATCTCTTATTGTTGTGGATTTGTTTGTTTGTTTGGATCACTCCTTGGGAAGCTGAAAAAGATGAAGCTTTTAACTGTCTCTCCCATTGCGCTCTTCCCATTTTGCCTGTGCTAAACTATCCTATAAGTTGAAACCAAAGAGATTTGACTTTCCGGAAGCCAACAGAGATGACCACCCATATATCCAGTGTAGCGTGGTGTCCCTAACTGTAAAAACACAACATGCTTTTACTGAGTAATGCCCCATACTCCAGCAGGCATATATAGTTACCTGCATTACAGCTGACAGTGGAATAGCAATGGCTGATAGATTTTGAGTTATTTTCCTTAGCTCGTACGTTCTCCCCTCTGCAAATCTCCCTTGCTCCCTGTTTCTGAGCTCCATCCAGCCTCCTGTCCCTTTGGTACATTCTGAGAGCCTGATTGACTTATCAGTTCCCAAAGAGCTGAACATCTTCCTCTCCTGCTTCGCTGTGTTACCTCTACTGGTTCCTGTTGCGTGTTTCTCGGATGAGTTACCTCATAATATTCAATGGTCTTTGATTTAGAGTTCCTCTGTATTACAGGTATTTGTATTTTTGCATTTTAGGCACATGCCTGTGAAAAAAACAAACAACTTATAAATACAGGGGTTCCTGTATTTAGTTGGCTCTTCTAATAATTTTCTCCACCTCATACCATGAGAACAGGCATTAGATGTGTGCGTCTGGGCGGACTGAGGTTTGCTCTGTCTCAGGGGGGCAGTTCAGGTCCCCACCATGTCCCGGTCCCTGCACGGGGAGGGCATGGGCAGGACCCTGTGCTGGTGGCCCTGGGGAGGTGTTGGGGACAGGACTGTCACACCTGCCCACAGCGCTTCTACCAAACTGGGAAGAAGCAGTTTGAGGTTCCCCAGGGGTTGCTCAGAGCCCCTGCCCTGGCTGAACAGCACTATATTTTAGGCACCTGAGCTTGAAGCAGGTTGTATGGCTGTCACTTATGTTTAGATCTTTTTCAAGTACAATCCCTCTTTAATGAGCTGTGTGTGTATTTTTATAGCATCTTTTAGGAGCCTTTCAAGTTGAGTCATTAAATATCTATTTTTAATAACCTCTGCGTCTTAAAAGGACAGTGTGAAATGTAAGTACTTGAAATCAAATAGTGATTCCCCTGACTTCTGACTTAAATGATTTCATTACAAATTTATGTGAAGTTCAGACACTTTTTCTTTTCTTCTTGTGATTTCATGGCCTTTTTTTTTTTGTTTTGAGTTGACAAATTATTCTGATGTTGCACTTTAAAATTCCTTCTCATTTTAAATTTTAATAGTCTGCCACCAGCAATGTTTGTATTTCTTTACATTTGTAACATCACAGTGGGGAGGGGAAGGGACCTGCTCCATAGCACGGGTCCTAAGAATTGATCCATTCACTCCTGTATAGGGAGCTTAATGAGAATTTTAAAGACAACCTGAGATGCTGAAATCCCCCTCCAGGAAGGAGCCAGTTAAGTGTCAGTCACAGAGGTGGTTTCTGGCACCTGACCAAGCGTTCTACCAGGAGTGGTTTGACACAAGTCACTTGGCCCAATGATCTCGAGGATCGTTTCCAACCAGTATGAGTCTATGCAGTGCTGTCTTGTTTGAAACAGGCCACTAAAAACATCCGAGATTTATTATTAACCGCTTGTTGTGATTCGTATGTTGGGTTAACATTGGTAATGAGCTCGTTGCACAGGGCTAGAGGTGAAGTTGCGATTCCTTGGAAGATCTCATAGTCTGAGAACTCAATCCCAAAAAACACTTCAAGAGACCTAAACCTTAACCATGAGATTCTTCAGTGGATCATCAGTTGGACTCCATATGTAGATACATAAGCTCTTGCAAACAAGGTTATATAGACAGAAGAACACACGGAAGGCATAGAGGTAGTAAATCGGGAATAAGACTTGCCATAACTTTGTGATTCTGTGTGAATCTTTGATTAAATTTGGAAGAGGTTGGGAATATGGGGAGAATAACACCTTTGGCTTTGCTTCAGATGTCTGTTGGACACTTCCCAAGTGATTAGTGGTAACTTTGCAGAACTAAATTAAGCCTTTGCAAGGAATAGTAAATTAAGCAAACGGAAAAGAAAGATAGGAGGTGTTTGTGAACATGGGGATGTGGGATCTGATCGCACTGAGGATGGGATTTAAAATAATCGTTTTAATAAGGACAGGAAGTAAGTAGTAAATTTGTTTTCCTGTAATTTCTTTTATTATTATTGATCTGCCTTTTTATCACATAGGGCTATTCTTTAGTGTTATGCTTGCTCACTACAAATTTTAATGTTTTGGGAAGGAGAATCATTCAGTGCTAAGAGATGGGAAGTCGGGAGACATGCATGTGAAGGGCTGTCGGTGTGACTGTGCAGTTAATTAGCTCCTCGGGATGTGGTTTCTTCACCTGTGGGCTGAGGTTTGTGTGTCCCCTGGACATACTGTGGGGGTTTGTTTGCTTCGTTTTCAGACCTTGGTGGGGGGTGGGTTGTGTTTCTCCTCAGAAACCAACCACTGTTCTCTGAGATCTTGAAGAAGTGAGGCTGGGGCAAATAAAGAAAGAAATACCCTCGCTATTTCACAGAATCCCAGAATGTCAGGGACTGGAAGGGATCTGGAAAGCTCATCCAGTGCAATCCCCCCATGGAGCAGGAACACCCAGCTGAGGTTCCACAGGAAGGTGTCCAGGCGGGTTTGAATGGCTGCAGAGAAGGAGACTCCACAACCTCCCTGGGCAGCCTGGGCCAGGCTCTGCCACCCTCACCCCAAACAAGTTTCTTCTCAAATTTAAATGGAACCTCTTGTGTTCCAGTTTGTAGCCCTTGCCCCTTGTGTCCTGTCACTGGTTGTCACCCAGAAGAGCCTGGCTCCATCCTCCTGACACTCCCCCTTTCCATATTGATCCCCAGGAATGAGTCCCCCCTCAGTCTCCTCTTCTCCAGCTCCAGAGCCCCAGCTCCCTCAGCCTTTCCTCACACGGGAGATGCTCCACTCCCTTCAGCATCTTGGTGGCTGCGCTGGACTCTCTCCAGCAGTTCCCTGTCCTTCTGGAACTGAGGGGCCACAACTGGACACAATATTCCAGGTGTGGTCTCCCCAGGGCAGAGCAGAGGGGCAGGAGAACCTCTCTGACCTACTGACCACCCCCTTCTAACCCACCCCAGGTACCATTCGCTTCCTGGCCACAAGGGCCCAGTGCTGGCTCATGGTCACCCTGCTGTCCCCAGGACCCCCAGCTCCCTTTCCCCTACACTGCTCTCCAACAGGTCGTTCCCCAACTTATCCTGGAACGTGGGGTTGTTCCTGTCCAGATTCAAGACTCTACACTTGCCCTTGTTCTATTTTATTACATTTTTTCCCCACCCAGCTCTCCAGCCTGTCCAGGTCTCTGGATGGCAGCACAGCTTCCAGTGTCACCACTTCTCCCAGTTCGGTGTCACCAGCAAACTTGGTGACAGTGCACTCTAGTCCCTCATACAACCACTGATGAATATATTGAATAGTACTGGTAATATATTGAATATTACTGGGTTTTTTGCCCCTCGTTGGGCACCCTGGCAGGAGGTGGCCCCGCCGCCGTCAGGCAGCAGGTGCTGTGAGGCGGTGGTGGGGGTCACCGGTGCTCGGCTGCGCCCGCAAGGCGGTGGTAAGCGCCGCGTCACAGCCAATGGCGGCGCGGCGGTAGAGCATGGCAGCCAATGGCGGCGCAGCGGCCGCGCGTCGCAGCCAATGAGGCGCGGCGGCGCGGGGAGCGGGCCGCGGCGGGCGGGAAGGCGCGGAGCGGAACGGAGCGGGGGGGCTGCGGGGCGGCGCGGCGCCGGCAGCGGCACCTGCGGCGGCACCCGGTGGGCGCGGGAGGCGGCGCCGCGGCTGGGGCGTCCGCAGCGCTGAGAGGGCAGGACCGGCCCCGCCGCCGCACAGGCCTCCGCCTTCCCCTCCCCCGCGGCGCCTCGCAGCGCCGGTTCCGCACCGAGAGAGGCGCCCGGCGTCAGCGGACCTCCATGTACGACAACTTGTACCTGCATGGATTTGAAGACTCGGAGGCGGTGAGTGAGGCGGGGGGAACCGCGAACATAACCCCGAACCCCCCGGCTGGAGCCGCCCGAAATGTTCCCCCGTTACATAACGGGGGGAGCGGCGGCGGTTCGGGGTCCCGCAGCCGTGGGCAGGCGGCTCCGGGCGGGCAGCGCCGGCTCCCGCTGCCGGTGCGTTCAGCGGCACCGCGGGGAGAGCCGCTGGTTCCAGCCGCACAAGTTGCGCACCTGCCGCCGGTATCGCACGGATCTCGTTGGGACGGACGGACGGACAGAGCAGCCGTGCGGGCCCGTGGTGGCCAAGGCGTCGCCGCGGGTGACAGGGGCTGTGTTGCCCGAAAGAAACCGGGACAGGCCGGGGTCGTTGGTTGGGAGGCGATCTCCCCGCCGGCATCACCGAATGTGCAGCAGCCTGGCTGGGCAGCCGGGGCCGTCCCTCACAAAATGGTTCTCTTGCATCACAGCGGCCCCGTTACCGTGGTCAGATGCCCAAAATAAGCATCGTCAGGGGCGGTTGTCCAAGTACTGTGGGTTTTTTTAATTATTTATTGTATTTTATTGTATTTATTTCCAGCGCTAGCTGCGCAGGAACCCCCCGGAGCAGAATCACTCGGGGCGAGGGAACTGCCGGGATTGCCGCGGCGATGAGCACCCCGTTCCATATTAAACAGGGATCTGTTACATAAGGCCTTGTGGCCAGCTCGTAAAATGCACAGATTATACCATAAAATAGAGTGTACGTCAATGCAGACGTATGTATCGTGTGATGTGGCATCCCCAGGAGAGCGGACAGGACTCTGTGTCGCTTCTGATGAGGATTTTTGCCTCACCTGGCAATGAGGTTGTGTCGGTCTAGGGCTGGGAAGTGTAAATCTGTCTATGTGTTGCCTCATGTACCAGCAACTTGTTTTAGCATCTGTTAATTTCAGAGGGAGGGGAACCAGGACTGTGCAGAATTGAAATTAACTAATGCGACATGCTGTGCTGAGAGGAAACCCCGTGCATTTGAATTCTTTCAAAACTATGTGTTTGAATTCTTTCAAAACTCTGCTGCTTTGGGTCAATTTAGAAATTCCTGCCTTTTTAGTACGCGTGTGTTAATTTGCGTTGTCTCTCGCTGCTGCTTGCAAGTTGCCATGCCAAGTGCATATGAGTGTGTTGGTTCCTTCGGGGATGTGTTTTAGGATCCGACTGGGTGTCTCTGTAAACCAGGCAAAGCGTGAATTCCTGGGGACTGTTCTCAGTCCCGAATATGTCTTGTGCTGGGATAATGTCTTTCAGCAACGTATAAATATGCAACTTCAGTATAAAAGGCAACTTAAAAGCATAATAGTATGGATAAGGCTAATTTGCTGGATAGTTGTTGCTGTAGAAGGAATGTTTTAGCTGTAAAAGGCGGATTTCAAAGTTCACTACAGAACACAGAGAGATGTCTGGTGGGATTCGAGGGTGCTTCTGAGATGCTGAACTCCATGTGTTTCAGTAAAGCCCCTCTGGTTTCTTCCAAGAACATTATTTGGGAAAAGCGGTTTAAGCAGTTTGGACGACAGCAGAAGAGCTGTTACACAGGCATCTGCGTTAGATTGCACTGTAAGAATCGTGTTCATAACAGAGGAACTCGGTTTTTAGCTGCCTGCTTTGAAAGGTTGGCATGAAAAAGTAATTTCCAAGTTCTTAAATACACTTGACTAGTTAATGATAATGCTGTTTACAGCTTTTGTAATTTACAGTCTCTCAGCACTTGAGAATGTTTGTGATAAACTCAACTTGTGGAATTGTGGGAATATGTGAGAATCTCAGCTTTCATTAACAAAAATAACCCCCAAACCAAACCACCAAACCCTAAAATCAATCTAGATCTCCCAGTCATATGGAAAAGCTGGAGGCTGTAAACTCCAAAGGCTCAGACACAAAGCAGGTAAAATTCCCCAAGTGTTTGTTTGCTTTATGCTCCTGAACCACTTGCTTCTAACGTTATACCTTATTATTATTTTGGATTCTGACTCATGAGTTGAAAACGCCCGCTGAGACAATATTCTGGCAAACAGGTAGCGTGATGGGTCATATGAGTATTACTTTCATGCCAAAGAAAGCCAACGTAATAGAATTAATATAGTGAAAAACAAATCAAGGGTAGAATACTGGTTCCCCCTGGTTAAGAGAAAATGAGTGAGAGCGTGGAAAGGTGGAAGGAAAGGCCTCGGTTGTTCTGGGGTTTAGGACGTGGAAGGCTCAGCCCAGATGTTGTGCAGCTGGTGAACTGCGGGGTCTACAAGCTGATGTACCCAATGGGCTCTGTCATCCCCTGAAGCAGGGGAGATGCGGTCCAGGACTTGTGCTGCCTGCACTGGTTCTGGCATCAAATAAATCACATCAAGATGTGTCATTCTAATACAGTAGCATCTTCCTAAAGTAGACGTTTGCCCTCATTGAATCCATGCAGCAGTTTTCTATAGTAATGGCCTAATAGTCATAGCGAGAAATAAGAGCTAACAAATGATTGTGGTTTTTTACCCCAGTTTTCATTGTTTTGCACGTGGACCATGTTCACTCTGTGTTTTCTCTGATGGAAATCCTGGTGTGCGTCCGAAGTAGCAGAAAACGGTTGGAACATGCTGAACTAGTGGTGTTTACTCTGATCTGTCTCAACCTTCAGCCTGGCAGGCAGCTCATCTGGGTCAAGCCTAACCAGAGCTGAGCTGGCTTTAGGCGCTCTCCTAGGCAGCACTTGTGCGAAAATGCGGTAGGAGCTAAAGCTGCGCCTAGCTCTAAAACAAAAACCTACATGCCCTCCTTCCTTGGGGTTTGTAGAGACTAACTATTGAGCTGGGTTTATTGCGGTAATTGTGCTTCTTAGGAATGAAAGCAATGGGAAGAGCAGCAGTTGCGATCAAGGGTTAACCTCTGTGGATCTTCGCTGGGCTGAAATAGATGCGTGTGGCTGAGTGCCTCTGAACCGCTTCACACAAACATAGCAGTGTTATAGTTGGTGTGCTGTTCGGCTGATTTCTGACTTCCAATATCCACAGTGAGGTTTTTTCAGTCATAAACCCGCACCTGTTATAAGTCCTATGTATACGTATCAAATTTTAATTTGCACTGGAGGAAAAGGTGAAGGATCAGTGTATGGCACTGACACAGAGTATGCCTGCTCACTTTTAGAAAGCTACAATAAAATCACACCATTTAAAGACAGGGAAGCTGAGGTGTGTGCTGAGTTCATACCTGGTCTCTTCTGGTAGAAAACACATGGATTAACTGATCAGAGGATGCTCTAGGAAAAGTGTGCAGGTGACATTTTCCTCTTAAAACCAGGAACAAACATGACATTTTCTTATCGGCAAACAAATATATAGATGATTTTTGTAGTTGAAGCTGTTATTGTAGTGTGTATATGTGCATATATATAGAATATATGTAAAAATACATATTATTATTTATATATATATACAAAGAAGTGGGCTGGGCGTGTGCATGAGTATTAGAATCCATTACCAGCTGGGATGATTAATGTGAAGTAGATGATGCACTAGTTAGTGTGAGGCATTTTGGAGGAGGAAAATTACACTGTTGAAGCTGAAAAAAACCTACCAGCGATTGTAGAGAAAAAGTGGTTGCCACGTTGAAGAAAAGAGGTGCAGAGATATGGAAGCAAACAACGTCTGCAGGCACATGTGCCCTGCTAATGAACACAGAGTGCAGCCTTTCAGTTCACGGCCATAGAAAGAAGCATCTTCCCAATGAAGATTTTGGCCTATTTTGTTGCCTTGCCCTGTGATTTGGGGGGGTTTTGGGGGGCTTTTTTAGTGCTTTGAGTAGATCTAAACAGGGTCACCCTTTGGGGAATGAAGACATGTTTGCCTTGTAGGGAAGTGTGTCTGACGTTCTTGGTAACAAGAGAATAGGATGTAAAAACCCATTAGCACAGGGGGATTGTGACAGTGAGGTCCATTGGCTGGAAAATCAAACTGTTTGCCTTCCCAGCTGTGAACCGAGAGGAGTGTGTCTGCTCACAGGGAAAGGTCTCAGTTCAGTTTCCAGTTTGGTTTCAGTAGAGACTCCATTATTTCAGAAACAAACTTCCATGAAAGTCTCCCACAAGAAACGGCATTTTCCGTAGAATGACATTTTCCATTAGAACTGTATTTCGTTGGAAATTTACCTGCAGGAATCAGCAACAAGTACCTCCTCGTGCAGAGTCCTTCCCAGCCCCAGCAACTTATTGGGAATGATGGATGTCACAAGTGAGCTTTGTCCCTTTCCACCTGGGAAACTATCAGTCTGAGCCCTTTTAGTTTGTTTGAGGGTTTTTTGTTTTTTCATTGTTAATATTTATACCTTCAGAGCAGCACCTGAGCACGTGAAATGGTTTTCCTCGCTTCTCACAAGGTGTAAGTTTGAGGCTTGTCAACACGCGAGAGGCTTTATCTTCTGCACTCAAGTCAGTTATCAGGGCCCTTGGAAGTCGCTGCTCAAGCTCAGCCTGGTTTTGCACGCGGGGAAGGGTCGGGATTAGCAAGGGCTGCTTAATAATGCCAGCGTTTCCCATTCAGCTCATCTGCTTCCTCCTTGTGTTCAAGGGGTTTAAGATGGCATTTGATTTATGACTTGGTCTCCTGCGTGTGTTTTTGGTAGGGAAGTTCATATTGCAATATTGATTGGATTTCTGTGTGCTGCCTCAGTGACCTTTAAGGAAGAAGGTAAGGGAGTCTTATCTTGCCCAGGATGTCTGTGTTGCAGTAGCTCTTTGGTAGCTGCCTTCACCTATTTGCTTTTCCCCATCATGGTCTCCTTCTCTTAAGCTGTATATGCACCTTCTTTTCTGGATGTCTCTTTGCTGTTTGGCTGGCATCCAGTTCTGGTTTCCCTCGGGCTCTTCTCATCTTTGCCTCCTTCTCCGGTGCTAGAGGGGGCTCTCAGTACACCAGACAAGCAGCATTTTCATTTCTTACTGCTTTATAAGCCAGGATGATGTGCTTCAGTCAAAGGTACTATGCGAGTTCAAACTCTATCACCAAGAATTGGATAAACACTTTTGGTGGGATTCATGCCCAGATCCATAAAAGCATTTTAGATTCTGAAAGTCCTTTGGTGTTTGTAGGAACTAAGTGCTGGTGGTTGTCCCGTGGAGCTGATGTTCAGGGTTGGCCACGCAAAGGGCAGTGGGAAGGAATGTGGGTGCAGGAGCTGTTTCTACAGCCCTGGATCATCCGAGCTGCAGTGTGGAGCTGGAAAATAGAATCGCAGAATGGTTTTGGTTGGAAAAGACCTTTTAAGATTGAGTCCAAGCGTTCCCCCAGCTCTGGCACTGCCCCATGTCCTGAGAACCTCATGTCCGTCTGTCCAGCCCTCCAGGGATGGTGACTCCAGCACTGCCCTGGGCAGCCTGTTCCAATGCCCCACAGCCCTTTGGGGAAGAAATTGTTCCCCAGATCCAACCTCAACCTCCCCTGGGCAACCTGAGACCGTTTCCTCTGGTCCTGGCGCTTGGGAAAACAGTGGCTGGCTGTGCAATACGTATCATACTGACAGTGTGTGTGGTGACAGGTAGGGACTTTATCCGCAGTGTTAATGGCCTGAGGTCATGCATTAGGGTAGAAAGCTCTGCTTGGAGCAATTCCAGTGTATTGGTAACCAGCGGTACAAACCGTGGTATTACCACAAGTTGATAACATGGTGTGTGAACCACAGGAGCCAGCAAGGAGCTGCTGCGGTGCAGAGCAGTCACACTGGGCATTCGTTCCTCTGGGAGGAAGGTGGATGTGACATCTGTGTGAAAACCATACTGATCTGCAAGTTTTGTCGCCAGTTATCGCACATCATTCTTGAGAGAGCATTGCTGAGGATTTTTAGGAAAGAGGTGACGGGAATAGTAGGCAAACACGGTTCATTCAGCACGCAGAAGGTCGGTGTCAGTGTGTTGGGGACAGTGTCCTCCAGCCCCGTGGTGACATTGCTCCTCTCACCAACCATCCCTTGTGTTGCTCCTGTGCACGTTTCCTCATGCCAAGTGGGACAAGAAAATCTGCTCAAGCAGAAAAACGTGAGTATAGAACCACAAACCTCAGTAGGGAAGTTCATATTTAAATATCAACTGGATCTCTGGTACCTCTTCGATCTCTCACGGAGAAGGAATGGTGGTCTTTGCTTGCTCTATACATCTTTCCTATACATCTGCCTGGGAGGACAGAACACATACAATGGGATCACAGGCATTCCTTTGTACTTGCTCCTGAAACTCATCCTCTGTGCCTGCGGAGCTTGTCATCTCTCCCTGCAATCCCAGGGTTACTGCGGTGAGTTTTGTAACACCCAACGTGTTTTATAGAACATCTTTGTACAACAGGCAGCCGAGTTCAAGCAAAAGGCTTCACGCAGCTGTCACATAAAACCTGGGGCTTTCGCTGGGGTTAGGAGCCTTTCAGTGGTTATTGGGTGCATCGTTTCTTCTGAGATTTTCAAGCTGGTAGTTTGGATCTGATTGTCGTTTTATAGGGCTCGATGGATTTTGCAGGCAGGGCTTGTGAGGCCCGGTGCGTTTTTCTTGCTTGCCAGCAGGATTCTCTGTTGGTGGAAAGCCTGGTGATACGCACCCTCTTTATGGTGCATGGAGAAGTTTTACTACTTGCAAAAATCTCTGCTTGGTTTGTAGGTAAAGTTAATAATAAACCCCTCGGTTGTGGGGCTGATGATCAGTAGGAGGCAGCTGGGTTTCCTTCCTGTGGCTCCCCGGAGAGGCCGTGGATCTGGATGTGAACCACGAGAACGGTTTGCGGTGCCACCCGGCTGTTGATGACACCCAACTGCTCTTCATGCAAAGCTGTTCTTTGCTTCTGCGCTGGATTAGTTGAGTTTTCTGATGTTTAATCCGAAAAGGATGAGTAATGTCAGGACCTCGTCATTCCAGGATCGTTTTCCGAACTGCTGCCAGTTATCTCCTCGCTGTTTCTGTGGGATTTTTAGTGTCAAGGGTGCATTAAAGTCTGTCTTGGCTGCGAACAGAGTAGATCATTTCTGCTAAAGAGATTATCCTCTGCCCATTAAGTCTTCTGAACTCTGGTTGAGATTTGGCTTTTACATGGTCAAAGCGTTTGTGTCTTTGACAGTTTCGAATCTGTTTTCATTTCCATTAGTTCTTAATAGATTGCTTCGACTAATGAATCATCATCTGCCTGACATTTTTCTTTGGTATAAAGGCTGTCTGACAGGGTTGGAAAGTTAGCTGGTTTTCTCTTTGGGGGTTTGCTTGGCTTGTTTTGCTTAGATTTTTTTCTCCTAACATTCCCAAAGTCCTAGTATTACTACAACATGGGCAATTCTTACCAAGTCTAATGTTTTGTGCTCACAGGAAAACGATTTTCTATCTGGCTCAGGTCTTTTGTTTGTTAAATGCAATGCTGTGATTTGGTAGTATGGTGGTCAAATAAAACATTCAGTAAGAATCATAAATAATTTTTATAAGAGCTCACCAGACTGGGATAGCGCGTGTTGAGTAATGTTTGTTCATAGGAAGGACTAAGGTGTGTAGTTAACTACGGCTTTACTCCTGCTTTTGGATTCCTTGTGGTGCGCTCTTGACTGATGGTGGAGCGCAGCCGGAAGGACAAGGGCCTCTCATAAATGTGCTGATCCCGGATTGCGGATCTCTTTAAACATTTCCCAATGCTTAAGAAAACGCTCGGAAGCCTAAATGGCTCAAGGACGTCTGGGGGAGGAACGTGGCTCTTGCTGCCGAAGGGACACATCATAGGAATAATAAATAAGGGGAGAAGCTTAGCGTGTGATTTGTTGGTGTTGTGGCTGGCTTCCCTATCTCCCTAAACCGCGTTCTGCGTGTGCGATACCGAGCTGTTAGATGTTCTTCCACTGAGCCTGCGGTTACAGAGATAGCACAGCCTGGTTTTAAGAATCAGCAGCTTACACAAACGCAGATGACTTTACAAACAGGACAAGCCTGACAACTGTTCACGGTCATTTGGAATCCGGTAATTAATTTCAAAGTGTCACTTAGCCGGCTGAATGCTGAGTTCTGTAGGGATCGCAGATGCTGTCAAGGTTTGCTTGCAAACTTCCATCAGATCCTGGTTTGTATTTTTCCACAGTGCTTCGTTGGTGATTTTCATGCCAACAGTGGACTGTTTTCAGTTCTTGAGTGTCTCATTTTGCCGCGTCCTTTCCTGTTACCCATGTCTTCAACATTTACCTACATTCAGGTGCAATATGTTTGTACTTCTGCATGTGGGTGAGGTCACCAGCCTGTTGGTGGCCGTGGTTTTTGTCCTTGTCCAGGTAATTCCCTCTTTCCGCAGGAGAATCCATCGCTCCTGGGCATCTTGGTTCTCTCCACTCACAACATCTTTTGTGGACCTGTGCGTGCCAAGTGAATTCAGCTGCCTGCCGCTCACTCCTGATGTAGCATCATACATGTCTGGAACTACTCGGGAATGTGGCCTAGAGGGAGCTTTTCATTGTTTGGTAAACCAAAGACAAGACAAGACTGGACTGGAGCTCCCTCGCTCCATTGGAGCTTACAGGCTTGTGTTGGAGCCCGGGTTTGTGCCCAGCTTTCTGTGTCACTGGGCGTCAGAAGGGATTTCTCCCCTGGAAAATGGCATAGGAGACAAGTTGTTAAAAATGCACCGTGGGCAGCAGGTGGGTTAGAGGAGAATGTCTCCAAGCACAGAGTCATTTGGTGTGTGCTGAGTAACTTTGGGACCTCCTTGCTTGCTCCCACATCTTTCATTGCCTTCCCTTCCTCCAAGCTTCTGCCTTGCCTTAACTTGGCTGCGCTCCTGGCAGACTCGCTTAGAACAGATGATGGGTTTGTGTCTATATATACACATACATATGTGTATGTATATACATACATATGGGTATGTAGAGGTCGGGCTCAGGAGGTCCCTTCCAACCTCAGCTGTTCTGTGGCTCTGTGAAAACTGCAGGACGACTTTCAGGGCAGGAAGGGGGGGGTTCTGTCCGACTGCAAGTTCCATGAGTCTGTTGTGCCCACCTGGGACAAGGGGCTGCTCTCTCGGTTTGGTTTGGTTTGTTTCCCTAAGAAGTCAGGTAGTACCAAGTCTATATAAGTAACAGAGATGGAGCTATTTGCTTGTGCTGTTTCACCGGCATGGGGAATGCAGCGTGGCACTGATTTGATTTATTACAGCAACACAGAAGAAATCATGAGCAAAAATACTCCCTATCATCTTGCTGAGTACTGAAGTGGTGAAGTGTGTGTTTGAATGAGCTGCTAACACTTCATATAAAACTGCCCAAGCCCTTCTATTTCGAGACAATTTCGCTTATACCAAATACATTTTCCCTGCGAGTCCTCTATATTTGTTTTTTTCATGCTGGGACATTTCCCTGCAAATCAACTCTCACTGCTCAGCTCTTTCTGCTTCCTCCTGCTGTTTGTCCTTGGTACACTGGCATCACACCTAGAGATTATATTGTTATAAATGTCAGGTTTTGCTTGCTGTGCTGGGTGCTTCTGGTGTGTATGAGGCTGGAGGATGTTTTTTAATAGCCATGTCCATTATGGCCGTAAATGAACCCTTTGCACCTCTCACCACCTTGGAAAGAGCTGTAGGGTGGGGTGGCCAAGGCATCGTCCCCATTCCCCCTTCCTGCTCACGGGGTTGGGTACAACCCAAAATCCTCTGGCTTGTTAGTTCAAACAAAACCTTTTCAAAACCTCTCATCCTTTAATCTGTGAATAAACCAATGTTTCTATTGGTTACCCCACTATTCTGCTGCTTTACAAACTTTTCCATAGAGGACTTCTTCTGTGATTGCTGTGTCCCCCAAATAACGTATCTATTTTGCCTGGGAAAATGATGGATTCTGACAAAACATCAGTTAATCTCTGCTAAGATACACAGCTCATGAGATACCACCATAAAATTGTGTTTTCTGGAACAATTAGTGGTGATCCCAGGTGCCAAAAGGAGAATAAACAAGTGGAATAAACAAGTGGAGCACAGGGTGTGATGGTCCCTTTACCCTCTGGATGTCTTGACTAACATCGTTCGTCTTCTATACATACATATATATATATATATGTGTGTGTGTGTGTGTGTATATATATATTTTTTAAAGTTCCTATCACCACTTTGTTTCCATTGATCTGCCCCTGCAAATGCTGCTCAGCAGAGGTACCCGCTGTCATTTGACGTATACACTCACCATGGATATAGAATACAGCCGTTTCCCACCTCACCAGAGCTCTTATTCTTTAAGCAAAACTACCTTACTTACTGAAGTGCCTGTTTAAAAAAGAAAACTGGCCAAAGTGATTATATTTCTGAGTATATTTGAAAGTTCCTGACGAGATGGGAAGCGGCTTTATCCCCATTGCGGTGCTTATTCAAGTGAAAAGGTTCTCAGGACATTTTTCACACCGTTAGACAGGACTATTGGAACTTTGCGCTTTTTATTGATCTCTTATTAGAAAACGAACAGGATATTGACAGCTGGAAGAACGGACAAATGAGTTGTATTTTGCCTCCCTGCATTTTTCCATGCTAATTCCAGTTGTCTTGTTTTCCACTTGCTGTCCTAAGGAGCAGAGCGGTAGGAAGGGTTTCAGTACAGTGTTGAATAGCTGTTGCGTCCACTGGGGAGTGGATTCCTTTCAGGAACACATTAAATAATGTTCCCTTTAATACATGGGGTCTGCTGTGTGTACACACAGCACAGGTGGGAGTGAGGAGGAAAAGAGTCACGGGCTGCAATATTTCCTGTTGTACATTTACAATTCATGGAGCGGTGGTGGGTGCACAGAAATGATTTTGCTGAACGGAATTAACCAGTTGATTTAGGGTTTGAAACTTGCCATGGAGTGTTGTTTCCAGTGCCGATGCTACCGCTGGTCACACCTGTGCTCAAGATGGTTTCTCTATTATAATATTTAAGCACCTTGTGAAATTTTGAGCTCCGCTGCTCTGAATTTATCACACACAAGTGTTTCCTTTTGGTTGGCTTAGAATCAGGTTTGCACCTTTCCATCTTATTTCTCAATGAGAGGTGTCCCGTATTAACCTCCTGCCTCATTTACCTTCTATATAGGATTATGTAGTGCAGGAATTTCTGCATAGGGTTTTGAATTACATAGTTACACGTATTTCGGTGTATTTCAGGTTTAAAACGCTGTGCTTCAAGGAGGTTTAATGCCTCCCAGCGCCTGGACCATGTACGTTTGGAAGATACAAAAGGAGTTTGCACTCTACTGAAAAAAACACTTGCAGGGTGAGGGCTTTGTTGTTCAGAGTGGTCCAGAAAAGATCACTACAGCGAATATTTTCCTGTGTGTACAGTCCCAGGCTCAAAATATTATTTGTTGTGGGTTTTTTGTGGTTGGTTGGTTGGTTTTTTGTTTGTTTTTTTAATACGTTGGGTCTTGGCTCTATCAGGCCAGGAGCATCCCTGGCGTTGACCAAGTTTAAAGTCATGATATCTAAGAGGTGATCGTGACAGTCATTCTAATGTGTAATGTGCTCAGTACTGAAATCTATTTCTAAGATGCTTGGATGTATCACACGAAACCATCACACGAAACCATCACACGAAACCATCACACGAAACCATCACACGAAACCATCACACGAAACCATCCCACTTCCATAGTCGTCGTCTTGTCTGCAAGAGGAAGCTCCTGTTGTAAGGTTTCTTATTCAGGTTCTTGCCTGCAAGGGGTATTTGCTAAGAGGAAAAATACATTCAAAGGCATGTAACTTTGCACAGATATTTTGTGTCTTCCTTCATAAGCAAGAATTTAATTTATAGAAGATATGCGAGATCTGCATTGAGTATTTTGCATTCCTCAACACAACAAAACACTACCAAAGCTAGGCCACCTCTCTTCTGGGTGGTCTGGTCTCTTATGGATAGAGAAATTCTAGTCTATATCCTCAAAATATCAACACCAATGATGTAAATAAATAACAACACTGCAGTGTTGTGTTGCTGAAAACTGCTCAGTGAAGAGGTAGATCCAAAGTTATCCCAGCCTGGTTTTGCTGGACACTTTCAACCCTATGTGGCCTAACTAGAAATTACATGTACCCGATAACTCTGAAATTTGAGGCCAGAACTGAACTGAGGGGTAAAACCAACTGCGTTTCAGTGGAGCTGGACTGATGGGGTTCAGGGAAGTGCGGCCCAAAAGTCCCAATTCCTGCTTGTTTCTTCCAGCCATTAAATAATAATTCCTCCCTTTGGTTCTGTTGCCTCTTGGCCCAACTGCAGCTGCTGCATTACTTGCAGCTGGAAGATTAAGCAGCTTTCCCCTATCAAAGGTTTTCAGGAGGAAGTCAGCAGAGTGGTTTCCCAGCCTGGCGGTACGTGCTGCAGTCTCGGGGGAGCCCAGGAGCGCTTGGGTTGGTGTTTCTTTTTGCTTTAATTCTATTTTGCTCTTTTCTCCTCGAGCAAGTCCCTCTCTGCCTTTGCTGTGCATTGCAGCGGCGCTGCTGACACAGAGCTCCGGCTGCCAGGGGAACAACCAGATCCTGCTTTTCGCTGGTTTATTTTCCTCTTTCAGCAGCTGCAGTTCTTGTTCCGCCCGTCATTTCGGGGGGAATCGACCAAGCTGCACAACCAGCACCCTATGGGTTGCTGCTTCGGGGTGATGGGGCAGAGAAAGGAAGAGTTGTCCCTCCTCTGTGAGCCTCAGCACCTTTTTCCCTTCTCACTTATTTGGTATCTCTTACTAATTTGGTGTTTCAGTAGCGTGGCTTGCACAGCTCTTCTCCAACGTTGAGATGGGCGATGAGAGCCGCGGTAGAGAGCGGTGTGGAAGGGGCCGTGTCAGGGCAGCAGGGCCACAACAAGAGCGACACAGGTACAAGTGTCAATAAGAAACAGCCTGAATCCTGCTGTGCATGCGATGGTGTGTGCTGCACATCCTGGGCCATGACAGGATGCACAGGGGTAGGAACTGGGAGCCCAGGACTCCAGGCCCTGTTTCTGGAGAGGAGGTGCATGAAACGTGCATCCAAGGAGGGGGAACTCTGGGATTTTGTACTTTTTACTCTGCTGTGCGTTGCTGGGAGGGAGAGCTGCGTAAAAACCACAGAATCCCAGAATGTCAGAGGTTGAAGGGACCTGGAAAGCTCATCCAGTGCAACCCCCCCATGGAGCAGGAACACCCAGCTGAGGTTCCACAGGAAGGTGTCCAGGCGGGTTTGAATGTCTGCAGAGAAGGAGACTCCACAACCTCCCTGGGCAGCCTGGGCCAGGCTCTGCCACCCTCACCGGCAACAAGTTTCTTCTCATATTTAAGTGGAACCTCCTGTGTTCCAGTTTGTACCCATTGCCTCTTGTCCTACCATTGGTTGTCACCGAGAAGAGCCTGGCTCCATCCTCCTGACACTGCCCCTTTCCATATTGATCCCCATGAATGAGTCCCCCCCTCAGTCTCCTCTTCTTCTGCTGGACTCTCTGCAGCAGTTCCCTGTCCTTCAAAAAAACCTTCCGTTAAGAGATGGCTCTGAGCAGAAGGGTCCTGTGGGTCCTCAGTGGTATGGAAGGTGGGTGTGAGTACCCCAAGTGGAAGCGCTTGGCTCCTCCATATGTACATGAACATATATCCTGGGGACAGAGCAGGCTCACTGCCCCCTCCCTGTCCATGTCTCACAAAGGCTTGACTGTCCCTACTGCTCATGCTTCTGCAAAGCTGATGGGTGGAATTGGGGTGGACGTGGCCTCTGCCACCTCCAGTTGTCACTGGTGGGCTTTTTCTCCAAAGGCGATGCTGTGCTGGCTCGTCCCTCCGGCGGGGAGCGCTGGCCGTGCTCCTGGGGCTCAGCAGTCCTGTGGCTGTGCTGGAGCTCGGTGTGAAGCCTCCTCTTCCTCCTCCTCTTCCTCCTCCTCCCCCTGCCAGCATCCTCTCTGCTCTGCTGCCTCCGCAGCCTCCCAACTGCTGCCAAGCCGGCGAGCGATGCTGGGACAGGGGGAAGCGCCGGTTTAACAACACAGTCCACATGGAGCTAATGGCACACAAGAGGATTTACAAAACGGACCGGGGGAGAACTCTTTGGTGATTGAGTTCTCCTGCCGGTTTTGTGCTGCGGAAAGTGGGACGTACGGAGCTGAGCGCTCAGCCCTGTAGCTCCCAGGGAGCGAGTGCCTGGTGCATAGAATTCTCTGCAAGCGCACGTGAAGAGTGAAACACAAAACGTTGAGTTAATGCAAAAACGTGCTAAAGAAAATGTGAGTTGAATACAAGCCTGCCAGCAACACGGGGCCCTTGGGTTTGCGGTGAATTATTCCGGAGCGTGGAGGTCTCTCGGTGATCGGTCTCCTGCAAGGAGTACCACGGATGCATTAATACTTATATAAACTACATATAAAACTTACATAAACTATGTCCATCCTCAAATCTCTTCTGCTGTGGGCAGTAAATCTGGGTACTGTTTATGTGTATGTTTAGATCAACGTGATGTTGTCATGACATTGAAATATTGTATTATTTAGGGCTCGTATGGCCAGCACGAGCGGTTTGTCTGCCCAGGATCCGAACCCTGGGGGGTTCGCTTTCTTTAGCCCAGAAGTCCCTAAAGCTGGGCTGACTGGATTTGGTTTATATCCTTCCCTTTGTCCTCTGTCTGTTTGGAAGGGCAAGGAATGGGTTTGCATCTGCCTTTGATGAGATGCTTGTGCACCCAGGGGAGCTGGCTTGGGCTGGTATCGATCTGAGGGTGGTTGTGAGCAAGGAACCGTTTTCCATCTGCTGGCCTTTAGCTCTTTACCTGTGATTTTCATGTTCTGGTTTATTATCTTTGAACATTATTCTTCTTTTCTGCTGGGTAATTTTCTGTCCCTTAGACCAGGCCTTGACGTCCTTCTGCAATCGAACCCATTCCCTGCCCCTTTGGTTACGTTTCAGCGCAGATTCGTGGGGCACCAGCAGCAGTGACATTGGTTTGGAGCAGATGGATCTCTTCTAGAAGATCCCAAAATAATGGCAAAAGCTTTATGGTTTTAACTCTTGCCAAGCTTTTGGCAGATTCCACTCCTGACAAAGGCTTGTTTTTCCCTTCTTTTGGCACAGAACAATATGCAGGTGCTCAAAGTTGTCCTGACGGCTTCGTCTGTAGAGTTGAGTTCCTGCTGGGTGTGGGGATTTAGGTGGGGAAGGAGCTTTTTGCACAGGATGAGATCCGCAGTGGCTTTCTCCGTTACACATTTGGAAATCAAAGAGGTTGTGGGTATGGTAGTGATTCCTAAAGGGTTTTTATCTTGGTTGAGATGCTTATTGGCTACCAGTAAGAAGGAAAACTTAACTATTGCTTCTCCTAAGCCATTTAATTAAGAATCCATTTTGAGATAACACTAGAGGCAGTTATTAAAAAAAATTGGGGTTTGAGTTTCTGATTTTTAACTCTTTATTTAAGAGAGTTAACTACCAAATACCATTTTACTATGTAAAGTTGAGAGAGATTGTTGCAAGCTCATGGCAATCATGAGAATTTGGGAAAGCATGGTCAGGCCATGTATTGATAAAATATGACCATGTCTGAAGCTTCAATGTCAATGAAGGTTCTGGCTGTTCTTCCTGGATTTGCATTTTTACCTCACGTAACTTAATACCTTCCCATTTATCCCAACAGCAAATGCATGGAGAGACTATTTAGCCAGTGGCAGCCCGAGATTTGTTTAAATCAGCCCCATGACTGGAGTTCCATCCATAATAACCCAGAGCTCTGCAAAGTCCTCGGAGCCCTGGATTGATTACAGCAATGAAGTTCCATAAAGCATCCCTCAAATATTACCTCGGTAGGCAATAGCAAGGTGCCCTTTTGCTTGTATTTTGCTCTCAGCACGTAGAGCTTTTAGATTGCAAGGTTTTGGGGAAGGGAGTTGCTGTTTGCAGAGTGCATAGTACTTAGGAAATTAGGGCTTTTCTTACTAAGGTATTTCTAGCAGTATATAATGGCTTATTGGGAGTTCAGGAGTTGTGTGATGTTTGAATTTGGTCCTTGCTGCAAGAAAAATAATAAGAGATCATAGGGGCTGAAAGGTGGTTCCCTGGGGGAGAGAAAAAACCCTGGGAAATGTAAAAAAGCAGGAAAAGTGAAACGCTGTGTTTGTAAGCCCCATGTATTAGTGTGTAAAGCTCTTTCTAAGCCTCTGAGTTTGGAAGCTTGTGGAAGGAAAAAACTGATTAAAACCGCGATACAACGCAACGTACTAAACCTTAGTCCAAACCCTATCAGTCGCTTGGCTTAAATTAAGCAGCATGAAATTCATTTCAACACCATCCTAGCAGCACCTCGCAAGTCTTTCCCATTCACTATTTTAAACAAAGTAATTTTCCCGTGATGTTGTTGAAGTCGTAAGTCAGTTTTGGTATTTTGTGCCCTGGTGAGAGGTGGGTAAAAGCCACACGAGCTCAGGGGAGGCCGTCGCCACCTGAATAGAACTGGTCACAGCCCTCTCTAATCAATGGAACAAAAACCTGCCCAGCGGGTCTCTTGGGTGTAGGATTACAAAATAAGTGCTGTCTGCAATTAGACTTTTGGGATTGGGGGGCTGGTACCTGCAGACCTTGTGTCTTACGAACTAATGGGGAATGGCAAAGCAAACCACGCGTCTGCTCGAGGACTGGTGGTGAGCCTGTGGTTTCCTAAATGAGCTTTGGGCCGAACTGTGAGACAGTTCTGTGTGTTCTGAACCACTCCTGTTTAAAACATGAAAAGAAGTATTCAGGGTTATTTTGGCTGTGCAAAACGTGATGGTGTGGGAGGTGGTGACACCATGGTAGAAGAAAGGAGACTGTAAGCCTAAAAATCCTTAGAAAGAGATATGTTCTTTAACTTAATGGTTTGGATAGAAGCACACAGTGAAAGCAGGCGGCTGGCTGGGGTCTCCTCCACAGATCTCAAGGAATATTCCACCTCTTCCCTCACATTTATAATACTTGGCAGATGATTATAGTGAGCATCCCTGCTTTGGGGGCTGCAGTCAGTGTGTGCTTGCAACCCAAGTGGAGATGTTGTAAAGCTGAGAAAAATCCTTTTAGCCAATGGGCAGGAGAAAAGAATTACTGAGATCCTTCATTTGATGCTTCTTGTTCACTTGTGAAGTGATCATAAACTTGAATTCTAGCACATACTTATTGCCCTGTCTGTAAAAACAAGGTTTCTAGGTAGAAATCTGCTGTGTCCAGAACTCCTAGCTGGATTTGTGCCAACAACTGAATGAAGCTCATCCTAGGCTCTGCTTAACTTTTGCATATTGATATTTTGGAAGGCTTCAAGATGCATTAGTAGATGTTGGAATTAGACTGATGGGAAGTGTTTAAATACCGCTCCCCACGTTGTTGTATTTACGCTGTGTTTTTAATCTACCTACTTGGCAAATGTAAGCTGGGAAATAACATTGTTTTAAAACACACACTGTGGCACAGAGGAGGTCTCTCATCCCATGGTGTGTGTCCTCCAGTCCCATCTGGGTTGGTGTTGCTGCCTTTGTGGCAAGATACAGGATTCTGCAGCAAAATTTCGTGCTACTTGAGGCAAGTATAAGTTGGGGAACAACCTCTTAGGGAGCAGTGTAGGGGAAAGGGACCTGGGGACAGCAGGGTGAGCATGAGCCAGCACTGGGCCCTTGTGGCCAGGAAGGCCAATGGTACCTGGGGTGGGTTAGAAGGGGGTGGTCAGTAGGTCAGAGAGGTTCTCCTGCCCCTCTGCTCTGCCCTGGGGAGACCACACCTGGAATATTGTGTCCAGTTGTGGCCCCTCAGCTCCAGAAGGACAGGGAACTGCTGGAGAGAGTCCAGCGCAGCCACCAAGATGCTGAAGGGAGTGGAGCATCTCCCGTGTGAGGAAAGGATGAGGGAGCTGGGGCTCTGGAGCTGGAGAAGAGGAGACTGAGGGGGGACTCATTCCTGGGGATCAATATGGAAAGGGGCAGTGTCAGGAGGATGGAGCCAGGCTCTTCTGGGTGACAACCAGTGACAGGACAAGGGGCAATGGATACAAACTTGAACACAAAAGGTTCCACTTAAATTTGAGAAGAAACTTGTTCCTGGTGAGGGTGTCAGAGCCTGGCCCAGGCTGCCCAGGGGGGTTGTGGAGTCTCCTTCTCTGCAGACATTCAAACCCGCCTGGACCCCTTCCTGTGGAACCTCAGCTGGGTGTTCCTGCTCCATGGGGGGATTGCACTGGATGAGCTTTCCAGGGCCCTTCAACCCCTGACATTCTGGGATTCTGTGAGGATGGGGTAAAGTGGGGTATTTTTAAAGCAGTGACTCGGATGTTTTGTTGTTACTCTCCTGTGGGCTTTTTTTATACAGATCCAAAGACTAAAGTCTCACAGACGTCCTGTAGAGGCAAATAAACCAATAGTGATGATCTCTAGAAGTCATTGCTGCAGAAGCTGTGTTACTCACCTGTCCACCAACATGTATCGTTAAAAAAAACCCAAAAGCCAAGTGAATGACATTGGCCTTATCGCCAGGTGCTTCATTGCCCCTGTGAGTCCCAGGCGGTGATTTTGGGGTGATGCTCCTGTGCCTTATTGCAAAAAACCTTGAATGGCCCTGAACCCGTGACGATGACAGCGTGCTCGTTGTTCGACTCGCTGTAAAAGAGTGAATGCTGATTTATACACGTGCTGAAAGCCTCTCGATGGCCTCTGTTCCAAGGTAAAATAAGGATATCCGAGAGCAGCCCCAGGAGCGGTCGTGGTGATGTGAGTGCCCCAGGGAGAGAAAATAGAGCTGAGCTCGATGAAGATGAAAGAGAAATGGGAGTAAACTTCAACAGAGTGAAATAAGGGGAGAAATGGGAGCTAATCCCCTTCTTGATGGGTGAGTTAAATGTCCATGATGCTGTAAAATGCAACTGGATGTAGGTTTGTTTTTTTAAATAAAACAAAAGAAGGTGCACCCATCCCAGCCAGCGTAGGGAGGCGTCTGTAGCATTCAGATGTCACATCACTGCAGGACCTGCTGGCTGAGGACTTGAGGAGCCGACGTGCTAGACCACATATGGGAAACGCAGATGCTGGTGGAGTTGGCAGCACGATTAGCTTTACTTTGGGGGCAATATTTCTACTTTTATTTGTTTCTGAAGACTTAAGGAACGTTCTTGGCTTCCTAATGGATTTCTGGGACAGACACAGAGCAGCGTCTTTCCAGGAGAGCTCATTTCGGACAAGAGGTGCGATTTTATTAGCTGGGGTATTAGTATCAGGTGTCATAAAACTCAATAGCAGGAGCTTCCCCGGGGCCTGGGGAAGATCACTCAATACTTTCAAGAGCCAAAGTAATTAGTTAAAAATAGAGCAGTGTCTCTATCCTGTTGCAGCTTTACTTTGGTGCCTTTTATCACTGAAAAATACCCACCTTTTTGTCTTTTGAATAACTTTCATGGAGAAGAGGGACCAGGTGCAGCGAGTGAAGGAACATTCAGGCTAGAGGTGCTGAGCTGTTGATTCAATCGCAATTCTGAGTGCAGGAGAGTGGAATAAAACAGCTCAGAGCATTCCCAGCCACATCTTTGCTCTTTCATGGTCCCTAAGAACCTCATCTATGTGTCTTTTAATACTAATGTGCGAATGCATTTTTATGGTGAAGAGAATGGAATTAGTATTTTATACTGTCCATTCTACCACTGAAACATCTGAGCTTCACCTCTTGACTGATAAGCGTTTGAGGCTCCAGCAAAGGCAAAGCAACATGGAGTTTATAGTTATAAATAACATCAGAAATTATATCTGTCAAAATGTGAAAATGAAAAGTTAGGAAACCTCACATATTTAGTGACCACTATCTCACGCTTCTTTTTTAGTCTACATAATTCTTTAAGCTGCAAACCTTTTCCATATGTAACACCTGGTGAATGTATACCCGTAATGCATGTCAGGCAGAGTCTTGTACATCTTGCATGTTCATTTGAACATTACAGAAGAAGCCAGAGTATTTTGGCAATAACTGTGTGTATTACTGGTGCTTTTTTTAAACCCAGTCTCTTAGATGTGCAAACACAATCTGTGCGGAGCTGGAGGCAGCTGAGTGGGGAGATGGGGCTGCAAGAGCCGAAATTCGGAGGAAAAGAGAACATGGAAAGAATGTTAGAACTATTGCCCTATTTTCTAATGAGTATTCACACAGAAAAAACCATGTTCTAACTACCTAGTAATGCCAAAATTGCTGAGACACCTAGTGAGTTGGCTTAAATAAATTTACCAAACATAGAGGAGGAAATAATTGCGGAGCATTGAGGACTCAGTGCAGAATGGTTGGGGAGCTGGTTTGTGTGTGTGTGTCGGTCCTTCCAGAAAACAATTCGGTTGGGAACTGATCCTTGTCCTGCTTGGACTCGTATCGGCACATTTGTATTGACTCTTAATGTGAATCGGTGAGAAAGTCCCACTAAAATGCTTTGCTACGGCTCTGCTGGACCTCGTTATTTAACGTTACAACAGCTGTAACTGAGTTTGTAATTCTAGGGGGATAGTGATCATTCTAGAGGAGAGAATGTGGCTTTGCAAGGCGAGCTCTGTTATCACAAAGGCGTTTTTCATGCTCACAGCTGCGCGTGCGTGTGAACACAGCCCCAGCGCTTTCCCCTCGAGCGCCGATTGTGCTCCGTGTCCGCGTGTTCCTGGACGATGGATGCGCTCACGGCGCCCGGAGCTGGGCCTCCCGCAGAAGGATCCTGCATTAGACGCTGCCGCCCCGTCATCTTGCTTAATGGATGAGGCAGAAGCTTTTTCTGGAGCAGGGTATGTTTTCAGCAGTGCTTTCGGGGTTGCGATGGACTCCGCAGCACCCTAAATCTTTTCAAAAGAGGCTGCGTGTCATCTGGCGTATTGGAGCTCCTAATGGCTTGATGCTTTAATTGCACGAGCTCTATGATAGAGCATTACAAGTTATGGCTGGATAGAGAGCAATTCAGAGCTGTATATTTATGGCAGTTGGAAGAAAACCCACATTATTTACAGCCTCGCTGAAGTCTTTATGTTTTCTTCCCTTCTGAAACCAGAACAGCTAAAGGTCGGTATTTTCTTCTGCTCTTTTGAGCGAGCAGGAAGGCTGGACCTGGCCGGCTGTTTGTGGTGTCCATGGAGAAGATGCACATGAACAACCTCCCTAAACAAGCTGGGCCATAGAAACCCCGTGTTCGTTAGGAATATCTTGTTAATATTTCCCATCACCCAGCCCCCTCGGCACATATCTCTCAGGAGTCTCAAGTCAATGAGCAAGAGGGGCTGATGATTTACCATCATTTTCTAGTTGCTGAATAAACAGACCCCATGTTCTTTCTCCTTTACCCTTTTTCCCCAACGTTTTTGGGATTGCTTCAAACCTCAATGTCCTTATCAAAGCTGAACTAGACTAATTGATGAGAGGGAAAATGAACGAGGGAGAAAATAAGTAATACATTGCAAGAAAAATTAATTCACAGAAGCCCGAAGTAAAAAGGCTGTGAAATGTGAAACAAGTCTTTCATTGCCTTGAATTATATATTATCTGGCAATGCCTGTTTTGTTCAAATGGTCAAACCCAGTGTGCACCTGAACTCGTTGCATATCCTCCCACTTCACAAAGCTCCTGTGTCTCCCAGGGGTCAGGAGAAAATAAAGAAACGAAAGGGTGTTTTTGATAAGGTGTTGGGGTGCGTGGTGTGATGGGCAACCCCTTCTTTCCCCTTTCTTCTCTCGCTTCCCTAGGGCTACAAACATTCTTTGTTTTTTATTGTGTGCTCAGGCAGCCGGTTACGCTTTCCCAGCTGTGACAAGAGCGTGGATGCATCCCCGGATTTAGTGTCATCACGTCTATTATGGTTTCAGTGAATGTCATAATCAGCCCATAACTTCACTGCACGTGGTGCTGTGCAGGCGTGAGGGTTCGCGTTGGCTCGTTGCACCATATCCTGTCAATATTGCACAATATTGCTGCCAGTATTCTGATCTTCAAGTTGTAAACAGAACTGAAAATTAAAGACAAGAAGTGCTGCTTTTGTCTGGGCGGTGTTTTAAAAACAGTCAGAAGCTGGACTTGGGAGGATAGCAAGGGTTGTTTTTAATTTATGGGCTGCTTGTGTTATAGCAGCTCCCAGCAGCCTTAAGCAGATTCTGAGATGTGTGAGCTGAGAAAAGCAAACTTTAGTTGTCCTTGTTCTGCTCTGACCTGCCTGGTGTTCAGCAGCACGAGTCGCACTCCTGGCGCTGCACCTCTCGGATGAGCCCCTTGCTGCTTGGTACAATGTGCAAGAGAAGGGATCACACGGATGGGATCATACCGATCCGTATTGTTTGGTGCAAGAGAAGGGATCACATGGATGGGATCGTACTGATCTGTATTGTTTGATGCAAGAGAAGGGGAAGGGATCCTGTGGATGGGATCATACCGATCCCTATTGCTTGGTGCAAGAGAAGGGGAAGGGATCACACAGATGGGATCGCACTGATCCATATCATTTGGTGCAAGAGAAGAGGAAGGGATCGTGTGGGTGGGATCGTACCAATCCATATCGTTTGGTGCAAGAGAAGGGGAAGGGATCACACAGATGGGATCGTACTGATCCATGTCTCTTGGTGCAAGAGAAGGGGAAGGGATCGTGTGGATGGGATCGTACTGATCCATATCACTTGGCACAAGAGAAGGGGAAGGGATCGTGTGGGTGGGATCGTACCGATCCGTATCTCTTGGCACAAGAGAAGGGGAAGGGATCATGCAGATGGGATCATACCAATCCATATCATTTGGTGCAAGAGAAGAGGAAGGGATCGTGTGGGTGGGATCGTACCAATCCATATCATTTGGTGCAAGAGAAGGGGAAGGGATCGTGTGGATGGGATCGTACTGATCCATATCTCTTGGTGCAAGAGAAGGGGAAGGGATTGTGTGGATGGGATCGTACTGATCCCTGTCATTTGGCGCAAGAGAAGGGGAAGGGATCATGTGGGTGGGATCGTACTGATCCCTGTCGCTTTGCACAAGAGAAAGGGAAGGGATCGTGTGGGTGGGATCGTACCGATCCGTATCGCTTGGCACAAGAGAAGGGGAAGGGATCATGTGGATGGGATCATACCGGTCTGCACTGTTTGGCGCATGAGCAGCGATCAGCGTTGACGAGCAGCCCGAGGTGGCCTTGCAGTATCAGCTGCTGTGGTTGAGACTCCTGTGTTCTGACAGCATCAGCTAGGTCAGCGCTCAGACACAGACCACTGACAGCCAGTATGGTGAGCTGCGCATCCAGCATAGGTAGCTATTTCTATTAAATCGCCTTTATCATATCCAGAGGACTTGAACAAATACAAAGACGCGAGCCTGTGCGCTCTCTGTCCACCGTTCTCCCCATACAAATGATTTCTGCGGCCCACCCCCGTGCTGCAGTCGGTCCTGGCAGCGCTGTGTTCTGTGCCGTGTTCCGCACCTTTCAGCACACGGAGACGAGGGGACATGGTACAGGCACAGAGTGGTGCTGAGGGGCGGTGCTGAGGAGCGGTGGCTCCCGGGACAGCAGCGGTGACTTTGTCTCGGTTCCCAGGCACACCAGGCTGTGGTGTGTTCCTGTCGCAGTGTGTTACACCAGCTAGGACTAAAATCCCAGACAGCAGCCTATTCTTACTGCAGTATATTGTGTTTATTATAATGCCTTTTGATTTATTATTTGGAGAGTGTGATTACTTTTCCTCCTTCCTCTCTGCTGCTAGTGAAGTTTTGTTGTCTGTGAAATACAGAATGTGATGATCAGCAGCTATAAAACATTTTGGATCTTCAGAGTGTTCAGTGGCTAATAAATGCTAAACTGTTCTTCCCTACCACGAAGCTGGGCTGTCCTTGCAATTCCTGGTCTGTATGTTTTTTCTTTAATTGCTTTGAACAGTGCGGACTTTAATATGGAAGATGGGCTATAATTTTGGGACTGGAATATTTAACCATTTAAATTCAGTCTCACACTGATAGACTGAGGACAGGCTGAGAGAGCTGGGGTGTTCAGCTGGAGAAGTGAAGGGTCCAGGGAGACCTTATTGTGGCCTTTCTGTACTTATAAGGGGCCAATGAGAAAGATGGGGACAGACTTTTGAGCAGGGTGTGTTGTGATAGGACAAGGGGTGATGGTTTAAACGAAAGGAGGGAGATTCAGGCTGGACATGAGGAAGGAATTGTTGCCCTGAGGGTGGTGAGAGCCTGGCCCAGGTTGGGCAGAGAGGTGGTGGCTGAACCATCCCTGGAGACATCCCAGGCCAGGCTGGACGGGGCTCTGAGCAACCTGAGCTGGTGAAGATGTCCCTGTCATGGCAGGGGGGGCACTGGGGGAGCTGAGAAGGGCCCTTCAACACAAACCATCTGTGATTCTCCTTCAGTCGCTGAACAAGACGTCAGTAGGAACAGCAGGCTGTGCGAGGGTCTCCTGCTACCCGGTTCACCCAGGTGTGATGAGCTGCCGTGCTCTGCACTCTCCCCTTTGATCAGGGAAGAAATATTCTTATGCCTCTGGCGATGCATTCGGGAGCTGAAGTTTTAATCCTGGCCCAGGACCAGGCGCTGTGCATCCCGCGGGTGTTTTGCCACCCGGCCAAGCGCTGTGGCTGGTGGGTCCCTCGCTCGCTGTGACGTCCCGGAGGAGGCAGAAGGAAGAGCAGCAGGTCTGGCTGCCCAGCTGGGAAGAGCTCATGCTCATTTTCAGGCTCTTGATGTCGGACTTGTTCCAGCCGCGGACCCCAGACGCGTGGCACGCTGCTCTGTCCCGCTCCCCTTGGCGGCAGGTATCCGGGAAGGGGTATTTCTGGTGTGTCAGGATCATAGCTGTGTGTTAGCTGACGTTAGGAAAATCCTGTTCTCAACACAGAGGCAATCTTTGTCCCCAGTGAGCGTGCCGTGCTCCTGGCCAGCTTACGAGTGCCACACGGGGAGCATCTGCTCCTCAGGGCTTCCTTGCCGGGAGTCTGCTCATGGGAATGCACTCACATCTATACCTAAGAATCTGTTAGTTTACATGGAGAGTAAGAATATTGATTATATAGAATATATAGCACTGTGCTGCAGGATATGTATGAGTGTAAGGAAAAAAACTGAAAGACGTAATGCTGTAGAATGGCTCTTTCGGAACACATATAGAGTTACAGGTTTTGGAGCTCTGTATGAAGATAAAGATGTGTTGATAGAAATGTGATGACTTAGAAGTTATTTGTTATGTTGGTTACATAACACAACACAGCCCCGCACACTCCTCCTTTCCCTTATTTAAAACCAGACCTGGTGTCTCTTGGCACTGGTCGTACTTTGCCGTGTATTCCTCCTGCTGGGTACGGTACCGGGGCCAGATCCTCCTGATGCTTTGGAAGTTCTCTTTCTTTATGGTAGTAGTTTTGTGTAGTTATTTTTCCGAAGACACGCAAAATCCGTAGGTTAAGAAGTTAGACTGCAATGCGAACCGTATGCAGCTCTTTACACCGAACGGCATAAACTGCGCTTTACAGCAGGCAGAACCAGCCCAGCCGAGCGCTGGGGAGCAGAACGTGGGCCGTGTGTGACTGCAGAGCATCGCGTGGGGACAAACACACGCCAGGCTAACGACCCAAACACTGATTAATCAAATGCTGTATCACCAGGACTCTGCAAGGCTGGGGTCTGGTTTAAGCAGAGGCCATTGTTCACCAGGCAGACGTTAATTTATCAGTGAAATTCTATTTGCTTGGCAAGTGGCTCAATCAGGGACATGGATTTGGTGTTCAGCATTTACCTCGAGTGGCAAGTTAGACCTAATCTTTAGGATTTTGAGATCTCTGTGGGAGTTTCCTGCTACAGTGAGAATGCGCTTTGTCTTTTGTGTGAATGCCGGGGCGTACAGCCCTCCAGCAGTGCTGGTCTCGCCGGGCTTCTGGGTCATTGGGATAAAGTAGAACAGACCATTTGGGTCGGAAGGGACCCACGTGCTGAGTGCTTGAGGTTTTGGAGAGAGGGCAGCGGTATTTCAGGTAATCATGAGTAACGGTTCCCGTCACCTTGCTGTGAGATGAAACCCCTCTCTGCTCCGTGCGGATCTGAAGATGAGCTGTGCAGGATGGGCACTCGGGCTGCTTTATAAAGAGAAGAGAGGAGCCACCACGTACTTCGGATGTTGCCTGACAGCCTGAATAATGTCCCAGAAAAATAAACACCTCTAACTATGGCCGTACCTTAGAGGCTGTTGCGTCCTTCTGTACGCGCTGCTTTCATTTCATATCACTGTACAGCTTTTGCGTTGCCCTCTTGAGTAGCTTCTAATAATGTGAGTTTTGGCACCTTTTTCCCCTCTGGAAGCACAGAACAAAGCGTCATGTGAGTGGCAGCCACGGGGGGGAGCATTTACACACCCTATTTACAGGGAGGCGGGTTCTAGCTGAGCTTTATAATACCTTAATTATATTTGATGTGACCGAGCCCTTGGCAGTCGTGAGTCTACGGTTGTCAGACAGGATTTAGATATTATGACGATTTCTAGACAGTGGCACAACCGAGCTGCATTTCACTGTGTCACTGAGAAAGTAAAGAGGTTGTTGGAAAGTGGAGAGTTTTTTTCCTGGGATTTTTTGTTTTTATTTCTCTGCTAGATTCCGCGATACATAAAACCCACTCAGAGAAATTAAGAAAGCAATATTTTTGAAGTATTTTACGAATCCGACTGGGGAAGGGGTTTCCGTTCCTTACATACGTTTCCTTAGTGACGTGAACTGAATTGCAGGGCTCAGCAGATTCGTACACAAGCAGACCCTCGGACTCTGATGTGTCTCTGGAAGAAGACAGGGAAGCGATCCGGCAGGAACGGGAGCAGCAAGCGGCCATCCAGCTCGAGAGGGCCAAGGTCTGTTCCCTGCAGCTTTAGGAGCAACCAGGCTTTGGGGCACTTTTCTTTTGCCTGGTGATGAAATCCACACTGTTGGTTGATGATGATGCTGTTTTCTGAAAGAGTTTGATAGGAAGTTACCTGCAGACAAGGTGTTTGGGGGGATATAGTGTAAATATTCTCATATAAACGGGGATGTTCTCTAGCCAGCTGAACTCTGCTGGCCCGGGTGGAGTTGTCAGCTCTGGGTTTTGGCAAACGTCCTCTGTAAGGTTTTCATTAGTTTGATAGAACAGATCAGTTATTGATTCAAAAAGTTGCCACTGTTTGTGCTGCTGTTTCTGTTTGCAGTCCAAACCGGTGGCGTTTGCCGTGAAGACCAACGTGAGTTACTGCGGAGCTCTGGATGAAGATGTCCCCGTCCCAAGCACTGCCATCTCCTTCGATGCCAAGGACTTCCTGCACATTAAAGAGGTAAAACCGGGATGTTATAAAAGGGAATGTGAAAGAGAATCTTTTTACATGCCAAGGACTATGATTTGAACAGTTGGGGCTGAGCTGCACCTGATTAAAAAGAGATCCAAGAGCCGAGCAGGGTCAGGAGAGCCCAGCACATCCATCTGATCAGTGTCAGCGTGATGGTTCGTCAGGCTTTTTAGAGTTCCAGCACCCTGGGGTGGTTATCTTGCACCTTTTTATCGCTCGATGTTACCGACTTGTGGTCGGATTTTCACGTCACGGGAAGGAAATGACATCCTGCTGTATTTTAAATCCCTTTGGTGTGGCAGATTCAGATTCTTCTGTCAGATGAATATTGTGATGGATCAGAGATGATATAATAGAAAGGGATTCTATTGATCAGAAGGTGGAGTAGCAGCAAGTTGCACCAGGTCTTCATAAAGCACAAGAGAGACTTAATAAGGGAGGAAGTAAGACTTAGAATAATACAATAGGAAAAGAAAATATTGAAGAGGCCAGATACAAAAATAAGGAAAAAGGAATAGGAATAAAAGGGCCCTGAGTATGACTTGGTAGAGGAAAAATACATTTTCTTGCATGCTGAGCATATTTTCTGCAATTCTTCATGTGCAGTGAGCCCTCTGAGCGTGCATAAGTGCCTGTTCTGCAGATTTTGAGGCAGGCTTGCAGCTTACAAAAACATTGTTTCTGCATTCCGGGTTTGTTTTAGGGGGTGCAGTGCTCGTCTCTTTCTTTGAACGTGTGTCTGTCGTCGCTCCAGAGCACCGGGCTCCCTTAGGCTGGGACAAGCATGGTTCCAGCTCTATAATAACACTAAGCTGGGTAGGAAGTGAGGCCAGGCTGCTCCAGGATGAAACACCAGCAGGAACCGATGAGTTGCTATATTGAGGCTGCACCCTGCGCCTCTCAGCTCTCTCCTCCAAGACCATATATTATGTGCTGACTTAAACAGGGGAGCGGCAGCAATTACTGACAGCACAGCAGAGATCATCATGGGCATGGCAACCACTGGGGATGAGCTGGCATCCTCCCACACGCCTAATGCAAAGAATAGCATATGGGAGGTGGTGACCTAATGCAAACAGCCCCGCGTTCCTTGCTGCTTCGTTATCGTTTGCGCTGCTCTGATATTCTCAGCCTAACGCTGATTCCCGTCTCGTGTCTGGAGGGATCGCTCACGAGTCCATGGCCCATAATGGTCCCTGTGTTCAAACCTTACATTTAGAACCAGAACAGAATGGGTAATTCTTGTGGGACTGAGGTTCTATAGCGCTTTAAATCACTGAATCACACAATGTCAGGGGTTGAAGGGACCTGGAAAGCTCATCCAGTGCAATCACCCCATGGAGCAGGAACACCCAGCTGAGGTTCCACAGGAATAAATCCATTGATTTCGCTGATTTGCCAGAGAATGCTGGATCCTGCAGTATTTGTCTATTTTAAAGAACGTAGATAGTTACATTGACTTAAGCAGGAGCAACGCCTTTAAAATTAAGCTTTGCTTAGGGACATTGTTTGAATCAGGGCTGTAACAGCGTGAAGAACGGATATTTTGGAAGTTGAAATGATAAAATACTGGCACCTCTTTGGTCAATAACAGCTCTATAGAGAGGGCAGGTTTCAAGATGAGGATATAAGGATCGTGTTTCCCTTAGCTGTGTATGTTAATATTTGTATGTATGTATGGATGAATAGATGGGCTAATTGATTTCTTTTCTACCATGATATGCGCTATATCATTGCTTTTTGTCTCTCCATCATTGAAGTTAGGCTGAACTTTCAATAATGCAGAAAAATGTATGTTACTAGAAGTCAATGATAAAATGGAATATAACATGTTCAGGTATATATTAAAGTTTCTTCCTAAAAGTGAATGTTTTTTCAGCTGACATCAATTCAGAAGTGTGCATCTCCAAATAGTTCAGCTCCTTCTAGGCAGCGACACCATCAAAACCTCATTTATAGGAAGGTGTCACAACTTTGACGTTAGCCAGAAGTGGTTTTGGTTCATTGCCGGAGCTGCTGGGTGTTCTGTGTTGTCTTGGACAAGCTGGTCTATATTTATCTTTGTTTCTAGAAAGGTGTTTGTAGGGTTTTTGCACCTTGCAAGGTGGAGTCTGGTTGCACGGTCTGGAGTTATGACCATGAGCCAGCACTGGGCCCTTGTGGCCAGGAAGCCAATGGTACCTGGGGTGGGTTAGAAGGGGGTGGTCAGTAGGTCAGAGGGGTTCTCCTGCCCCTCTGCTCTGCCCTGGGGAGACCACACCTGGAATATTGTGTCCAGTTGTGGCCCCTCAGCTCCAGAAGGACAGGGAACTGCTGGAGAGAGTCCAGCGCAGCCACCAAGATGCTGGAGGGAGTGGAGCATCTCCCGTGTGAGGAAAGGCTGAGGGATCTGGGGCTCTGGAGCTGGAGAAGAGGAGACTGGGGGGTGACTCATTCCTGGGGATCAATATGGAAAGGGTGAGTGTCAGGAGGATGGAGCCAGGCTCTTCTGGGTGACAACCAGTGACAGGACAAGGGGCAATGGGTGCAAACTGGAACACAGGAGGTTCCATTTAAATATGAGAAGAAACTTGTTGGGGGTGAGTGTGTCAGAGCCTGGCCCAGGCTGCCCAGGGAGGTTGTGGAGTCTCCTTCTCTGCAGACATTCAAACCCGCCTGGACACCTTCCTGTGGAACCTCAGCTGGGTGTTCCTGCTCCATGGGGGGATTGCACTGGGTGAGCTTTACAGGTCCCTTCCAGTCCCTGACATTCTGGGATTCTGTGACTGTGAGTTCAGGCTTGTGGATAACAAACTAAGGGGGTTTGGGGTGTGATGTGAGTAACGTTTGTGTGTTCCAGAAGTACAATAACGACTGGTGGATAGGGCGGCTGGTGAAGGAGGGCTGCGAGATCGGCTTCATCCCCAGCCCGCTGCGCCTGGAGAACATCCGCATCCAGCAGGAGCAGAAGAGGGGACGTTTCCATGGAGGGTGAGAACCTTGTAGAATCACCCAAAATCGGTCCTGACACCGCACAATATCTTCAAAGGTCGCTCGGTTCTTTTTCATTGCGGTGCGTTTGGAGGAGTGTTTGATTTGGGATTCCAAATGAGAACACATATTTGCCGAGAATAGGCGTGTTGGATATTGACGCTGAGAAACAATAAAAAATGTGTATTGACTTTAGGAAGGATGAGTAATACAGGATGAGTGGTATGGACAGACCTTTCTGAAAGGCTGCGGAGTTTCGAGTCCCCGTGGGTTTCAGTCAACTTGGTGCTCAAAGGCTGCAGGTTTTCTTCTTTTTTCCAACTGTTTTGTTCTGAAGGTTGTGGTTTCTTTTCTTTATTTCTCTCCATTTTGGCCAAACCCAAACTGTTCAAACTTTATAGAGATGAGCTTTGTCATTCAACTTTCTCTATTCTGACTGTTCTGAGTCTCCACGCTGCTGGAGCTGGTGATTGCAAGTCCCTGGAAGAACATAAACTTGGTCACAGGTCTAGGAAGTAAAACTGATTTCTGACAATCTCAGTTCAGTCACTGAAGTCACTCTTCTATTGGCCGAATACACAAATTTCCTTTTTAATTGATATACTACTAGCGTATTATTCGCACTAATTGAAAGCACATTGAAATGTTCACACATCTTTAGTGCTGCAGAGTAAAGAGCCAATTGAGCCTGGACCTAATGGCAGTGACAGCAGCACAACTGCCCCGGAGCCGGCACGCTAATGAACTTCATCAAGGGCAGGAATCATTTCAATATAAACCACCTGGGGAAGGGTTTTTAGAATGGTTGAACAGCCTTAACCGTGCTTTTTCCAAATTGCTTCTATGATTTTTGAAATCGCTTCAAAGGAAACTGGTGTATCTCAACCTACAGAAGGAATAATATTGAATTCGGAGAGAGAGGTGCTAGCAGGGTATTTAGGATATTGTTTCATGTACAGCGTATTAGAAAAATTCTCTGCTTGTGTGGACTCCACCAAATCACTGATTCTTCCAGAGGTTTTCTCTAATCTCACCTCTGGAGAATATTAAGGATAAAATGAAGACTGAAGGACACATGGGAATGTTGTAAAGGGTGTGTAGTGAGATATCCGCACACCAGGGCTTTCTTGGGGTAGGAATGTGGGTGAAAACTCCTTTACCGTGTGATTTCTCATGGGGAAATTTCTCATATCTGCTGCCTAAATCCTCACCCGTTTCCATCTCTGGGTGCCTGGTGTTAATGGGATCTTTCTGGAATTGCAGGAAATCCAGCGGAAATTCTTCTTCAAGCCTTGGAGAAATGGTTTCTGGCACGTTCCGAGCTACACCTACTTCCACGGGTAAGGCGGAATTTTATTGATGGGAACTCTGGCTATTCCTAATAACTCTGTTTTTAAAAGTATATGGAAAATGCAGGTTTCCCCCTTTGCTGGCTTATGAAGGTGTTTTACAGAAAAGTGCTTGCAGAGGAAGAGAAAGACATTATTTCTAGACATGCCGTAGTTCTGGGGGAGTGGGACAAATGTGGCAGCTGCCCCAGAATGGGATGGGCGCCCAGTTTAAGGAGGGGGGACCAGAAGAGGGGTGCGCTCAGAGACATCAAGAGTGCTCCAACAAAGGGAGTTTTCGTTGCGAGTGTTACGGTCGTTATACACAGTGTGTGGTTTTTAACCAAGTTCTCATTTGGTCTTTTAGCGAAACAGAAACAAAAAGTGGTAAGTAGAACTTTTGTTTCCATCTTATTTATTTTATTTAATTCTAATACGTAATTCCCCGGATTTTCCTATGGATCTTCTCCGGTCAATGGTCTGAAGGGTGGTTTTCTTTTCTAGACAGAGCACGTTCCCCCATACGATGTGGTGCCGTCCATGAGACCTGTTGTGTTGGTGGGTCCGTCGCTGAAAGGCTATGAGGTACGTACATTTACTGTGTGTGGTCCAGCACAACTGTTTTGTGATAATTTGAAGTGATCTTGGCTTAAATAATTGTCAGAAACGTGATACAAGATTTAAGAGCATGGTTAGGACCTCGTGTCATTTGGGTGAGGGACGGGGTGGTTATTTTCTACCTCGCAGCAGTGCGTGTTGCTCGTGAGGCCTCAGCAGAAGGGCAGGTGATGTGAGTACAAAACTGCTCGTTGGGCAGTTTTACTGCTTTAAACACAGCGCAAACCCATGATCTTCAGTGCAGTTATTCTTGATTAAATCGAGTGAGAAAGAGAGACTCGTGTCCACTGCAAGAAGAAGTGGGAGCAGTGAAGTTAACCAGCCAGACTTCTGCATGCATGGGGAATTTCAGTCAAACTGGCACATGCTTTGACCTTCATTAGAAAACATTTGGAATAAACTTCGCCATTGTTCTCCTTTTTTTCACTTTTAAAAACTCGACGTCTTCCCGTGGTTGGCGAACAGACTATTGCAGCAGGTTCAGTTTCCTTCTCCAGCGCCTGAACCCACAGATGGGAACTGACGATTATTATTGCAGCGTGTTTTCCTAAAGTTTATATTTTTTAGGATTGTTAGTATATTGAAATATATAACTAAAGCAACCTTTAACCCATCTAAATTATTTGCCTCTGTTCAATGTGGAAGTAGATAAGCAGGACACCCAATTTCCAAGTGGGCATTTAACACACGCTGAACGAGCAGAGGTTCTTACCAGGGCCTTTTGGTGAGCTTAACCATCTGTTAAGGGTTTTGCTGAGTTAAGAACCAAATGAACCTGAACATAAAATAAAAGCTACCCTTCATTTAGCTTAATGTTGTTAGTACTTTATAGGATATTATCAAACATATTGGAATGGTTCTTTTTGGAAGAGCACAACACGGTGCAATTACTAGCATAATGCAGCGTTCTTGCGTTGTTTTTTGTAAGAACGATTGGAAGTGTAGTTTAGCAAAGCAGGTACTTCATGTTCTACTCTCTGCCTTTTAATTTTATGGCGATGTTTCTTGACAGGAGTAGATTTCATCCATGGACTCCCATGGTGCTGCACCGCACTTTAATTTGCCTGGGGACCCTCAGGTTTGGAGGGGAGAGAAGCTGTTTGTTAACACAAACCTCTACAGATATGCCGTGCTGCTTTTGTTTGAGAAAGTAACACTAAACGTGACATCTTGAACATATAAAGGTGTAGAAGTGGTCACGCAGAATATGAAGGTGTAGAAATGTTAGCGCAGAATATTCATTTCAATTCCAAATAGCGGCCTGCGTAACAGACCCATTGACATGGGGAAATTGTTTTGACTTTTTTTAATTTTCCCTGACTAAATTCTGCGTTTTGAAAAACAACCATGAAGAGATAAAGAGCCAGAGGCCATGGGGTTTGGGTGAAGCTCCTCTTCGGACTGGCAGACAAGAGGTGTCAGCCTGAGTTGTCCTGGAGAGGACAAGGAGTTCATTCAGTAAAGTCCATGAGTGGAAGCATCCTTTCATTTCTCTGTGTTAGAACAGTCATCCAACCCCGTAAATCTTGTATCTGAAGTTTTAGGCCAGTTCTAATGGTGTTACACAAAATGAAACCAAAAGAACCCCACCAAAAAACCAAGCCAAAGGCAACTGCTCTGTTCAAGCTGCCCTGTCCTGTGTTGGTGCTGTGAAGTTCTGGTGAGACGTACAGATTGCTGGTGGTATCCTTACCTTCTGCTTACCTCTCTTTCTTACTTCCGACCTCTCTTTCTCCCTGTCCGTCCTCCCCGCTCAATGTCCCTCCCCTCTGCCAAGGTGACAGACATGATGCAGAAAGCTCTCTTTGACTTCCTGAAGCACAGGTTTGATGGGAGGTGAGGAATCCTGTCCTTTTCATGCTTTTTCCCCCATGTGTTACTAACTTTTATTACTATTATTATTATTATTATTGTTATTATTATTATTATTTTAAGGGATGCATGTTCAAAATGGGTTTATTTGCTTTGTATCAGCACTGAAACGCAGGCAGATGTGGGGTGGAACATGGCTCATGGATTACTAGTGCATGGATCTTCATATCCACCATGTCTGCAGTAGGATTTATTGAATTTAATAGAGTAGATAGCTGGCCAGTTCCTTCCATGTCATGGAACAGTTGAGAAAACATGACTAATTACACATAAAAGTAGAGTTTAATTCACAATCCTTTGGGAATATGAAGATTTCTTAAGCTTTGGATGCAGAAGTGTGTCCTGCAGGTGTGCGGACAGCAAACATATGCACTCTTAATTTCATTTGGAAGTTGTTCTGTTTGGGCCGGTTCATTCCAGCACCTCCAGGGAACTTGAGGCTCCTTTACAGCAGGATGTTCTTGAAATAAAACTGATTACACCCCAGGCTGAAATGGGGATCAGAAACAACATTTCAACAGGGTGCAGTAACGGGGCTTCGGACCAACACCTGAGAAAAGTCAGCTCTTAAATGTGCCCAGTAGTCAAAACTACTTCAAAATGCGGTTTGAAGAAGGAAATGCTGAGGACTGGAATATGGAAGGAAGTGTGTCGGAACTTCAGAAATAGTGAGGAAGGTTCATCTTGTTCAGCGGGAGCACAGGGGATGTTTCCCGATGAGCTGCGAGAGGGACCATTTGGATTTCTCTGCGAGGAGCGCAGGCTCGGTCCATAGCATCTCTTACAGGCACCTTCTACTGTGCTGGCTGCTGTGTCACAGGTCGGAAAATACCCCAAACCTTGGGTTAGGAGAGTGGAAATAATGGTGGCTGTTGTTGGGGAGAGCTGGAGCAGGACTGGTGGTCTGGGTCCCTTTTGGGGCGCAGTGAGGAGATGCAGTGCTGCACGAACCCTCAGCAGCCTATACAAAACATTTAACAACGTAATTGCTATGAATATATCCTTTAGGAGGTACGTTTTTGTACCCTATATGAAAATTGGAGGTGCCTAAATACAGAAAAGAAAGCGTAAAGCGCACTGGGCCTCTCTCCGGCCCTCTCCCCACCGAGCAAGCTGAGACGATTGACTTTAGCTCTGGCTCTTTTTTCAGAAAAATGAATTAAATTGCTTTTCAGCTGCTTCTTGGTCCTCCTGCCAACTATGGCTTCGCAGCCTTTCTCCTCCCGCCTTTTCTTTTTCGTTTGTTTCCACCTCTTCTGCAAGGCCCACGTTACCAGAAAGGAAAAGGGTGTCCAAGGAGCAGCTTTTCAGAAGTCTTCAGTAAGACCTGAACTCCTCTCCGAAAACACACTTGGCGTCTCTCAGCTCCTTCTGTAGCTGCGACATCCTCTGCTGCTCAGGGAGCCGCAGGTCTCCACTACCTTTTCTGGCAATGAATTTATTGATGTATTATGTAGGAAAATACTGGTGCTTCTTTTACCCTTCCATCTGATAGTTTCACTTAGAGCTGCATCAATCTTGGGTCGTATGGAGTAGCTCCCAGTGATTTCCAGTTCGCTTTCTTTTCATCATTCCTGGCTCTTGGGTTCATCGCGCTCCTCCAAAATGGGTTTTACGTGGAGTGATTGTGCGGTCTTTGTTTTAGAACATTTGTCAAGTGAAAAGCCCAACCTTCCTGAAAGTACAGAGGAGTACAGGTGCCTGTGCCCAAAATTACCTTCCCCAAATCGACCTGCGAAACACAGTGCCTGGAACAGGAGTGTGTGTCGCAGGACGGGTGTCCCGGCACAGGCAGGTCTGTCGGTGACCAACAGGCGCTCAGCTGTGGGTGACAGGTGTCCAGACTTCTCAGCAACGTCACCTTTCATCCATGACCTGGGAGGAGAGGGGCTGTTGCTGTTCCGTGCACTGTAAGACTCGCGTAACTTGCAGTATTTATGGTATTGTGTGAATTTGTGTATGGGTTGAGTTGTGAAGGAGACAAGTTACCTGATGCATTGAGGAGAGCAGCAGAAACTATGTGCCAGAGTCTACAATAGTGCAGGGAATAGAAACCAATGTACAGCTATGCAGCATTTCTTTTAATTGTCCTTTAATGAGGCCGTAACTCAGCCATAAAACAGGTCTGCGTGGTATTTTATTGTGCTTGCCCTTTGGAATGGAATGTGGCTGCGAAACATGCGCAGGGCACTGAAAACGTGACTGTTGTGGTTTTGTGCTGTGTTCTCGCTCCCAGGATATCGATAACCAGAGTGACAGCTGACATTTCTCTTGCTAAGAGGTCCGTCCTAAATAATCCAAGCAAGAGGGCAATAATCGAGCGGTCAAACACAAGGTCCAGTTTAGGTAAGACGTTGACACGGGTGTAATTCTGAGCATGGTTACATGCTGGAGGAAAGGGACAGGATTTCAGCCAAGATGTCATAAATCCGCCAATTTTAAATGTGTCTACAGCAGTCAGAACAATGAATATCAGAAATATAATTTATATGGAAATAAATGTCTCCTTTTTCTTCAGACAAAAGTGCTTTGGTGCGAACATCGCCATTAGCATCGTTTTAAATGTTACCCTGTCGATTATTTAACATAGACAATTTTTGTGATTATAGAAATAGGAAGTCACAGTTCTGCTTTTCACACAGGCTCTTGTTTGAGTTCAACCACAATTACAATCCGAGAGCAAGAATAGTCTTAAGAAATATCAATACATCACTTGAAGTCAAAAATTAAGAATCTTACGACCCCTAAGTTGTTTAGCAGGTGTGGAAAATAAGTTTAGTTGATGTTAATAGAGACGTGTTTAATTGTCCCTGATGTTTATATCCATTGGTGTTATAAATAAATGTAGTATGTTCTTAGGAAACGGAATTGTCTCTAAAAGATAATTACTTGAGTAATAGGTTATTTTATGGAAAATACATTAGTTCACCTATGGAGTTCATATATTGAATGTGTACAGCCCGTGGCTGATGCTGTTTTAGTGTAAGCAGCACTGGGGTCTCAGCTGCTCCGCTTTCCTCCCCAGCCGAGGTGCAGAGCGAAATCGAGAGGATCTTCGAGCTGGCGCGGTCCTTGCAGCTGGTGGTGCTGGACGCGGACACCATCAACCACCCCGCCCAGCTCATCAAGACCTCCCTGGCGCCAATCATCGTCCACGTTAAAGTGTCTTCTCCCAAGGTGACGTGTCCCGCACTTAAATCCCTGCTGGGAGCGAGCAGCGTCGTGTCCGCACACCAAGAAATTAAGGGGTGAAGAGCAAGACAGTGACATTTGTAGATGAAGGGTTGCAGGTTGCCAGGTGTCACTCAGGGGTCTGAAATGGGACCGGTACAGTTCAACCCTTTGCTAACGCAGGAGGTTGGGGACAACACCTCATCCTAGGGCAGGTTGACGTGCTCTCATTTCCAGGAACCTTGGCAGACTGGAAAGAACAGCTCTCAGGAGCCTCTTGTAAGCTCAGCAAAGGCAAATACAACTCCACACGAGCAAAGATGGGCCGGTCCTGGCTTGGGGTGGTGGGGTCTCCTTGGGAATGCTCAAAACTGAGCGGGACGGGGACGCGAGCGATCCGATCCAGCTCGCTTGGAGTGAGGGGCCGGCACAGAGGCCTCCAGAGGTCCTTCCGACTTATTTACCAGACCATAGAACAAGGGAGTATTTTTTGCTTTGAGACTTTACGGAGAAACAATTTCAGTTTCCTGACTTTTCAGCCCATTAAATTCTAGTGATGAACACAGTGGAAAGTAAAAACAAAACAGAAGTATGAACTGCGTGTGTAAAATACCTTCTGTACCCAAAATGGACCTCAGAATAGATTAAGTTAGAGCGTTATCGCCACGTTACTGCTACTGTGGTACTGCAGCCGATCCAGTATCGTTCTGTGTATGTGGAATTTTCATGGTCCTCTAGAAGATTATGCTTGTCAAAAAAAAGTAGAATAAAGCAAAATCACCATTTGCCCTGCATTTGAAATATTTGCAAGGGATCATACGTGATGCAGAGGGAAACATATCCAGCTTTCGGGGCGTTATCAGGAAGGTTTGTGCTTATATTCAAGGATGTTATATGGATTTTGTTACACATATTAGAGAGCTCCTGAACTTGGTCGTCTCCCAGTGGGATGTCAGGCTGAGCTTTGTGGGGATCCGCGATTCTTAAACTCACGCTTGCCTCTTTTCCTGTCTCAGGTGTTGCAGCGACTGATTAAATCGAGAGGAAAGTCCCAAAGTAAACACCTGAACGTTCAGTTGGTGGCAGCCGATAAACTCGCGCAGTGCCCACCGGTAAGTACAGGAGCAAGGGAAGAACCGGTGGTGTGGGGGGTTTTAAAGCTTTCTGCTGTGTTGGTCTTTGCTTAGAGCTGAGTGCATGCGTTGTCATTTTATGGTGATTCAGACAGCCCTGCAGTTGCAACCCTCGGCCAGTTTTTATTGCTAAGAAACAAGTTGTCTGATACTTTCATCCTGATTATCTCCTGGCCTGGGTTTATTATGGTCTGGATCCGGGTGACAGGTCAGAAATGATGTGTAGGGTAAAACCGATGGACCAGCACACACAGTGACATCATTTGTGGAGCAGTGTCAGCGGAAGGTCCCCGACGGCCCCAGTCTCAGGCCCGTGGGTTGGGGGAGGCTGCAGAGGGTTTTCGGTTTTCTTCAGGGCACAGCGAGCCCAGACGTGAGTCATGTGTGTGTGACACCGAGCTGAGTGGTGCAGGTGACACACCTGAGGGACAGGATGGACCCAGGGGGACCCGGGCAGGCTGGAGAGGTGGGACCTGCGAACCTCGTGAGGTTCAACAAGGCCAAGTGCAAGGTCCTGCACGTGAGTCAGGGACGGGCTGAGAGAGCTGGGGTGTTCAGCTGGAGAAGGGAAGCTCCAGGGAGACCTGATTGTGTCCTTTCAGTGCTTAAAAGGGGCCGATAAGAAAGATGGGGACAGACTTTTGAGCAGGGTGTGTTGTGATAGGACAAGGGGTGATGGTTTAAACTAAAGGAGGGAGATTCAGGCTGGACATGAGGAAGGAATTGTTGCCCTGAGGGTGGTGAGAGCCTGGCCCAGGTTGTCTAGAGAGGTGGTGGCTGAACCACCCCTGGAGACATCCCAGGCCAGGCTGGACGGGGCTCTGAGCAACCTGAGCTGGTGAAGATGTCCCTGTCATGGCAGGGGGGGCACTGGGGGAGCTGGGAAGGTCCCTTCAACCCAAACCATCTGTGATTCTATGACCACATCATCCCCAACGCAGCAGCACCCGTGAGCTGTTCCAGGAAGCTCCTCAGAGCACAATCACTGTTTACCAACCATTTTATCAAAGACTCTGATTACTGGTCTGGAATAACCTGCTGCTGAGGGAGCAGAGGTCGCTGATCAGGCAGAGGCAGGTGCTGTGTGGAGCTGAACTTGGCTCTGGATTTGCTTTTCCAGTGCCGTAGCCGTGTGTAACGTGGGGCTGGCGGTGCAGGGGTGGCCGTTCGTACCGGGGAGGCTCAGACAGCCCCATTTCTGGCTGGCCATATTGCCCATCTTTCTCCTTGCCAAAGGGCTGTGGGGAGAAATCAGGTTAATTCAGAGAAATGTAGAACAGACACTGGGAAGGTTTCCATGATGGCGCTTTCTGACTTAACACACGCAAACAGCTGACAAAAGAAACGTCTTGGAATGCCCGGCCTTGGTGGTCAGATGTTGCTTCTGGACGACTTTACCTTGTGCCATGTAGACCTTAAAGAGATTGCCTCCATTTCAGATGGGGTTTTTCTTGATTCAAATGAAAGTAACTAAGTTGAAGCGGCTTCTGGAGTGATGATCCACAAGGATTTATTTCCTTGAAACTTACCTTGGTTTTGTGTGCTCCTCGAGATTCCCAACTTCACAGCCTCCTCCTCTCTTATTGCCACTGACCACAAAAAGATAATTCAGGCATTTCTCCTAAAGCACAGCAGGACATGTTGCTTCCTGACCTTCCCCTTGGTAGGAACTGAGGTTAAGCTGCTGGCGATGGTCACCGTAGATCCCTTTGCTCGCTGTCTCAGCCTCATTTTCCGCTTGGAGCAGCTCTGCAAGGCGTTCAAGCCGTCTCGAGTTCACCTGAAGAGCTCAGCTGTATTATGTTTCTCACATGTAATTTTCTACTGAATTGTTATCTCTTAAAATGGTCCCATTGACTAAAACAAGATTATATACTGTTCTGTAGCACAAACTGATTTCTAGAAGAGCGTGTGCCTTCCCAACAAAGGGTGCGAGCCAAGTGAAACGGAGCTGCATCTGCGCCTGTTTGAATACGGTTTGTGGTGTTTACAGCGAGCTGTTGCTGAGCTGACACAGAACAATCCGCTGCACCTTCCTCACATTTCAAAAGATGTGTTTGTTTTCCCACCTGCACGGAGAGGCTTGTTTGCTCTTTTATACCGCGATTTCCTCTTATTCCGCTTAAGTTTGCTCGTGTCAGCTGTAATGGGGCAAGTAGCTGCGTTCATTGAAATAAAAACGTGATTTAGCGTCTTCTTTGCATTGCAGAAGTTATGTTGTCCAGCCCTAGGATGGAGTAAACTGCCCTAACACCCAGTCCTGCAGGCTGGTTTTATTGCTTAGGACAACAAAGTGAGAGCCCATTGGGATAAGAGAAATGCTTCCAGATTTCAGACATGCACGTGCTCTGGGTCTGCATCCCCTCCAACTCACACTGCAGCCCCCGGACCAGTTTTGCACTGTTTATTTTCCTTAATTAACCAGCAGCTTTTAAAACCAGGGTTCAAATTATCTGGTCATGTCTTCGGGCAATGGAATCCCCATGAAATCGGAACAAACACCTCCATCATTTTAATATTAAACGTGGTCGGTGTTGAAGACAACGGGTCTGTCTTTGTGTTCGCTTCCGGTAGTAAGTGTGCGGTTTTGCTTGTGATTGCTTAAATTAGGTTAAGTTTAAATTAAAGAGCCAACTGATTTAATTAAGTAGAAGTATACTGCTAAGACCAAAGACACCGCTGCCTGCCTTCTGCACGGTGACCGCTTCTTCTGTTCTGCAGCTCCAGTTCCTCAACAGTATTTGTTTAAAGTGTAGATACCTAAAAACTGTAAAAACCTCACTGTTATCACTCACTGAGAGTCAACCTGGAGTAATCAGACGATGCGGTATGTCTGGACATTGTAAAAATAGCTGTCTTTGGGGGTGGATCTAAGTTCAGGAGCTGCTTTCATTATTAATTCCTTGCTGATCCCGCCAGCACAGACATTGTACGGCTCGAAATGTGAGCTGTGTTCGTTGTGGAGCTTTAAATGCGTTAGTAATATGCAGCTCATGAAGATTTTAACTTTAGCATTCATGCCAATGCTAAGGGAAGGTTTATATCCCTCTGGTCTATTTGACATAACCTGAAAAATGACACTCTGGCAGGACTAAAATGCATTGATATTGTTAAAAATAGCCGGTGCAGCAGCTGTATCTGCAAGTTCAGATCGTCCTCGGGTACATCTCCATCCTGGCCCTTCTGCCTGGGGCATCTTTTCCCCCAGAGCATCTTTTCCAGACCCAGAGAGCACAATGTGATTTGGGATTGGCCTGAGCTGTAAACCAGAAGAAATAGCAGAGGACAGGGGCAACTAATTTTATCCTCTTCTCTCCCTTCCCCTCTCCCTTCCCCTCTCCCTTCCCCTCTCCCTTCCCCTCTCCCTTCCCCTCTCCCTTCCCCTCTCCCTTCCCCTCTCCCTTCCCCTCTCCCTTCCCCTCTCCCTTCCCCTCTCCCTTCCCCTCTCCCTTCCCCTCTCCCTTCCCCTCTCCCTTCCCCTCTCCCTTCCCCTCTCTTCTTCTCTCTCCCTTCTTTTCTCTCCCTTCTTCTCCCCTCCTCTCTCCCCTCCTCTCTCCCCTCCTCTCTCCCCTCCTCTCTCCCCTCCTCTCTCCCCTCCTCTCTCCCCTCCTCTCTCCCCTCCTCTCTCCCCTCCTCTCTCCCCTCCTCTCTCCCCTCCTCTCTCCCCTCCTCTCTCCCCTCCTCTCTCCCCTCCTCTCTCCCCTCCTCTCTCCCCTCCTCTCTCCCCTCCTCTCTCCCCTCCTCTCTCCCCTCCTCTCTCCCCTCCTCTCTCCCCTCCTCTCTCCCTTCCTCTCCTCAAAAGGCCACTGCTCTGATGTATTTTACTGAAGAAACACTAGTATATGGAAGTGCTCATATTATAACTTTTTTACGCAGGTTGTAAGAAAATGTTGCCGCGGATAAAATGCATTGTAAGGAGAGCTGGAAAGAAATTGCTTTGTTCCATGGCCCTTGCAAACAAGGGTCTTCTTGAAAGATTCTTTCCTCCCAAATACATAGAAATAGAAAAATACAGTTCAGCTGTTAAGTTCTCTTACTGCACCGTGCAGCAGGTTTAGTTGTGCCCATACAGCGTTTTGTGAGCGCCCTGAATCATCCGGGTTCCAAAGAAACCTGAGAAGCCGTTCCCCAGTTTAGGAAGGAGGTTGGAAGGTGTTGGAGGGGTGTTTGTTGACCTCTTTGCTGCTAAACCCCCGCACGGCTGAAAATGTGCTGGGAGCCACCATTACCTTCTGGTTTGGATAAAGAGCCAGCGTTGCCGTCAAATCGGTGGCTGCGCAAAGGAGGAGCAGCGCAGGGCAACCAGAAAATGGCAACGCTCATTCCTTATTTCAGAAAACACATCTCTGCAAAGTGTAGTATTGTACTGGCAATATCTTCCAAAGCAAAGTGTATGTAAGCAAATCACGGTCTTTTATTTCCTGACGCTAACATGTTTGAATTACTGACTTCCTCCACAAGTGATGGTGTGAGCGATATGGTGGAATATGTAGCGTATCAATGCGTGTTTAGATAGTAAGGGAGGGTGTAAAGGGTGTAGATGAATTGAGGAGCAAAACAAGCAGCAAAACCCACTGAATTTGACCAAAGGATGTAGTGTTAAGAGTATTATGATGATTATGAGTATGAGTATGATTATGAGGATGATGATGATGATGATTATTATTATTATTATTAAACTCCAGATGTGCTGGCAGAGGAGGAGGCATTTCTCTGCCCTGCTGAGAACAGAAAACAAATTGAAAAATCAATAAAACGCTTTTAGTATTAAAGTAAGTTCTGGACTAGACTTGGGGCAGACAGTACATACATGACCAAGGTGTATGATAGATTCATCATGCAGTTTCATATCTTATTCTGGAGACATCAGCTCTCAGTGTGTTGGACGGATCTATAAACAGGCGCGGAGGAACGAGCCGCCTGTGGTTTGTATCGGTTGCTTTTCACACCTGCAGCACCTGCCCTTAGTTTTCGTTTCCTGTGCTATTTTCACAATGGTGTTTTTTTCCTCTAAGGCGCGAGTTAAGCTGCGGTGCAAAATGTCACCGCTGAAAATACGTTTCTGTTTCTCTTGAGGGACTTATGATGGTTTGTTATGGTGGTTTATTAGGACGGTTCGTTATCAGCAGGGTGAGGAGGGCTGGGTGAGTACTGGGGCTTGCACCCACACTCCGGTGCTGACCCCAGCCAAGCGATCAGTAGGAAAAAGGTTGTACCAGCGTGTTCTCATGGGTTTGAGAACAGAGGTGCTGCTTTTGATCACTTATAGAATCATTTCAGTTGGAAGAGACCCTCAAGATCACTGAGTCCAACCATAACCAAACTCTAGCACTGCCCCATGTCCTGAGAGCCTCATGTCCGTCTGTCCAGCCCTCCAGGGATGGTGACTCCAGCACTGCCCTGGGCAGCCTGTTCCAATGCCCCACAGCCCTTTGGGGAAGAAATTGTTCCCAAATCCAACCTCAACCTCCCCTGGTGCAACTTGAGGCCGTTTCCTCTCATCCTACCAACCCACTCGTAACATTTTCATTGGCAGTCCCCATGCTCTGATTCTTACTGATTGAATTTTCAGGGATTAACATCATGAAAATTAACATCTCTTCCTTTTCACCTATAACGTCGTAACGGCCCCAAACTCTGTTGTCGTGCTCAGGAGATGTTTGATGTCATTCTGGATGAGAACCAGCTGGAGGACGCGTGCGAGCACCTGGCGGAGTACCTGGAGGCGTACTGGCGGGCCACGCACACCACCAGCAGCACCCCCATGACCCCCCTCCTGGGCCGCAACCTGGGCTCCACGGCGCTCTCGCCGTACCCCGCTGCCATCTCGGGCTTGCAGGTACGAAAACACGGTTCAGCCCCCGACGCCGGCGCAGATCAGGTGGGCTTTGTTTAATCTGGGGGGAAATAGCGTCATGTGTTTTATATAGCATAACTTATATTTTCTTTGTGAGTTATTACCCCGTTTGGCCACTGGCAGCGGTCAGACAAGAGCAGAGGCAGCAGTGAAGCAGCAGCTCGGCAGCCGAGCACCGGGACTGCTCTCGCTTTCATCATCATAATAATAATAATAATATAAAATGGCCATTCTGGAGCAAGATTTAAACGCCACTCTATCAAGTGGTATTACAACCATGTTAAAAAATGGCCTTTTTTTAAATCAGGAAAATATTGTTGCAAATGGGACCCTTTCAGATTGCGACGTGTCGCAGCACTTGGGCCAACAGCCGCTGCATTTAGGAATGCAGAGCAGTGTCTGTAATGATCCCTTTAATTTCTGCCCTCATAACTTCACAACGCATTCACTTTTGGGTGGAAAAGCTTCCATTTTTGTCTCTTGTATCCGCAAAACGCCTTCACCTTGCTGAGTTCTCTGAGTGTGAATAAAATACATCCTATTTTTACCCATTGAAAAAAATTCTGACCATTTTTTTCCACAGGGATAGCTCAAAATCGGCTGAACTTTGACACTTCAAACGTGGCATGTAAATAGTCCTTAATGAGAAGTACGTGCTTTACTAAGTTTGAAAAGAGAAAATGTTTTTGATGAATAGTTATGGATGCTTGAGAAGATCAGGATTGCAGCGAGAGTGGCAGAAGCTGTGTGTGCGTGTGCCCTGGCAGGAGTGTGCGCTCTCTAATGTGTGTGGAAATGAGAGCTGAGCAAGTGACGTGTAACGAATACCTGACCTGACAAATTTAACCTCTGTTCTGCTTGTAGAGTATCTGGAAGCAGGTAACGGTTTTGAAGGAAATGATTCGTTGTTCGGTGTTTTCAGTTAACATCGAGCTGTTTTCCCTGTGAGTGGATCGCACTGCACTGGAGGTGCATGATCCCCGATGCTCACATTTCTAACGCTGTGCTTGATTTGATTAGGATCAGTAAGTCACTGTTTCCTGAGTGCTGAATGCACAAGCACTGTTCTAATTACTAATGACATGCACATGTAAAATGTCGTTTCCATTTTCACTTGCCTTACAATTTCAGTTTTCCATCCCTTCATGCCAATAAAGTACCATGTGCAGAACGTTCACCTCTTCAGTTTCATTTTGCAAACTGGGTGTATCCACAGAATTTTTTTCAGGCATTTATTTCTCTCTGATCAATGGACACCAGCAGTGACTGTGCAATGTTGCTCCATTTACTTAGGGAAAACTCACACTGAAGATGAAAATCACCCCTGTGCAGTGGGCTGGCTGAAGGTACGCGTCACTTAATCCCCGCTTCACCCTCACCGTGGAGGCTTAGGCGGGACTTGAGCGGTGCTAGTTCTCTGCAGAGGGGTAACTTTCTCCCTGAGTGAATGCTGCCCACCCAGAGACCGCAGGGTCAGGGACTTCCGAGGGTTTGCGTGCTTATCTTGCAGTAAAGATTTCCATCATCCGAAGTGGATTTGTACCAAGTCAAGCCTTTGGCAGGATTTGCGTCAGTTTTAACTGTAGTTATGTGATGTGGTAATCAGCGCGCTCATGCAAATCCTAGGAATTAAACCAGCTTAGGTACTTACGATGTATTAAGAATTTATACTTCTTATGAACTTCTGACTCCTTCTCCCGATACCATGGGGAACTGAATAGCAAAAGCCCAGAGCCTCGTGTAACAGTCACACCAAGAATGGTGCAGATTTGCTGGGACAATCTGTACGTAATTTACCTATCAGGATGTGGAAGTGTCCCTTTGGTCACTTGGAGTTTGGTTTACTGAGAGTTGAACCTTCCGATTTAACTTAAAGTCTTTGGGCTTCATGAAAGTCATCGGGCTGGAGTTAAACTCTAAGCCCTGGTTAGCGCTAAACCTACGCAGTGTAGTCTAATTTCAGCAAATGGACTTAAATCCTGTACTTCAAGATTTTGGGGATATGTGTTTCTTAGGCTCTGGGTGATTTGCGTTTTAAGTCCATTACTGCAGAAAACACAACGCAGCTCATCGTTTGGCTTGTGCTGCAGGGTCCAAAGTGATGTGGGGCGTAAGAGCAGTGTAGGCACCCCAGGTTGGCCAGGCCTGCGCCTCTCGGGAGGCAAAGAGCGGGATCAGAACGTCTGCACAGTGCGGCAGGGAAGCGGGAAGGTTTCAAGAGGGAGCGGAGAGGTAAATTACGCAGGGAACATAGAGGGTGCGAGCACAGAAAGTCAGCGTTCCAGTTGATGAAGTGATTATATATCAAAATTGTACGCCTAGGTCAAATAAAGCTGAGAAGTATAATTTGTGAAGAAGATAGGTGGATTTGGACATATAATCGCTACTAAAACATGGCGCTATAAGGAAAACTTGGGAATAACGTGGTAGAAGTTGCTGCTGTTTGCAGAAGGGCGCGTTTTTCCGCGCCAGCTCGTTACGCAGAATCTCTCCGTGAGTCACCTTGGCAGCATCGACCCGCAGCGAGAGATGCGACGCGGTGTTGGCCGCGCTGTAACGTACACCCGGCCCACGCTATAAATTATGCAGTGAGGGAGCAGCGGGAGGAGGAAGGGTTGATAGCACAGGGCAGAGCTCCAGAGCGAGAGCAGCAGCCGGTGCTGGGCACAGGAACCCGAGGCCCGCAGAGCGTGGCTGCGTTCGCTTGGCCATCATGGGATCAGAGCAATGGCATTGGGTGTGTGAATTAGAGAAAGAAAAGCGTTGACCACGTTGGCTCTGAGAGGGCGGGTGGCTCTGCCTTGAGAGGTTTAGTGTGTGCTTATAGCAAACCAAATCACTTTTTAGGCTGTTTTTCCATTGTGCCAGTTTACTGGCAAAAAGTATGAATCGATTTTGTTAAGGTGAGAAACGTAGCCCGTTATCATTATGGGAACATGAGGATAGCAAAGGCCAAACCTGTAAATTAATAAATTACCTTAGAAGATAATTTTCTGTCAACATATTGAATTTTTTAGTTGAAAGAATTTGTTAATATCTACTAATTTTAGCCACCCCTTAGCTGCCTGGTTAGCGGTCCATCTTTTCTTTTGGTCACTTGAAGGTTTTTAAATAGGGCTGAGAGCTGCACCTTTTAAAAGAAAAATTACAAACATCTTCAGATGTTTTGTAAAACCACAGAAATCAGCGCTCAAAGTTTTCTAAGCAGAACAGAAGCATGAATGTTATGTTCATGATCAGAGAAAAGTGATAAATGCTGAATACATCAGCTCACTTTTCATGCTAAACGGCCTGTAATCTGAATACGTAACAAGGTGAATACCGTACGGCGCGCACTGTAACACTGTGTGGGGTCTGTTCCAGCTCTAGGAACCAGCCTGGTCTTGTAACCCATTCCTGTAGCAAACAGATTTGAATAGAGAATGAGTAACAGAAAAGTGGATGGATTCTGAAAGACCTCAGATTAAGTCTCAAAATGAGGTAAAATGATGTCAGATGCTCTTTGTGTGTGTTAACGCTTGGATTCTTTGGCACCCGTAGAGCCAGCGCGGGAGGCACAGCAGCCACTCTGCAGAGAACTCTCCCGTTGAGCGGCGAAGTCTAATGACCTCAGATGAAAATTATCACAATGAAAGGGCTCGGAAGAGCAGGAACCGCTTGTCTTCCAGTTCCCAACACAGCCGAGATCACTATCCTCTAGTGGAAGAAGAGTATTCTGACTCGTACCAGGACACGTACAAACACCACAGGAACCGCGGCTCCCCTGGAGGATACAGCCACGAGTCGCGACACCGGCTTTGAGTTCAGACCCTGGGGAAGAACGGGATTCATCAGTTGAGAACTTGCCATAATGTAGCTAGGAAAAAAGAAAATATCACCTTAATTTGGCAGGTGTAACGCGGTCACACTGAAGTTGCGCTCTGCTGTCATTTGATGTTAAGTAGGGGGCAAAGAAAACAAAGTGACCATGCCCTTACGTTTATGCCCGATCATATAGGTTGTCTTTTTGATTTATTTTCTTTTTAGTACAGCATTTGCATTTATAGCCATACTTTTTCTTGTCGTTAGATATTAGACACATCCGTTTGTAATTTAGGGTACTTAGCGAGGCACTTATAAAATAATTTCCTGTGCTGGAAATTCCAAATGACCAGTTCCAGTTGGAACCAATTTATAAACCAATTCCTGTTGGAATTTGGGTGAATTGACTGGAAAGTCGACTTGAGCATGTTGCAACTAATTGAAAAAAAGCTACAAATGACAAATCTGAAAACTACAAACCGCCGGAAGGCAGAAAGCTGCGGTGTTTGTTTGCTGGAAGCTCAATTTACATTGAAAGTTAGAATGAAAGGGTTTATTCTAACTCCTTATTTCCAGAATGGCTTTTTCAGACAAACCAAATGTAGAGTGTGGAGAGTGCCAAATATCACAAATTATTGCAGCACTGACAAAATACTTTCCAGTTTGCAATTATTTCTAAACCTGGTGTGAATGTTGCAGTCAAACGATTTCTTTAGTTCAGCCCGTCCTGATGAGCTACGGCAGGATCGGGGAAACAAACAGGCACACGAACAAACCGCACGAGAGTTTGGATGGTTGCAGGTTGAGAATAGTCTTTTATTTCCTTTCTTCTCTCGTTTGCCTGGATACAGCTAGTAGTCCTAAAATGGAACATGAGTGTATGATACAGAATAGTTTGTTTTCTCCCATTTTTAGTATTCCGCCTTTTTAAATGGACAATACACTCTTCTTACCCAGTGTGTCCAGTACATCTGATACCTCCTTCTGTCTTACATCTCTCAAAACCCATCTTGGAATGTCTTGAAAACTCCAGCACCGCACAAGAACTCTCCAGAAGATCGGTTCAAATTTCAGTAATGAAACCTGAGGGGAGTGGGGTTAAATCATGGCAAAGGGTGAGCATTTTGAATAACATATGGGTCAGGATTAGGTTGCAGTATCAATGGAGTATCAGAAACAAATCTGCTCACGATGAAGTCGCAGAGCTGACATCTTTGATTCAAAGAACTTGATAAATCTGGAGAAATTGCTGCCTTACTTCCTAACACTCGCTTCTTTTCACCTGCTGGTCTCCAGTTTCTTTAAACAGAGAAGTTAATGGGATTGGACCTTCTGTCTTACACGATCAGTGAAGCCTTAGATCCAATGTGATTGCAAATTTGACCATAATGGGCCATTTTGTAAAACCCACTGATGTCTTTAAGCAGAGACTCCAGAAGCTCCCCGCTGCCTGCGTTTTCTAAGATTGACAGAACAATACTGAACCTGCATTTTTTTATGCAGGTTCATGCCAAAACTATTTTCTTTTCAAAAAATGAGGATCATTAACTTTTATGTTTGCTTATTTTCTTCCCAAAGCCTGCTAAAAGTCGGCTTTCAAAGCATGTAGCACTGAATGAACTTCCTGAATATTACGGTTTCTTCTGCTTTCTGGGCCAGTTGGCAAAGATCACTGGTATTTTCCACCACTGTTGGGTCTGGTTATCTTCTTGATGTTACCAACGAGTAAAGTAACTCATCCCGTATCTGGTACAACCAAAACCGAGGTACATCTCTAGAGGCGTTACAAGATTGCGGATGCATGCTTCATTTTCTGAACGCCGTCACTGCCCCGAAGGCGGCTTCAGCACCACCCTGTGATTCCAATGGGCCACTTACTGCGACAAAAGAGAATCCATGTATCCCTTGGAGTGAGAGAGTTGAGAACGGATACGGCAGACCTGATCCTGTTGGATTTTCTCCAGCCAAATGCCTGCAGATTCCAAACCCAAAAGCATTTAGGCTGAGAAAGTACAGCAAGATCTGGGCCGGGAATGGCAGCTCCGGCTGCGTTCTCCGTATTTTCTGCTCTAGCACAGTGGAGCCTTCTCCAGGAGTTTTTGCGGCTCTTTGTTACATGTACAGCACACATACCTGCATGAGAAAGAAGGCGATAGGCAAAGACATTTTTTTCTATAAGCTTTAATAATTAGTTTCTTGTTTGTGTGCATTAAAGTATTAATTGCAAAGGATGCACTGAGATGTATAAACCTAGATTAGACAGCTGTTTCTTCTGTGGTAGCATTAGGGATCAGATCATTTAACCGCTTGAAGATATTTGCATTTTAATGGCAGGTAGCTGCAAAGCACCTACATATATTTTCTAGTAAACAAGGTTACTGCTTTATCATTTCCTAGATGAAAAACTGGCATTTATTTCTAGAGCCTTTTGGAGCCTTGTTTTGAAGTCTTCCATGTCGCGCTCATCAAGGGAAAGATGGACACACCACGCGAGCACGGACCCCATCGCCCGCAGCATCTCAAGTGCCAAACCACTTCTCTTGGTTCTCATCCAAACACGCTTGCGAGGGAAGTCGTGTCTTGTCCTGAAAGAACCCGCTGAGTCCCTTCACTGGGTGGGTTTGAGTTCACTTTCCTGCTGCGTGTGGTTACTTCACCCTCCCTTCTCCTCTCCCACCGCCCGTTCCATTTTAATATAAGAAACCAGTTATAGGTGATCCAGCAGGTCTCCTTGCTTGCTGGCTTTTTTATTCTTTGAAGTTAGATATATCTTTAAGTACAACTATACTGAACATGCCGATAGATTGTTAATTTATTCTAGATACAAGCTATGGGAGCTCTTTATTTTTAAAAGTACGTTATTTTTAGGAAGCGCAATGATCAGTAAAAGCTGCGATGTCCATCAGGAGATGTTAACTCCTGGTATCTGTACAAGCACTTCAGCCCTGCTTGCCAGCTCTTGTGTGATTTATCATGCAACGGCGCTATAGAAAATCCTGAAGTTCATGTATTCCTCAATGAATGCGAGTAAGGCTAATTTAATTTTCCAATCCTCATTCCACTTCTTGTTCTTAAAATATTATTGAAGATCAGGGTTGTGCTTGTAGCTCTGGCTTATGCAGACAATTTTAGAAATGTTTATAAAACACTGATTTTTTTAAAGGGTTTTTTTGTTGTTATCTGAGTTTTTCATTAGGACACGTTTGGATTAACGACAATTTAGCCAATAAAGATGATAACGATCTCAGTATCTAAAGACAGTGTATGTCAGTGCATTCCTACGTTTGTGAATGAATTAACAAAGTATTTTAAAAATCTGGAAGCCACTTTAAAGATAATTGATTGTTAAACTTTTAATTTTAAATACTTTCTATTTGGCAAGTTGTATTTAGCAGATGAGCAGGTTCTTTTACTAGTTCCATAGATGAGCATTTATCCCATGGGATGTGCTAAGATCTCTGTCATTAACTAAACTACAACTCGCAACCAATTTTCTGAGTAGATTATGAAATGCTGATTAAAGGAATGCAACTAAAGCTGTTCTGTATCAAATTTGAGTTTCTAACCTATTGGCCAAATGAGATGATCATTTTCTGAACAGGTCAGTCTGGCAAAACTCAGTTCCTGTGCCTGCGAGCTGCCGGTGCAGCACAACCTGACACCTGGATTGTGTCCTGAGAAATGGTCTTGCCATGGAAATCGGGTGTCGCCCCTGATTTTGCGCCGGAGTTTCTGAAGCAAGTGCTGTTCTCTCCTGCCACTCACACAATTTCTCACCTATCGGGTGGTCCACCTGCTCCCCATCCCAGGTGCTTCGGCCTTAACTCTGGCGGACCCAGATGAGCGAAGTGAGTGTGCAGACGCGGCGGGCGGTGATGGCACTGGCGCTCTCAGCCACGGGTTTGCTGCAAATAGGCAAAAGAAACCCAAGTTTTACTGCATTTTCCCCAGGTTTGAAAGCTGCTTCTGAAGTTGGTGTTTGGGGGTTTAATCTTTTGTGCTCCTTGCTGTTCAAATAATGCTGAATCCATCCGTAAGAGGGAGAGAAGGAGGAGGAGGAAAGGCGGCTGGAGGGATGAGCACACACCGGTGCTTCCTCTGGATCCACGTTCCGTTTGAGTGCAAATCTGCAGATTTTCATACCGTAGACTTCTCTGAAACATCCCAGAATCTCATCTCTTTACTGGCACGACCATTCTCAAAATAATACTGCTGATGCTTTAGAGCATGCCGATTTGGTTGAGTTAGGGCTTTCATTAGTCATTTTTTTCTTCAAGAATGTACTAAATGAGCCCTCTACAAGGTTTTTTCCCAGTTCAGTGCTAATGAATCCTGGCCTTGATTCCATAGTCTTATATTTTTTTAAAGCAAAATAATTGGAGACCACAAAACACAAAAGTTCAAGTGCATACTTTGTAAAATGCCCTTTACACAAATCTGGTTTCACTCCTAAAAACCTGCATTTTAACATTGGGTACATGGGGTTCTGCTACCGTGTCATCTGTTGCAGTTACCCCTCTGTTCTTCAAATAGCGGCTCTACAAAGAGTAGCAAGACTGCGAGATACTGTAACACAGCCAGTATTAACTTGGGGGCAATGAAGTTCCCACTGCCTTTAAAATGATGCCAAAAGAGAGCATGTTATTTGACGTTATCATTTGGATAATCTCTGTTAGATTGTTATTTAAGTCCAGTTGATATTAGATAGAAAAATAAAGGTATGTCTTTAAAATACAGAGACATATATATAAGGAACTAACTTGGAGAAAGAGCTGAAAATCCTACTCAGTATTGAAAATTGTGTTAAGATCTCTTTCATGACTTGTGGAATCCATTTAAGAAGTCAAGAGAAATTGAATCCATATAGAGAATTTTGGGAGAAGGTAGAAATCACTTTAAAATAAGAGCGTGTCACACCCTTACTCCTTGTCTGTGGAGCTGGGAGCAGCACTGGCTTGATCCCTGTGCTGTGTAGTAGATTTTGCCTTTTCCCTCATGTTTCTTGGCAGCGAGTTACTATGTGGAGTAGCTGCTACAGACACCTACTACCGGACACAGGGTTTGTTACTGTCTTCTCTCAGAGTCGGCATTTGCAAGGTCTGACCGTTAACGTCCTATACTGATTATCACATGCCTTAGCAGTATTTTCCTGAAAAACAAAATGTGATTGAATGGAACACCACAGTCCCCGTTGGTATTAGTTCTACTCTGTATAAGCAGTAGAAAATATATTGTACAGTACAGAATAATGTATTTTGCCAATGATGTAAAAACAGAGCAAGGAAAAAGAAGCACATTTGTAATAGCACAAATTTCCAGTGATTCCACTATTGCATTTGGCATTGTATTTTTTGGAAAAAAAGGGGTAGATTTTTTGATCCGGCGTCAGTGGATTTGTTGCATTTTTGATCAGTTTAACGTGCTGCCTGATACTTCAGCAGTTGATTTCTGAGCCTTGCATTTTGCATACGGGATTGATTTTTCAAAACCTTGTATTCCTTCCATATTAATTAGTGGGAAAAAAATATTTTCATATTAGAAAGTCCCCTGCGTTCATTTCTGCTATTTTCCTCCGCAAAGCTGAAATTACATGAGTAACCTCTAATTTGGGCCAATGTATAGATTTCGGCACACGACTGATGACTGTACCACGGATACAGAAGTTACCCAAGGTCGGGAACGAAATACTCCTGGTACATAAGTTTTTGGGGCTACAGAGCTGCTTGTTTTTGTGTATGGGGACAGGGAGGTAAGGTTGTGACACCATAAGAGCCGTGGGCGAGTCCACCCAGAGCTTCCACTGATAAGGCTGAGAATTTAGAAGGTAAAAGCAAGCGAGCAGAAGGGTTCAGGCTGAGGCCCGTGGGGTTTCGACATTTGAAATTTGCCCGATTCTCTTCTTGGTGAGGTTTGATGAGAACAGCACAGGGAGAGAATCAAGGGAAATGCAAACTGTATGTAGGCGTGAAAAGCAGAGGGGTGAAGAAAGACGAAAAGAGTCGTGCAAACTGTGGACCTTGGGCTTCTCAGACCCCAGCAAATCTCTGTTTCTCCCCCAAACTGGTTCCCAGTGCAGCGCCGCCTCCAGCCGCACCGGCAGCCGGCTCAGTCACGCTCGTAAAGGCGCCGCTGCCTTTACTACCAAAAAATACCCACAAATCGGTGTTTCTTTTCTGCTGATTTGCCCCTTTCTGGTTTTCCTTCTATAGATACTGTATGTGTAGCATTCTACAAGGCATGCTGGGTAAAATATACTATGCAAATGTGTACAGTGGTGCATGCTTTGCTCTCCCTCTGCTTTTAGTGGCTTTCAAAGAAAATTTAAAACAAAAAAGTGTTGTTATTTTTGTGATCAGAATCATTTAAAAAACGAAAATGCAGACTGCATGCTGATAGTATCCTCATTTCTATGGACTTGTTTTATGAGATTTAGATGTACAAAAATGAACTGCATTACAATAACTTTTCTACAATAAATGAAAAAACTACAAACCGTTGAAAAGTCTTTGAAGTCTCTTTGTGTTCTGCACTCAAGACTGGAAACAAGAAAACGGGTGTTTTTATTGTTTGCCAATAGCTTTTGGCAGCAGCTTCATGCATTAACATTTTTAGTAAAAATTAATGAGATTCTGAAGAAGGAGACGCATCTGCTCTATGACATGAATGATGTTTATTTTTAAAGCTATCTGCTCCTAAATAGCTGCAACTCAGAAATACATAACTACGTACAATACCTGTGTGTTCCGTGGAGAAGTAAAATACTTTCAGCCAACGGAAGGATTCTCATGAACATCAGTGGTATTTGGATCTGGTCCTCAGAGGGATCTCAGATTAACTTAAAATTGGTTCCTAGACAGAAACAAGTATCACGTATTAAGGCTTGAAAGAATAACTAAAAGAACAATGAAATACCATTTATAGTAGCTTGAAAACAAGAAAGCACTGAAAGTTGGTTCCTGTAGCAGAGAGTTCCACGCCAGCTCTTCCTGGGCGTTGTCGGGAGCCTGCCCTCCAAGGACAGACGGACATTTGCCAGGTAAGCTGCATGCTACGTATGAGTTACCGATGGCTTTTACACCTCTAATGCACCCGCAGGGCTTTTAAAATTCTGTTTGATTCTCTTGTCTAAGCGTACAAAATCGGAGATGAGCACGGGAGTTTTAATCTAAGATGTTAATAAAGAGCTAAAGGTCTTTCAAATAAATATAACAAAGTAAAAAGGCATTGTGTGTTTTCATACGACCCTAGAGAGTTCCTAAGCCGCCTCTCTGACTGCTCTACATGTTGGGGTTTCTTCTGTATTTTCCCCTCCGCTGGTGGACTCCTACCATAGGCAGCCGCTGCACTTCTGCTGCGTTGAGATGCTGGGGTGACTTGGAACAAAACGTCCACGATCTGCAAAAGGCTTTTCCGATTTCCTCAAGGAGATTGTGCAACTATTCACTATAAGCTACGCTGCTCCGAGTGTTCTTAGAAAGCAGCAAGGGGAAACCCAGCGTTGGTGTCAGCAGGTAAAAAAGCAGCAGTACAATACAGGCGACACCAGGCTGCCATACAAATGTCTTTAATGATAATTGAACTAGCGTAGGGAAGCCAGAGATGAAACCTCAGTGGCTTCCTAGTCCTAAAATACACCAAGTATTCATTCATTTTGTAAAAATGGGAGGGAAAAAACCCGATGCCCTTTTATTTAAAGAATCAATATAAATAGTTGGAGTTTTGCTGCTCTCGTGTAGTTGTGCAGCCTGCCTAAGCCTGGAATGAGCCCGCGGACTGCAGACTCGCTCTGTGTTTACACCAGGAGAAGTGAGAACAGAAGTGAACTGTACGCACCTGAAATTATCAGGAAAGGGGGATAATTGTCGGCTAATTAATAATTAATCCACAGACAGAAACGCAGAGATTACTGCTGGCCTTGCTGCTTCAGCTGTGGGCCAGTTCCGCAGCAGGGAAAATAAAAGCAGGAAGCCACTGTCAGAATAGAAGCTGCTTGAAAGAAGCAAAAATGTCTGAAGTAAGAAAGGAGTGGGAGGGTGGGACTGAGTGAGCAGGTGAAAAAGGAAAACGGGAGGCTGTGGTGCAGGTGAGGGGACAGCATGGAATGAGGTGCAAAGCCAGTACCACCTACTGTCAATGACAGAAAGTGATACGATGTTGTCCTGACAGGTCTGAGGAACATGAGCAGGGCCCCAAGATTTAAGACTTTAAGGGCAGAGAGGCTTCCCAGCGCAAAGTAAGGGATCCCATCCTGCAAGGAATCATAGAATCATTTTGGTTGGAAAAGAATTTTAAGATCATCGAGTCCAAGCGTTCCCCCGCCCCTGGCACTGCCCCATGTCCCTGAGAACCTCATGTCCGTCTGTCCAACCCTCCAGGGACGGTGACTCCAGCACTGCCCTGGGCAGCCTGTTCCAATGCCCCACAGCCCTTTGGGGAAGAAATTGTTCCCAAATCCAACCTCAACCTCCCCTGGGCAACTTGAGGCCGTTTCCTCTGCTCCTGGCGCTTGTTCCTGGGGAGCAGAGCCCGACCCCCCTGGCTCCAAGCTCCTTTCAGGCAGTTCAGAGATCAGAAGGTCTCCCCTCAGCTCCTGTTCTCCAGCTGAAGCCCCCAGCTCCCTCAGCCGCTCCCATCACCCTTGTGCTGCAGAGGAGACACCTTCTGAACTTCAGAAACAGACATTCCCCCAGACTCAGTCTTTCACACTCTCTCAGAAAGTTCCTTTTCAAGAGAACCACAGGTGTTGGTTTTACTGTGCCCACCAGTGGCGTTTAAAATGAAGATGTGGCTGTGCAGCCTACCTGCAGCTCTCTAGAGGATACTTCGTAATAAAGTTACAAATCCTAGTGCTGAAAAGACCCGTTGCTTAAATCCATCCACCACGGGTGTTGTGAAAACAAAAAAGAACGTCACCAACCCATGTAAAATTGAGCATTTGTATGGATGTTAAGGAAGGTGTTGAGGCTGAAATGTAGGTGGTGCTGGGCATTAGCCCTGCTGAACAGCTCGCAGGTAACAAAACGGTGTTTCTGGGTTAAATGAAGTGGTATTTTGGTCAGGGACAAACATAGAATCGTTTTGGTGGGAAGAGACGCTCGAGTCCAAGTGTTAAACTAACGTGTTACTAAGAACCTCATCTACAAACCGTGTCTCCAGCCTATTACACAGGGGCGTGTACATTTTATTACGTGATAATTTAAAAAAAAAAAAACTCACGTTTGGTCAGGGAAATCTATCTTTAGAGAGCCTGGGTGCTTTAAAAACAAACTATGAGGTGACTGTAGGGCCAAAGGCGAGCGGCCCGCGCACCCGTCCGCTGAGGCAGGAGCCGCGTAATGGCGGCGGCTCCTCCTCCCTCACCCCGTCACATCGACGCGTCCGCCCCCGCCTTCCCCGTCCCTACGGTGGCCGCGGGGTCGGAGGCGGCTCGTCGCTCTCCCCGCTCCGCTGAGGAGAGGGAACCGGGGGTGAGCGGCGGTGTTGGCGGCGATGTTCGCCCGTGAGCAGGCCCGGCGAGGCCCCAGGCGGCAGAGCGGGCGCTGGGCCGGGCTTTGAGCGGGTTTAACCCCGCGGTAGGCGCTGAGGAGACGGCGAGGCCCGGAGCTGAGGATGGGGATCCTCTTCACTAGGATATGGAGGCTGTTCAACCATCAGGGTGAGCGGGAAGGGGGTGGAAGCGGCGGCCCGGGGATGTGTGAGGCGCCGGGCCTGAGGGCGATCGCTCCTCGGTGCGGCCGAGGCGGGTGAATCGCCCTTGGCAAGCGGTTCAGCTTCGGCCCCGGGGCGGGAGGGCGAGTGGCGGCTCCTCCTCAGCCCCGGCCGGCGGGGGGAGCCGGGAGGACAGGCTGAAAAGCCAGAAAAGTTGGGGGTTTAAACCTTGTTTTTCCTCCTCTGAGTCATCGGAAAGCTCGTTTACTGGTGTATGTGAATTTATTAACGTGTGCCGAAAGCATACAGCTGTGTTGCCTTGTGGTGTGTAGTTCCATCCTGTCGTCTGCAGAGCACGTTTTATGGATGGTTTTAATTGATAAACTTCCATATCTGGCAAAATTGCTCGTTTGTGGAGCGAATGTTATAAATAACTTCGGATTTGTAACGCCTGTCTCCTTACAGTGAGGCTTTAAGGAGAGTTGTAACTTTAACTATAAAACACATGCTGACGCTCTCATCTGTGTTTATAAGGTCTTTTAAATTTGATTTAGAGTGAACTCAGCTACGCTCACACGTGCATGTTGAATGTCCCAGTTATATGCCCATTAATGCTTAGTGCAAATCCAACAAAACATTTTTGTCTTGTAGCGTCCAGCCCCAGCCCAGACCTTGCTGTTCCAGCTGGTTCCCTAACATCACTATGCTGGCAACATCCCACCAGCAACAAAAGTTCCTAGTTATGGGGGGTCAGGTAAGCTGATATTTTTACAATATTGTGCAGTTATGCAAAGTTATTAAAGCTGGAATTGATATTTGATGGTATATCAGACAACTCTGCAAAACCACACAATATTGATAAAATCAAAGTCAAGAAAACCCCCTTACCTGACCCCTGACCCCCCCCCCCCTCTCCTCTGTGCTAAATCAATGCCAGTGTGCTTTGCTAACAGAAGGAATCGATCTCTGGTCGTACGAAGCTTGGGCAGGTTTAAAATGGCTTTTTGTTGCTCTTGTGGACCACTGGGGAGGGCGGAAGGAAGCCCCTTCTCACAAAGCTTTTACTGGCAAGAATAGCCCTGTCGAGGCCAAGGTTCTTTGTGCAAGTAAAAGTTGTGTAACATAGCTGAGAGAAGGCAGTGCTCACTCGTCCTGCAAATCATAAATTTGAATGTGCTTGACAACACCAGCTGTAGAATTCAAATTCAATTTTGTGATGTATAGGAAAGAAGGTGCTAAAGAGAAACAATAATTTATTCTGGCATCGGGCGCCAAAATGCGTCTGCATATGTGTCAGAGTAGTTTTGTGCAGTCCTCGTTGGTTCATCTAAAACTAAATTGGGTAAGGTATTTGTAGGCAGATCTGTTCTCCAGGTTCCAAACCTGTGGAAAGTTAAAGAGGACACTGAGGGGGACAAGGGGGTCACCCTGCTTACAGTACGAGTCAGCGTTGTTGTGGTTTTTAACAGCGCTTTGCAAAGAGATCAAGGTGTTGCGGGCCATAATAAAAGTATGGCCTTGGAAATGAATATTTAACATGTGTAAGTGTGTGCCCTGGAGAATGGCTGCAGTCTGTTATCTGCAAAAATGTGTGGAAGCTTGGGAAAGGATCCCAGCATGAGATTGTTCTGGCACTTCAGAGAAGGAAAAAATCCATGTGTAATCTCCCAGAAATTGTTCCTATAGATGTGCAGATGGGGAGAAATTCACAGTCGCCTACTCAGGGCAGTCCACAGAATTGTGCACCTGCACAGACAAACAAACTTCTAGGTACGGGCCGTGAAATGTGGCACCTGAAGTTGGGCAGACTTTGCTTAGGAAATCAGCCTCAAAAGCAACACTAACCTTGTTTTGTAGCACAGTTGTTATTGTGATAGCAAAGTCAGCTATGTGACTTACTGGTGATATTTTCATTTCAGAGCACAAAGTAATCATTGTGGGTCTGGATAACGCAGGAAAAACCACGATTCTTTATCAATTGTAAGTATGAATCGCAGGTGATGTTTCTTGTATTTCAAGGTGTGCGTTGCATATGTTACTCTGATTTGTCCTTATGTTCATTGTTAGTTTTTTACTCTGAGAGCGTTGAGGTGAAGATTACAGGATAGGTGACAGTGGGTATTTAGAGTTTGGAAATGTCTGTATTTTGCCTGGTATATGAGTAATGTTTTGTTCTGAGCTTTTATTTATCAGATTACATTCCTATTACCACTTAATCGCGGTTGTCTTTGGTGTTACTGTGTAGGCTGTCTGCCAGCTCCATAAAATATGATTAGATTGAGGGTTAGCCACAGGACAGTGCTGCTAAACCGATGCATGCCACAGCATGGAAATACTGAAAAAGTTGTTCTGAGAGTAGCGAAGAGCGAAGCCTGACCTCTCCTTGCCATGATTCGTGTCCTATGTGCCGAGATGCTCCTTCATGTCATTTGTGGTCGAGGATGAGGAGGAGGGAGGAAGGCTGAGTGCTGGTTGAACCTGGGACAACACGGCTCTGGGCTGGTGGCAGCCCAGGCTCTCCTGCAGCTTCTGCCTTTCATAAATAGCAGCACTGACTTGTTTGTCTTGTGTTAACCTTGCTACTGGTTTACGTGAAACTTGTATGTGCTTTGTATCTGTGGTTATGCACTGCATTTTGATAAAAAGGTACAAATTTGTTCACAACTCAGCAGCTTCTAGGTGGGACAGGTGACTCAAGGTCTCTTTGTAATAGAAACAGCTTTGCGATTTCTCACACGTAGTAGTCTGGTATTAGGAAGTGTTCCTGAGTCAGTACCAGAAATAATTCCTGTAAAGTGATATGGCCATACTGGTCCAATCCTACACTTAAAATATGTTTAGGTTTTGTAAAATTGTGATCTGCTCTTCCCTTTCTGAAAGGTGAAACTTGTGCAGTGTTTCCAGCCACTTATGCCCTGGCACACTCTGCAGAGAAAGTGAAAAGATGGAGCTGGATGCTATTTAGATCAGGAGTGAGAGATTTTAAAAAGCATAACAGAATTAAGAGTATTTTTTCGGGCCAGTAACTGCTGCAACCGAGGGCTGTCCTCGGTGCATTTTAGTGTTGCCTCTTTCCAGTTCCTCTACAAACATCTCATGATTCTTCTCATCTTCTTGTTTCTGCAGTCTCAGTGTTTTCTTTTCCCTGCAGTACAGTGAATCTCTGTATGTCTCCTTTTCCTTTATACCCTTTTTAGCTCCACAGAGCTTCCCCTCCTCTCTTCTTGTATTCCCCTTCCCCGATTGCTGCTTTGGCAGAGCTCCGTGTGCGTCCTGCTCGACTTCTCCTTCAACCGCACTTCTATCTTTGCATGGCCCAATTCCTTTTCTTACCATTTCTTCATGGCAGATCAGTGTTCTGAGCATGAGTGAATATGTTTAACTGTTTTCATTAGAGACAGGCAGAGATAACCAGCAGGAACACTAGTGTGGGTTAGTGCACTGGCTGTTAGTTTGTTGTGGACGGTCACAGCACATGGTGGAGCAGTGATTCTTCTAACAGATCACGGCAGCTCCACAGACACTTCATTTCTTCCCATTCTCGGACTCGTGTCTCCCTCCTGCTCCCAGGTAGCAGCAGGATTTTGTGATCAGGTGTCTAGAAATGCCATTAGGCTCCCTGCTCATCTCGGTTCAGTGGGGAGGAGGGAAGAATCCAGCTGTCGTATTGCAAACTGCGAGGTGCCAACAACTGGAATGTGAAAGGCTGCAGGTTCAGCCATGGAAAGGGGATTCAGGATATGTCTCTTCCAAGCGTTAAAGGAGCTCTGCTAAAACCTGTTTTTTAAATATGAAATCAGCCACAGGCATCATCTTATATCATTCTTACCCTTAACTTGATTTTATGGTTCTTTCTTCTTCTCTTTCCCTTCTATAGCCTCCCTCAAATGTGTGTGGTGGGAAGGTTTCTTGTTATATGCTGCTAAGACACTGGGTGACTGGGATTCCTTTTCGGAACACTGGGCTGTCCCTTTATCTCCTCGGTTCTCTATATCCTCTTCAACAAATATTCCAGCACTGTTACAAGTCTCAAATTACTGTCACTGTAACTAAAAGTTCTGCTAAGCCTTCAAAAAGTGTTCATAAGAAATGAAAAAAATATATGAGGATTATCAGCAGAAAAAATAACTAAGTTCTCTGAAAATGGTTGACGTTTTCCTTGAAGCTGCTTTTAATTTTTTTGCGTATCCCATATCATAAGAGTTTAAATAATTAGAACTTCAGGAGTACCCAGAGTACACATTGGCTTGTCACTATTGATAGGAGACTGGTTGTCTTAATGACAAAGGTGCACTCTGTATCTCTAAAGTATCTGATTATTTTAAAAATATTTAATGTCTGCATTTGTCCCCAAAACATAGTTATGGGGAAAGAAAAGAAAGGTTGGACAGAAAGTGACTGAATTGTGAAGAAAGTACGTTCTCAGCGGCCTGTACTGGAACGAGACCGAGATGTGTTATGTTTGGTGGCGCTGGATGATGAGTTGTTGTTTTTCTGCAGCTTTGGAAATCTTGTGGCTTAACCACATTCTTGAAGCAAAACAGCTGCTCTCTCCCCTGCTTGCCCAAGTCAGCCTGGAAAAAGAAAAGCTGATCGCTTAAAACAGCTTCTGAAGCAAATATTCTCTCAGCTTTATGATTTAATTAATTAGAATATGGTTTTCTTCATTAATGCTCTCTCAAGTCTATAATTTGATTATTATAAAGTTCACCTAGTCCTTTTTTATTGCTATTCTTATTTATTTTTGTTTGCCTTCCACCATCAAACCTTGTCTCTATTTGCTGCATAAGGAGTGTTTGCTACAATTCTCCCCCCAAGCTTGCTACCTCGGGATAACCCTCAACTTTAGTTTTTATAGAAGTGAGTCGGTTCGAAGTCCTAAAATGCTCATTAACGCAGGTAAGGGGACCGTTTTTGCAGCGCCTCACCGAGTCGCTCTCTTTGCAGCTCCATGAACGAAGTGGTGCACACCTCACCCACCATCGGGAGCAACGTGGAGGAGATCGTGGTGAACAACACGCGCTTTCTGATGTGGGATATCGGAGGGCAGGAGTCTCTGCGCTCTTCCTGGAACACCTACTACACGAACACCGAGGTGAGTGTGAGCGCCCGGCTGGAAGACGTGGTGTAATTCACTTTTATATTTTGTATGTAAGGTGTGTCATATGGAGTTGCAATTAAAAACAACTTATTTGTGAGGATTCTGTGTCTGGGGATCTGCTTCCATTTGTCTTGGTGTTGCACATCCCCATGTTTACATGTCCCCTGTAGCAGATACTTTAAAACCTGTCTTAACCCCTCGGGCCTAAGTCTGAAAGCCCAGAAGTTTCCCTCTAAGACTGTGGGAGTTCTGTCTTGCAATATCCCATAATCCCGGCACAGTTGGGCTCAATGATTTAAAGGTCTCCAACCAAAATGATTCTGTGGTTCCAGGAGCAATTGAATTTACTTAAGCACCCACAAAAATTTTCGGAACTCATTAGCAATGAAGTTGCAGCACATATATGAACTTGATCAAAATAATGATATGAGTCAGGGTTACTTATGTGTTATCAAATGTGGCTTTTAAAAAAGTTATTTTTTATAATAATTAATTTGTTCTCCTGTGCTTCCCCTAAAAGATGCTGTGATGTGTATCTGCACGGACGCTCTTGAAGTGTGGAGCTTATGGGTTTTTTTAAATCCCTTGCAAATACCTATCTGCATGTTAGTATGTAAAGTAGAGGGAGAAAGCCCTCAATTTACCTTTTTAAGGCTGCCACATATTCTTTGAGGGATCTGTGTCCTACCTCAGTTATGCTAAGCAAAGAACAAAAAGCGATCCGCGATTACAGAGAAACACTTGCTTCAATGTAAATTTTTCACTTGCAAACGTGAAACAAAAAGTCAAAAGATGTGTCAGAGCTTTAAAAACAAACCACAGCATAAATTGTAAACCATACCAGCAGTGGGGAAAGTGTGTCTGGAATAGGATGCTCTGATAATGCGGCTGAGTGTCTGGGTAATGTGGCGGGAACAGTAATCTGCTCTGCTGATGAGCGTGTGGCAAGAAGGATAGGATTTGTTCTCTGACTGTTATCTTCTCCCTTTTTAAAGTTTGTGATAGTGGTTGTGGACAGCACAGACAGAGAGAGAATTTCTGTGACTAAAGAGGAACTGTATAAAATGTTAGCACATGAGGTGAGTAAACGCTATGGTTTCTCTGGTTTAATATTTATTGTGGGTAAAATGTGGGTGGTACGTGTTAAGGGAAGCAGGTTTACACGCTGTGTGTGGAAGCTCCACTCACGCCTGGGAACTGGAGCCGGACCAGGATGGAGAGAGGCCCCAGGCAGACACCTCCAGTCCCGTTCTCCCGTACGGCATCAGAGCCGCCCTGTCCTGCTGGAGCCTCTGTCTTTTCTGAAGTTCCTCATAAAGCTGTAAATCAATACCAAGTTACTGAACAGTACTCTCACAAAAGTTGTTTTTCAACTTTGGAGTGCTTCAGTGAAACAGAAATTAGGACCTAGAAATTATTTTTGTGGTTTTTATGCTTCAATCCATGTTGATATCCGAATGAGATGGGTTTTTAAAAATGTTGTTTCTTCCCACAAGTTAATTACTGGTTTTGGTAGCTTTGTGGTTGCTTGGTGTTCTCTGTTTTCACAGTGAAACAGATACAGCCTTAATGATATGTCTTAGGGCAACCACTATAACACTGCAGAAATGGACTGCCTGTGGCTACTGCAGCCGTAACTCTATTTGTACTCGGAATTACAGAATGCGAGTATCATTTGCTATCTTGTTAAGAGCCTCTTTAAAATTGAGCCTTATGTCAAGTCTAAAACTGGGCCATCTGGGTCTGATTCAGAAATACTGGACGGCCGTATAAGCCAAGGAGCTACATGACCTGAATGTCCCAAAGGTTTTAGTCTCCCTATGAAGTGCAGCAAGACCTGCGCCCTGATTTTGACTAAAGATGTGTTTAGATAAACCGGACTACTGCAGGGACTCGTGAGACAAGTTTAATGCAAACTGGATCAGTTTGTATGAGATGCCACAGAGTTTCCCAATTTAAGTGTCAGAATACAAAGATATGCATAAAATTAATGGCATTATACCCCAAAAAATTACGTCTGTATATAAACTATAGCCACTGTTTAGTAGATGACTACAGGGAGGGCAAAGGCTGCCTGTGTATTTCCTTTGAGTGATCATGGTAAGCTAAAGCTTTTGAGATGAAACAAGTGCTTTGCCTAGCATCTTGAATTTCTAATTTTTTATGTTTAAATTATGTTTAATAGATTCTAATAAAGTAGGTCTGGCTTTCTTGGTTGTGGTGGGCTGTTAAACGTGGCACGGGGAAACCGCTACCATTGTCAGAATTTCAGAGATGTACTCTTCAGTCTGTTGCAGTCGCTAAACAAAATTGCATCTTCTGTTTTGTAATCTATAAGAGAAGATGCAGCAATTGTTAACAAACCGCATTTGAAATGAAGGAAGTCTGGAGCTCCAAGCACAATGAATGCCCTTGCTTCGTGTTGGGAGACTGTTTCTGTGCTCCGAAAGCACCCACCTAACAGTAAATATGCCCATTGTTTTACAACAGGATGTTTTCAGTATATTCTGCTAAATCTCCAGACACAATGACGTTTGAAAAGGGCAACAATACCTATAAGCTGAAATGAAAGTCAAGTGTTTATTTAGAATAGCTTTTCCTTATAGTCCTTGAAGATCTTTTATTTCTGCTAACCGGTTCAATTGATTTTTTTGTTAAGGCACAATTGAGTTGCTTAGGTCAGTTCCAACAATTTTCTGGACCAGCAGATAGTTTGGGAATTAATTTTGTTGCTTGTAAAAATCGGCGTGTGTGATAGGCGCTTAAGTGAACGAGCTGTCTTGGATTCCTGGGAAGATTTCTTTACTTTTGGAAGATGTTCAGTAATATGTGCCTGTACTGGTGTAATTCTGAGCAGCTTGAGATAAAATAAGCTTGCCCCAAGAGCTGCTGTGCTCTGAAGTGTTAGTACTGATGTTTTAAATATTGCACGGGCCTTACAAAGAAGTTTATTGTGCTGTGCTGGTTCATGTAGATGTCTGTCCCTTGGTTCTAAAGCCAGGCTCAGGACAAGGCCATGCTGGGTTTGGATGCCCAGACAGGAATGAGCTGCAAGCTCAGGGTTAAACATGAGGCCTTGACTGGGAGGTGTGTGGTGTTCCCAACCTGCACACACACGGACACAGGGTCCTCTGATCCTCGTATGGCACAGCAAAAATACTGCACGTGGTTTTACAGATCCTCCCAGGCAAAAACTGGACGTTTGGTCTGTGGAATTAAAGGATTTTCTGAAGTTGCCTGTCAATCTGCCTGCAGCGTTTTAGGGTTGAGGTTTTTTTGCTGGGGCTTAAGGTTCTCTACTTTGGTATGACATCTTTTGCCTCCAAGTGCTGGTTTGTTATCGTCTTCTTTTGACTTCTTTCTCCCTAGGACTTAAAAAAAGCGGGTTTGCTGATCTTTGCTAACAAGCAAGACGTTAAAGAGTGTATGACAGTAGCTGAAATCTCTCAGTTTCTGAAGCTGACTTCAATTAAGGATCACCAGTGGCACATTCAGGCGTGCTGTGCTCTAACTGGAGAGGGGTAAGAGTTATTGTCTCTAGGAGGGAAAGCCTGAATTATTTTGGTATTTTTCTTGTGGTGTTTGGTCTGAACACACAATCCTCCCCTGGCAACAGTAATCTTCCACTTTGGGCTCAGAACATACTGACTTAGGATCAGTGTGATCTGAAAACCAACTTTCACATCAAACCTGCAGCCTCACCTCCCTGTGAGAAAACCTTGTATGATTTGGGCCTAATGAGGGCGGGAGTGGGAACAACCCAAAGTCTCTTCTGGTTTATTCAGAATAATCACAATTAGAGATAACTTCAGCGTATGTGTTGAAGTGCTGGGATCTGAAGACTCTGCCCTGTATATTGCATAATAAGATCTGAGAAATGCTGCTCTTGGGGTGAATTGTTTCTGGAAATGATTCCTTCAGTTAGAATTACAGAGTTTGCAAGAAGAAATTAAATTGGTGCCATGAAATTATCTTTGAAGTTACCCTGAGAAGCGCATGTATTCCTTAAAAATTCTCTCTTTTGTTTGCAGACTGTGCCAAGGACTGGAATGGATGATGTCAAGACTTAAGATCAGATGATTTTTAATGACCTCTTTGCACAGACATTGCTTCAGAAGAGCTGTACCCATGCTTACCTTCACGGTGGCAGAATTAATGGGTTAGATGTATTTATACCGAACTGATTTCAACTTTATTTTCTACATAGATGCACACACACCTACGTGTATATAAATGAAGACCATTCAGCAAAAAGAAAGACGCAATTGCGGCTCCACTTTGGTTTCCTGTTTGTTTTCCTCCTGAGGATGCGTTTCAAAGCTGTGATCAACCTCCTTTTCAAGATACAGCCACTCAGAACAGTCCAGTGTTGAACGTGGTGAAGATGAAGTGAGAGGAAGAAGCTTTTAATTTTGCGTTTTATTATTCCATTGTAGTCCTCTCTAGTTGAAGATGTTGGCTTCATTATTCCAGTAAATTAGCAAACAAATCAATGGCATAGGTATCAACTTTCCAGTATTTTTAAGGTTACTGATGTTACAAATGCAAAAATATTTTCCTGTATGTGTACTGTACATATCTGTGTATATTTATACCTCAATTTTAGGTTAATTGCAATCTGTTCAGACCAGTGTGTAAAGCTGAATCAGTATGTCAACAGTAATACTAACATTTGACATCGCCAACGTGTCAGCACTTTCCTTTGTTATCCGTGTGGCTGTAACGTCCATCACGACTGTATAAAGCAAACTCTCTCTTCAGACTGTTGCTTGTTTCTCACCTGGTTTTCAGTTAGGGATGCCAGAATGGATTGAGCTTCAAATTACAGTGTTGGCAAACAGTAAATATTTGCCAAAGAGTTTAAAATTAAATGGATTTTTTTTTTTTTTTTTTTTTTTAATTGCAGTCATCATTGGATGAGGTGATTCCAAAAAGTGCATGTCATGCTGTCCTATGGTACTGCTTTTCTTTTTTGGCAGTACAGTTCATTTATGATTCCAGTCTAGTACAAGTACCTTTAGCTGCCATAAAGGGAAAAATGTCATTCTTTTTTTTCTTAACCAAAGAAGAGGCACAAAAGTACCTGTTAAAGTCCCACTGGAACCTTACAAAAAAGTCATACTCTGCGTAAGTGGTTTTCAGAGGAAGGCACACTTCTCTTTGATAGCATAAATGTATATATATCTATATGCAGTAGATGGAACTGGCATGGGGGATGAAACCAATGACACTACTTGAAAAGCTGTAAGTGACCCCTGGATTGTGTTCCCACAGAAGTTCCAGGGCAGCGCTTCTCGCAAACAGCGCTCCCGTGCGTGGCCCCCGGGTGAGTCGTACAGAAGCAGCAGAACCCTGTGCGAGGAGCTTTTCTTACTGTAGCACCTACGGGACGGGTGTCCCGCGCAGAACCTGGCCAGAATTTCCCTGCTAAAGGACACAGATACAGGCTTCTCGGCGGGGTGAAACGCTCGCTGTGTTTGGAAAGTGTACGTAGCCTTAACCGTAGGCTTTTGTGTTGGGAGGTGGATGTTTGAGGATTAGAGCAAAAAGAAGTAAAACTTGTTTAAAATGCCCTTCCCCTTCTTAGCTCGTGCATCCGATAATGGTGGAAAGGACATTTTAAAGAAAAAGCGTAATCTGAGCTTTGTAAGGTGCTTCTCTTCGGTGACGGGATGATCCCAGCGCGCCTGCCCTCCCGTTCGCCCGCTTCTCTGGGCACCGTGTGGGGAAGGAAGGGAAGAGATTCAAAAGTCTGTATTTAACAAAGGCAGGTGAAGAATTTAACTTTTTAATCTATTTTTGGTATCTCTGATGCCCACTGCCTAGGGAGTCTGCTGTCTTTGTTAAACATTTTAATGTGTACATGCATATATTTATAGTGCATGCACATAGATATCGGTATTTAACTGGTGTATTGCAAAATGTATGAATGTTTGAAGAAATAACGGTTTAATGCAAAGACTTTCTCGGTTTATCTGATAATATCTGCAAGAAACAAGCTCTGTGCACACTCGCATATGCAATGAAATTGTATGTTTTCTAGTTTTAAAAAAGAAAAAGCAGATTTGCTTCTAAACTGAAGTGTTTGGTTTTTGAGTCTTATGTCTTCCCTTTCATGCCATTAAAACATTGGCTTTGGTAGTGTTGAACACTGCACTCTATTGCCTGGATCCGCACAGGTTGTGTGTGATGGAGTTTTGTTTGTTTTTATGAAAATGTGTTTTTCTTGTTAAGGAAAGAAAAATCACAGAGCAGTATTCTGCTATCTGCTGCTTGGTGAAATTTGCTGCTTAGTCCCTCACTTATGTTGGAAGGACTTGGTATGTCCATATAATGGGAGTGTGGTAGTTTTTTCCAGGTATGGTTTATGTTGCAACCAGGTACCTTGTGTTTGCACATCCCTAAACTGATGTTTACTCTTTTTCCCTCTGAGTATCCTGACCGCTTCCATTTCTGTGGCGTTTAAGATAATACATGGTTCGCTTCATCTTTGTTCCACAAGCGGCAACAGGGCCTGGTAGGGAGTCAGGAATAACCGCACACACGGCAGCTGCCTGTTATAACCGTGTCTTTTGTGCCCTAAAGAGCGTTTAATCCAAAAATTAAATCGTTTGGTGACGATTCCAAATTCTCCCCTTGAGTGGCTGGTGTGATGGTGCTTTTCAGGCCAGGAAAGCGGAATCGCATCGTCCGTCTGTCACAGCTTTTGTGCGAAAGTTTGTCTGCCTGCAGGTCTTTCATGAGAACAACTGTGTGCTCCGATACTGATGAGATGAACATTAGAATATACAAGTATTCACCCTCGTGGGAGTGGTGTGGCTGTGACGTCCTGTCCTGCACACCTTTTGTGCAATGTTAGAAAGGCTTTTAACTGTAGTCGCGTAGCAGAGCTGGAGAAGAGCAGACAGAGTTCTGAACACACAAGCCCTTTGTGTCTGTGCTGCTTGTTTACAGCTTGTTTTCTTTTCTCTGTAGGACAATGCCTGTTTTTCTCCCCACTCTGTCCGCAGCAAAGTTAACTTTGCATCGCTGCTGCTCTCGCCTTCCCTCGGTTGTTGTTTGGAAGTGATTGTCTGAACGTGAGTCACGACCTCGCTTGGTGTTCCGTTGTGTTCTCACCCCCGGTGCTGCGTTCCCTTGGCTGCCAGCTAAAGCTTCACGTTACTTTGCCTTTGTTCTTCGGAAATTGGTTCTTAGGATATTATACCGAAAGCGGGAGGGGTCTTTAAAAACGGTTATTTAAGTTGATGCCGCAGAATGCCACTTTACTAGCAAAAATATATAGTAGTAACTCATGTTTCAACAATCTAATACTTCAAGTGTTTCTTTTGGTTTAGCAGATAATAAACTTGGTAAATCATCTCTATAATACGCTGCGTCTGTGACCTGAAAATCAGGGAGGTTTCTATTTGTGAGGGAAGGTAGAATATAGAACTGGGAAAATGTGAAGAGGGATCTACCTGGTTTAATTTAATTTAATTTGATTTAATTTTCCAGGGAGGCTTAGGAGCTGTTTCCCTGTGTGTTCTCTGTGTGTGTGAATGTTAAACGTACCTGACGGGCACATCCTACAGCCCGTGCAGCTCAAGTGCCTACAGCTCATCCAGTCAGCCTTTTTTCTTCCTGTGCTACAATCTCCATTTTCCTTAAAATAGGTCAATTTCTAAAAAAACATTCATTTACACATATTTAGATGTCTATTTTTCCCCTTCCTACACAGCAGTTTTAACGTGATTTATGATAAATGTATTTGTTACAGTTCTTTCTATGCTCTGCATTCCGAGCACTTTTCCATTGATCAGACATCCTGGAGCTTTGTGAAGGGAAAGATGAAATGTGTCCCCGTATCAGATGGGTTCGCTGGAGTTCTTTACAAGGAACTCTGCTTAAATAATCCAATAACAATAAGGAATTATTATTACTAAATTAAATAACAATCCAATAACCTCACTCAAGTAGTTCCTTTTTAATTGGCTGGTAGAACATTAACTTCATCAAACTGATTATGCCTGAAGAACAGTTTTCAGCTCCTTCAGGTGAATGTAATATTAAGCCCTTAAGTGGTGCATCTTTGAGCATTACAGGACAAGAACGATTTGATGTCATGAAGAACGGCACTAAGAAAGAAAAACGTCTTTGCATATAGTTGTCATATGTATTGTTAACACAAATGTGACCTGAATCTAATTGTTGCAGTGAGTATATGAAATATACAAAACCGAGAAATTAGAAGCAGTTGCCACTGCAACTTTTTTACCACGCGCTTTAGAATCATAAGCAGAAATGATATTCTTGCCTTACTGGGATTTTCCTGGTTGATTTTTATATTTTTCAGAAGCTCTTTTTGAGAATGTTCTTCACTTCAAACAGGCTGGCGCCTTTATTGCTGCTGCAGGATTGTACTCAGTACCACCCTCAGCCTTCTCAGCCAGTGTTCTTGTGAGTAAGGACACAAGGCGGGTGGGGTTTTTTAAGCTTTTCCTATTCGGAAAACGGACCTGATACTGAATTAGGTTAGAAGGTGCTGCTTTGCCTGGAAGGTTATGAATCATCCTTCATAAATCATCAGCTCAGTGTTACTCCTGTCCAGATACTTCCTGCATCAAACACTGTGCGGGGTAGAAGGGCCAAATAAAGCCGGATTCTCTTGCAGAGAGATTGAAAGAGGGAAAACAAAAACCCTCAGTGCCTGAGCACTTCTATGGCTAATCAAGTGAAGAACTGGTAGTGTATGATAGAGGAGTGGTAACCAATCCAGTTTAAACTGCGTCTATCTGGTGTTTTCATGACTCTTTTCAACACGTCCTTCACTTTCTCACTACGTTCTTTTCCAAACCCTTTAATCCTGCAGCCGCTGTCCTGCGCTGAGCTGAGCCCAGGACCCTCATCTGTGCCAGATAATGGGTTATCCTACTCACCACCTACCATCCTTGGAGCATTAACTTCTCAGAGGAGTACACTAGTGATACAGTTAAGTTATAGTGTAGTATGTGACTGGTTTTTACAAATACAAAGCCCACATGTACACGCATTAATCGTACGACCAGGGTCATTACTTTTGATCCCTTGTATTTTGTAATTCTCATTCTAAAAGGTTTGCCTTATTTCTGAAGGAAATGCGTAAGGTACATGGCTAACACGGATACCACAGCGAAATTGCAGTCTAGAATACAGACAATTACTGCTTCAAATTAAGACCAAGACTTGCGAGGGCTGGCGTTTCCTGGCTTGAGCACTTCTGGCGCCGAAATGTAAGCATGTTTACCGAAGCAATTTAGCTAAAACTTTTTATAAAGCTATTTATTATAAAGTCCACTTAATTATGATTCTATTTAGTAACTTTTTCCTGAAATTTTGCCAGAGCATTCCTTGAATTGTTTCCCCCTTACCTCTTTCTGTCCTTCCTGGCTTTTAAAATGTGATTTTCCTGTAGTTGAAGGGAACTCGTTCCATTCTTCTCGTTCTTGTTGAAGAGGTGGAACACAAGTTTGGTCCGGAATTGTTGGGGGGGAGCCGTGTACCAGCACATTTATACATAACATCAGAATTGATAACTTTTGCAAACCTACCAGTACTTATTAGTTTAAGATGAAAACTGTTAGTGTTTGCATTAAACCTTGTGTGTGTGTGTTGTGGTGAAACTTTCCAAGCAAAGCTATGATTTCTGACCTCGTGGATGAGCTTGTGGAGGCATCATTGGGCTGAAACGTGCTGTCCTGCTGAACCTGTGATGGTGGGGTTTGTGTTGGGAGATTGTTTGGCATTTGGGAAGTTTGCTACTACGTAGGTGTTGGCTGGTTTTAAAGAGAATGGAAATGAAAATGAGTGGCGAGCTGCTCTCTTCCTGTAGGAAATGCTGAATTCCCAGTGTGCCTGGGGAGCGGGGGTTACAGGTGGCTTCTTGGAGAGTGAAAGAGATGAAACCAAAGCTGGATAACAAAATGATTGTTTTAGTGTCCTAAACGTGTGTTGCCGGTTGCTCTGCAACCCCAACAGCCTCATGCCGCGCCTACGAATTTTGGGCTTGTTGCTCTATTTCTAATGGCGCGATATTTGTATCCACGGGGTAATTTTGTTGGAGAATTGCTTTTCTTCTAATCCAGAGGCAGGTGGTGTTGTCGACTGAGCTTTGAGGGATCGGTAAAGGCATTTACCAGCTGTTACGATGGTGTAAGCGATGACAAAATGCTGTTTCTGGCATTTTGTCCCCCTGCCTCCCATTGCAGCCACGTCTGGCCAAGGGCTTTTTCCCTGGGGACACACGTCTACCTCTTCACTCAGATTTCTTGACTTGGCTACAACTGAAAACTGCTCTTGTTTTTCTTCTGAATCCAATTAAATATAACGTGATTTGTCTAAAAATAAATAAGACACCGTTATGAGATTCTGGTTTAGTCCAGGCTTCCTCCAAACTGTTGGTTCCTTGCACCCTTTCCCCACCTCACGTCCCTTTGGTGCTGCCTAATCCTGGTCTATAGATAACCCCGTTGCTCCGTAAAAAATACATAAAAATGAATATATCTGAAGGTTTTTATTTGGGTATGGTTTTAGCATTAAATACCTTTATTCTTTTTAACTGCGCACAACAAATCAAGGTTTGCTGCTGCTAAACTCTGCCCGTTTTACTTCTGCATCCACCAGAGCTGCTGCAACCAGCCATGGCGGAACCTGTAAATAGACTTTTCAACTCAAAATGCTGTTACTTTTTGGCTTTTTGACTGTATGAAAGGTAGACTGCTGTGTTCTCTTTAATTATAATATAGTACTTTTTTATCCTATTACCACTTTTTAAATTACAGGTCATATCATTGATTTTTTTTGTTGCACATCTACATTGATTCATTCTCTCTGAATATGGGTCTTTAATACGACATTGAATTAGATGCAAAACTACAGAATAGTCAACACCTTCAGAGTTCATTCTTGTTATTGCCTTTTTTGTTCTTTTTACCCCTGACTTTTCAGAATTAGAAGGTTGGTGGTGGTTTTCCCTCCAAATATATATATATGTGTGTGTATATATATGTAAGCAAACTCTTGGGGTCATGCGAAGAGATGCAGATGATGGAAAAGTAACAATGAAAATTGTCTAAATTTGTTGTAAATAAATAAAGATTTCATATAAACGCGGGTACTGTTGAAGATTTGCTTTTGAGGTCCTTGTGGTGCTGAATCCTGCCAGACGCGCCGTTATTCCCGTACGGAAACCTTGGAGACGTGGATTCATGGATGCACCTTAGAGCTGTGTAAGCAACTAATAAACCTAACTTTGTATTATGCTGGCCACATAATTTCTTCATTTTAGTCTCACCGTACCGTTGTCAGAGTAAGCTTAACAACTTGTTTTTCAAGCTTATATATATATAGATATATATATATATAAAATCATAATTTTCAATGTGTTTAGCATAGTAACTTTTGCCAGTGTAGCTGCATTTTAGTTGTGCTTCTAGAAGATACTCAGTTCAGCTTCTATCAGTATGTGCAGAAGCTCTTTAGCACCGAGGTGCCGGAGGTCCTGTGCTGTTAATTATTATTAATTATAATATTAATATTAATGGTGCCACAAACAGGCCAGCTGGGAAATGAAGGGAAGCCTTGAGCTTCGCTTGATAGCCCGTCTTCAGAGGAACTTTCAATATCTCGTTTTTCCTAAAACGTGCCTCAAGAAACAAAGTGAGGGGAAGTATTAATTTTCCTAAGCGTGTGTTACTGTACCAAGGGAGAGCCGCTTGCCAAAGCCCCTTTTTAACTGCTTTCTCTCTCCACAGAGCAGCTCTTGCGTGTGTCAGAGAAACCACAACTGCTGTGAGTTAAGAAAGCAATTAATTGTCCCAGGTGCATGTGCCGGCACTTGTTCAGGAGGAGCGAGGTGCCACGAGGAGCCCGCAGAACGTTCTGGATCGGTTGGTGCCGCTGCTGGAGCCCGCAGAACGTTCTGGATCGGTTGGTGCCGCTGCTGGAGCCCGCAGAACGTTCTGGATCGGTTGGTGCCGCTGCTGGAGCCCGCAGAACGTTCTGGATCGGTTGGTGCCGCTGCTGGAGCCCGCAGAACGTTCTGGATCGGTTGGTGCCGCTGCTGGAGCCCGCAGAACGTTCTGGATCGGTTGGTGCCGCTGCTGGAGCCCGCAGAACGTTCTGGATCGGTTGGTGCCGCTGCTGGAGCCCGCAGAACGTTCTGGATCGGTTGGTGCCGCTGCTGGAGCCCGCAGAACGTTCTGGATCGGTTGGTGCTGCTGCTGGAGCCCGCAGAACGTTCTGGATCGGTTGGTGCTGCTGCTGCGCTGGGTGAGGTTTCTCGTTTTGACCATTTCCCGGCTGTGTGGTGTTGGGTGGGTGTTGAGACCACAAAGAGCCTCTTTTCAGGACCCCAGATATTTGTGTGTCTTCCTCCTCCGCACGTCTCCGCTCCACTGGCACCTCTGGAGCTTGGCAGATAATACGAACCTGCGCTTCTTTATGCAAGAGACAAAGTGCTTTAAACAACCGATCTTACACAAAACACGTCAGCTGCTGGCTCTGAAGTTTCTCACCTGCTGCAGGTGGAAACTCAGAACCACACAGTTTTAGAGCAACTGTGCTTTTTTTACATTACCCCTTTTGTATTATTTTTTTAATATCTGTAAGACATGGAGATACAATGGTTTCAAGTGGTGTGATGTGGACATTTTTGATACCAAGATTATTTGCTGGATCTGGCCGCATGAAGCCAAGTCTGGTTGCGGACGGCGGATCCTGGCGTCACTCACCCACGAGACATCTGTACCAAGAATCCTCCAGCGACCTGCGCTGCTGAACTGCTGTTCGATCAGCTCTGGGGACCGTTCCCTAAAGGTCAAACTCCTGCAGAGAGGAACCAGCTCGTCTTCACCATCCTGTGGACAAGAGCAGCCTGAACCCAGGCAGAACAGCCTTTCCACCATGGCTTTAGACCATTAATTCTTCCCTTTCCTGGTGCATTTAAGGAGACTCCTGGGATAAGGCAAAAAAATGTGCATGTGAGTGAGGTAATACAGAATATGTGATGTGGTAATGATTTATAGAGGCAGAGCAAATAAAACAATTGCTTTCCTGGTTTTCGGCAATGGGCACAGGTTTACTGCGGGGCCTGTGGTCCCTTCCCCCACGGCAGCAGATGGGGAGACCTGTGCGTTCCCATTAGTGCAGCACAGTTGGACCCATCTGCACCCCGCAAACAAACGATAACACGACTGGAGCTGCTCCAGAGAGGTTATAATTATCCCCACTTTTCTGCCAGTCAAACCTTGATCCAAAACCTGAATTATTACCTGTTTTTGAGTGCAGAGAGTGACTTGGGCCTCGCATCCCCTTTCAAAGCTTCTATGAGGGAATTCTTGCTCCAGCTCCACCTTGGGCTGCTTCCTTCCAGGGAGGCCAGATGGGGGCAGGATCCTCCTTTTTATTCGCAAATACTTCAAACTAAAAGCTGCTTTTATTCTTTTTGTTAAGGGAATTTGCTATATCCAAGGTGATCAAACACTTTAAGGCTGTGCTGCCAGAAATCCCCTTCCCCCCTCTCTCCCTCGCAGCACCAAACTCTTGTGTAGGGCTTGAGGACCTAATCATAAAAAGTACTTTTATTTATAACGTTATGAAGAACTTGTAGCTAAATCAGTGTGGTTCACACTGCTCAAACTGCTTATTTTTTGGCATTGGCAAGGGATAGAAATGGGTGGTGAGGAGCAGAAAGAGGGTTGGATGGAGGTAGGACTGACAGAGCTGGAGATGTTGGGAGGGTCTGTTGCTTTGGGGCACTAGTGCCGGTTTAGCACCCAAGCCTGCTTTCATATACACTATAGTATTAATTAATTTAGATGATGCATTCACAGGCATAACGAACTATTAATGTTAATTTAGTAGAATTAAGGAAAAAGTCTTGGGCCAAGCCCTGTAGTTCAGGTGAGGCTTGAAGTGGCTGTTTTGGGTGGGGGTGAGGGACAGGACTCAGCAGAAGCTGTGGAAATGGGGCAGTGTCACTGGTGGCTGCTGCTTGTGCCCCTGTCCCCAGAGCCGTGTTGCACTTGGAACAAACCCCCTCTCATGCAGAAAAGAATGGGGAAAAATAGGACAGAGAATACGGGAGCTGTGGTTTTGAGTCACACCATCTGCGTGTGTCACACAAATGGCTTTATTTCCCAAACTGTGGCACCTATAAACTTACTTTGTGCTTAGCTGTTGCTAATCCTTGCTGTTGGTTTCCTTAGTAACTGGGCCCCTCAGAGGGCAAAGCAGAAGGTGTCTGGGATGACAGTGGTGCTGAGTCCCCAAGGCGGAGGCCGGTGATGCTGGGAGGAAGGCGGGCTCAGGCTGGGCTTGGCAGGGCTGAGCCAGCCTAGGAAAGCCCTGGTACCCGTGGTTTAGGCTGAGGTTGGCGTTTGAGGAGGTGTTGTAGCTGTAGGTGGTGGATGTTTGTTGCTGAAGTGGTTGAGTAAGTTCTGGCTGAGCAAACACCAATAAAATGCCAGCGGTGGTCATCCTGTCCCACCTCGTGGACTGGGAAAACAAGCAAGGGGTAATGGATCAGGAGCCTTAAAATTCTGCCTTTTAAGATAAAAATAAAATTTGTCTTACCATGCCTACCACCTGCATTAGAAAAGTCTCGCTAAGTTTAAGCCTTGCAACAAATCCATAAGTCTAGATCTTATCTTTTGAGTCAAATTGATGGGTACGCTGAATCATCAGTTTTACATGGTAAAGGGAAAGGTGATGCATAAACTCAGTATGTCAAAAATATCACGGAGGGAACAGCAAACGCAAGGACCTGGGCATGGGAAGCAGTTGCAGCTGCGCTAGAAAAGCAACGACTGGCAGCATAAATTATTAAACATGGGACAATGTTAAAAATAATAGATGTTTTAATTTGGCATTTGGCGTTTTTAGCCCACCAGTGGCTTCTGTGGAATTCCCTTTTGTGGGGCAGAGGGCTCAGCATCCTGCGGCGGCGAGTCAACAGGCTCCTGCGTTTGTCCCCTCCACCAGGTAGTAGGTAAGGAACGCTCTGACGCTCACTTTGCACCTTCCGTGTGCACACAATGCAATTTATTAACCTCTGTAACAAGTGAAGCGCTGCAGCAGCGCCCGAGAGGAGGTAACCACTTTGGCTGAGCAAATATTTTATTTGTTGTGCAATTTATTGCTCTCTGCGGGTTTTCCCAAACCCATCGCTACTACTTCAGGGTCCTGCAGAATTTCCTGCTCCCATGGCTTTTCCTACTTCTGAGTTGGAAAACTTGACATTTCCACGTCTCAGGCTGCGGTCCCAAGCCGGACATCGCGTTTGCCTCTGTTAAACCTGGTGGTGTTCCTGCCAGCCCCTCGCTGCAGGAGCAGCCCTGTCTTACAGCTCCCCCATGCAGATATTACCCATAAATTGGGTGATCGACTTCACCTGCACCTAAAAGAAGAGTTGCTTTGCACCTCTCCCAGGATTTGAGCCTGTAGTTTCGCAGAAACAGGGTATTTCTGTGACCGGAATGCTTCTAAGACCATAAAGCCACCGCTGCTGGTCTTCCCTTGCTTCTAGAGGCGCTGTTTTAAGGAAGCAGCTGTGGCAGCCAATATTTTTATCACCTGGAGTAAAGGTTGTAATATATACTGAAATTCAAATTTGCTCAGCTTGATATTAATCAAAACCAGTTTAGTAGTCTTTCAGGTATTCATGTATAAAACCAGTTTATTCCGATTTTACTTGAATGAAAGTTAAAGCACAATTAACCTCCATAAATTCCTATCTTGATCAGTCTAAATTTAAGCTTTGACTTGCATGGGCTTGCTGTTGAGTTCAGCTGCATTTTGAGCTCTTTGTGTCTCTGTTAAGCATTCGAGGTGGAAATCCTGCTCGTGCTGGAGCTTTTGCGACTGATTTTAAAAGCTCCTGGGTTTTGCTGTAAAGCTGGAGCCTAACGGATTTCAGCTGGCTCTGTGTGACAAAACCAGAGTTCTCTCTGCCCGCCCTCCTGTGCCAATCAGGTTTTTGTCGACTATCATCTTTCCTCTAAATCATCACTTGAATGTGCTGCTAAAAACTCAGCCACCTCTTAGCCCAAATAAATGCTGACAATGTCACGGAGTAATTTAACGATCTCTTTTGAAGACCAGGAACCTCTTGCTTAGTTAGTTTTTGTATCTTAGGATGAGGTTTTATTGCAGGCGGTCACAGGGTGATTTGGCGGGGGTTTCACCGGCCTCCTGCCATGTCTGTGGTGATTCGTCTGCCCCGGTGCTGGCGCGTGGAGAGAACAGGGAATCACCTTCCACGTCCCCAGCGAGCAGCCTGGGAGAGAAACACCTTAAACCATCATCACCCCCAAAAGGGTAGATATTCTAGTGCTAAAATAACAGCACAGTGTGGGAGTTGGGCATCTGGGGACCAGGTCCCTAATGATCAGTGGCTGCCTAACTCAGAGGGATTTCACTGGCAATTAGATACTTAAAACACCTTGTAAAACCAGGGCAGGTAGCACGGGGCTCTCTGGAAGGTGTCCATCAGTGCTGACAGTCTGCTGGAGATCCTGAAGGCATGTCTGGCTTTAGGCTTCTTTAGCCTGCCTGTCTTCTGCTTTTTAACAAAAGTCTTTAGGAAATTAGAAATCAGCATTTCCCCAACACTGGACACTTTCAGACTCAGTGGGCAGGGAGCTGGGCCAGCCTGCCTAGACTGAGCTTTCCCCAAGAAAGGTCAGACCAGATGATCCACAAGGTCCCTTCCAGCCTGGGGTTCTCTCATTCTGTGATCTGTTTTCTGGTGGTTTTAAATGGTGAAGGAGATGGGTTGTTCCAGACAGGTTTTGACAGCTTTCAACAGATGGTTTCATTGTAGCAAAGAGTCCATTCAAACCTGGAAATGATTTACTTGCTTTTCAGTGTCAAAGCCAAAATAATTCAACAAACAAAAATATTTGTTCCATCTTTGTTGCTTAGAAATCTGTGCATTAAAAACACTCCTGCAGGAGTTAGATCACTTTGAATCTTTACATTTCAGCCAGATCTTCTTGACAGAGCATTTCCAACACTCTCGCCCTGCTGTGGGCCAAATCCAGCCCAAGGCTGGGCTGTGAGTCTCCAGATTTAATTTCCAGTGGCTTGGTATTTGGGCTTTTATTCACATCCCTTGCAATCTGATGAACAAGAACCATATGCCAGCTAAAACCAAAGACGACATACTATCATGAAAGAGTTCAAACTTGATGTAACAATTCATTTCTGGGCCCACTTACTGCAAGAGAGACCTCGAGGTGCTGGAGCGAGTGGAGAGAAGGGAGCGGAGCTGGTGAGGGGCTGGAGCACAAGTGTGATGGGAGCGGCTGAGGGAGCTGGGGGGTTCAGCTGGAGAACAGGAGCTGAGGGGAGACCTTCTGATCTCTGAACTGCCTGAAAGGAGCTTGGAGCCAGGGGGGTCGGGCTCTGCTCCCCAAGAACAAGCGCCAGGAGCAGAGGAAACGGCCTCAAGTTGCGCCAGGGGAGGCTGAGGTTGGATCTGGGGAACAATTTCTTCCCCAAAGGGCTGTGGGGCATTGGAACAGGCTGCCCAGGGCAGTGCTGGAGTCACCATCCCTGGAGGGCTGGACAGACGGACTTGAGGTTCTCAGGGACATGGGGCAGTGCCAGGGGTGGGGGAACGGTTGGACTTGATGATCTTGAGAGTCTTTTCCGACCAAAATGATTCTATGATTCTAACCCCATGCCTGCGTTAGATCATTACACTTAATTTTCAGATTGTCATGTGAATGACTGCATTCAACCATCCCATCCTTCAGTAACCCCACCGATCATACACTGAGACTGTGCTCAGGTGTAGCAAGCTCTGTCAGAAGACATTCCCAAATTCAAGGTAAGTTGTGTCCTTCCCTGCAAACCAGTGTATCCCAGCAGCACCGATGCCAACGTGCCCTGCGGTGACACGTCTCATTGCCACTGGTTACAAGGCAGGAGCCCAGTAGCCGCGGGCCGGTTGATTTGCTGCAGGCCACCGTGCTCAGGACACCTTTGCCATCGCCAGGGTCATTCCGCAGCTGTTTCTGTCCATCCACCATCATTATGTTGCTTTATAAAAAGACTCATGAAGTCACCAGTAGTTGAGCCTCCCGTGGAATCATTTTCAAGGAAATGAGCTGGAAGTCTGCCAGACTCATTGAAATGAAAACTATTTAAGAAAGGTTCTCCCCACCTTGCTCCCCGAATTGTGGAGAAAAAAATGCATCAAGAAGCTGGAGTAATTTTTGACAGATGAATGAGACAAGGTTAAATGATCAGTACACAAGAGTGAGACCGTGTGATGTGGAATGGAAGGGTGGAGAAAAGAAATAATTTTGTATGTCCCTGGGTTTTTTGTTCTGTCCTTGTGCCGAGTTACGCAGGTGAGGTCACATCACCCAGGGAGCATCAGCGGGACGACTCCAGTTTGCAGCAGTTCCTGTTCGCTCACGAGCTCCCGCCCGTTGTCCCGCTGAGGATGCAGCTCTGGGGACAGAATGGCACAACGCCCCGTGAGTTACAGGACAGTACTTGGGATGGCGTTGTTCCTTATTGCAATTCAACGTCACTTTAGTCCCTGCAGTAATGAAGTGGTTATTATATTGTCTAGTGCCACTGCAGAGCTGAGCGATAGAGGCACCAGCAGATTCCTTCTGGCTGGTTAGTGCTGTTAATAATAGTCCAGAAAAGAATTTCTCATGGTAGCTGTTGTGTTAATGACCTTTGTGTTGTGTTAATGACCTTTCACAGAGCCTCCTGCCCCTGGGAACTGCTTCTGCAAAGTATTACTGGCCACAACTAGCGAGTGGTCTTAATATTTTATGGACTACTGCAGATTGTATTTCAGGATATGAGATACCATTCCAGCAATGTCAGTTCGGAATGCGAAGCATGTTGCAATCTTTCCCCCGTGTTTTACAGTTGGAGGTGTTGGTAACCGTTCATATGAACACATTGCGTTTAAATGAGCAGAGTAAAAGAGAGAAATTCCAAAAATTAGCTCCTAGATGCAGGTTACAGTTCACTAAAGTCTTAACATTTAAATTTAGATGTGCACTTTAGCTCATTCCCTAGTTCAGCACCTTTCAGGTCAGGAAGAATATGGACGCATGTTTTATATAGATGGGAAGATTTTGTTATTATGGTATTTCTTGAGTGTACTTATTGAGCTTTGACCTAAATCTTTACCTTATTTTGGAGCAGCTTGTGTGATCTCACCCCTGGCTGATTCTTCGGCAGCCTGTGTCTCTTCTAAGCAGCATCTTTGCTTTTCAGTTTACCACGGGAACTGGTTTGTAACATAGGGGAGCTGGGGGGCTCAGAGAGAGAGGGGAGAAGTGACACCAGGTTACCAGAAGCTTTACAGATGAACCCCGCATGAATTTGAAACCCCTTGGAATGGCGAGAAGCCATAAGGGAGATTGATAGTAGCACTCTTCTTCTTTTCCCAAGAAAAAAAAAAATGTTATAAGGACTGTTATCTCAATCACACCTTTCTATTGATAGGTTGTTCCCTTTTTGGAAGAAAGCACATCCTTGGTGAAAAAAAGGTATTGGGACCTAAGAGCTAAATGTTTGATTTATTCCTTCTGTTCACACATGGGACATGAACGCCCTTCGGTAACGTCAGTGCAATTGCTGAATGGAAAAAGGCAGCGGAGCTGATTTCAGAACGACGGGACTGATCTCGGGTTTTGCGGAAGGCAGAGCGCGTGTTGAGCCCCGTACCCCCATCCCTGGGGATCCACGGCTGCGGATGCCTTGGCGTCAGCACTGTGTTTGTCCATCCCTTTCTCTGCTGCTCTTGGGGCGATGTGGAAAGTTGGCGATGCTGCTCAAAGCCACGTGAAACTTCCCTGCTGCCGAGCTTTCTTAGAAATAATAGACTGAATGTGAAGACAATACATGATCTGAATGTGGACTGGGATATAAATGACTGTACCTGCGTGACTGCAAAGCATCTCTGTCCCTGCAGGGCTTTCCCTCTGCAGCTGCCTGCTGGGTTTCTGTGGCTCTAAATTACAGACAAACCTGCTTATAAGACAACATCCGCAATGCACGCTATAGTTTCTGTAAGCTAATGATTCGCAACAATAGCAATAATGATGAAAACTTTGTCAAAAGGCTAAAGATCAGTGTTAGCTTTATTGCAGAGTGGCGAGGCAGAGGCTTGTCCTAGGAGACAAGTGTTGGAGAAGGGATGGAAACTGAAATTCTGGCTGACGGTCACATCTTTTCACTGGCATTTCCAGCCCATCTTTGTTCCTCTGTTCTATTTATAAGATCAACTTTTGTATTTTTAGAAAGAAGAAAATATTTGAAAACAACCTCCCCTTCTTTTCCTGGTTTATGTGGACTTTAACATTCTGAAA